>NC_134461.1:133554511-134179511 GCF_047948215.1 Lycorma delicatula | reverse complement strand
CACGTTTTATTGTTTTCGGTAGAGAATCATAAGGATATGCGGTGACGGTACGGTAATAAACATTTTGTGATAATCCATTACGAGTAAAGTAACATACGGTGTTCGATCGTACACGTTGTTTTTTTACATCGATAATTTTTAAGGAAAAAATCTAACAGATGATCGTCGCTTAGATAGTACGTGAGATAGGATCTTACTGTTATCAGATTAACCAAAGGTGTATAATATGGCCGGTGTGATGACGGAACATTTAATCGCATAACTGATAAGTCGTATGCTGAATTTTGTCTACCCGGAAACGGAAGCTCGTACTCTGAACGCGGAATCCATGTAACGTCTGGAAAAAATAAAACGAGAAAAAGTACGGAACCGATCGAAAAGTAGTAGACAATTATTTGTGTGAATTTAGTTGGCGTTCAGAGTTAAAAATTGTGGCTGAGATAATTTCGACAAGATATTGAGAGACAGTTCACGGATCACGTCGCAAGGAAAAAGTGCGTATGATAAAGCGCTAGGATTATGCTAATCGTAAAATACAAAAAAAAAAAATAAATCGTTGGCAACAAAAATTACTATTAAAGTGAAATTGAAGCAAGGAGACTGAAAGAGTCATGATAACAAAAAAAAAACTATATATATATATCTCATAAGTTTTTTAAGGTAACATTCGTTTTGAATAAAAATAAAACTGTAAAATACGAACAACTTTATTGCTTATTCATAAAAACTACATTTATTTCCTTCTTTTCAACATAGCTGTTATCAACAATACATTCATAGTTTCACCAGCTTCTTTATTCCACCTTCAAGAAATTCCACTGCCAGCGACTTAAATCGCGCAGTTACGCTATTTTTCAATTCGTCATCATCATCATACCTTTGCGATGATAATCCGTCTAAGGTAAAGGAAAAAAATAATCGATGGCGGCTAAGTTAGGGCTATAGAGTGAACAGTTTCCTTGGAAAATTAAGATTTTCCAAAGGTCTGGCCGCCTGATTTGCCAATTGCGGTCGGACATCGTCGTGCAAAAAAAAAGTACCGCGGGGTACCACTGTTTTCGTGGTAAAAAAAAAAGTACCACTGTTTTCGTTTTTATAGCTCTTTTAACGTTTTTTTAAGTTACGCAACACGGTAATCGTAGCAGTAAGACGCCCTTTTTGTCCACCCCCCCCCCCCCAAAAAAAAAAAACACTGTAGCCATAAGCTTCTTCGTCGAACGTTTTTGTTTGAACTTCGGTGTAGGAGATGATGAATGCCGCTTTCTCTTGAGGTTCGTAAAAGAAACCTAAATTTCATCTCTGGTTACAGTGCGATCAAACAATTCACTTTAATTTTCGTAGCGTACCAGAAATTTATGCGCCACAGCAAGACGAGTTTCCTCGCGTATGTCAGTTATTACGGTGAAAACTACGGGGTTACTACTCGTACTTCACAGTCGGTGGGATCGCGAACTGTAACACTCATTATGAATATACGAATATAAACTAACAACAAACCGACTGAACTACATCTACAGCTGAATTATTGCGTTTGTGTAGCACACTTTAACGATCGGTCATAAAACATTTTAATATGTAAAATATATATTTTAAAATAAAGCAATACCAACAAAATATACGTTAATCGATTAATTATATAGATTAATTTATTTATTATATTATTATTATTTTGTTCGGTAAATCACCTGAAATGCGTTCAGAATAATATACAACCCGTAGTTTGACTTGTCACGATTATTAGCTTCGTTAACTCGCAGAAAGTTTGAATCTGTACTTTCAGTAATATTAAATTTACATGATATAAAAGCAATGTCACTTCATTTTCGTTTAGAAGATTCATCAGTTGGTTAACAAATGTAATTTAACAATAACGCGAAACCGGAATTTCGCGTTATTATCCCACGAAATTACACAACAACAGATGAATATTAACATTTTTTAAATTTGAAGTACACTTTCAAAATCGTAAAAAAAACAATATACAGTAATCGTTATATCAACTACAATTTAATGATATTATTAATTATAATGAACTAATAAAGTTAATAAAATTAAAAACGATAATTATTATACCGAATAACGTAGTGTAGATTATGTACCCCTACTATGGAAAATAATACATCTTGAAATGAAAAGGATTATAAATATAACTTCGGTAAACAGAGAAGGTATATACCGTCAATTATTATGGTGTTTTTAATCCCTGTAATCCAGGAAATGAAACGAGACAATTTATGATTTTCAATGAAATTTTCTGTCTCGGGAGAGGGGATGAGAAAGAAAAAATTACGAACAAGGCGGCAATCGTACTCATAATTAGTATAATAACAGTAAATCGTTAAATATATTTACATAAAAGGGGAGGTTAAAAAAGAAGGTACCGTATTAAATAAAGAAAAAATAAAAGGGAATTATTCGACCTCCTCGGCCAATAGTTCTCTGGGTCATTTGGGCCGTACAGTATATACCATCGCATTATGCGCAGCATACCGTCGTAGCTGGAGATGATGACGTCACCGCCTGTTAACATGCAAATTACGTACACACCCACACGATCGCACTACAGTTCGCTATCGTATCGCGTTTTACATTACTTCACACGGCACAACGGGGGGGGACAAAATTATTCGACTATGTATATACACATACATATATCGGTATCGGGGTATTGCGATTAATGTAACCGGCAGAATTAAAAAAAATATAAAAAAATTCCACGTTTTAAAAAACTACATGGAATTTTATGCGATAAATCTTCTACTCCAAAGAAATAAACTTATACGATCAGACGGTGTAAAAATTCCTACACGAGTTATTTTCCGAGGTATCGATGAGAATAATACCGAGGATTTGCGAGTGGCTTTAGCAGAATGATTGTTTGCTTTCGTAAACAAAGAATCGTTATTTTTTTTCTAAACGTATTCGGGTGCACGAATGAAATAGAAAAACTTACGCAAAATCTATATAAAATCAGCGTTAAAAGTTTTATTTCTACACGCATTTTTTCGATATAATTTAAACGATTTTCTTTATCGCTTTCTGAACTGAAAACGTATTTAAATAAAGACCAAATTTTATGAAAACTTATAATCTTTTATCAGTCCGGCTTTAAAGGGATCAGAAACCGCGGTTGGCGGTTTACACGTAAGCGGGTGGTGTATGGCACCGCGCTTAGTCCGCTCGCGCTGTTAGGTGAGCTCTAGGAGCTAATTAGGACGCTGGTCGCTAAACTGTTTCGAAGCTCAGTAGCCGTTTGCGGCGAAGACATTCGGTCTTATGCTTTAGGGCGACCGAATGAGGTAGTGGCGGGAGAAATGCCAAGCAAAGCAATACCCAAATATTCGTTCGGCTATGAGACCAGTAGTACTTAACGGTGTTGATTTACCGATTCCGATCGCTCCAACTTTTTGAAAAGAAATCTCTGATTCCCCAGAACGCTCAACCTTTCTTTTCTTTCTTTTTTTAGTTTAGCCTCCGGTAAGGTATTACTACACTGTAACGGATTAACTTCAGAGGATGATATGTACGAATGTAAAATGTAAGAATGTAAATGAAGGCTTCAACCGACGAATTCTCAATTTAGTAGATATTAATTACATCCTAGAACAATCAAATACTGAACCTCACCTAATCAAACAAACAGAACTGAGGTACCTAATTCCTGTCTTGTGTTTGTCGAAAGAGCATGCAGAACTCCTAGTTTTAAAGAGTGGAATTTATTAAACGAGGGTACTAAAATTTCAGTATGTAAAAATCGAAACGAAAATTTACTGAAATACTTTAGAAGAGACGGTTTTATTTGTTCCTGCCGTGATTTTAGGGAGCTAATATCTGAACTGGACATTAAATATGTAATTCGTGATCGGTCTATTACCAGGATATTTTTTCGTACTTCCTCCTTTTGTTATAATATATACTACGTTATAACTGTCGGAAAAGTAATAATAAATTGAATTCATTTATTCATATTACAGGGAGTTGAGATACAGCAACGGGGAGAGGAGAGAGAGAAAAGATTGAATGAGAACTACCGATTGGCTGAAATCGCTTCCGGCAGATCATTATACAATGAACTATCAATTCTTTTAATTTTTATATGTCGATTGCATTCTGTCTGGGACTGTACATTTTAATAGATTTTATCATACGTCTATAGCATTCTAACAAGCGAATTTAGAAACGAAGAACGAAAGGGACAGATGGTCGTCTGCGATCTCCTATCTAAACAGGACAATGTATTAAATTAGATTTAAATGACTGGAAATATTTCCTAAATGTAAATTTTTTCTTGTGTCAGAGTCAATCGAACAATAAAATGTTTTTTTCTCCAGGGTGTTACTCCGACATTTATAATATGATCCGTTTTCCTAAAGTCATACGACAATTTTTAACGATTAATTTTATTTAAATACTGTGGAAAACGACATTAAGGTACGAGGTATCCCGAACAAAATAGGGTAAACTAATTACCGAATTTAATATTTGTCAGTGTTCTTACCGTCCAAAAACAACTTACTATTAAAACCCCCTCTTCTTTTAAAAAGAATAATACAAATTAAAGACTTTATATTTTTCTTTACGTTTTATGTTACTTACTAGAGAGAATAATTAAGATTTTCTTGTTTGTTGCGAACTTACCTAAAAAAAAAAAAAAAATGGAACCAGTTTTTCTCGAGATTTATAAACACTGTCATACTGCAGCAATCTTTTTTCTTTAAACGGGGAACAACAAAAGGCAGTCTTTTTTCTGTTCAGAAAAGTTGAAAAATTGTAAGAATGTTATAAGCGAGTACTATACTTAACAAATCCTATATTAACGTAGAATTAATAAGGATTATTTTAGTAAACCTCCTCGATAAAATCACAATTAAATTAATCTTCCCGAATAATAAACATTAGTAAGATTAATAAAAGAAGGGAACAGAGTTCTGAGTCGCTATAATTATTGAATTATACAATGACAGTTAATGCCTTTTCAATTATAAATTATTTATTTTTTTTTTATCATATACCAAGAAAGGAGGCGGCATTAACGTTTTTAACGTGGTTTTCACATTTTTGAAATAGAAAATATTATTTTCAAGCGCTCGCTTCCACCCGAAATAATTACTGAACGAATGAAATCTGATGAGGGTAAAAAGTCCTAATTTTAATATACGTTAACTACATACTTCAGAAAGTACTCTTAATTTGTGACGACAAAAAAGGGCGAAAAACCGTGATTTCTTGCGGGTTTGTTCTAAAGCAAACGTTAGATCCTTTTTTTGAAACAAAATCATGGCAAAATGGTATAAACGAAAATAAACTTATTTAATATAAGTATATTTTTGTAATTAGTTACGACTCTCAAACAAAATTACAACGATTCACACTCAAGCGCTTTCTTCAGTCGGCCAGACTACAGTAAGGATAACAAACAAGAATAAATAGTAGTTCAGACGGTATATATGCTACCCGATATACATCAGGATCCTAGTTCAATTCTCAGCAGGTTTCTTTCTCAGCCGTTAAATTTATCTCTGTTGCTGTTAATAGTCTCGTCGGGTTACATCGCATCGTATAAAATTATTTTAAAAATGCCGTAATAGGCTATTAAAGAAACAAAAAGGAAAAAATTATTTAGATAAATATAGATAAAATTAGTTAAAAATTGTATAAAATTTTAAGGCAATCATTTTTTTTAGTGAACGTAACCGCCTTTGCACCCTATCGACCTTATACAGAAGCACACAGCCTTGTGTTGTGCTTGCGCGCCCTCGAGCGGACTGAATTTTTCATTCATATCTCTAAATGACTGAAGATTTCCGAAGCATTTCCATATAAATGACATCATATTTCTGCCGGTTAGAGGGGGGATGAAGAACAGAAGAAGAGAAGAAGGGCGGTAAGTTCGGCTGATAGTCGTTCTTAACAATGATTTATGTCGAAGAACATATTGGACTGACCCTTAATCCGAAGAATATTGCTCAAGATTGTGGACGGTCGGGACAAATTGACAGAGAAGGGAAGAAGGGCAGAAATAAAAAAAGGCAGGAGAGTACGATCGGTTTCTCCCCTCCCCTACCATGTAAAACAACCCTCTGAGGTGTCCTACGCAAATGTCACCACCACATATTCTCTCGATCTCGCCGATGTTCTTACTCTATCTCTCTCTTTCTTTAAACATATCACCCTATTTCTTTCTATCTACTCCGACCGACTGATTTATTACAAACGACCGCAAAAGTTTTTATCTAACAGCTTACATGAAAATGCATGTATCTTTTTTGAGATTTAAGGAAACACGTCCGACAATTTTTATCCGATGATTCATTCGTGCCGTAAATATTTATTGCTCATTTACGTGAAATCTAAAATGTAAGTCAAGCGGTTTTATCGGTCAAACCGTATAAAATATTTTTCACAGCAATAAACCTCGAGTAACTATCATTGAAAACCGACCGATACACCTACAGGAATTCGTCGCTAAATAAGTTATTTCATTTTTAATAGAAAATGTTTTAATCAAAATCGTGACTACGATCCGTTAAAAGTCTATTATTTTTTGTAAGTGATTTAATTATTCAACTGCTACATAAAAGTTAAAAAAACTCTAACATTGTAATTTATGACAAGGGATGGATTAACTAAGAAATTAAATTTCTATTTTCTACGGCTGTATTATAGCATTTGAATTATGCGGTCGGAACCTGTATCATAGTGAGGGTTACTAAACAGATTTTCTTCATAATGCAGGCTTTCATCAAAAGCCAACTCATTTGACCGTTGACCGATCAAAAATGGCTATTGTTTAACTTATCGGCTGATTTTTTACTTTGTTTTTAATCCGATTTAGTAGTTCACAAGCCGAGATTAATTTGAAAGTACACCGATAAGCAACTAACTTACAGTGTGTAAGTTACAGTGAATTACAGTGTGATACAACTGTTTCTTCTTTTGTAAATCGTGTCGGATCCTGAGGAAGAAAGGTCTTTAACATCGACCTATACTAAAAACGCAGAATTTATGACTATTAACCTATCGCAACAGAAATGTACAGTTTAATATATTTTTTGAAACGTTAAAAAAATATTCCGCAAAACAATGTAGTCTATGGTCGATTTAAATCAATAATCCCGATATTTTTTCAGCCGTAAAAAAAAAACGGTATGCAACTCTCTGTAACGGCCATTAATGCACTCTTGCAAAGTTTACGACACGAGATTTGGCGAGTCGTAACAGACTTCGCATTCGTGCATTAATCGTTATCGTTATAAGCTCGTCGAATAATGTACTACTTATCGCGCAAAAAAAGGAACGTTCCCCGAAAACGATTAACAAAGTAATTCAGAAAAGACAACTTGAAAATTTTTATTTACTCAAAATATTGAAAAATAAATTCCCACTACCGAGGCGAAATTTTTCATAATACATTTAAATAAGTTAACAACAAACCAAATTTTCATCTGAACGTAATACAACTGGTATTTTAACTTCGTCAGCCTGATAAACACGCAACATGTATGAATGAAAAAGAAAATTTTTGTTTTATCGGCATTTTTATTAAGATTGTCTTTATTTTAGTATTCCATTTCACATCGTAACCCGTGCACAAGCTTCAAACTTAACTGGCGATATCAAGGAAAAAAGAATCCCTATTCGAATTATAAAACTTTTTTATAAATACTCGTGAATCGACTTAGAAACTTATTCGCCGGTCGCATATTATGCTTTAACATCAAAATAAAATATTAAATAAATAAATAAAAATTAAATCTAATCAGAATAAATTAAAAGAAATTAATTTAAATATTTAAATAAAGAATTTAAATAAACATTGCTATAAGTAAAGCGACATAAAATAGAGATAAAAATACTTCTAAATCGACGACTATCAGTTACGAACAATTAATTTCTACAGTAATGATGTTACAATAACAGCCGAGATCTACTGCTCCGCTAGGCATCAGAACACGGCGCCTTTTCTTAGTTCTAAATATTCAATTATTTCTAGTAGTTCTAACTGTTACTCAATGTTACCCACCTAGGCGGCCTTCTCTCGTAAATTATACGAGATGATTGTATGATATTATAAATAGCATTTATCCTGATGCAAGAGTTTTTACAGACGGCTCTTAACACGATAACTGTGTTAGTTGTGCTTTTGTGGTCGGCAGTGGAACATACATGTTTGGTCTTCCCAGCATAGTAAACGTTGTCGCTGTGAAGTGGTACGCTATTAACGCCTTAAAAATAATTAGCCCATATATAAAGCACGTACTTATCTGTTTAGATTCCACGAATGCCTTGTAGGCGATTAGTATCATGTACTCCAGACACCCTCCTTTCCGTGACTGCAATCTATTATTTCTGAAATGACTCGGCGAAAAAACAAGCGTGAGCTTGCTTCTCCTGGACCCCCATGCATATCGGTATTTCAAGTAATGAGCGGACTGATAGACTGATAGTGCAGCAAAAGAAGTTTGTTTTCAGCGTCCTTTCTGATAAATTTGTCTGTTTACTTAAGAGAGCAGTCCGTGATGCAAAGCGATTGGAATGCTAAATTAACAATAAACTTCGTCCAGTTAAGAAGAAGACTGTGTCACCGTGCAGCTCACAGCAGGAACAACCGTCGAAAGGCTTTTATTATTTGTCGTCTGCAAATAGGGCACACTAAACTTACTCGTGACAGCTTATGAATTAAACCTCGGTCTGTGTTCGCTGTGACTGTACACCACATCCTTCGGAACTATGTCTGTAATGCGGCATCGCTTCGGAAGCTTAAACTAGGGGATAATATCCGAAACATCTTCTCGGCCTCACACACTTTAACATCTGCGGCGACTTAGCAGGCGTTCCTGGATACTCTGTTTCCAGATGCTCCGGAGGGTGAAGCAGAGGTCGGCGTTAGGAAGGGGGCTCTGCCCTTCCCTGGCGTACGGGCTGTGGCTCCCGTTGATATGGATCTGTGTATATCCGTTGATATAGACAGAGTGGTTTCTCGAATGGCATTGAAAATACACCGGGGATTGACCAACTTGACCCGGATATATTGTGCCATCTGCTGCCTGTCATAAGAGAGCCGCCACGCTGGCTGTTCTCGGGGTACCCAAGCTGGGGCTGCTTCCCGACTTGTTGGAATATGTCTTTGATGAGGGTGCTCTTAAAACTAGAAAAGGATCCTAGTGAGGTCGACCCATCAGCCTCTTGCCGGTAATCGGCAAATTGCTTGAAAGGCAAGTTTTGGAACGGCTCTGGGAAAGTACTGAGGAGAACTGTTTTCTAAATCGAGGCCAGTATAGCTTCACGAAAGGGGATGGCACCGAGGATTGCATCTTAAATGCTCTTGCCGAGGTGGAAAGCGCCGACTGTAAAAAAAAGTTTTGGCAATCTTTATTGACATAGAGACAGCAATTCCTTCCTTGTATTGGAGTTCTGTCCTCTATGAGTTGAACGCCGCAATGTTCCCGTAGCTCGGCAGGCCGTGGTACGTTCCTGTTTGTCTAACCGTACGGCTCTGTTTAAGGATGCCCACCAACTTGTGGAGTTCGGGCAGCCATGTGGTGACTGCGAAGAGGCCGAGGTATTTGGGATGCGGTTTCGAGCCGGACCAGTACCGGCGCGAAACGGCGATCACAATGCACCGGATCTAAATTTTATTCATTTGCCCATCTCCCGCCTGCAGAAGAAGCTGCAGAGCCTCGCGATGGAAGCATGGCAGCCGCAATGGAACATCACGACTAAGGAAAGATCCTTGTAAAAGTTTATACACGATTTGGGGAGATGGTATGCCTCGAACTCGTTTTTAATGGCAACGGGTGCCCGGGTGCTCAACCACCCACGCTACCTTGAACCAATATCTGTTTCGGTTCCGCCTGGTAGCTGATGATCTCTGCGTCTTTGGGGAGGTCCAGTCAAATAAACATCTGATGTTTAACTGTCCTGATGTTTAATTGGGGCGGGGGTAGAATCAGAGCCACCCTGGAATTTAGAGGTCAAGGAGAAAATTGATCACTCACAAGCGGCGAGTCAATGTGGTGAGAGCCGCATTGCTGGACCGTGTGGGAGTTCCTAGAAGCGGTTGCTTTGTTCAACCGGCATCCGTAGTTTGCTTAAGGGAAAGACTCTTATCGCATTGCAATAGGAAGCTAACCTTGAGTATGACTGACCACTAGCCAATTGTTATGAGAGGCGCTGTAAAACGGTGGACAGGTACTCGCTGGCATTCAGTGAACTAGGCGTGGCAGCGAATTGCTGCTTAGACGAAATAAATATTATTATGGATGTCATATACATTTTAAGTAGTTGACGGGGTGCATCTATCCATTTTAGTAAATATATGACAAGTGAGCGGTTGGGACACGTAAGCCGATGGTGTATGGCACCACATTTAGTCCGCTCACGCTGTTAGGTAAGTTTTCGGAGCTATGTTAGGATACTGGTCGCTAAATTGTTAAAGGCACAGTTGTCGTTTGTTGAACAGATATTCGGTCTTATGCATTAGGGCGACCGAATAGGGTGGTAGCGGGAGAAATGCGAAGCAAACCATCCGAAACATTTTAGACAACATGAAACGATGTTACCTAATGTCTTACTATTTCTAAGGCCGTGCATCTGAATTAAAAAATTTAATTATACCTTTTTTCGTTTATTTGTTTTTCGTCTATTTATGCCACGTGCCAATTACGAAATTATAATTTTGTTCTTTTAAGTTACATTTTTAACGTGTTATATTTCATTGTGGTTTTATTTCGCTATTCGCATACGTCATAGGCATTTTCCATCTATATTGTTTTTTATACTACTGTGGTTTTGACTTAAAGTTAATTTAAAGTCAAAAAAAGCGTTATGAGAGTGAAAGTTCAAAACCAAATCAAAATCGGGCGAAATTTAACTCGAAGAAAATTTTATTAATTATCCCGTTTTTAACGCTCCATTACGGGATCGATCGCAGCTCCGTTACAATAATCAGCAGTTCTGGGATCGCATAAATTAGCCGTTTCCTACTACCGTCTAAGAGACAGAGTTTATAGCTCTACTGAACGACTAAAGTAGAGTTACGGATGTTATGTCCACCGTCATCAACGTCCCAAACTCAACATTATGTGTATAAAATTGTATTTAAAGGTTTCTTAAGTCATGCCATTCAACATCCTTAAAAACAAAGACACTCGGATAAGTTCACGGTTTCTTTGAAATAGCTGTTATCATAAATTTCTGTAAAATAAGTAGACCATCCCAATGACTACCCACACCCCCTCCTCCAAATCAGAAATACCCCGAAACCTTCATACTTCAGAGTTATTATTTCGGTATTTTTATTCTTCTTTTTTTTAAATGCCTTCTTCGATCGAGAGCAGAGTCGTTGTACTGAAAATTTATCTGCTTCTGAATCCTTTCAAGAAACGTGTCAAATATTCGCGGGAAATTTTTCGAATGCCAGTATCCAAGCAAAATGTTTCATGCAATATTCAGTTAAAAACTGGCATTCAATGAGTTCGGTTTCTAACGCAAAACGAAATAGGCGACCGTCCGTTACGACTCCAGAAGCCATAGCCGATATTCAAAGAATAATTTCTGCCGATCCGAAAAACACCCATGCCTATGCCGTCACAACAAAGCTGTGTAAAATACACATTTTTCCGTAATATTCTTAACGATTTAAATTTCAAACCGTATCGTGTAACGACTACTCAAAAACATAATAGAAAAGACAAACCTAATGTCTTAATTATTGCGACCGGTTTCTCAAAAATATTTTCGATGGACAGATAGACCTGATTCTGTATTTCATGTCAGACGAGTTTTATTTATCCGGGCACATTAATTCTCATATAACCAGATATTGGACGACTAACAATCTTCAACCGATGTTTGAGCGTCCACTTCGCGATGAGAAAATCGGTGTATGGTGTGTTATTTCTGATAATCTAATAGCAAAGACGATATTTTTTGACCGGACTGTCGGTACAGAAGTGTACGATACAATTATGGAAAAATTCTGCCCTCGGTTAATAGAGTGAAAAAGAGTACGGCTTCTTCCAACCAGTCGGAGTAATGCGTCACACATTACGCGATTCACACTAGCACGGGATCACGTGGCGTTTTACAAAAGAACGAACTGTCAGCAGAGGTTATAGCCTCCGCTCTCCTCAGATTTGTTAAGATTTTTTCTTTAGGGGCTACTCGAAGAATAGTGTTTATGAATCAAATACCAAAACTACCGATGAAGTGAAGGGAAACATTGAACAAGAAATCGGGTTCCAGAATCAGAGTCGGATACACGGAATTCTGAGGACTTTCGGCTGAGAAGTGGTATTATTTAAAGAAAATATCCTTTTAAAATTATCGTGTAAAAACTGCTGCGGAGAGGGAATAGTTCTGTAACCCTCAGATAAAAATATATATTAAATAGTTTACTATCAAATACTGCTCAAAAAGTGGCGTACTGAGTATTAGTTTAGATCGACTGCGCTGACCTGAAATACGCAAATCGTTTTCAAGCGGTAAAAAACGATTCCTTCACTTAGTTTTTAGCGCAACCACAGACGAAAAACCTTTTTCACTGAGATAAGACTTGGCGAAAGAGATTAATATGTTCAGTGCTTCTGCGGCTAATTTCCAAATTCATTTCGACAAGCAACCAAAACGTATCTAAATCTTCAGGTGTCAATTGCCGTGTAGCGTTTTGTCGGCAAACATTCCGATGAGCCGGTCGTGAATTTCAACCGGTAAATTAGCAACTGCAACTATTTCAGTAAAAGGATTCAATACCGATCTCTTCGAGAAATAATATTTATCTTCCGGGAAGTACTCCGCCGACTGAATTTTTAGTTCACGCAAATGCATTTTCATGCTATAAAAGTTTTGGTGAGTAATAGCGTCTTCTTCGTTCAAATGTTTCTCACTATAATCGAAAGTGAGCGGAAACACAACAAAATTTATGCTTTTAAGGCGAGTAATCCAGATATCAAGCTTCTTAATGAAAGCAAGAACATTGTTTCTAGATAAAATGTTTTTGTTTCGCCCTTGTAAACTCACATTCAAGTCGTTTTAATGCGAATATAGTTCGGCTTAGTAAGCCAACAGCAACATATACTCACTATTATGTTAAAAATTGAGAACGGCGTTTGTTTATCCAGGAAAAATATTATTAATTCATCTCGCAATTCCTATAACCGGGTTAACACTTCCCCCGCGGTAACCGTCTGACTCCTGTATGGAGAAGAAGAAAATTCTTCTTATCACCCATTTCATCGCGTAGTTTAGCAAACAGCATGTTCTGTAACCGTCAACTTTTAGTAATATTAACCATTTTTACAGCTTTATAAAGATTGTAAAACTTTCTGTTTGAGATTTTCCGGCAAATATTTTGTGACAATACCAATTTATGAAGGAAGCATTGCGTCCATTCGGTACTTGATATAATACGATCTTTTAACTTTTTCAAAAATCTACTGTTCTTTCCTGTAATCGCATTGTACCATTAATATATATACTGAAGTACATTTTGTCCGACCTACGTCGGAGTAGTTTTTAGTAGCGCAGTAGTAGTCGGATATAGCTTTTAGTAGCTTCATAAAAAAAAAAATTGAAATTTTTAAAATTATCTTATAAACAAAAATGAAAATAAATAAATATATGAAAATAAATTGTTTAAGATACATACAGATTTTTAACCGCGTTAAATTCAAACATTTTCTTTTAAAATTGTCTCGAGTTAAATCTTAAGTAATTTCTTCAAATTTAACCGGTGCAATATAACAATTACGAATGTAATTGTTATAATATTCGTATATTCGTATAATATTAAAATACAAATTACGCATTATATAAAAAGTAATTAAGTTTGGTTTTAAAGGAATTCTATCGCATTGTGAAATTAATTTCTTAATAAAGTAAGAAGTCCATTGTCGAGAAAAAATTAAAAAGGGAACATATAATTGCCGGTTCGTTGATATAGAGTTGAATAGTGAAGGGTGTGGATGTGAAAGAACAAGAGGGGTGGCTCGAGTAAAGCGAGAGTGTGATATAAGAGAGAAGAGAATACAGAAGTGGAAGAGGTGAACGAGTGGGTGGTAGAAGGTAGTAGGGAGAAGTTAAGAGAAGATAAAGATGGGGGTTGGTAGTATATAAATCAGCGAAGCAATATGTAGGATGCCTTTGCCTTGTGGTAGGACCCTCACAACCCCCTCTCTATACCAGATGCTTTACAAACAGCGTTCCCATTAGTCTACACGATACACAGGACGACGAGAATAGCGCATATTCTCATTTCGCTGCCGTATTACCCTCATAAGGATAAACGTATTAATAAATTCAACAAATTTAAACAAATAATTAACCTAGATTGTAAAAAATCATTAATTTACCGTAACAAAATTTAGCCAAAAAAGGATTTATTACGTATATTCATCGATTTTGTTTATAAGTGCATAATGCTATTAAATATATAATTTTAAAAATTATATATTTTTATTTTATTCCCATCAACAATTAGAGTCATTAGCGACAGATGTGTAAACGTACCACTGCAAAACGTAAAGTTTAGTAGACTAGGCCACCAGGAATTTTTTTTTTAACCTCCGGAACCACCGTTAGGTATCGCTTCAGAGGTTTAGATGAACGACTTGTAGCGTGTGTGAAAATGCCATGCCTGACCGGGATTCATCCGGAGGTCCCGGGTTCGAATCTCGGTCATACATGGCATTTTAACACACGCTACAAATCATTCATCTCATCCTCTGAAGCGATACGTAACGGTGGTCCCGGAGGCTTAAGAAAAAAAAAGCCGACAGGAATATCCCACCGGGTTGATCTAATGGTTAAAGTCGTCATCGCAAATCAGCTGATTTCGAAGTCGAGAGTTCTAAGGTTCAAATCCTAGTAAAGTCAGTTACTTTTATACGGATTAGAATACTAGATCGTGGATACCGGTGTTCTTTGGTAGTTGGGTTTCAATTAAGAACACATTCAGGAATGGTCGACCTGAGACTGTGTAAGACTACACGTTATTTACGTTCATATGTATCACCCTCATTCATCCTCTGAAGTAATACCTTACGGTGGTTCCAAAGGCTAAACAGAAAAAGAGAGGCCGACAGGAATGGTCAGCAGACTTGTGGTCTTTACTTGTCCTTACCACTAATTTTTTTCTTTTGTTTACTTTTTTCACTTCAGTTTTTCTTATATTTATTTTCATTCTTTCTTTCAGGACTGTTAACAATCTCGAAGCGTGTGTTTGCCATCAGATAAAATTACCTATCTATCATCAGCAAACCTTATGTGCATCTTATTTTTGCCTTTCTAGATTCATTCTTCTTATTCTATTAATATTTTTCTTTATAACATCATATCATAGTAAATTATGAACAGTGACGGCGAGAGGCATCCTTACCTAACAACTCGACCTAAACCCATCGCCACTCGTATTCTTTACTTACTTTCATCGCCCAAGCTGTTTATCTTGCGTATAATTCTTTAATTTAAGAATCTCTATTATTTTTTTCATTTAACGCTATGAAATGCCTTATCTAAATCTATTAAAAGAAAACTCGCTCCTCTTCCGCTCTCAACCATCCTTAACAAGCCGATGGCATCTACGGGTTCCTTTTGCTTTCCTGAAGCCAAACTGTTTCTTTCCCGAATTCTCTTCCATTATTCGTACCCACCTCCCGTGTACGACTCTTAGCAATATTTTACGGTATTGACAGTATATCCCGTTACACTGTTCATAGATTCATTTCTTCTATACCTTCTTCATTTAAGCGTTTATAAAATTCTACGGTAAGTTCACCTACTCCAAAAAAAAAAGGGGGGAGTAATCGTGGTCGCCGTGCAGGGCCAGGGAGGCAGCCTGGATGCATAGGACGCTTTGGCTCCTTCATACGCAAGAATGAGGGTTAGTCGGGGTGCTCCGATGACGCATTCGGGATCCTCAGGTGTGAGAGGGGGGACGCGGCGGTTTGCCGGCTGCGCGCAAGGCGTAGCCGGCAACCTAGTGTAGGGACGGGAAGGGCAGCCTCTCAGTGGAGGGATGTAGTGGTCGTCCAGAAGGGAGGGCTGCTACATCTTGATGAAACTGAGAGGACACCGATGGGACGCCACAGGAGAGGCAAGACAGGGGGGCAGTCGACTGCCACGACACTCCGACATTCCTGCGCACAGCCTAATGGCGGAGGCCGGGGATGTTGGGGGTGTTTAACAAGGTTGAAAAAAAAAAGTCGCGAATATAAAGCACTGTAATCTGGAATGAAATCAATACGGCAGAAAAAAAGAATTCCGTAAAAAAATTGTTATAAAAGTAAAAAAGTTTATTTATTTTGGTTTATCGTCTCCAAGAAAAAAACGAATAATGCGAGATAGTATAGATTTGCTTTACAACGTCGCGTAATGTACACGGTCGAATAGAATGCGAAAAATCGTTACGCAAAAATTTTATATCTATACGGCAAATTGGAGAATTGATAAATGATATGAGAAATCCGCACGTTAAGACCGAAGGCAACACGAAGTTAGATAACACACGCACTGTTAACAAAAATGGATCGCGGAATATTATCGATTTAAATTAAATTCTTTTTCGACGAATCGTTTATATTATTTTATTGAAGTACAGGGAAAACACGTTCAGAGTTTTCTTTATAATTAAAATTTGTATTCATACATTTCATTAAATCTGATCGGTACGGTTGTATTTATCGGCTTAAAATAGTTCTCATTAAAAGGGATTAAATAACGGTTTTATAATAATTGTTAGTATCTTTTTTACCCTCATCCGAACATTGAATTAGTATTATTATTACGTAATCTACTTTAATTTCCCATACCGTACCGTGTTCTGTCAGAATAGAATGTTATTCATAACAAACTCAACAGGATCATAAAAGAAAAAATATGTTTTGCCGATTTTGCTTGTACTTTTATACGCAGAAATATTATGAGAAAGAATACACGACCGATCGAAGCAAGCAAAATTTGTCGGAATAAAGATTTCTAAAACAGTCGTCTGCAAACAGCAGATCGGCAATGATGAGCGAACGGTTTTTTTAAAAGAAAAATATAACGTAATCAACAGTCATAACAGTAATTTAAAAAATTATTCTGAAACTAGCGCTAAGAAAAAGAAACTGCGATTTATTAGTAGAATCATTTAGTTACTGTTATCGTTAAAATAAGCAAACTAACGGTGTTATTTAAATAACGGTACGAGGTACAAGAAATATAATGTAAGTTATTAATATAATATGCGCAACAACCAGTAGCGTTAAGGGAAAACAAAAAGAGGACATGTAAAATAAAGACAAAAAACAACCGAGATATAGTCGGTTAAATGTTCGACAATACATTGCGGTCGCAGATAAAATCTAACAAGCACCCGAACAGCACAAGCAGTAGCTAACTTGAATCTCGAGACTTGATGTTAGTCGCATCTTGAAGAAGAAATTTGTCCACCGAAGAGATACCTGCTTCGAGTTCTCTACATATTACTGCCGGCAGTCATCGCCTCATTACTGTATTTCTTCAACCTTTTACTTTTATTTTTTATTTATTTTTTTCATCTTTTAATACGATGGGAACAACACGACCTGTTGGCCTCATGTCTAACTCGACAAGACAAAATGCAAATAATAAACAAATAAACAAAGTTAGAAGATTTATTTTTCCAACATTTAACCGATGACAACCAGTAAGGTCATCGTTATTTCTTCCGATTAAATATAATCACGTTTTCTACGATCGATAGCGCAAAAAAATACAATACACAATGTATTAACCCGGATATTAATAAAATTTCGTATTTTCACAAAATTTCTAAGCAACTTCAATTTGAAATTTAGATAAGTTTTTTTTTTTTTTTGAGAGGCTAACCGTTTGTTTATTCTCCATAAATTAACTAAAAGAATAAAACTTTTTTGCTAAATAAAGGTATGTTTGAATTTTAAAATAAAATTATAAACAGAATGAGGGAAAAAGAGAACAGACAGCCGTGTTACTCTAAAAAGATTTGGAAGATACAAGTTTTGTTTTATCCTGCCTCATTCGATAGACAACAATAAGGATCAATTAAAGTAACTCAAAACGGTATTTATGGATTATATTAAAATCCTGTAATATAACAGGAAAAAGAGTATCTTCGGTCTTGGTAGCGCATTACTTTTAAAATGCCACGACCGTTTCCAAAATAACTAAGTCCCAACGGCAAGGTTACTGAAGAAGGAGAAAAAATGAATGGTTTCCTGTTGTCTTATTCAATAAACCGAATGCACATTGCTGCACGTTAAAACGCAGAACCCGCTGAATGCAGATGATATTTGTGGTTAAAAATTATCGAAGACACCTGTTAGTATAGTGAAAATTATTGCTCTCAAAGAAAACGATTATCTATAATAATACCTCTTGTGCTTTGATTTTATATCTTTTAATGCTAGAATAATGTAGCACATCCTAAAGAAACTAATCTAAAGCGATTCGGGTAATTCCTAAAGTAACTCTTTTATTTATGTCGAATATTGTTGAAAGGCGAAAAGAGTCCTTTTTATAGTTACAGAATTGTAATTCCGTATAAAAAAAAATTGTAATTCGTTGTTAATTGTATCTATTTAGTTTTCCGTGTATCTAATTTTATATTTTGTAATTATTCTACTATGTTAAAAAGAAATAATTTACTTCGTAGGTGACTATTTTTGTCTTTGTTGGAACTAAAGGCCCAAAGAATCAAAAGGTTGTAACTTCCACATCGAAGAGCAGAGGCATATCACGTTTCATCCGAGTGAGTGTTACCAAAGCGTCGTGCAATTTTACTTTGAGGTTACAAAAAATTTTGAAAGAAAAATTTTCGAACGCATCGGAAGCTTTGAAACATCGGCGAAAATATTAGAAGTAATATTGAAAAGTACAAAACCGTACAATTTATTTTTTAAAGGGGTGAATAATTTTTATATCAGAAAACGTTTCAAAAATTTATTAATTATCAATTAAAATTCTGTATTCCCTTTTTCTTTCAGGGTATCTGAGGTTTCGAACGGGTGAAATTTCATTGTACGTAGTGTAACAACATCGGAATAGCGAGCCTGAGTAACGGATTCCTACCGATTATTATGAAAGTAATAGAAAGTATAATAATTGGAAGATCCAGAAAGGGACAAAAAGGAAAACCCTTTTTGTAAAGAATAGGTCTGTTTTACAACCGTCCTTTGTTATACTGCCCGCTGTCACACAATGAACACCTGTTGTACGGTGAGAAGAGACCAGGTTTGGAATTCACGGGAACAAAAGACTCGGTCGACTGTTCTCATGTTTCGACTTGGGTCCGGTCCGGCAGGTACAGACGCTAGCAGTAAAAACACCCCAGTAAGACCAGTTAAAAAAGAGTTCTATTACAACCAGTCTACGAGACGTTATGCCCTCGGTCCCGCAAGGGGAATTTTGCAAGGAGTTCAGCGAGGAGAGGCTGCGAGTTGTGTGGATTCGGCGAAGTTCTGCGAACCAGTCCAACGAGACGTTGCGATGACAGTCCAACGAGGAGAGTCTTGAATCCAGTTCGATACGAGTAAGATGACGCCACAAGTAATTCCAGTAAATAAGAAATACTATCGGTGAGTTACAACAAAATTATAAGTGAATAAGTGAAAAAAATGATGCGATAGACTTCATTCGTAACCGTTAGGGTGCATAGCAAAGGTATTTGCAAGTGAACGCTATACGATTTTTTGTTAATACAAGATTAGTGGTTAAAAAGGGCTAAGATTAGCGGTTTCTTTTGTTAATGGGTCTGAATTCTGGTCTTCTTTCTATTTATCTAACTGGAATGAATTCCAAACGATTATTTATTTTGAACTCTGTCCTGTGTGGAATCTGTATTTATTATTTACTGTTGACATTTGATGTGTAATATTCTGATTGCTAATCTTTCTTGATTATGCTCTGTTATTATATTATATTTACTGTTTTTACTAAGTTATGTATTAATTGTTTGAATTTTTTGTTACCGACATATAATATTACTATCGTTCACTACTATTATACTGATTATTATTACGGTTGGAATTACTATATTAATATTTGTGTTCATTAACTGTTTTATTATTGTTATCACCACTGTTGTTGACATTCCAAATTGTCAACCTCTCAATATCGCGAATCGCACGACAATATTTTAAAATGATTTTTTATTAAATATTAATTTGCGTCGAAAACCGTTTTTAATCGAC
This sequence comes from Lycorma delicatula, assembly GCF_047948215.1. Taxonomy (NCBI): domain Eukaryota; kingdom Metazoa; phylum Arthropoda; class Insecta; order Hemiptera; family Fulgoridae; genus Lycorma; species Lycorma delicatula. The sequence goes on along the minus strand of NC_134461.1, from coordinate 134,159,319 downwards.
AAAAAGCAGAAATTTTTCGATTCGACTAGTAGAGTTACTCATTACAAAAAGAATCCTCGGTTAATTTTTTGTTTAATTTATTACGTCCGGCAACATACACTTATATAAGAGTGTACATAATCTCCCACCCCTATTTTTGGTAAAGAGATCATGGATCCTGTTGCGCGTGAGAAATGTCAAACCCCAGGGGGATTCTAATCACAATCTTTTCTTCTGTAAAGAAGTTTTCCTGATGGCTACGTTTATTCCAGGTGATTTACCTGGATTAAACTGTGATTTGAAAACTTGTATAAAGGAAAGATTATAGTCAACGTGTAGACACGATGAAAAAATATATCTTTTTTTTTGGACGACAAAATATTATAATAAATCTTGACTTACACTCTGAAACGTTCCTGAATTAAAAGTGTTTTTTTTTGAAACATAAAATAAAAAGAAAATCTGTTAAAAACTTAATATTAAAAAAAAAATTCCGTTTTCATTTTTTTCAAATAATCCTTACCTCACGCCCGAAAGTAGTTATTTTAAGTTGTTTCTTTGTATTTCTTCTTCTTTATCGGACACGATTTCTATAATTATTTTTATCAAGTCAAGAAAGGATTCTCGCTACGTTTTCGGAGGCCACCCGTATTTTAAGACAATACGGCGATCAAATTTTATATAAAATAAATTTTAGAAAAACAATCAAAATTACTTAAAATATGCGATAGACCTAAAAAAAATAATACTCTCCTGCCAAAATAAACAGCAGTAAGTAATCAGTCGCTTATAATTTTGTCGCAGATCTACAAACTGAATTAGGCTTTATTTAGGGCGTTCCCCTACAACTAAAGATATAAAAGAGGGTTAAAAGATAAGATATTAGGTATGAGGTCACGAGTGCGCACGGAAAATCGATATCTTCAATCCCAAGGGACAGATGCTGCCGGGATGTCCCCTGTCCCTTTTACCGACATCCCGGTAACCTAGTGCAGGGTAGTACAACGTACGACGCGTAGTATACGAGCAATTCCTATAATGAAAACGTGGGGTCTGAAACCCCTCCGTACAGCCCCTAGATCCCATCGATAACTACCGTCCTACCGACGACGCCACAGCCATCAGTATATATTAGCCTTACTGTAATCACTTTCATTACGGTAACGCCGACCTTGTTTACTCGCAAGTAACGCTTTCTTATTTTTATTATACGTATATACTTAGTCTACCGACGCCCCAGAGTAAATGTATATAGCCTGATACACAGTATCTGTAATCGGTTACATTACTTCAAAACCACTGTCTCCCGAAGTTTTCTCAGTCACATACGATCGGTAGCTTACTTTTTATAGCCTTCTATCCCTTCTCGACTATAGTGTACGCTTTTTATTGCTCCGAAAAAAATATTTTCTTCCTATAAACATTTGCCTTTTATGTTCTTAAATATACGATACGATTGCTTTCAGGATATTTTAGAGCGTAAAATAATTATTCTTAGTTTACGGGCGTATTTCATGTTACAAAACGCGCGCGCGCGTGTGTGTAATAAAGCTCTGATGATTTAAAACAACAAGAGAGTTTCAAGTGAAAAATTATTCTCGCTTAATTTTTTTATTAAAATTATTCCCATTTTGACTTTCTTTTAAGATAATTCTCACTTTTTGTTTAACGGAATACAGTCATTAAAATCTTATCCTTTATCTTAAACGTCATGATACTGATACTGAAATCGTCTATAATAATATTGTGCATTAACAGTATCGATTAATTTATAAAATTCAGTCCACCGATCAGCACCCAAAACAATTCGATCATTACCGATCCGCAAAGCAATTTCTGCGTTGTTTTTACTTCCGCGAACTTATGCGGTAAAGTTACCGGTAACATTACTATTTCTTTGCCAAATCCATGTCTATTATTATAAGAAGAAAAGTTTTGGAACACGATAGATGAGAACAGTTTGTAAATCTATTACCGAGGCATCAACTCCATTACTCTTTGGCGGAGACAAAACTCATCACGATCATATTTTGTGTCTATAGCTGTGGATCTTTAATTAAGATATTTAAAAAATTAGCCTGACCTTTGAAATGTAATGCCGGTTTCCAATTACATAAATACTTATACAGTATTTCCATACAAATCTAATAATAATATTATTAACAACAACAACACAAACAGAATAAAAATAAGAGTAACCAAGAAAATATATTTAGAATATAAAGTTAGAGGAAACAACAGAAGTTAGCTCATAAGTAAAAAAGGTAGTTAGAAAATGGATAGAGGTGTTACAGAAATATTTTGTTGCAATAAAAAACAAAAATATGAATGTACAAAAAGTAGTTATAAATAACGTTCCGACTACAATAAACGATTTATTAGGAGTGGATTTAAAAAGAGTAACCGACGCTAGAATAATTAACAGACTTTTTACAGGAAAAACGGGATATCTTGTTATAGCCGATGTAAAACTATATTGGTAATTATCATATACAAAAAGGATTGTTTAAGCCTTTAACAAACCCTTTTCGCATCAACATGATTTTAAAAATTTAAAACGCAAAAGATGGCGAACTTAAAAACGGTATATTTACGGTTAAAAAATAAATTTTCGTATCTTGTGACACGTATTTACACGGTAAATTTTACAAGTACAAAGCAGTTTAGCAGGACACGAGGTTAAAACTAATAAAACCAAAAATCTCCTGTAAACAAGAGTTTATAAAATTAAACAGATTTTAAGGGAAGGGGACGCCGTTTTCAAAAGATACAGAGACGAATTTAGAACAATCGAAGTAGTGTTATTAGCGCTTTGTAAGCTCGTTCCGCTAGCGAAAATGAAAAAAGTACATATAAACATAGGTCCGAAAAAACTTCGTCAGCGAGTTTCGTCTAGGGACAGGTTTTGCCCCGATTCCTAAGCAAAGAGTGAAATAAAACCGTAGTGAAATTCTAGAAACGCAAATTAAGAGATAAACCGGCTGGTCTTTGACCTGACAAATGGAATAAAACATTATAACTGATGTAAAACAGAAATATTTGTCGCCTAAAGACTCGGTTTTTACGTTTGTAATACAAAAACTATGTTAAACGACTAATAAATACGTAAAATGTATTACCAAAAATTCTAGAGTATGTAATTCTGAGAAACTCTTTCGTCTTTTCCAAGCATCATACAACGGGTCAACCGGCTGCGAGCGAATCCGAAACGAATTATCCGATGAATTTTCCATTCAAACAGGAGTTCGTCAGGAGGATGTCACCTCTCCTCAGCTGTTCAACATTGTAATTAACGCTATAATGAGCATAACGTTTGCAGAAAGACGTGGAGTACAATATTATAAGGATCACTACCTAACGACCTGAATTCTGCAGACGACAGCGCCATATTTGCTAACGGTGAAGCCGATGCCAAAGATGCTTTTTATGAGATCTCTAGTATAGGACGGTCCTTCGGACTGAGGATCGACGTTGACAAAACGAAGATACTAACAACCGACGGCTCACAATCTATTGTTAACCTCGGAGGAGCTCAGATCCAACAAGCCCGAGAATTCAAATATCTCGGATCACCGGTCCAAGAAAAGAAAGCGGCATCTACAGGTGAAATACTCGCCGGTTGGCCACGCGGCTACAATTTTCGCCTCACAAAAATGTTGTCTACGGAAGCGAGCAAACATTACATCCAGACAAAAATCCGCCTCTTCCGCACACTTATCATCCCGATTCTCCTCTACGGATCAGAAACTTGGATGCTCCTCCAAACCGGCTAGAGGTTTTCCAAATGCGGTGTCTGCGCCAGATCATTCGGATCTCACTTTATGACCGTAACCGAAACGAAGTCATCAGATCCAGATTCGGGTAGCAACCGACAGTTGAAGAGCAGATCCAAACGCGGAAGCAGAGATCGTTTGATCATGTGTGCCGGATGGATCCGGATCGCACATCGAACTCTCACAGAATTCTCTGTAAGCAACCTCCTATTCGGTAGAAGATTCAAAGATCTGCGCCAAAGAAAATCCGGATAAAACAAATTGCAGACGATCTGTGGAATAGCCGAAATGACCTCGACCAGGCCAGGATCATCGCTAAAGGCCGTAAAGTATAGAAAAGCGTTACGTGCAAATTTCGGAATCCTACGGTACCCGCAGCGGCGTATCGGTTGCGAGGCCAGCCGCTAGCTAAGATTCAAAGAAGAAGAATTCTGAAAAATTGATGTAAAATAGCCCAACAAAACACAAAAACAACTACAAAAACTTTTATTAGTAACACTTATAGCATAAAAACGAAGGTATTACTCGTAAAAAGCATTTTTGCTTTCTTATGAAGTGCAACGATACAAAAAAATAGTGTGACCAGGGTAAAAGGATTTACTTTGAACTACACGAATTCAGAAGGGCTGGATATGAATGCTAAGCGTGAAATGGTCAAAAGGGAAACCGAATCTGTAGCTATAACTTATAATCAAATAACAGAAGTAAAGACTAAACATCTTCTAAATAAAAAGATCACTAAGAAATTTCAGTTTGATTATCATAAAAGGATGATACTAGAAGAGGATGAAATAATCGATACCTTACCTTCGGGATGCTAATTGCTCATTAAGATGTAGGCGTAACTAAAACTGAGCGCACGTGGTTTGAAGAAGGGTTTTTAACGGGCTGTGGTCCAGATCGGGTTTGTCTGACGGATGAAAATTGAATATGTATGTTATGGTTAGAGGATTTTAACGAGTTGTGGTCCGTTAAAAACAGTGAGAATAATTTTAAGAGAAAATCCTGTGAAATTGGCTTAAGAGAATTCAAAATGAAAATGATTTTAAAGAGAAAGTCAAAGCGAGAATAAATTTAAGAGAAAGGTAAATAAGAATAATGTTTCACAAGAAATTTTCTTGTCGCTCAAAAACATCAGCCTTAATACTTGCGAAATTCCCATCGTTGCATTTCTAACAAAGGTGGATACGTAGAAACAAAACGCATCTTGGTTAGTCTTGAAGAAGACTGAATCCGCAATAGATGAGTAAAGGAACTGAAATCACCTACACCTACCCGTGAAGGTAATAGCGAGTTTGACACGCAACTTGAATTAAAATTAAAACATAAACCGTAACATAACTAGTAAAGAATTAATAAAAACAAGAACGATAAAGACAAAAGAGACAAAGGAAGCAAAGGAAACCCAGTCGGGACTAAACCCCCTCCACGATACTCAGATGGCTGTCCAGAAAATAAAATTGTTTCCTATACCGAAAAAAGAATGTACTGGAGACCAAGTGAGAGAATTTTAATTTAAAATCACATCCATTAATCTCCCCTAACATTTAATACCGTATACGATTTTACTCATAAAATTTTATTTTTTTGCGTACCGTTTTCTGTCCTCGACAAGAACGTAAATTTACGTTATTATTTGGTTTAGAACGTTTCCTTACTTTTACTTCCTTCAAATTATTGCTATTAGTATAATTAGTAAACAGAGTTGTAAAATTGTTTTTTATAGCGTAAGTTAAAGTTGTCTCTTTTAACTTAAAACATTGTTTCTTAACCCGGCTCAGAATTTGTTATTATTTTAAAGGTTTACAATAAAACATTAATCAGGTAATTTCAATAATTTGCATTAATATACATATTGAAAATAATCAAATTTGAAAAAAATACTATTTGTACTTTACCGTTTTATAAGGTATTAGTAGGTCCGGCTTCACCCGATAAACACTTCGATTTTGGGTCGGAACTTTCATAAATCATCGGACGGAAACACGAGCAAAGTCGTCGGCAAAAAACCAAAATGATGTGGATGCACTAAATTTAAACGAGTACCTGTTACTTTAATAACGATCCGATAAGCGTCTGACACAAACCAAACCCGCCAGACAGAAAGTAAAGCGTAGACGTAAGTGAAAGGCAGGGATCACAATAAAGGGACGTTTTACTCGTAGGGTGACCGTGAAGCGATGACAAACAACCCGAAGGAATCATACTCTTTCCAGCCTTCGGATAAAATTCGGATGGCGAGAAACGGGTATCTTTATTTACACGGGAGCAGCATATTACCGATCGAATTTTTCGTAGACCCTTTTTCAGATTTAAAGATAATCTGAAAACTCCTTTTTTCTCCAAACAATAAAGCGCCATCTGAAGTGAGATTCAGTCTTCCGTATAGAAAACATTTGTCCACCTTCAGCGGTGTTTGGCGTGCTGAATTTCCGATCGAATATTTAACGATTCCATAGAACGGTTTACACTTCTGCACAGGTTATTATAATGTCAGAATAATTTTAAAGAAGAACGGTTACCGCGAAATCGTTCCCAAATCGGTGATATTATACTACATGATAGGATATTTTACATGTAATAGACCGATGGTTCGTGAGGAGGCTGCGAAAAACATTTCTCACACCGGTGTTTTTTATTTTTCAGCGCTTTTGATCACGAACAATAATCAAATTGTAAATTAGGTCGACAGTATGAAAATTTAGAATTATTGAAAACAAAACAAATATTTTATCTGCGATAACAAAAAAAAAAAAGATTCTTTCGAATCAGTATTATTTAAAAATTATAACGCAACGAAATAATAGATTGAATAGTAATCGATAAGAACCAATTTGCGGTAATTACCGTTCGTAAATAAATGAATCAAATACCGTTACGCCATAAACCATGGCCATAAGACCATAAGGGTCTTATAACCCTTACCGGTGTAATGCAGTATACATTATTGTTATTATTATTATTATTATTAACGATCCGACCTCCGCGGCCAAGAGGTCAAGAGGTAGCATCTCTGCTTTTCATCCGGAAGGTTCCGAGCTCGAATCCCCCGGTCAGGCTTGGCATTTTTCACACAGCTAAAAAATGTATTTATCATAATGCAACTAACTGTAAGCCTATGTTTCTTTGAGAATGTTTTGTTTAAAAACCTCATGTACGAAAAAATTGAAATAAATGCTATTTTCTAATAGATTCTATTAAGTGTAAAATTACTTCAATTTATCAGTCGGTGATTATAAAATAAATCTCAGAATATAAGAACAGAATTTGTTTATACTTTTTATCGATTGAAGATATATAAAATTGCGATATAATTATTGATTCCAATCTGTAAAAAGTTATGACTACAATGAAATCAAATCCAAAACTGTACTTATCAAAATAGAATTAAGCTAAATAATAATTTTTATTTTTATTTTTTTACGAGGACAAAAATATTATATAGAGTTTTCAGTTTGAAAGCTGAACGCTAACTGAAGGGGCGTTTAGTTGCACAAGCGGAGGGAGGGTAATATTACAAACGGAAACTTTGCACCTGCGCATTTCTGTTACCAATAGCGTAACGACGCATTCTCAGATCGTCCAATCCACTTTCACACAGGTGCGTCAGCGCCGTCACGTTTTCAACATTCAAGAGCAGTTACCAACATTCAAATTACCACGACACGATAACAACTCGTTCACCGTTTATTAAAAAAATAATAAGAAGATCTGATAAGAAATCACTGTCATATCACGCTAAATCTAGAACCGTGAAAACATCTAAGTAAAATAAAAAATTCCGATACTTTTTTTTAATTTTACAAGTAACATAGATTAAAAAATTAATTAAAATCGATAATCATAATAGTTAAATTTATTGACAGGCGTATTAAATCGACAATTTTACCTACATCGAATAATATCCTTGTTTTTTCATGCATCCTATGCTGCATAAACGAACCGATACCGATACCGTACATCAGCATCGCATTATACACCCGCACACACTCATAGTAACAATTTAGGATTACACAGAGAAAAATAGGGATGTAAAACGCGCTTAATAAAACGTATATTAATTAATGAGAGAAAGGTGTCTGGTAAAATTACATAACGAAATAAATATTTATGACATAACAGTTAATTGAAAAGATGCATGTTAAGAAAAAAAATTAGTCTGATTTATATGGATAAGTTGTGAGTTTATAGTTGAATCATACGAAAAACTTATTTTACAAAAATCAGTTAAGCAATCGGGTGAATTTATATGTAAAAAAAAGAAAGACAAAATGGATAATAAAACAAACCAGATTAGGTTACTTTCTCGTACGAGCAAAAGTTACAATCGTGTCTCGATCGTTAATAAAACCGACGGTCGCTATTAATTTATTAAATAAACAAATACAAACAGTGTTCGTGTTTGTTAAGCGAGAGGGAATAACCATATATAAAAAGACTAAATTATCGTGTAAATTAATAAATAAGGAATCGGATTAATTGTGATGCTGTAGGTTTCTTCAAACTATTTCAAGGTTTAACGCCCTTAATTTTTTTCTATCCTGTACCGCACAATTAACACCGACATACTTTTCCCGTTCTATATCTCAATTATGCAGAGTATCACACGAAGAGCCGAGGATACATATCGTTGGTGAAAATAAAAAAAAAACGGTTCGCATAAACATAAACCGGAAAACTTATTTTTGAGGAAGAGATAGAAAAATATTACAAACCGATATCTGGTCAGCGGTAAAATGGGACTAAAATTCACGGGGACAAACATTACGGGTCAAAATTGCTGATTTAATATAATTTTTTAGGGTAGAAAAAAGTTTTTTTCTAAATCTGTCCTAGAACTGTATCTGCAGAAGTTTTCTAGAAAACTGTCGATATCCCAAACAATTTTTGTTGAAAAATCATAATTCTTTTAGGTTCTGAATAAACTTATTTTGTTACTTTTCTTTGTAAAGATCTTCGGTTCGATTTATAATATTATCATTTTCTGACCTGTTTTGTTTTAAACGTAAGTCGAATTTTGTAATTTTATCCGTCTATAGATGACTTTTTTACTTTCTCGCGATTAAATTCTCTACAAATTTTGTGTAATTGTTTATCGGCAATTTAACAACGTAAGTTTGTACCGAATCTAAACGATCGTTTTTCGATTCCTATTTTTTGGGGTTCATTTTCTCGGAAACTACTGCCGTAATACATTTCTGGGATCTATTTATGTGTTATAGTTTTTCACGCCAAAGATTTATAAAACTACAATTTTGTCCTTTAATAATTTACGACCGAAGAATGTCAGTACAGTCTGGTTTTTATCGTTGTAGGAAAGAAATGAAAACAAAGTGCATCGCTTACCGTAATTTTAAAAAAAGCGATTTCAGACCTAAATTACAATTTTTTTTTTTTTTAATTTTATCTGTAGAACGTATTCTAAAATTGTTTTTATATTTTGAATTTTTTCCTTCTTTTCTCGCTGCTACACAAATATTTTTTCAAATCCTAAATTTATGTTCGATAAGTACAGATTTCTAGTCTACATAAAAGCTCTCTTGGTAGAATACCTAGGTATTTACCGGTTAAAAGTGAATTTTTTATTTTTTTTTTTTAATTCAATAAACGTACCGACTCGAAGAGTATTTATCAAAAAACCGAATCAGTGAGTTTTACCGTAATTTGACTTAATGAGATGATTTGACTTAATACGAGGTAATATTGCTAAACGAAAAGAAATATTTGTAATTAGATCTAATTAATTTGTTAGCTCGGTGCAAAAGTTCTTACTTGCTAAATCGTTAATATAAAACAATCCGTTGAAGAAAAAATACTTAAAAGCGATAGATGAAATAATTGTAATTAATGATTTTCTATAACAGTACGACACGAAACTGTAATTTGCTTTTCTCGTCATCGATTAATCGACCGGTTTGATGTATGCGCTTCGTCTATATTTTATTTTTTTATTTTTATTTTGTTAAACTCATCATACATCAAACGCACCTTTGTTATTAAAAATTTGAATTATTCTAAACTTTTGTCTTCTCTTTTGTTAGCATATTCTGAACCTTCTTACATCAGGCTACAAAAAGCGGTAAGTGCTTCTCAGAATTGTTTTGAGGTATTACAAAAGAAAGATGTTTAAATATTAACAAAAATAAATTATAGTTTTATATCTTTTCACATATTTTAACTTTCGCCTTCAAGCCGACACGCTTTTGCGTAATATCTGTTTGCGCCGTTTTCCTTCATTATTATTTAATATCGGTAATAAAAGAAATATCGAAAAACTTAATCGCCCAAAAATTAAAGTATTTTTGAGGTATATTGACAAAGATTAATTTGTTACATTTATTACGACCGTTACAATTAAGAGTATTATTATATTTTTTTACTCCGTTCCAAAACACCTTGTAAAAATGTAAAATAAAAACAAAATTAGAGTTACGATATAAAGGGTCGTATAAATAACATCGATGAGATAGGAATGAAAATCTATAATACGATATTACGTATACTAAAAATTTAGTGTAGGCTACATAATGTTACGAATAATAAACAATAATGACATGTTTTATAAAACAAAATTACACCTTAATGTTTACAGAAACATTGATACGTACGACTGTCAAAAATATAATAGTATATTATTTTATAAAAAAAAAACAAGCACCTATTTGTAAAAGTTGTTCGGCGGTCAATAAACTGAACGAACCTATCGACCAATGTAACTTGAAAAATTAATTTTCATATACCTATAATCATACATTATTTAGAAAAATCGGAGAGAGTGAGAGAGAGAACACAAACATTTTAAAAACATTAATTAATTTATCGAGTTTTCAATGCAGATGGTAAAGCGGTGAAATTTGTTAAGTTTAAAAGAAATGTTCCTTTATGACTACTACTTTTAATGCTATCATCCTAAAAATCGGGTAAATAATGACTTTTCTATAAACTGAAAATTAGAGGTAAAATATTTTTAAGTAAAGCTAATTCAGAAAAAATATTTTGTTAATTTTATCTTTAATCTACGTAAAAATTTGTACTAAACAATTTTACATGTTCGCTAGCGACTCAAGATTATTTATTGCTTTTAAATACTGAATTTACGTTATAAATATCCCGTGAGAAGAAACAATATATTTATATAATAAAGCTCGCTTTAAGGAAATTAGTGCCAAATCGGTACAAGTATTAAAATCTTATTTTTCTATTTTTCCATTTGAGGCGTGTTTTAAAAGTAATGGCCGTTTTCAATTCGCTTCCTGTATACACGATATAAACAGATGGTGCTTGTGTAAGTCAGTTATTTCGATCGATAATGGGCTGTTAGCTGACAATATTATAGTCGTTTTGTTGTTAATTGTTTACACACATCCGTTTATAATTAGCGCTAAAATTCGTTATCCAGCCGAGTGTAAAGTACGAGGAGTAATCGGATTTTTGAAATTCAAAACTTTTTCAGCCGCTAAATACAATTCTGCGGCTGAAATTCAAAAGCAAATTTGTGACGTTTACAGGCCGAATATCATAATAATATTCGACCTGAAAAAAATGTATCCTGATTTAGCGTCGCTCATAAATGACGCTAAGGTAAAACGGTGGTGTCGTTCGTTTCCAGAAGGAGAAACGAACGTTCATGACGATGAACATAGCGGCCGGCCGTCAGGGAAAACACACGAGTCGATTGAAAAGGGTAACAACAAAATTCGAGAAAACCGGAGCTTCAGCGCGTCATAATTGTTTTCGTGTTTCACGATCTTTGATTTATGAAGTTTTGACTAGAAGATTCTGTGCCGGTTGGGTGCCGAAGATATTAACCGACACACGCAAGAAGAACTTCCGCGCTGCAGCGCGTGAATTTTTCAGAGTTACGAAAATGAAGGTGAATGTTTGCACGTACTGATACCGTAGATGAAACCTGGATTTCTTATTCGAACGTCGAGACAAAGCGGCAGTCGATGCGATAGCGGCATTCATCGTCAAGACCAAAGTTGTTCAAACAAGAACGTTCTGTGAAGAAGCTTACGGCTAGTGTTTATTTTTTTATTTTTTCGATAAAAAGAGTGTCTTGCTTGTCGAATTAACAAACAACCTGAGATGTTACACCGCCCGACTTTCTTTTTGCACGATAACCAAGAGTCGAGAATATTATTATCGTGTGGTTTTAGTCACTGGCGGCTGAATTTCATGAAAAGGGAACGAAGAAGCAAATGAAACGCTATGAAAATGCGTCGAGGTTGAAGGCAGTTGTGTAAAAAGAAGTAACCGAATGTAGTTTTTGCGTATAAGTGGTATAGTTTGTTCGTATTTTTCAGTTTTATTTTTTTGTCCCAAACGGGTCATATTTAAAAACACACCTCGTAGATCGAATGACTGAATTTTTCAGGTAGGCGTTTCAGCCACAGGATCTAGTCCGTAGCTACAGAACAGGAAAAGAATCCTTGATCGATCCGTAGGCAAAGCTCTCCTTCTATGAACGGTATGGAGAGTTCATCGATTCTCCTGGTGTTCTCGGCATAGAACAGGGTTCTTTTTACATCCGCAAATAATGGCAAAGAAGGGATCGATAATTAGGAATAGAAAAAAAAATAAGCGTTAGAATGATCTAATCACGGAAGAACTGTAGCGTGAAACAAGCGACCCGAAGCAGTAGATAACCTACTGGTGATGATTCCTTCGTCATCTCTCGGGAAATCGGGGAACTTAAACCCGTGAACGTAGCATTAGAGTACTAGATTATGATTTTGCGTCGAACAACTTAAATAAATCTATACTTCCTCCATAATTAAAAGGTTTTCTTCACCTGCTAGCGGCGTCTTAAACAAGAGAAAGGGTACCCGAACGTACAAGTTCTGCCAGAATCCATTAAACGGAAAAAATAGGGGGTCCTGAATTTTCCCGTTAGTGCCTAAGCCTATTTTGCCCCTTGCCTTTCTAGAGAAACGAAGGGAAAATAGGATTAACAGACAATAAATTAAAAAACGAGGTTCATCGTAGAATACAAATCGAATTAATAACCCTATTTACAGTTGTTATATAGGAGGAAAATATATTTTAACTAAAATCCTGGAAAAGATATTTCCCGATTCCAACTTCATTTCTTGAAATTTTACCCCGCAAATTCTAACCTTTTCTGTGATAAACATTCATAGAAAAAATAATAAAATTGTTCGACAAGGAGGAAATCGGAGTAACCCGGAAATAAAATACATCTGTCCAAAAATTAATAGAAATTTTTATCGATTAAAATTTATCCCTAAATACGAAGAAAAATCCAGCCGATTGAACAGAAGGAAGCCGTTCAATTACAAGCCGTTATTATTACAACTTAATTAATTTATTATCATTGCGATAACAAAGAACAAACAAAATATAGAATGTACAATTTTTAATTCAGACTCTGATGTTTAGTCGCCGTAATAAATTCTCAACGTAAAACCGTATTTCAGCTACCACTGAACTCATATACATTGCATAATGTACATCCCGTGCGTAAACATTTGTATATCTCTCACGTTAATCGGTTAAAATAATTTTCAAGTAAAAGTAATTTCTAATTAATTTTATTCAGCGATTAAATATTCCGCTATTCACCCAAAATAATATATTTTCTTAAAGTACAAAAGAAAACAAAAAACAACCGTACGGTAGCGATAGGAAATCCGTACAATTGACATAATTTGCAACATTAACGACTTTTCATACGATTATTTGTTGCTTTCATCAAAGAACGTGCGATTGGCAGGCGGTGCGTAGACCCGAACGTGATCGATCTAAGTAACGGCATTTTCAATCCCGCTTTGAAATCTTTCCGTTCCGTGTTGAGAATAAATTCTTACGTCTATATTCCGTATCTTCAAATTTTTCTACACCGTCTTACGCGATGTAAGTTACCCGACGTATGTTAGCGTATCATTTGATTTCCGTTTAAAATTTGTGTCTTTTACTGATATCAAAACAGGCGTCGTCACAGGACATGAAAGAAAGTTAATCGAAACTGAAATTTCCTTGTAGAACACTTAACACGATTTAAAAGGAAGAGGTTTTATTTAAATTTCCTCTTCAAAAAAGGTGCTTTTTCGAGCGATACGTATTACAAGTTAATATATCGATCGTGTATGTTAGATGCCGTAACTGTAACGATTACCATCTCGGAAAAAAAGCGACTCTGATTAGTATTATTTTTACCTCGAATTCTTTATATGTGTCACAGACATAACAAAGAACGCGACAAACAACATAAAAAGAATTTACGTATCCCTTGCTGTGCAAAATAATGCGCTATAAACGTTGTTTAACTCGTTAGGGAAAAACAAATGTCGATAACGAGGTCGATAAAGGGTAATAACTTAAGTAGACGATATTATTTTTCATCGATAAAATTTATAAACGTTTCGTACGTTCTTCGGCTGAAATGAACGTCAATGTCGTTAATCGATTCCCGGAAGGGTCTGTAATCCTTTAATGTAAAAATATTTTTCAATAAGACGCCTAATAAAGACTCGTTATTCATATATAAATATTAAACCAGCTAAAAGAAACGCGAAGGCGGAAAAGAAAAAATTAAACGGGGATCGAGTGAACGGAACGAATAAGAGATGCGGTACTGACACTGCCCAGAGTCGTGACAAGATTTGCCACTTTGCGAGTCGCGTGTACCGAGCGACCCGACTTCTCTGCCGCACTAAACCTAAGTAAAAGCAAGCGTCGCGTCGTCTCCTTATTTTCCATATAAACATCTACACGGCATCTCCTTCAATATAAATATATTTCCTGTGTTTTTTTTTTATCGTTTACCTTCCCGATATTCTGAACTATAGTGTTCGGATAGGCGATTAATTTTTATAATTAAATTACAAACAAGCTCTCTTCATACGATATGAATACTATAACGCTGTACATATTAAACCTCACGTGTGGCGAATTCGGATACCTTCGAGGCATAAATTAATGTACAATAATTATGGTAATTTTGTTAAAGGAACACGAAAAAGGATGTTCTAATACGCTGAACATTTTTTTTCATCATATAAAAGCGTGAATTTAACGCGTTTCATTATGTTGAAATTTACAGGATATGCGTTTAATTACCGGTAGTAAACATTATTTTTAAACCGAAGGAATTTAATTTATTAATTTTTACGAAGTTTTACATTTTTAATAAATTTTTCTCCATCCCGTACATTTTTATATAAAATTATTTCAGAGAATAGTTTCATATAAAATCTCTTTTTTCGCCTTATGGATTTATATTATCTACTAATCTGAGCTAAACGGTGTCGGATTTAAAAATCGAAATTTATATTGTCCGTGTTGAAATCTAGATAAAAAGCTCAAGCCATTAAGAATGAAGAGTCAAACTTTTTTCTCCTAACGGGTACGTCTCAATCTTTTAATTAGTGAACAATAAGAAAGCTCCCGATAAATCAAGGAAAACCCTTCACAATAGAACCAGAAATTATAAAATTGAAAGTATAATATAAAATATAAATTTAATTATTTAAAATATAAACACACAAAATAACGTTAAGGTAATATGAAGATATTAAATATAAAAATTAACAAATAATATATAATTCTGAAGGCGTTAATCAGGATTGGAAACGTATTTACGTTCACGTTAAACAAGATGCAGAAAATTCAGATTTAAAAAAAAATGTTCAATTATTATTTAAAAATTCATCGGCAGAGTAATATTGTTTTCGTAAAATAAAATTTAGTAACTGCATTTTAAATAAATTGGTCGGGAGGATTTTATAAACGGTTCGATAATCTATTAGAAATGGAAATGGAACATATTAAGATTCTTTTTTGTAACCGAAATATTTTATCGAGCATAATTTACTTATTGTATCCGGTTTGATAGAGCAAATAAGTGACAGTTCGTTTTAGCAATGATTTCACATCGATAAGTTAAAATTTTTAATTTTTTAAACATCGTTCTACACGATTCGGACGTCAAACAATAATCATCCGACGCTCCATTTTTGTATTTTCAAAACTTATTTTCAGGGTGCCCTCTAAAAAAGACTGGAATACACATTTTTTTTTTGTCTTCAGTCATTTGACTGGTTTGATGCAGCTCTCCAAGATTACCTATCTAGTGCTAGTCGTTTCATTTCAGTATACCCTCTACATCCTACATCCCTAACAATTTGTTTTACATATTCCAAACGTGGCCTGCCTACACAATTTTTCCCTTCTACCTGTCCTTCCAAAATTAAAGCGACTATTCCAGGATGCCTTAGTATGTGGCCTATAAGTCTGTCTCTTCTTTTAACTATATTTTTCCAAATGCTTCTTTCTTCATCTATTTGCCGCAATACCTCCTCATTTGTCACTTTATCCACCCGTCTGATTTTTAACATTCTCCTATAGCACCGTATTTCAAAAGCTTCTAATCTTTTCTTCTCAGATACTCCGATCGTCCAAGTTTCACTTCCATATAAAGCGACACTCCAGACATACACTTTCAAAAATCTTTTCCTGACATTTAAATTAATTTTTGATGTAAACAACTTATATTTCTTACTGAAGGCTCGTTTAGCTTGTGCTATTCGGCATTTTATATCGCTCCTGCTTCGTCCATCTTTAGTAATTCTACTTCCCAAATAACAAAATTCTTCTACCTCCGTAATCTTTTCTCCTCCTATTTTCACATTCAATGAAAATTTACTACATTTCATTACTTTTGTTTTGTTCTTGTTTATTTTCATGCGATAGTTCTTGCGTAGGACTTCATCTATGCCGTTCATTGTTTCTTCTAAATCCTTTTTATTCTCGGCTAGAATTACTATATCATCAGAAAATCGTAGCATCTTTATCTTTTCACCTTGTACTGTTACTCCGAATCTAAATTGTTCTTTAACATCATTAACTGCTAGTTCCATGGAATACACATAAGCATTATTAACATCTTTTTTACTTCATGATATTATCCCACGCGTAAGCTTCAAGAAGCTTACGCGTGGAAATTTTATAGCTTATGAAAAACGTCGTGCCTGACATTTTAAATAAATAACATTTTTTATAGAATAAATAATAAATTAGTGTTTGTGTATATATAAGAACGGAGTAACGCAAAAATTCAAAATAATTATCGGGATCCTGGAAACTTATTATCAATCGTATTGACAAAATATCCTCTTCTCAGTGGGTCGTAATGAGGGTTGCTTATTGTTCTCTAATTGAACAGATTGCAACGTACGCAGGAAAAAAAATTATTTATCGCCAAATAATAATTTAGTTACGCAGAAAATAGATGCGATTTCCGAATAAACATTACATCCACGTATAATTTAGTTCAACGGGTAGCTGTTAAACACTGAACGATATCAAACGTCGAAAACCGATAGAAACAGCAAAATAAAAATACAAAAACGGAAAATGAAATTAAATCGATCACCAAATTGAAATTCTAAAAAGTAATATAAAAAACGGATTTTTAAAAAACGCACTAAAAGATTTAAAAATGAAACTTAGTCAACCCTTTTTTAAATTTCGTATTTTTGAAGTAAACCCCTAATTAAAAACGAGGCGAATTTGAAAAATCTTTTTTGTCATGTTTAGTTGGTTTTGTTTTGTACTTTTATAAGTATAACTTATAAAGCACTTAGTGTACTTTTGTACACGATTTTAATATTTTGATAAAATATTATTAGGGTAATAAGAAAATGTAATGTCTATTATTAAAAAAAGAAAAAACATAACTACAGTCGCGTTCCGGGAAAGTCCTACAACTGCGGATTGTTTCTGATGCACGGCTTACACACAACTTAATTGAAAGTATTTATCTTTTTATTTAAATTATATTTTTTCGTTTATTTAATTCAATTCTTTCTTTCTTTTTCCTGTTTAGCCTCCGGTAACTACCTTTCAGATAATACTTCAGAGAATGAATGAGGATGATATTTATGAGTGTAAATGAAGTGTAGTCTTGTACAGTCTCAGTTCGACCGTTCCTGAGAGGTGTGGTTAATTAAAAACCCAACCGCTAAAGTACACCGGTTTCCACGATCTAGTATTCAAGTCCATGAAAAAATAACTGGCTTTACTAGGACTTGAACGCTGGAACTCTCGACTTCCAAATCGGCTGATTTGGGAAGACGCGTTCACCATTAGACCAATCCGGTGGGTTTATGTAATTCAATTATTCTAACCAAAGTGGACGCGAATACAGTATTTAATTCGCACGGATGTGGCTTTACTAGCGGCGACGGTCGGCACTAACTAAACTAACGTAATTTCACAACTTAAAAAGAACAAATTTCGCTTCTACGGTCGGAAGACGGGTGTAGCCAAGAGGCTTAACGCACCGGGTACAGAGTCAACCGGCCGATCGATTTCGAGACCGGGCCAGACAAATTTACTTTTTTGCACTTGTTGCGACGTCGACGGGACGCTGTTGGTTAACAGCGTTGCGGTAGATTTTAGAGCGAGGGTGGACTGTATGTGTTCATAGCTGATGAATGAAGGCAACACCTTGTTGATTACCGAAGGACTGTTTAATTGTACGCCGTCTTGGCGGTTGAAAATAATTTTGCGACATAACACTTGTAACTTATAACTTAACGTTAAAGATAGCAAACATAAACTAAGTAAAACTTAAAGTAATGTTCATCCGAACAAGAATTGAGAGAGCCCATCCGGACTCGACCGCCTCGGGGCAGGTATGAGTGTAGACTGTTTAGAAGACGCTATGTACAGCGCTCGAGAGAGCAGCTTGTGACGTAGAGAGGTGTGATGATCTGGCGACCATAATTTTCCGCGGGCACCCTAGACACCGCTAGGTTTCAGCACCCGTCGGTAGGAGGGGGTGAAAACGTTACACTTTAAATATTATTCATTTATTTAATTCTACCGCTTACATGTTACGTCACAACAACATTTAGAACGTTTTTGGGTTGACGTGCGATTTTGAAAAAGATTTTTGTTGTAAATATTGTTATTTTTCAATTACTGACAAATGCACCTAATAAAAATATGATCTTAATTAGGCCAAATCTCGAAATACTGAGAGTGTCGTTGCTCTACAGCCTCACCCCCTTGATATTTTAAGTTGAAAATTTAATGGCATCAATGCCCCGTATATAGAAGTAATCTGACCCAGTTTGTTCAAAATCGGTCCAGTAGTTCTGGAGATATAAGGCGATTCAGAAGTCAACACCGAACACACACACATGTACATCCGGAAAATTTCCATCCGGATTTTTGGGTTCCTTAGGTGTCAAAACGTCAAGATCCGGTGAAAAACGCACATGCCCAAATCGGATCGATTACAATATTTTCTCTTCTACAGCTACAGATCTGCTATAGCGCTATATAGACGAGAAAGTAAAAGAAATGATCTATCGAGCGTGAGATGAGTCTCTGTAATGTGGGAATACGTATTATTACTTTTTACCCTTTCCGTTAATTAAAAAATAATTTTTTTTAAAAAATAATTTGAATATTAGAATGAAGTCAGGATAGATATATAACCGCATTATATTAGTAGAAATAAATGTAATAATACAATAGTAAATAATTAATAGAACAAGAAAAATAATCTAAAAACCGTTTATATCAGCCAAAGTAATTTTTCACTCAAAGAATATTCCTAGGAGGAAATTCCTCTAAAATGAAAACAAGTAATAAATAAATTCAAAATAAGATTATAAAAGTCGACCGAGTTACTTGAGTTTAAATAACAGTATAATTAAACAAACACAAAAGAAAAAATAATTAAACCTTTGGGTCGAATTAAGAACTTATCTTAATAGAAATGTCAATTTACCTTCGAAGTCGAAGGTTCTGAGGTTCAAATTCAAATAAAAGTATTTGCTTACTACGGATTTAAATACTAGATAGTGGATACCGGTGTACTTTGGTGGTCGGGGCTCAGTCAGTCAAACGTCTCAGGAACGATCGGCCTGTGTCTGTACAAGACTACACCTCATTTACATGTCATACACATCATCCCCTTCTCGTTGGGCCGTGAGGGTTAACGGTTTGCAATGTACACATTAAGTAAAAGGATTATTTACGTCGTCGCCTAGGCGACCGTATTGAGAAACGATACTTCATTTAACGATTCGCTTCGTTACAAACAATAATAAATAGAATTATTACGAAATAGATAATTTGTACAACAATTATTAAACTTTTCGTACTTACAAGGCTCGTTTTTATAATATTATAAGGAGGAGAAGGTAGCAGTAATAATTTACGATGCAGGAAGGTAGGGTGTTGACGAAGACGTAAAATGAAGTTTCTCTCCCGTTCAATGTCCAGCATCTCTGAACATAAAAACCGACTTACTTCACCTAGAGAGTAATGTAACCGCAGTTAAAGAAAGAAACAACAGATATGAGGGAGGGAGAAAGAAATACACACAGAAAACGAGAGAGAAGTTATTTTATTTTCTTAGCGCTGATGGGCTTTTCTTGTGCGTGGTTTTGTTTACGACGTGTATAAAGAAAAAAGAACTTTAATAAAAAAAATACTAATGCCTGTTATTCGTAGGAAAGAGATCGTTAAAGCGCCTAATAACAGAATTTCTGTCGGATTCAAATACTCGAATTGTAGATTCATTGTTTAGGCTTTACTCGGTAAATAACCTTTATGAATTTTATATCGTTTAATATACTGGAAAATTCTAAAGGGAAAAACTAATAATATTAATAAATTTAAAAAAAGGTAACTTATAGAATGACGTGTAAACAAACAAATAAATGTTATTTATTTTATAACATAAATCGGTGATGTTTAACATTTTTTATTTTATTTTATCGTATATTTAATGAATTTAGTTGTCATTTTCACAGTTAGAAATTTGTCTAAAAGTCTTAACAACCACCTTTGAACGATCAAGATTAGTTCTATTTGTATTCCTACAATAAAGTAAATTCTATTTTATATATTTTAATCAAAACTATTATAGGGATAAATATTACATTATAATAATGTAATAGACAATAATTTACAATAATAATTTACAAAACATAATTTTTTTTAAATTATATTACATTATTATTTTATTATATATTTTGTAGAAAATTAGCAAATGATTTCATAAGTTTACTGGCTTCACCGTCACCAGATTTTTATTTCAAATACATCGTACGGTTTTTAAATATTAATTAATTTATTATTACCGATATAATCAATTATAAAATACAAAATGGAAACGATTTTAAATAATAGAAAAACGGATAATAAATTTGAAATATGAATCCTTTGTCTATAGGGGCGTAAAACTTAATACACTTAAAATTAATCCGCAGAAATAATTCGATTTCATTCGGTACTTAACTGTAAACCGGTTTAAAAATATTTAATAAAATGTAAAATACTAATTATTTTTTGGTTTTTGGTACGGCTGTACATCCTTGCAGCATCGTTAGAGGTTGGAACTTAATGTAAATAAATATTTTTTAAAAGTTTAGCGATAGATTTTGGAAATATAATTATATTAATTATAATTTAATTAATATATCATTTTAGCTAATTACTTTCTGATCGAATTAAAATTTTAGTAATTTAAAATAATACCGATGTACCGAATTTCAGGTATCCTCAAAAATTTGAAACTTGAAAATCGAAGTAAATTTCTCCACATCCTTGTCCAAATTCGTTAAGTAGAAAATTTAATAACATCAGTGCCAAGTATATATAAATATTTGAGCCAGATTTCTTCAAGGTTTAATTTTTTACGTAGTCCGGAAATATATCTCAAAATACTGTCAAACACGTATACACAATTACAATCTTTCAGAATTTTCCGTGGTTTTTTTTTACGTTTTTCTGTAACAGGCGAATCGTCATCGACGTTTACAACCAAAAAAAAATTCCACCAAAATTTTAACCGATCAATATAATTTCCCATACGGCTATAACCGAAAAAATAAAATTATATTTAATTTCTCTTATGGTTTTATGTTTTACAAATAATTTAACGAGGACTAGGCAAATTATAAATTTCATCGGAATCTTAAAACATTTAATTTTGTTTTTTTTTTTTTTTAAATTCTTCATATCAATGTTTAATTTAAATTTATATTTTTATGGAATTTTTCCCGATTAATATTATCATATTTAAAAAAAAAATAAAAATAGTAACAAAAATAATAATAATCCATTTAATCGGATTTAGTTTAAAACTATTCAGTTAGGGTTTTATTTTATATTGTTTTAAAACTTATTAACAATCAGTCACGTAAACCTTCAGTAAATCTGATTACATCCGAAATAACATGAAACGGAATTCTCATCGAAACTCCACAAAACTACATAATAGAACAATAGAAAGCAAAGTTTCATTAAAAGACGATCAAGGGGTAGACCCAGGTGCCTCACATTCCAAGTTTTCGGAATTACAACGCTATCACGGTGGACCTGTGGAAAGTCACATTCTCCTCATTGTGAATATTACACGGTTCAATTTTTCTTGGTTAACGCGTACTCTCCTTGTACTCAACAATTTTCTCATTAAAATACGACTCAGATTATAGGCTATTAGATGCTACAGTTGGGCTGGCAGCCTAACTGTGAGAACACCCGTATCATCCGCAAAAGAAACTCGTCTGTAGTCGGAAGGTTTGCAATAAATTTGAACTATAACAGTATAACAAGGGCACAAGACAGAACCCTGAGAAACTCTCGTCTTGATTTCCAAGAACGCAGGCAACTCCTGGTTATATTTCACTCGAGAGAAACGTCCTTCTAAGTACCCGCGTAGAATAAGGTAGTATGCGAGGAAGACTCATCTTTAATTTGTACAAAGGGCCGAGGTCCCACATTTTGTCAAAGGACTGTTGGATGTCTAAGAAGGTTGCCGAACAGTACTTTTTCTCTATAAGGCTTTTGCTGTTTACATTAAAAAACCTGCGTGTTTGCTCGATAGTGGAATGCCCGCAACAAAAAAATCGAACTGACGGTCAGGAATTACACGGCCGTGCTCCAAAACATGTCACATCCCCGAAGGAACAACCTTTCAAATACCTTCGATACAATAGGTAACAAGTTTATTGGCCTGTTTGAAGCCACATTGTGTACCGGTTTGTCTGATTTCGGGACCACAACTATTTGAGAAGCTTTCCAATCGGTTGGAAAGTAAGTTGTCTGAAGATGCCGTTAAATAGATGTGTTACATGGCTTTGGAAAGTAGAATAAAGAGCATTCTTTTTGCGTGACAAAATCAAAACCAGGATTCTTCTGCAAGCTTTTTCCCTTCTCGATCGCTTGAATAACTGTAGAGAAAAACTTAAAAGGAAAACCCATAGGTATCGGGCTACCCAAGAAGCCAATGATTTCTTCATTACGTACACTTCGTATTTCAAGCGGTTGAAAGACATCGCTTAGGTGGCAAATATTTCAACCTTCTCCTTATCATCCTTAGCCCAAGATACTTCTGAAGTTTTCAAAAGAGAATGTGATGATGCAGCTCGACGGAAGGCCCTCGTGGCCCTCCATATAGAGTAACTGTCTCTACGTAAAGGCCATATTCTTTCAAGGTAAGACTTAAACGATTAATTCTTATAACTTTGCAATAGCCGTTTCAATCTACGAGCGGTCCTGTTTGGAGATGTCCAATCTTCGGCTCTCCTGAAACGTCGCCACCTTCTAATGACCCTTCTCTTCGTAGCAAAAAGATCTATCACCTCTCTCGGGTGGCCTGTATTCATTCGACCATCAGGTTCAACGTCCAGTGACGATCGCCAAGCAGCCTCCTGTTGGATTGAGATCAAGCATTGCGGCGCGCTGTCGGAGAATCTAAACTGAACAGGCACTACGAACCAAATCATCCTCAATCCAGCCACGATACTAATCCTAGTCTGTCATGCTGTTGTGAAGCTAAACTGAAAGCATCGCTTTCGGCTAAAGCGGTGGAAAAAATCAGACTTATATACCTATTTCTGTTGCAAAACATAGTACTAGACTGTCGTTTCTACATAATGATATTTATACAGCGTAAAATTTTACAGGTTTTAAAAATTTTGATATGATTTGGTATCGATCTACGGGTATGGAGTTTCGCATTTTTAACCCTTACATAAGTTCAAATTTAATAAAATAACTCGAATTATTCAATAAATAAATTTTTTTTACAGGATTCTTTTAATGTAGATCGTCTACAACTGTTCGGATAGGGCATTTACCATTCATTACTTAGCCTACGTACGTAAACTCCCAGGAACGTGTCCGTATAAAAGAATAGAAAAAAATTTAAAGAAGAAAATAAGACATGCGTAATGTTATAAAGCGTATTTAAAATATGTAATAGAAATGCTGCAGGTGTACATATTTGAAAATTATAATGCATCATTATACCACGAAGTTATTTTGAAAAGAAATTATTAATATAATAAATTAATAGCCTACTTATATGCTCATTAAGCGTGTGGGTAGAGATATTTTGCAAAGTAAAAACCGTTAAATCCAATATCTAATACGGTTTCAGCTAACACCAAGGCTGAAATAAAAAACAGCGTAATCTGATATACGAAAGAATATTAAAATTGATTTAGGGGTTAACAGGTTGAACCTTACAGTGAATGTGTGTGTGTGTATACATGTGTGCGTATTAATATATATATATATATATATTTTACAGTATAATTTTTAGTGTGATGATATCACTAGCGGCTATACTTTGCTACTATCTTTTCTTCATTATAGACTCCTTTTTCTTTAGTCGAGAGTGTTATTGTTTATGGAGTCCGGTACTTTTAAGTTCAATGTCAAAACCGGATAATAAACTCAGTAATGTCCTGTTTATCATCCTTTAGGATGACCATATTCTATCCCTCCCTGTCGCCTACATCACTACTAATAAAATTCTTAAGCGGTAACTGATGACCCTTTACCACTCTCTCTTCTTTCTCGTCGGTCACATAAGCGTTAACCGATTGTACATTCGATTTTTAGGACATCGGTTTTTCAAAAGTATTAACGATTAAGTTTCATTTGAAAAGATAAGAGTAAATTTATAATTAATAATTAAAGAAATAAATTTATTTTTATTATATAGCCTTGAAACCACAGTCTACATCAGCGGTTCCCAACCTGGGATCCGCGTGCGAGCCTAAAGGAGTCTGCGAGGGCATCAACAACTCTAGAATTAAAAAATAATATTAATAAAAAAAATAGTTAATCTTATTTTCGAAATAAAATTTTAAACTTTAATTTATCAAGTTCTCAGTTTATAAGCGTATTTAGTTTTGTCTCAAGAATTTCCAGCCTCAGAATTTACAAAGGAATGTTTGCACCGTTACTCGGGTACAGTTGAGTAACCCATCTTCCTACCGGCTATCTTTTGTTAGCAGAAGTAACACCCCCACCTCCTACAAATTTAACTATAGTGGCAGTTTGTTTGTACTTTGTAGCAAACAAACTTGAGGGATGTGATGATAGGTATAGAGGGTCTAAAACCGACCACGGGTGAAGCCCATCAAGGCTACGAAAGGAAGGGGTAGTGTAGTGATCAGGACCTTCACAAGCTTCGTCTTCCCCTACGGGGGTCAGGATGACTGTGCAAATAAAACTCCTGAATATTTTCGAAGCAGGCTTGTACAACTAAACGAGTGTAAGAAATCAACGAAGAGTTTTGTATCGACTTCAAATAATCAAACGGTCAAACAACGTTCTAGATTCGGATGAAGTTACTCATGCGGTAGCTAAAAACGGATAATCATATTAATCATATACGATAGCAGAAGAGCTAATTCTTCCTACTGTGAAGAGAATCACAGAAAAACGTACAAAGAAATTGTCTTAAAATCGTTATAAAATTAACGCAATAAAAAGACCAATTGATAAATGGCGGAAAATATAAATAATAAATTAGTTGAAGGAATGCGAATATTTTGCACTGCAGCTGGATGAAAGTATTGGCATTTCGATTTCAGACAATGCGAAACTATAATGGTTTGTGAGGTACGAATGTAATAATGACATTACTGAAGACATGTTATTTTGCGATGAGGTGCCATTACACGCTACCGGTGTAGCTATGCTTGTTGTTAATCGTTTTATCGAAGGCCGTGAAATTAACCGGGATAAAAATGTCAGGGTGTTCATAAATGCCGCAAGGGCTATGGTAGGAGAATTTAAGGGACTTCTGACGCGCATTCGATCCGTCTCGCCGTCTACGAATCGACTCGCTATAGTATTCATCGTGGAAGTCTATACTTCACCTACTACGGCTACTTTCTTCGGTTTTTGATGATGTAGTAAAAATAATAAATTACGTAAAATCTCGGCCCCTTAATTCTTCGCAGCTTCACCGCACTACGTCAAGGAGTGGAAAGTGAACACCAACAGTAGCTGCTTAATTCAGAGGTGCGCTGATTATCACGAGGTAAAATGTTAACACGGCAATTTCAGCCGCTCAAAGAGATGAGGATTTTCCTTCTCGACTCCAGATCTGAACGTAAAGATTGTCTTTGGAACTTTTCTTGGCTCGTTTGTCTCGCCTATTTATCAAACTCTTTTTAGCTTACTAAAAGCTCTCCTCCGGTCTTCAGGATCCATCTTTAACAGTGTTATTCGTTCAGAATAAGATTAAAGCGACAATACATAAACTTACGGTCACGCCGAATGCTAATCGATAATTCGATTCGTTTACCCTTTCTTAACGACTTTCTTGCAACAAATGACGATCGACTCTCGTCCTATACCGCTGAAAACGTAAAATTACATTTTGAAAATCGGCACTGAAATTAAGGAAATATTTTCCTTCCCGCAGTGGAAATAATAACCGGATAAAAATATCCTTCACGGTGACAGAAAATAGCCTTCCCGTCAAAGTAGAAGAGGAGGTGTTAGAATTATAGTATGATTACAGTCTGAAAATCGTATTTTCTACAACGACCCGGTCGCACGCACGACCGATGTACCCAGATGTTTCCCGGGCTTTATTACAACACTCTGCCGTTTCCATCAAGATACTTGTGCGAGTGTGCATTTTCTACACACTCGTTTCCGCATCTTTCAAAAACAAGTTCGCATCTTTTTTGAAGATTTATTCTTTCGATCTTATCTTCTTGTTACCGTCAAGTAACAACCCGATAAATTATTATCGAAATCCGTAGAACTTGATTACCGTTAATTATTTCATCCGGATTTACCAGATCATTTATATATGTGAACTGCAAATCGAAACCCGATTAACAAAATTGCAACGGCAAGCTATTTAAATTCTTTTAAAAGTAACTTTAGATTTAAATTTTGGGTTTCGATTTAAATCGTATACCGCAACAAAACACACGCATATGTCGATATTAAAATAATATCAAAGATTTTCAAAAGTACCCTGTTGTTATCGATGAAAAATATAGATTTTGAAGAAGAATAAGATCGTTAAATTCAAAAATTTTGTCTGTCTGGTAGGAACTTGTTAAAGGAAGAAATGATTCACGTACCGTTCTCCGCTAGTATCCGGTCGAGTCAACCCTAAAGTGAAAAAGAGGAGGGGGAAAATCAAATAGTACACATTTTATGATTAGGCTTCCTACCTACTCTATACCGGTTTTACCTTTTCGGACACTATTACATAGAATACAGTAATTTTCAGTTCCTAAATATATACCGTATATTTATCTTGCGCTTTCCTATAATATTCGTTCCACCTTCCTACATATATGAAATCACCTCACGAGTAAAATTATCCTGAAAAATATGTAATTTCGTTTTATTTATTATTTTTTTATTCAGATAATATCAGATTACCTGTCGATCATATTATTTTTAATTACATCGGTTCTTGATTTATACAATAAATTCTATGTCAAGTACGGATTAATTATTTCCGCTATTTTTTTATTTTATTTCAGTAATTACAGGGGTTTGCGGTTAATTACAATCATTTACTTATTTTTGCGATGAAGATTTTATGAATTTTGT
This sequence comes from Lycorma delicatula, assembly GCF_047948215.1. Lineage (NCBI taxonomy): Eukaryota > Metazoa > Arthropoda > Insecta > Hemiptera > Fulgoridae > Lycorma > Lycorma delicatula. The sequence goes on along the minus strand of NC_134461.1, from coordinate 134,131,693 downwards.
AGAGTGTGAAAAATGGCCTGTAATCATATTTTAGAACCTTCTGGATGAAAAGGAGAGACGGTGAAACTCTGCCACGGATTCTTAGTAGAGTAATCTTTTTCCTTATTGAAACCAAAATATGACGAAGTTTTGAAACGGAATTCAAAGGTGTTTGAAAGGAATATTTTTTTTTAATAATTCAGTAGCTTTTTATATGTATTCGTTTTTTACATTATTAAGCAAGCGATAGTTATTACTGAAAAATATTTGCATTTATTTAGCTATGATATTTACGGTCGTGTGTGCTGCGTTTATCGAAATAAGTTCTAGTTTGATAAGCAAATGAACACGTATACTATTTCATCTTTAATAATGTCAATCGATCGGTTTTTTATTTATTTTTTATAAAAAGGATTTTTAGTTTATTACATATAATTTTTTTACGTTATATACAGACATCCCAAATATTTTCTTTTATATCAGTGTAATTTAAAAAAAAATTAAAAATATAAAACGTAAGTTACCGTTAAAACAAATTAATTTTGACTTAAACTTTTAATAGCGATGTCTATTTACCGCAACCGTTTGAAGATAAGCGTATATTATATTCTCTATTTAAATTTTTTAAATAAATATATTTTCCAAAACGTAAAAAAAAAACACTTCAATTTTATTTTCAACACTTTTATAGATCGAGTTCCCTTAAAAGGCGGTTTAAAGAATTTTAATTCTTCGTTAAGTGTCCGACCAGAACTTTTCGTAAAAAGAATTTTTTTAGTGTGTATCGGCAACGGACTACAGTTTACTATTCGAGCGTTGACGTATAAATGAAAAAATTAATTAAAGAAGAGAATTCAACGAAATTAATAATACCCGAAAGGAAGATCATTATGTCCTTAATTAAACAATTATGAAGTTTTTTTATTCATTTGAGCGGTGATATTTTTGTTAATTGTTCTTTAAAATTAAAAAAAGCCATATACAAGTAACATTTTCAAGAAATCCAATCGGTTTCGATATACAGTAGCATTATTATACACCAAATTCGTTATCCCGTAAAAAAAATTAAAGAGAATCAATCCTGGTAATAAATAAACAAGCCGACAAAACAGTTCTTTAGATAGAAGTTAATACACACACACACCCACCCGTACTAGAACAGTAGAATATTGTAACCGACAGTTTAATATTTTACAGATTAGGGAATTTCAAAATGTCGATAAATACAAATTTTTAGAACGCAACAATAATACTTTCTCTCTATTAGATATTACGAAATTATAGAAGGTAAAATATCGGTAGGAATACAAAGAGTTTTGAAACGTACCGGTATTTTTAAACTTTTTGATGTAAACCTTTTGCAACGCGTTATAAAATTTGTAGTGTGTATTATCTGTTGTTTTTGTTTGTCTTTGTTGTAATTTTTTAGCCGGTATTTTATATAAATAATGATACAATCAGGATGATTAATGTTACACGAGCTAACTAATATTTTTTACGATGACATTTGTGTTTTATTTCAAAGAGTACAATTCATAACGTCACGATGTTTATGCAAATCCTAATACGTAGTACCGTATATATAAAAGTCAAGTCTTTTTTAGTTTACGTTTAACATTTCGTCGCGGAAAAATTCTATCGCGCAAAATTATTACATTACACTAACGATACGAGAATATCTTAGTTTTTTCTTGTACGTTACTATTCTATCTAAATTCTCACAGTTCTGAAATATTCTTTACGAAAAGCCGAATTAATATTGCGCACGGCTACAACAGGAAAAAAGAAGAGATATTACGAATATCATTTTTTATTATTATTTTAATCTTAACATTTTGTCAGTATTATATTTGTTTACGGAGTAAATCCGATATGTATATGCGTTAGCATTTAAGTATATTTTTATACCGATATTTACTATCCCCGGTTAAATAAAGCGTACGTATATATTAATATCGTAAACTCTTATGCTAATTACAATACCGATGAGCATAATGATATCGTCAAACGTAAGGTGGAGAAACCGGAGAAATTGGCTTACGAGTGTAATTAGCAGGGTCGACAACAAAGGGCGTGGGATCCTTGACTAAGGTCGGCCGACTGAAGGAAACAATCTTTTGATAATAATATTACAGTATTTTACAACTACGACTATATAGTATGTAGTAAATAAAATACACTTTGTTCACACCCACATCTTATCCTAGATAAATTCTTTTTTTTACCTGTTGTATTATATAAAACGGTTTTTTCTCTTTACGTATTTATATTGTTGTCGTAGAATATAACGCGATATATTTTAGCGGTTTTAATAACGTTAGAAAATAGCCTGGAATTTCCAGTACTACTCGATAATTAACCCGTGTTTTACGAAAGCGATTCATTTATTAGCAAATTTCTTCTCGTCTGAATATCTGTTTAATTTTACTGAAATACGTTTATTTTTTAAAATATTTTTCTATTTCTTTAAACGTGATATCCATTTAACATTAAAACGATACATATCCTCCTTACGATCAACCTTTTTGTAATTTTCCAGTTACCTGGATTATGATATATTATCCGGATTGAGCCTTGCAAAGGTCGATCCGGATAATCTCCATTCCGCTGTATATTATAATGGATGCTAAACATCTTTAGCTACCACACACAGATTTCTGTTCGTAAAGTTTGTTGAATAGTTTAGTAATATATTTCAGTTATTAATTAGTATAAGTTAGGTCGTAAGAATTCCTACATATCCAATAATATCGTACTAATAGTAAAATAAAAACTAAGACGTTTGCATTTTATAAAACGGTTATATAATATGCGACCTAACGAAACTACCAAAAAGTTTTTATCGTAGATAAAAAATACGGTGAATTTCAATGAAAAAAATAACGAATTGGTTATTGAACGAAAAAGTAAACAAACATACCGTACAGACATTAGTTCTTAGAATCGTTCAGATACGTAAACGATAGACGATACTATCTGTTGTTGTCCACTGTCAAGAAGATAAACGGATAGGTCGAGCACGCACGCAAACATTACTTACCGGTTGTGGCGGGCTCTACCGTAGAGTGGACCGGAAGATCGCCGCGTGCGGTGAAAGACTCGAAAGAAATCGCTTACCTGTTGCCGTAACTAGCCTATCGGCATCTTTACATACCGCTGATGTCGGAATTTAAAATATTTTAAACGATGAAGTTAATGATAAAATACAAGAAGAAGAAGAAGAACAAATCGCTTTCTACAATTGTCATTTTACAGAACGATTTTTAAATCCTTAATCGTTAACTAACCTTATTACAATATTATTTTTTATTCGACGTACAAGATTAACAGAATATATATACATTATTGATAACATTTCTACTAAGTTTACACGTCATAAAGTTATTTACTATTAGTAAATTCTTTGCAGACGATGACATAACTGTACTGTGCCGTTCATTTTGAATGTTATTTGGATTTTTAAAAATTTATATTCGTTTTCTAAACGATCGACAATAACGAGTATTTACAATTTCTTAGCCTGTTTTAAAACCTTTAATAATTTTTTTTTTTAATTTATTTGTTTTGAAAAACAAAGTGCTGTTGATTTAATTTCATTAATTAAAGTACAGATTCTTCCCGGCGGTGAGGAAGCGGATCGGTCTTTCATCCGGAAGTCCGATTGAATCCCCGGTTAGGCATGGCGTTTTTTATACGCTACAAAATCTTTATTCCATATTCCCAATACGCAAGCTTTTATAGCTTATGCGGTGAATTAACCGTAAAAAAATAACTATTAGAAAAGTCAAAAAATTAGCTCTTTTATTAATAAAAGTACAACTGGAGTGAAGAATACGCTGTTAACTAGAAACGATTAACGAATACATGTACAATAAAATTAGGAAGCTAATAGTATTAATAAAATCTTTGAAAACTTGATTTTTAGGAAAAATCCAAGAAAATAGGTGTTTTTTTAAATCTTGAATAAATAACCTGTTTGATTATTGTAGACGATATATGCACATAAAAGGGTCTATATTATTTTCCCTTTATAACCGTTGCTAAAATTTATTATTATTATTTGAAAAGCGATTATATCAGAGATTACAAACAGTTTCTTAATTTTGTTCTTTAGCCTTAGGGAGTGAATACAAAAAACAGTTCAGAAAAAAGAAGAAGTGTACTTAGATCCAAGAATAACAAGCATCCCGTGACATAATTACGAAAGAGAATGAAGAACGAAGTGATTTCCCGTTGTCTTATTCGTGTAGCCAAATATAATGTTACGCATCACCAGGCAAAGACCGATGGAACGTAAGTAATAAATAAATAATAGTTTACGATTGCACTTTCGTTCCTCAACGGGTATGGTTGTTAGTCGACATAATTATACTAGAGTCGTAACAAATAAATGTAGTCTTTTCTACGGGAAACGATACATGATATACGATCACAAATAAAAAGGAAATTTGAAAAAATGTTTCGAAATCTGGTTCGTTTCATAAGGCTCGTACGATTAGTAATTTTTACAACTGCATCTAAATAGCCGATCTGGTTAATGCGAAATACTTAAATAGCTTCCATTTTTAAAAATAAATCATTAATTTGAACGTAAATGAAAGTAGTAATGTCATCCCGAATGATGATACGGCCTAAGATCGGCAAGTTTGAAAATTTAATCGATTTCGAATTTATCAGTTACGTAAACGAACCGTATTTTCGAGTTAGCAAATCGTACAAGATCGGAAAGTGAGAGCTGCTTGCCATTCTATATATTAATCGGCGGGGGAATAGCGGTAAAAAAAATTTGTACACAAGCGATATGATAAATATACGAATGCCAGACTAATCGACTGTCGCTTTATTCATTTATTAAACTGTTCTTTACATTCATATAAACAAAGTTTCATTTTAAGTTCCAAGAGAATAATTTGCTCGATTTTAATGTACGTAAAGTCAAAATACGTCTCCCTTAATATGCTTTTATCTGCAATAAACTAATTTTTTAGGAGTTTATCGTAAAAAAAAATTGTTTATTATTCATGCTTTAACCGATGTCAAACGTTATCATTTTATGATAAATTTTAATATAAAAGAGATGAAAAGTTTCTAAGTATTGTAAATTATAAATTCGAACTGTTCGCTCTACAAACGGAGATCCGAAAATCACGTGAGATATCCGTGGAATCTTTTCAGTGCAGTTACGGTTACTCCAGATGTTCCGTTAATCGTGCTGAACTTTATATCGACTATTCTTTCAGATTGATTTACCACGTTTGGATAATACCATGTAAACTTCAGCGAACCGTACTTCCAGCAATGAATTTTTGAAAACGATGTAATGCAGATGAACGCATGAGTGATCGCAATTTAGATACATTTCTTTTACGAGAAATTTGCGGGGCAGGATAGCAATTCGGTCTAAAACATCCGATATTTCATAATTTAATAAATTATGTTTTCTTGAATCGAGTCTATCTCTCCTGGAATTTTCCTCACAGCGAACTCCGCTCGACTGTCAATTTACGTGTATCTGCGTCGTCGACACCTAATCTATACCTTCCAGTACAATCATTCATATATCATCAGCGGTTGAGAATCTATCGAACGTTTATGTACACAGAACAAAGCAACTGCTGGAATAATGGCGAAGACGAAACTTAGAGAGAAAAAGTGATGAACGAGAGGAAGGGTGGGGGTACGTTTGATTTCGATAGAAGCAATCCTCTTCGTGATGACAGCAGGTGAGGGTAAACGAAGGGACGGTTTGATCGTATACGGTGTCGGTTCTTTAACGTTGCACACTCTAAGGAGGATGTGTTTTTCGTTCATAGAATGCGATATGCTACTAGGACTGCGTAAATAAACTGATGCTTACAGAAGAAATCGACTGAAATGTTTTCTATCTCCCGCGTATTGCAATTCGTATGTTCCTAAATACGGCATCCTCGTAAAAGCGCTATACCGCGTTATAAACCCGTTCCGTAATCTTTGTCTTGAAATATTTTTATCGAAAAATCTCTAAACGTAAACAAACGATTAACCGTCCACAAAAAATTATTTTCTTTTAGTAATATTTACTTCGTACAACAGTAAAGACCGTCGACAACAAACACTTCGAAATAAATAAAATCTATAAGCAGATAAGCTACTTAATATGTAGTAAAACCTGAATTAAAACGACGGTGTAATTTATTGACAGAAACTTAATTATCAACGTACTGTACTTACTTGTTCCGAGTAAGTACGAAGGGAAGGTCGCAAAGTAACATATACAGATAACGTTTTTCCTATCTGATCTCAACATATTGCATTTTAAAGAGCGGGTGGTCGCTCGTCTGTTGCAGGTATCCAGGAATATAATAAGACTGAAGGCTAAAATTAATACGGCACATCGAGTCGAATGCGACCGAGACTCGGCGTTAAAAGATAAGAAAACACGCTATGAGCACGGTTCTTTTAGTTACTCACCCTCGTACTCTGTCCGACGGATTGTTGTAACCGCACACTAACTACATTATACATAGCGTTGTAACGTCAAAGTCCGCTCGTTATCTTAACAAGATGTGAATTATGATTAGGTTTTAAATTTATTTATTATATAATACATATGATCATGTGTAGTCTTAACATTATAAACATTACAACGAATATCGGGTCAGACAAAATAATATATGAATCTTACGCTTCACCCACCAGAGAAAAATCACTAACATACAGACTGTTGAAATCTATTTTTAATTATCTATGCTTTATTATTACGATCTTGGACGTGATTTATTCGTACGAAATTTAACGATAAATACGAGACGGATTAATTAGCAGGAGTGTGAAACGTCAGACCCTTTTCAAAACAAATAGATCTAGAAGCCAGCGTTATAAAAACTGAACAAATGAAAACCGAGGAGTAAAATTAGAATTTATAATAGTCTGTCAGTTTGCGCAAAATTACGTAAAAGTCGAAGGTAGACTATCGGCTCCAATAATTTTCTTCAACGAAGTGAGTGTTCAGTAGCGCTGTTATTAAACCGCGAGGCGCCCGTTTTATAACGGTTAAAATCTCCTTAGATATGTAATCGATTAATTTATTCGACCTGTGTTATATTTAACCGTTTAACATGTTACTATTTATTTTTTTAGTGCTGTTTGTTAATTTTTATATTACTCGAATGTCTTTTTGAGAACCTGATATTTATTTTATTTTTATAAAATTTGAACGTTGCGGTTAATGTCTTTGTATGTATGTGCTATTCGGTGATTAGTCAAAGTCGACTCTGTTAAATTATATGTATACCTATCATTCCCGAGTGAATGCACGTCCGAGTGATTTGTCCGGTAAAATACTGTGTAAAGTCATTAAACACAACTCTACACGGCACAACATATAGAGACCGTCAGTTGCTTCCTTTCTGTCCCGTCCAGCCAGTATTGAAGGTCTCATTTGCGCTTGTAAGTCTACGGGCGCCACCCCAGCTATAATCGATGCCGCTTCGGCGCTGATCGTACGATACCCTGCGATGATACGTATATTTTACCAAACGCCTCACATTTCTGGCCCTCAATAACGTTCCCAGCCATACAGGAACTCCATATAACACTACCGAAGAGTGCTCTGGCCATAAATTTCCTCTTCAGCGTCTGAGGACCGCCGTTATTCCTCATGATTTTGCTGAGCGCCTGCACCACATTTCGCCCTTTCTCAACAAGTATAGTAAAGGACCGGTGCTTGTCCAGCCATACGCCTAAATACTTCGCGAATGGGCTAGGCTGGACCATCGTGTTTCCCACTCTGAAATGCATTGGATGTAGTCTGCGTCTCCCGGCCATAACAACCACTTTGTTCACTTTGTCTTCAGCAAGCCGTAAGCCATGAGCTATTAGCCACCTCCTAACTATGTCAGCAGATTCTTTTCCGGCCGCCATCAGTTCCTCTTCTGTTTTGCGCACAATTACAAGTACTAAATCATCGGCGAACGCCACCGGGGTAACGCCCGCCGGGTAGTGCTGCCTTAGAACATTATCGTTGAACAACAATAGCCGCTCTGGAATGTGTGACACTGCCTGGATGATCTAACTCTCCTGATCCCTGCCCGTTCTTCCTGGATAATGTCGGCAATTTTAAAAGCGATTAATCGGTGATCACTGAGGGTCTCCTCCCCCAATACCTTCCATCCCAACAATCTCTGCAAGCCTGTTACGCTGATAAATGTCAGATCCGGGACAAAGACCAACACTCCTCCACCCTCGAACGTAATTTCGCCTCTTAGATTGACGCACTGAAGGTCCACTGAAGCCATACCATCCTCAAGAACTTTGCCTCTTGATCATCGATGACCGACCCCCATTCCTTGCCTTAACGTTGAAATCTCCACCCACCACGACGATTTTCGACTTCCATCTGGCAATTTCCTCTACCAAATCATCAACCACTCCCGCATAAACTAAAACGTCGATGTTAGGCGACAGATGTACACTAAACATCACTACCCTCGCCAGTTCCACCCATACATAGCCGGGCCCTGCGCCCTTATTATGTACTGCTGCTGTACCATAGGAGACTAATAACGCCCCGTCAGAATCAGCCGACAGCACCCATCTATCATCGACGATTGTACTTCGATCCGGCCCTAGTAATATAATCTAGTAATATAATCTCAGAACCCCGTCGGACAGCTATTTTCCAGCAGGCATCCATAGCTCTGCTACTTCTGTTCGCATTAAATTGAGAAACTCACATTAACCGGCGGATTTTCCATCTTTTCAGCCCTTACTAGCCCCTCCGACATGCGGTTTCCCTTTGTTATCTGTATTAACTGGCCACTGCTGACATCCACTACTCTTTTGGTCCTCTCCATAACATCTAAAACAAAGTCTTGACCGGTTTGGTACTGCACACTTCGCAGCCATATGGCCATTCTCCACGCACTTGAAACACCTCGATGTTTCCTCCCTCCTGCACACCCTTCAATTAATCCAGTCTTAGACCAATCAGCTACAGCGACGCCCTAATTAATCTAGCCTATCTGTATCCTCTTAACCTCGGATAACTTAAGCGCCACAAAGTCAGGCACCATTATCGTAGCATTCTGCGAACCTCCATAAGCCAGCCGCAAGAATGTAACTCTCAAATCCGCCTCCATGCAGCCAGCATATGTCGCCACTGACTTGACCACCTCAGAAGCTACGGCGTCATGTTCTAAATCTTTTATATAATAGTATATAGGGTGAACTCGTCGATCGACCTCTCTGACCGTAACCCCCTCAACATTTTGCCGGATAGACTGCTCTAACAGACTCGGTTGCTTTGCCTTGACACGTATTTGTACTTCATCGCATTTCCCTTTTCTAAGTGATAGCACTTCAGCCACACTATTATCCACTCCTTCCTTTACGCATTTGAACAGTTTAGCGAAGCTCCGCCGCTCAGCTCTGATCGACATTGTACGTAACGGCTCACCCTGTCGGGTCGCCTTCCGCTCTCCAGCAGACTCATCAGTGTCAACATCCGCTCCTTACCTGCCCGTCTACCATCGCACTATAGTAATTTTTCAAGATGGCTCCAGTTCTACCAGTCGGGGACACATAAGGAGCTTCCACTCCCTTTCCTAAGGAGCATCTCCTAGTTTCCTGATGCTCCTGAAGCGATCGGCTATCATCCCGTCTACATCCTCTGAGTTCACTACCATCATATATAGTACCTCCAACATCTTTTCCTCACCACCGAATATAACCTTGACCCGAGGAATGTCAACCGATAATAGTCCACTCTTAATCTCAGACTTGTCCTTCAATCTCCCGACACTTGGCGCCATACGATAAGCCCTACTCGTCTGTTTAGCTGCAGTAGGTCGTAAATCATGTATTAACACAACGTCTCAGCCTTCTTTGCCTGTGAATGAAGTATCAGTCATTTTCACCATCTTGAAAATTTCCTCACCCCAGTCCTTGGCAGCAAATATAGGAACCTCGTCGTCATCAATGCCCTCCTCCAATTTCTTGATTATATCGTCAGCCCCGATCCTTCTGAGAGCTTGAATGGCCTTCCCAGACCCTGGCCTTATTCCTGCTCTACAAATACAACATAACCTCTGATTTCTCAGACCCCTCTGTCTGTGCTGTCGCTTCTGTCTTTTGAGGTCACAGCCTAAACCGCTGCACCAAGCTAAACAGGGCCGGAGACTTGGCCTTAATATCCTGCTTAACCTCAGAAAACGATTTGACGAGAGAATCCAACAGCTCAGCCCGGGAACATAGATCGTCCAGGTCGGTTGCAAATTCCGTGGTCAGCAGCTCCGGGCACGGTTTCTGATCCCTACAGTTCTGAAGATCAGGACCAGAATCACCACCGGACTTGGCAGTCAATGTCATAGAACCACCATCATCCGTTCACGATCTCCTCTTGATGTCGGCGGAGACAGCGATTTCTGTCGCTTACGGGTAGATTTGCCTCCCACCCCAAAACGCTCTTTCATTTCAACCACCCAACGGTCGGTGAGATCGGGACTGTCATCCACCGAACCCCTTAGGGGACGGACGGTTATGGTTCTTTGATTTCGGTTGAGGTTCGGAGGCGCATCGTGATTAAAAATTTAACTAATACCGTCCTAGTGGACCCTTGATGTGGGCCAGGTGGACCGGAGAGTGCCGGTTAGTCAGCCTGCGTCAGTTTACTGGCGTAGTATGTTACAAAAGGGGCGCTTTCCGTTAATAACACTGACGTATGCAATTTGATTAGTTAGGGTTGACTGTATGCTTCGTGCTCAATTTGTGATATGGGCCGACAAACACGATATTGTATGTTGAAATAATTCAGATACTTTGTGTTGGCTTGTATACACGTTATATTAACGTGTATACTTTTCTCCCGATATTATGATATATTACTATTGTAGCGAGGATACTGTGATTTCTGTTTGAATTATTAATTTGACTTTGATATTTGTTCCGATATTACTTAATTATTGATATTATGTTATTGTTGTTATAGTTTTTATTACCTTTTTTTGTGTTTATACTGTTACAACCTGTTGGCTGGAAGCATGGGATGTTGTTGGTATCTATGATATATGATTGATATGTGTAAAGGATTGTTGTAGGCTGGTCAGGGCAGGATTCCCTCACGGGGGATTGATATAATATTCTGTAATGTGTTTGTTTACTTTATTCTTGATATTTTGTATTGATGGTTATCGATTACTGCTTCAAGTACTACTCTATTGTTTGTTGCGGAGTCTTTTTCCTGATATTGATCGTAATTGATGTTAATCGCATGTGTTGTATTGAGAAGAGAATCAAACTGCAAGATGAGGCGACAGAGACCGGAGTCATTTGTAATTATACGCTATGCGTTTGTAATTACTCAGCGTTATCGGCATCTACGGTTAAATTGAACCTAAATATTAATTTTACCAAAGGAATTAGCATCTTTCATATTATTTTGCGTTTTGTATTTTTGTATTTTGTATCGCACAGATATTGATATCGTGCTTGTATTTTTTTATTCCGATATATTAATATTTGTCTTGATTTTTATACCTCAACCCGGTAACATAACGTCACCCTAGACATCTACAGGTGTCCCAAGTGTGGACGAAGGTAAAGCGCCTCGGAAAGTAAAGGAAAAAGTAACATTTGATGACAAGGTGGCAACAACGAGAAGTAGAGTACTGAAGGGTGATGAGGCACAGGTAGGGAAGATACGTGGCGTAATGAGTCCGGTGAAAGAGACTGAGACTTCGGTCTCACGGCGGAATGAACCGTCAGCAATACAGTTCAGATTCTGGCACGTCGGAACATGGTACAACAACTAACTATTCATGTCGCAACCGCTGCCTAGTCAAGCTCAGGTTCCGCCACTGAAGGCAAGAGCGCAAGAGGCAGCAGAATTGAAGGCGATCGAAATGCAACTGATATTGGCAGTCGAAGGTATGAAGGAGTCGGTTTCTTCTTTCCGTGCAACAGTGTCCGAATTGGAGGAACACGTAGGCAACACAAGGAATGATAAGGAGAAGAGTGCTGTGTATGTCGCTATACACTTAAGAAAATTAAGGTACTTGCACTTGTTGTCAGTGAACAGAATAAGAGTTACAGGGGTTTGTAACTTCTGACGGCTTTAAGGCGGGTGCTAGAAGTCGGCGAAAAGTGGCGGAATCTTCTAATGAATTCCAAACTTTCGTTTCAGTGACTAGGCAAAAGAGCAGGCCGAAGGTGGTTTTATATAATATAATATAAACATTTAAATAAATAGTTTTAAATGTCAAAAAAATTAAATCTTTTTTTTTTAATCGATAAATTTATGAAAAAAATGAGGGAAGAAAGTGTTTTCTGTACGCAATCTGTAGAAATACCGACATGTTTGCGTATACGCCAATGTGAAGGTACCTCATTGTTTCAACTCTTACGCGTTTCATTAGAAATCATATATTTGATAGATTGTTCCTTTTTCTTACGTTTTATCTTTACCGTAACCAAATATCCACACTTCTTTTTTTTAGGAAAACATTTTTATTTTTTTACAAGTAAAATTTTTATATAAAACAATTATTAAATGAAAGGATAGAATACTTATAAAATTTTAGTTTACATGTTACAATAGAAAAGGGAAGATTACAGAAAATAATGGAAATTATAAAAAAAAAAGATGTAAATTTGTGTATGTACAAGAATGGAACTATTTTCTTTTATTTACATAGAGAGGGGATGAGAGTTAAGTTTGCACGTGTTTGTAGATATCAACATCACAAGAAATTTTATTTTAAATTCATTAATATTAAATAACACTATTTTATCTGTATTTTTAGTAAGCTATATTTTTTATGAGCGTAAAATCATTTCGTAAGTGGTTTTGATATAAAACTTGAGTCGTTAAAAATAACGGTTTAAATGAATATATACATATATAAAGTTAATATTAAAATTTTCGTTGTCTTGTTTGTGTTTCGAAATATTTAATTAATCGCTTATACGGCAGAAAAATGTAAATAATAATTTATCACGGAATGGAAAATAGAAATTTAAAATTAACTTTTTTTTATATCGTCTAAAGAACTAAAAGAAAAAACACGAGTGAAATAAAACACGATACAAAGAGAAGTACATCGTACAAGTTTTTTATTTAGTTCATTTTTTTAAATTGTGCATAAGCGGAATAAAAATTTCATGCATTGAAAAAGAGGCTGGGGTTCGTAAAAACACAAGGGTGAAAGAAGGATGAAGTGCAGTAACGAGGAATCGGGGTTGTTGCTCTGTTGCTGTAGAGTAGAAGTATTTAATAAAGCATGTAAATAGTTATGAGCCAGAACATCTGCGGCAAGTCGATCGCAGAGAATGAGTTTCCGATAGCGGTCACTTTATGGACCGCTGGACGTGTGCGCCGGCTGTTTAGGAGTTACCGTCCTTACTCTTCTATATCGACCAAATAAGAAGTCACTCTATCCCGAGGGAACTTAGAGCGGTCCAACCGAACGTAAAGTTGTCAATAAATTTTATTTCATGCAGAATTTTCAAAGAAATTGTTTTTTTTTTAAAATAATTGCGTTTAAGCAATTTATTTCTAAAGTTAAACTTTTACCTTAAAAAAACTATCATATTTTTAACCAGAGGGTTCTCAATTACTCTTACAAAAATGATTTTTACTTTAAAAAATAACAAAAAGAGTGTTAGAAAGGGATACATTGATTTCCCGTTTTACAGGATCCCTCTTCATCTTTCTTATTACGGCTGGAGTAAATGTAAAACGTTTAAGGTACAAGAAAACTCGATTACAGTCGCCTTCTTTCATAGTAATGCTGTTTGCAATTCGGTTAAATCCTGTAATAAACAGACTCGACGCAACAGTATAAAAAGGTAACAAAAAACCGATATATTTAATTTATAGTAATAAACCCGGAACAACTTGTTAGTTATTGTTTAGAAAGCGCAGAAAAGTAGTTTATAAGAATTACGTGAAGTCACCTACAAGGTTCTGACACTTACAAAAAACACCGGTAAACAAATAAAACTTTATTTAAATCGCTTACCGTTTTCCATAATAATTTCTAATTATTATAAATATTGGAGGGTATTTCTTAACGATTTTATTTATTTATTTATCAAAGATAAACTAAATATATATATATATATATAAAACCACGATAAGGTAATACAAAATGCGACATCCTTTATACCGGGTCGAGTCATTATGTAAACAAGTAGCAGGGGTCAAATCTTCCATTGTTTCAATAGACGACTCTATATCGCCTACTGGCCTAAATGACCGTATAGATATAAGAACAAAACTGCCCGCTTCCCGGAATATAGCGGAAACTATACCGCGTTTATCATTGTATTGTACGGTCCAATACGAATCTAAATCGATTTCATTCAAAGGAGTCGATGCGACTATTACAAGAAATAAAATGAAAATATTATGCTACGTCTTCTATCGCCATACATGTTTGAAATAGATTTTCATTTAAATTTTGTTTACTTACGTATAATACAGACAGGCGGTAAATATATATATATATATATATATATATATATGATCCAAACTTTTCATTTTATTCACTCACCTGTAACAGAAAAAATAAACTAAATAAAAGAAATACAAACATGAAAAAACGGTACTTGCGTATTAGCTCGTCTATCGTTACCGTAATGATTTCGTAACTTTGAAAATACTTCAGTTACGGGATCATTAACATATTTTAAATGTTAAAAATATAAGCATCATCGCTTATAATTATAGATATAAATTAACCAAACTTAACCCACGCTCGCTAACCTCGACTTATTAACAGTAATGTTTTGATTACTTAAATGATAAATAATTGCAATAATTACTAAATTTAATTTTTTTTTTTTAACCTCCAGTACCACCGTTTGGTATTACTTCACGAGATGAATGGCAATTTTTGTAGCGTGTGAAAATGCCATGCCTGACCGGGATTCGAACCCGGGACCTCCGGGCGAGTTTATGGTTTAAATACTCAACACATACTATGTTAAGAAGTCAAGGTTAGCGAGCGTAGGTTAAGTTTGGTTAAATTATATTTATAAAATAAATAAACATAAACGGTTATAGAAACGGTAACATAAACGGTTATAATATCGGGTGATATTAACAATAACTCGATGTTTGCAATCGATTGGTCGACGAGCTAATACGTAAATACCTAAAAAACAATTAAAAAATATAAAATAGCAACGGACGTTTTAATCCGCATTTTAATAACTTTCAACGTTAATATTATTCAACGCTTAATTCATTTTTTTTTTATTTTGAAAACTCATACTGATTTTTTAAGGGCGCCTCAAAAGAAAATAGACACCAAATAGGATACACTAAACATAATACATGTTGAATAACGATGATGAGCTTAGCATTTATCAACACGCCTCAAAGCAAAACAGTACGGCATGATTTTGTTAAAATCAGTTGGATTATACGAAGAGAACTTTTTCCAATTTCTAAAACATTCGTTTGTTTATCGATTTAAAATTTTATTTTTGTTCTTAGTTTACTGATTTACTCTGTATCTACTGATAATGAATATTTTACAATCGAAGTGAGCGAGTGTGTAATTTTAGTTTGTAAACGGAGAATTTCCTTTTTCATTTTAATTCGGTTATCTAAGAAAGGCATACTCTTATATTTTTAATGGAAAAAAAATCCTTCGTCTCGATGAAGTTTAGATACCGTTTTGTTACATACAGCTTTATTTTATTTCATTTATAAATTTTCACGGAAAAGGTTTGAAGAGAAATTAATCGTCGAAATACATACGAAAATAAAAAACCGGTTACGTATAAAAACATCTGAGACAACTTCGAATAAAAAGGAAACACACGATCTATATTCTACGTGACCGTACCGTCCGAATTAGAAACCATAATAGAAAGAATAACGGATAACGGTCATATCGTATAGCGACTAAAAAGATTACGATAGGACAGGACACTTCCTAGCATCGTATTCGTACAACTTTGAATATAATACAAGCGTAAGAAGCAAAAGAAGAAGAAAGAAACCATCATAACAGAATGTGTAAATGCATCGGAACGTCTTGGCGACGATGTCTCAAGGGGCGACTCGAATGGCGTCGTTATAAAGACACGGCGTCTTGATGAGTTTAACCCTTCCTTCTTGTTAAACCCGCCTGGGAACAATTCTACGCGTAAAAAACTTCGATTAATCTAAACGACGGTGAAGATATAGCGCGAGCTAATCAAAATGTAACGTATCCCCTTTTAATACCGGTTAATTATTACGATATACCGAATATAATAAATAAATGCGTCCTCTTCAAACGAATTAAAACGCTAATGTATAACTCCTTAAATAAAAAAAGTTTACTAATGCGTATAATAAGAAAAGCAGTAAATAGGGTAATTAAATATAAGATGAAATTTATTTTCAAAACAATTTTTAAACAACGTAAAAAACATATTCCCTATTATAATTAAAGTAAAATTAATATTGATATTAATAACACAGATCCTGGAGATATAAGCACCCTTAAAAGATCCTACATTTGGGGTAACTTTCAAGTATATATAAAGCAACCCTAAATCCTAATATTAATAGAAATCGTAAATTACTGATTGTAACCGTAAACAATAATTATATTACAAATCCAAGTAATTATCGTGGTAACTGAATACTAAATAAAGCGCTTGCAGAGTATCTATTATAATTTGAGTAATTCATAAAAGCAAAAGATATAATAAGATCTTTTACAATTTTAATTAATATTAATAAATATGTGTCGATAATATTATTCAACTGTGTTCTGGAAAAATTAAATCCAGAATGGAATATGAAAATTCAAATAAGATAAACGAAGATGTAAAAAGGGAAGAAAATTTTAAACTTTTAAACGCAAATGTTTTTACGTTTGCTGACGATCTGGTTATTTTGGCAAAAGACATTAGGGCCGAAATAAAAATTTAAGAATTAGATAAACGCGCGAACAAAATCGTGCACAAATTTCATACGAAAAATAAAATCGTTTTCACGTAATAAAAGTACAATCGAAAGTACGATGAATGTTTCTGAAGAAGAAGAAGAAGAAGAAGGTTGTTTTTAAAACAACCTCCTACGAGGCTACGACTGTATCGGGAAAGGCTCTCCCAATCGATTTAGTGGTGAAATTTCGGGCGGCCATGTGGTGTTTGCGAAGAGGTTGGAGGCCGTGGTAGTTGGGAAGCGGTTTCGACCCGGGCCTCTATCGGAGCGGAACGGTGATCTCAATGCACCGGTTCTAAATTTCGAACTGTTGTCATCTCTTGCCTGCGGAGGAGGCTTTACAGCCTCCTGATGGAAGCGTGGCAGCAAGAATGGCCCGCCACGACTAAGGTTCTTGTATAGATTTATACAAGATCAGGGGGGGGGGATGGTACGCCACGAGTTCGTTTTTAAGGGCGACGGGAGCCCGAGTGCTCTCCAACCGTGTAAATTTAAACTAATATTTGTATCGGTTCCGCCTGGCAGCTGATGAGCTGTGCGTCTGCGGGGAGCTCCAGTCGAACGAACCCATGATATTCGACCGCCCAGCTCTTGGAGGGGCCAGAACTTAGAGGTCAACGGGAAAATTGGCCGCTCACAAGCGGCGAGTAAATACGGCGAGAGTCGCACTGTAGGACCGTGTGGGAATTCCTTGATGCGGTTGCTCAGTTCAATCGACATCAGCAGTTTACCTAAAGTAAAAGACTCCTACCGCGCTGCTGTAGGAAGCTAACCGAGAGATATGGCTGGCTATGGGCCAGATTAAGACTCCAAGCGCTTTAATGCTGAACAGGTACTTGCTGGCGTTCAGCGGCCTAGGCGTGACAGCAAATTGCTGTCGTTGACGAGATAAATTTAATTACAGATAGTCATATATGTTTTAGTAGTTGACGGGGTGCGCCTACCCATTTTAGTGATATATGAATAGCGGGCGGTGGGACACGCAAGCGTGTATGGTACCACGCTTTAGGTTAGCTATAGGAGCTAGTTAAAACACACTTACCGGTCGCTAAACTGTTTTGAGGTTCAGTAGCCATTTGCGGCACAGACATTCGGTCTTATGCTTTAGGGCGACCGAACGGGGCGATGGCGGGAGAAATGCCAAGCAAACCAAATTTACAAGAAGAATCCAACATAAGGGTCTAAAAATTTAAACGATTCAGCGATAAACGATTACCCGGAATGTTTTATAAAAATAAGGATTAAAAGACAAACAAAAAAATGGAACCGGTTCATCATTTTGCGATAAGCATTTACAATAAAAAGTAAGACTATAAAGCCACAGTTTTACTAGAAGCTTTACGTAGTGCGGAAGGCCTACAGAATTTCTCAGGAAAACTAATAAAAATTCAATATTTGTAAAGAAGTAATTTTCAACGGACAGTCTTTCAGAAAAATAGTTGAATCTAAATTTACAGAAAAACAGTAAAAAGAAAACAGTGGATCGATCAAAGAAACGAGAGAAAAATTAAGTGAAAGAATGAAAGAATTTTGCAAAGAAAGACGTTTGGAATACGGGTTTATTCTTAGGAGGGACATCTGCAAAAAAAGACGAATAATTTAATTTATTACAATGCGGATAGTCTTTATGCTATGTAGAAAAAAAATTATGTCTTTATAACCATACACATTTCCAACAATATTTTTAAGAAAAACCCCTCTCCTTTTTTCAAACCGAAATAACCTATTATTATATTAACTTTTTTTTTTTTACATAAAATCGAATTATTGCTGCACCTTCATATTTTTGTGTAAGTAATTAAACATTTACGGAAACATTTTTTTTTTTTTTTTGATTTGGTGGTATTGTTAGCATCGTCTCTAAGAAGCATGTTTTATTACAGAATAATTAAGTTCTTTCTCCCTCACCGTTCGTTACTGATGAAAAACCTAAATAGAACTTAATAGAAATATAAATGTCTGGATGACAGAAGTTTAATTACCCTCAGAAAATGGAAAAGAATGAATTCTAACAGCCATTTTCAAAATTATCCCGATAAGATTTTTTTTGGCCTATGATAACAGGCCGAATTTTATTAAAATAAACTCCTCGCCGACATTCGACACCGCGCTTCGATTTGGATTTGATCGGCACTAAGTGTAACGTTTTCAAAACTTCGATAGCAAATAATCTTTCGAGTAACAAAAATATTTAACGCGATTATTCAGTTCTTTTCTAAGATTATTTATATGATTTCCATAAGATAAGTTAGCATCGATAATCGAACCTAAATACCTCACGTAATCGACTCATTCAATCGTTCCATAGTTTCAACCTACAACTCCAGTTTATAAAAGACTATATTACATTCCATAACCGAATTCCTGTGCAACTTAATAATTTAAGTTTCTTCTTGAATTTTATTCGTGTACTAAAATCTACGGAAGTGCAAAATAGACGGTAAGTATTATTTTTTTAACATCAATATGGTGATTTTAAATTTATATATTAGTCGTACATAAGACTATAAATTCTTACGTCTGAATTTGAAATAAAAAAAAAATTAAAACGGTAGGGTAGTTTAATGGGTATAAAATTATCTGACACGCAAAAAGAGAACAGGGAATACATGGCACTAGATATTTATTAGAGGATTCAAAATAAACTGCAGTTCACAAGAAGGAACGAGTCCAAGAAAAGCTCTTAAGAAATGGAAACAAATGAGCCGAGTCGTTTAAGAGGTTGTCGAAGAACAATCGAGAGGAGTAGAGGATGACGAGGGTGGTATTCGGAATCGGGGGGTTTTTACCCGCCGGGGGTTGTTTTATTGGATTAGACAATAGGGGTGGTATATATATATATATATATATATATATATATATAGTAACAGAAGACGGAGTCGTATTAAAATTTCGCGGAAATGAAGCCCCAAAGGTAATTTCCTTTTTCACTAGCGGGGAACGTCTTAACGTAGTGTACATAAGGCATCGCACAGCTGTTAGATTTTATGGTAATATTGTAAGTACGTGTCACAAGCTGATTTAAATCTTGCGGACTCCTTTATTGCGGACCACTCGCGGACCTTAACTTTTTAACCTTTATGCTTATATACATAAATCTGAAACCTCGTTTTACTTTTTACGATATCACGTAATAAAATCACAAAATGTAATATAATTTTACAGGTCTTTCTTTCTTTAATGATAATGAAATAAACTTTTTTTTCTTTTTACGCGCACACCCTCTCGCTCTTTCTTTATTTTATTTCATTTTATACCTTTCAACAGCGTGAAGTTTCTTTCTTTCAGTTATTTGTGGTAGTAAATTTTTTTAAGAAAGACAATAAAAAAGTTTAGAATAAAAATTTAAAAATAAAAACATATTATTCTTTTGTGCTTTAATCGTTACTACCGAAGGTGGTTTATACGCTCATTAAAAGCCGTTAAAGACATTCTTAATGAAAAGATTTTAAGCTAGATAAAATCGTTTTTATAATCTAATTTGCCGACATTAACTCCATAAAACTATTTGTCCAAAATATTATCGTAAAACCACCTAAAGATAATACGCCCATTACATATATATATTACTCCATTGTAAATAAAAATTATGCATTCGGCAGTATAAAAGTAATAACAAAATACGAAACAAAAAAAGATGAATAACCCGATATAAAATAATATTTATAATTCTATTGTTAGGTAATTAATTCACTTGTTATAACGAAAAGAAACGTAACGTTTGTGAACTAAAATTATTGAATGCAATTAATTCAAATTAATACGGATTAAAACAAATAAATTAATGTAAAACGCATCGATACATTGCAAAATCAATTAGAAGAGATCAGGATGCTCGAGTACGTTTTGAACGTCGTACAGCCGTAAAAAACAGAGTTTCTGGACATCTTTCAACAAAAAAACTGGACGAATACAATCGAAGCAGTAATACCGCAGGTTCTAGTAAAGTATTGTACAGATCTAGCGGGCGGTAAACCAAACCGGTTGATCCTGATGAAAAAAGGGATCAAGGATACGGGAAGGTAACGATTAAGACAGGAAGAGGAATCGCTAAACGACACAAGCTTGTAAAGTTATTTCAAGTCCCTCCTGAACACTGAGCACCGTTATTTGTCTTTATTCGTCGGAAAAATGTAATCACGTGGAGTAGAAGCGGAGTTATTCCGATAGGTGATCCGTACCGACCTCTGTAAATATATCCTGCACAAATCGTTTCTCCTCTGCCCGTAAGAACCGCTGGAAAAGATGGCTCAGGTTTTTCAAGCAACACGCATTTCTTTCCGGTGTTATAAATCGTGTAAAGTTAAGGTCTGAACTAAAAACCGGTTTTTCATCGAACTAAAACTGAAGTCGGGTTCCCATCGGTGCAGATTGAAATCGTTTAATCGGCGGACAACGTTATGCAGTGAAAACTTACGATATCGGACGGGTCAAATTTCAATTTTTCTAATGTTAATTGTTTAACGAATAAAAATGTTTTGAGAAATTCACTACTGAAATACTATTGACTTAAATGAACAATCGATTGATCGATATCTTTTTTTGTTTATAAAATGCTACTAATTTAACGTCATTCGAACACATATTAATAAAACGTACGTAATTTAATTTTTTAATTAAAAAGAAAACTAAAACTTGAAAGAAAAATCGGTGAATTTTTATAACAATAAAATAATCGGTGACCACGTTAGTTAACGA
This sequence comes from Lycorma delicatula, assembly GCF_047948215.1. Taxonomy (NCBI): domain Eukaryota; kingdom Metazoa; phylum Arthropoda; class Insecta; order Hemiptera; family Fulgoridae; genus Lycorma; species Lycorma delicatula. Next base: position 134,110,089 of record NC_134461.1, on the reverse strand, counting down.
AGAACCCTTTCACACGTAAACATAATTTTTCGGTTAATTTGATGTACGAGCTCAAAGTAACAGTGATTTTTTACAAAGTTTAAGAATAAAAAAAAAAATTAAATGCATTCCCGTACACTACAATAAGTGTGCGTAAAAGCAGATCGGTTTTAAAACAGATAAACTAAACGGTTTCTTTTAAAGCTTTAGTTTTATATCCTAAAATCTATTTTAATGAAAAATGTTAAACATTCTAATCGCTTTTTGATTTAATTTAAGCCGGTTTGAATCGATAATTACAACAAAAAAAATTAATAAATAAACGGAAAAATGTCTAAATTTTCCCGTGCGATAAATTTCATATTATTTTAAATTCAGAAATATATTTACATTTTACCTTTTGTTATGCCACGACCCGAACATCTAATAACAGGTTTCCTGTAAGTTTAAACGCTTAAAAGAATTTCTACGCCCTTAATAAAATTTCCCTCTAAACGTTTTAGCGAGGCAGATATATTAGTTCCATGAGAAAATTGTACAAATCAAAACTCATACAATTTACTCATCGTATGTTAAATTTAGCAAAAAAAAAAAAAAAACTAAACTCACCGCACTCAACACGGGTACACTCTTCATCAGGCATACGATCCCGCATCAACATCGTCACCCTCATTCTTCCTCTTATACTCTTTTTTTTTTCAAAACTCCTGTTATATCAAACCCCCATACGTTTCCGTAACGTGTAAAGATAATCCTTATTTCCAATTTTAAATTTAAAATCTGACCGGGAGAATAAGCTTTTTAAAATAAAACAATTTTCAATTCCTGTTTCCACTGAAAAAATCTAACCCAGATCTCCCCGATTTATTACAGATTTCCCACATGTAATTTAAATATTAGTCGTTGGAGATAAGATAGCTTAACAGAAGAACGAAGAGGTCTTCGGGAGAAGAAGAGGGAGAAGAAGAGGGAGAAGATGAAGATGAAGAAGAAGGAAGACCAGCCACTCGCCTCAACATCACGGACTGGAGTCCGGAACAGAGCCCAGCAGAGATGCGTCCTGAAGGGCAGCCATACCAGAAGCGGATGAAGCGCTTCTAAACATCCTCTCCTTTTCAAAACTTACAATAAGATAAAATAACCCAGCAATTGCGACTCCTCCGGAAAAGGGGACGCATTGCTCCCTCCTTACAGCTAGTGCCCCGTTGTGGCGTATTCCTGCTAGCCTATTAAAGAGTTAGCACCGAAAGGACTTCAGTGGACGGTCTGAAGGGGAATTACGTCGGGAGGACAGGCTTTATAAGCTTAGCCTTCCGCGGTCGGCCCATGAAATGGGTTCGATAACGCTGGTTCAACAACGGATTGGAATGCAATTAAATCCGTCTTAAATTCACTATAATAATAATATACAAAAATTGAAAAATTAGATCCGAGATTAAAAATAACCTTTTTAAAAAACAAGCCCGATTAGAAAGATCCAGCAGCAAGGGACTCTGTCCAGGTTCTGCGATAAAGTAGGGAGTAATAGACTCCTGCCAACTTTGCATTCCATTCCATTCCAGCTTAACAGATCCCTTTTCCGTTTTACAAGCCGTGCGGATGAGCTCTGTTACCCAGAAAAGGTTCGAAAAGGCTTCGAGTACTTTAATAAAAAAATGTTTAAGAACCGATGTATCTAAATATAAATCGCAATTTATCCAGAGAAAGATAAAAATTTTTCTATGCGGATCTATTTCTCCACTATACCACCGTGACTTTAATTCGTTATTCCGCATTCTAAAATACCTAATTTTCTCTTTTTATTTTGATAATCGTTGATAATAGTTACTTCCCGTAATAAAATATATGTTAGCGAGTGTCAACAGTTATTCGTTATTAGTTGTATTTTCATTAGTTATATCGGCTCGGGTAAAAGGTCCCGTATAGACTTTGTACTTAGTAGCGCAAAATTCGCCTTAAAACCGATGAAGTTATACCTTAAAAAAATATAACATAATATTGTGACTGATATTTTACCTTAATGAGAAGTCTCGGGTCCAAATTTTTAAGTAAAAATTATAAGAAAAACTGGAAAACTACAATTAAAAGTAATTTCAACGCAAATTAAAATATATCAACGATTTAGATTTTATAATAAAGAACAATTTAGATCGAAATATCAGTGGCGATCATCTATACATGCTAATAGCTATGAATTATACAAAAATCAAATATATTATAATTTCGGAATGTAAATTTTTGTAAGAATACACGCTTAATTCATCAGAAATACTCGTAAAATAGACAACCGACGCACTACAAAATGTTCGCTATAAAAACAAATATCTGACACAGAGATATAAAACAGATTTATATCATTAATCAGATAACAAAAAAAATAGGGAGTATAACAAATAAATAAATAAATAAAATCATATTTTTAAATCTGTACATAATACCTTGCTCAGATCGCGTCTTTATAACGTAAATTATAAATATAAAAAACAAATTTAAAAAAGATTAGATGCGATTAAAGTCCATATTAATTATTAAATTTAAGACAAATTAAATTGAAAAAAAAAATACTACGAAACAATTCACAACTCAAAAGCCGCTACTGAAAATTATTTTCAGCACATATTTACGTATACGTTGAACAGGATGGAGATAAATCGTGTTTTAAATAAATCGGCAGGAAGATTTTTTAAGCGGTTAAGCAATTTATAAAAAATATCAACGGAAACGTATTAAGTATGATCCTTTCTCGTAAGCCGAAGTACTGCGTCGAGTTATACGAAAACGGTTCCGTTGTCTGGTTTGTTAAGCGATACCCTTGTTATTTTTTAAGAATAAACGGCCGTTCTTTTTAGCAAGAACTGCAGGTTCATAAATATAAACGCAAGATAAGTAAAAGTATTTAATTTTCTAAACGTAGTATACACGGTTCATACTTGCTTACGCCTGATAAACGACCCGAAAGCCTATTTTTATACCTTAAAAACTCATTTTGAATTTTTGAGGGAGCCCCAGAAAATAACGTTATACTTTGTACTAGAACATATGAAGGCGTAAAAATAATTTTATAATGTCGACAAGCTTAGCTTTTGTTAAGGCGCTTCAGAACAAAACAGTACGATTTGATTAGGTTGCAAACAAAATCGATTCGATCATCCTGGGAGAACTTGTCGTCCATTAAAATAATCAGAAATTTTGCTTTACGAGTAACAAAAATACTAACGTTGCCTTTAATGGGAATTCTACCGGAGCGAACAGTCGTATTACATCTACTGAGAAAAGCGACACAAAATATCTTACGGAAAAAAGTTAATAATAATCAAATTTATAATAATATACATATTTAATCGAATAAATGCATTTAATTAAAAAGTTTACGGTAAATAATCTCGATACAAGTATAAGGAATAGCGAGAGAAAAAAATACGAAAAATATACAAACGCTTGAACGTAGATCAAACGACCGAGAGAACGAATGAATAAAGATTATACGTTGGAAATAATTGATATTAAAATTCAATATCATGCTTAATTCTTAAAAGATACAATACCTATTGTGTAAAGATAATTTTTCCCACACCGGAATACAACACTTTACCATAGTCGTATACATTAATATCGGATACATAAATATATACGGTACTATATCTATATAGTGATAATAATTATCGATTCAGGTATTAATTAATAATTAAAAAATAATAATGAAGAAAAATTGTAATAATAATCTTAACAACATTAATATCTGCAAGAGAAAGGGAGAGGGAAGAGAAAAGAAAGAGAGGTGAACATAATTTAAGCTGACCTTAACTCTTGGATACATTATAAAATATTTTAATACTGTTATTATTAATACGTAAGAAGGCGTTGTATTATACGAAAAGTTGTTGTACTCGAAACACAATACGTATTCGTTTTCTACCGATCGATCTACGTTCGTACTTTTACAGGTTTTTTTTCTTATTTAAGAAAAAAATAATAAAAAGAATAATCCAGCAGACTGTCTGTGAAGTAGGAAAACAGAGAGAGAGATCGAAAGAGAGACAGAAAAAAGTAAAAGCAGAGAAATACAAGAGGGTGGGTTGATTATTCATCAATGAGAGTTTCTCGATTAATGAAACAGATAGAGGCAGGTAGGTAATTACACTTCTCAAGGTATTGGTTTTTAGCCAAGCCGTCGTAAATCTTAAACAGGACCGTGAAAGAAATTAATAAACTATATAATAAAAGTGAACAGTGACGGCAAGGGACTAAACTCTTCTCTTGCCAAACAATATCTTCTTTCTTTATTCTCTCTCTCTCTTTTAACATTACTTTAATCATTAATAATCTTTTCTGTTGTTTTTTTTTTAATTTCTCATCGTACGAAAACTTGTATTTGTAACGTTCCAAAAATTGTAAAACAAAATCGCTGATAAAATAATTACAAAAACACTTGATGTAAGGACATCAGACGTACCGGATGTAAAGAATCGATGATAAGACATCGATCGATATCGCATTTTTTCAAGATTAAAATATATTATAAAACACAAACTTAAAAACAGGGCGCTAGACTTGATATGCTGTTCTTATTTAATGTAAGAGCATTTATTTAGAACCTTTCCAAAAAATAAAAAAAATTTAAAAAGACTATTTCAAAATGAAATACTTCATTTTGAAGTATTTCACACATACAGTAACGATGGCAGTGGCTAACTAACGCAGTTGAGCCAAAGCGCCGTGTACCTTCGCACCCCTAAAAAATTAGAATAAAAAAAAGCCCAAAACGGCTTTTTAAATATTCATCTGAAGAGTATTTGCAAGCCCAAATCCAATGAACATCTCGTTAACTATAGTCCGGATTGGGAAAATTTACAATCATTGTTCAACATCTTTTTTACCTTTCTTAATCCTCTTTCAAAGTCGAATTTCAAAAACCTAGAAATCGGTTTATTAACATGAAGATTACACTACCCAAAGATAAGGTTGATTTTTTTCATTTGTTACCGAGAAATCGAAAAAAAACAGGCTTTCAAAAAAAATCAAAAAATCTATTTTACCCCTTGAAACATGGAGTTTCAAAAAATCTAGAAATTGGTTTTTACATATTTATTTTCATTGAGTTCAGACCCAGCTCATACAGTGATAGATACTCACAGTTCAATAAATTTACGCTTCAACCGGCTAATCTCCACTAATACATATATATATATATATATATATATATATATTTTGGAGATTTTTGAGATGAAATATAGATAAATTATTTAATGTAAATTTAATTTTATTATTCATTCGATTGCTTTGAATTATTCAGTTCAAACTCTGTTCACAGTTCATTAATTCAGTTATTTAAAGTTTTTGCTTCAACCGGCCAACCACCACTACTACACACATATATATTTTTTTCGAAATGAAATATATCCAGAAACCTTCTCGAGTGTCCCAATAAACACGGGTAAAAATTTAGTAGCTATAGATCGGGCAGTTTTTTGTGTTTATACCGGAAAAAAAATTCCTCTTCCGTTTTATATAATAGTACAGATTAACATTTTCCGGTTTTTTAATATATTTTTCTAAAACGATTTATCATTATTTACTCGTATAAAATTGAGATAGATATATAAATAGAGATGTAATTAACTGAACTATACCGTATTCGAAATCCGTTTTGATTTAAGACATTAAAAAGACCAGAAAATAGAATTTTGATCGGTAGGTAACGAAACAAAAATCAGGTAAGCTTTTTTTTAAATAAATATTTTATTTTAAGAATTGGAAGGTTGACCTTCATAGAATATAGTAAAAAAAAACGTTCTCGATTCAACGAACGTCGATTTTTAATATTACACCGGTATAGTTAAAGCGTAGGATATTGTTATAGACGATGAAATTTCATAATAGATTTGTTAAACGTTAAAAAGTTTTATTTTTAACTTAAGGCATTAAGGGATCGTCACAGGGCTTTACTAATTTCAATTGTAGGCCTACGACAGAAATGCTTTGCGCCTACCCCAATGAGAGGGCTGTATTACGTCAAGTGTTTCGGTGTGCTAAGCGGAAATCACGTCTAAAATTAGGTCCGTACAATTTCTCGGACAATTCCATCATCGGTTGTTTTGAGAAAAGTACGGGCCATGTGTGGATTTCCACCGCCGATTGGTCTAGAAAGCAATGGCATCCTCGTTAGGCGCACCAATTGTTGTGGCGAACACGTTTGGCTACTCTTTTAGGTAAGCTTCACTTACATCATCCAATCGTCCGAGTTTTTGAGGTATAAGTTACAGGTAAAAAGCGTATCATTTGTTATCGAAGATTAGAAATATTAATTAAATATTCCTTTTTCTTGAATAATTCCCTGAAAATATAGGTTCAGTATGTTATCTCACCTCCCGGATTCCGTATTACGACATCTTTTGTTTATTTACAACAAAATTTTCTGTGATCAAGTGTTACCAGATTATCGGTCAAAAGCACTGGAGATTCCCGTTCTGAAACCCGGTAAAGATAAATCATACCCTTCAAGTTACCGTCCTATTTCCTTGTCGAGTATCCTGTGCAAGTTGACGAGACGAATAGTAAAACGTCGTTTAGTGTGGTACCTTGAGAGAAATTTCCCCCAGACAATGCTGTTTCCGCCGAGGTAGATCAACTATCGATCATGTAATCGCCCTGGAATCTATTATTCAAAACGCCTTTCTGATTCGCCAACGCCTGATTGCTGCTGTATTCTTTAATATGCAAAAGGCGTACGACACGGGTAGAAGAAGAGGAATCCTAAATACACTGGAAGAATGTGATGTACAACCAAATCTCCTTGGATTTCTCAAGGGTTTCTGCAGTAGTCGGTCACTTCGAATTCGAGCTCGATCCATGATATCCGAAATTTTAAGAAAACGGAATACCACAGGGAAGTGTTCTAATTACTACTTTATTTGCCTTAGCCGTAAAAGTTATAACAAACTGCGTGCGAAAATCCGTTGTGTTATTTATTTATTGATGATTTTTCAATTTACGTAGCATCTAGAACTTTAGCTACTAGCAAGAGGCCGCTTCAAAACGCGATAATCCGTTTAGAATCGTGGTGTAAAAAGACTAGATCTACGTTTTCTCCAGAGAAAACGAAATACATCTGCTCTTTACATTTGACGGAACATGCTGACCTCAACTCATTTTGCATGATAAACCGGTTGAACCGTGCACGAGGGTTAGATTTTTAGGAATCCGGTTTAAACAACGACTAACCTGAGTAACACGTATAAAGGAGCCGAAGATAAAACGTTTAAAAATATTGGACATGCTGAAAGTTTTATCTAATACTCAACGGGGAACCGATCGAGTATGCATGTTGCACTTCTACCGATCTCTAGTGCGTTCGCACTTGGACTATGGCTGTGTGGCGCTCGGTCCACCGCTCTTAGAACGCTAGATGCAGTCCGTCATTCATTTTACGTCTTTCTACAGTTCAACCCTGTGGTAAGTCTACCGGTGGAAAGTGGTGATCCCTTTGGAATAGACGAAACCAAATGATCTACATTTACGTAGTCCGTATTAATGCGCAACGAAATCATCGATTTTTTGATGAGGTGTTCTCTAGCTCACGTCTTATCGATATCAGGAACATCCGAAATCTACTGCTCCGGTATGCATCAGAGCTCATTACCTCCAGCATCTCCTCTCTCTTTTTTTACTCCTCTCTCCTGTTACTCAACGATATTACCCCCCTTGGCGGTCTTAACTCGTGAATTATTGCTTTAGTCTTGGTCAGTATCAAAAAACGAACACAAATCCGGTTTTCTTACGAAAAACGTTATTTTATTTTGTAAATAGTATCAATTCAGATGCTATAGTCTATACAGACGGCTGTAGACATGATAATTCTGTTGGTTGCACTTTTGCGGTTCGCTATAGGACAATAGAACGCGTTTGACCTTCCCAGTATCGCCCATGTTTTCGTCAAGGAGCTGTTTGCGAATAACAAGGCCTTAAATGTACTTAGCAAAACATTCCGACACGTGCTTGTCTACTCAGATTCCATAACTGCTGTACAGGCCATTAGAAACATGTACTGCGAGATTCAGTATGTTATTTCTCAAATGACTCAACGTACAACTGTGAGCTTCTGCTGGATCCCCGACCGTATTGTAATTTCAGACTATATTTTGGGCGCTGATAGTGCGCCAGAAAAGGCTTGTTTCCAGCCTCTTTTCCGCAGTCGCGTTGTCTCAAGCGATGTTATCGATTTTTTGAAGAGGATAGTTATGACGAGTGACAAAGCGAGTAGAATGCTACTACGAATAATAAACTTCGTCCGGTTAAGTCATCCTGGAGCTCTTCAAGTAGGAATAACGTCTTCAGGAGGTTATTATTTGCCGTTGGCGAATAGAGCACACTAGACTGAATCATGGATATCTGATGGCACAAACAGATGCACTTGTTTGTGCTCGATGCAACGGCTAACTACTGTGCGCCACTTCCTTGTGGATTTCATCTGTTTTGCGACTTTGCGTCGCAAGTATAATCTCGGGGTTGACATGTGAAATACGTTGGGGAACGATGAAACAATGTAACCTAATCTTTTACGATTTCTCAGGGCCGTTCGTTTATATTCTAATATTTGATTATTCAGTAACAGCTTATAACTATTTATACCATTAGGCGCACAGCAGATGGTGATTATATTGTCTTCATTGAGATTATCGATGTAACACTTCGCTGTGGTTTTATTTCCCTTTTTGGGTTTTTATTTTTTAAATTAATTTTTAATATTTATTTACGTACTATATAATTATCCTAAGCGGGCGAAACGACACTTCTTTGTGCGACCAGGAAAAAAAAGGGTTAGTCTAGCGGTTAAACTCGTCAACGCAAAATCAGCTGACTTTCGAAGACGAGAGTTCTTTGGTTCGAGTCATTGTAAAGGCGGTTCCTTTTATATAGATTTGAATGCTAGACGGTAAGTACCGTGTTCTTTGGCGGTCGGATTTTAATTAACCAGACGTCTCAGGAGCGGTCGACCTGAGTCTGTTTCAAGCGACTAATTTACCGGTACGTTTAGATTTACATTGTACTACATCTGCAGCTTTGTCAGACCTGGCAAGCCGGTAGCAGTAATCGCATGTGCCTATCACACACACCAAGACCCGGCGTAGCTGGAAAACCGGTTGGAGAAACTTATGGAAAATGAATTTAGCATGATATATTTCGTAATTGAACTTCTACAAAACAAATTTTATAATATCAGTTTAATTCAACAACTCTGAATTTATTTCATAATTACTCGTATATAAAATCATAGTCAGCATATCGTAAACAAATCGACTATAATTAATAATGAAATAAAAGGATTAATTAATAATTAATTATTATAATTAATTAATAATAACGGTAGGACTATGTTTTGTCAGCTATCTTTTTATAAATGGATAACCCCCGGGTTTATTATATATATTTAGTCACATAATATCAGATATCCTGTGGTAATATTATTAGAATCGCCGAAATACCACGTTATTTTTTATTAATTAATAAACACACACCCACACTACACAAAAAATACGAAAGTAATGTATTTTTAAAGCAACGGTGTGGCTGTAGAAGAAAATTTATTTTTCATTTTCAGTACTGCTAACCTTTCTTAGCTTCATTATTTTATCTCTTGTTGACGCGTTTCGAAATCGCACCATTTTCAAAACGTATTCAAAACTTATAAAAGAATGAAACTAAGAAAGATAAGCATAGTGATCTTAGCAGAAAAGATAACAGTAATTATTATCTTGACAACAACAATTTATGTTTTTTCACACTCCTAAGTATTTTATATATATATAAAACATCCTTTAGTAAATAAATAATTTTGATAAAATATTGTCATAAATAATAACCGTTATAAACCATGATCTGACATGAGTCACAAGTCACTCCAAAAAATTAGAGTAGCCATCCCGAAGAATAACAAATCTCGTACCGAGCTCAATAGGAAAACGAAAAGTGAAACCGAATACATTAAAAACGCGTTATGCACGAGTATATCGCTTCAATTTCAATAGAAAACTATTTAGATATTTAACTTCAACGCAAAACGATTAATAAAATTTTTCTAACGCTTTTAACAGTGCAACACTGAACTATTTTTTAAAATATATTTTAGCGATTGCAGTGGATTTTCTATAAAAGTCATATTTTCTCAGTTTACATAATCGGCTGCCGTTGTAAAAATTTAGATCAAAGGGTGTTCACATCGACACAACTTTTAGTTTTTACTGTAATTTATTGCAAAAGAATGTTGCCAAAATCGGTTTAAAAAAATCGCTTCTCGAGTGGGGCGGATACATATAATCACAAAAATACATGCGCATCCACGGTGTGCAAGTACTTTGTGTAAATTACCAAACGCGGTCTAATATATCTAAAAAAGTTTTATTTTTTCTACGGCTATATTATAACGTTTTAATTACGCGACTGTAACCTGTATCATAAGGGTCATTATGGAACAAGGTTTCATTACGATATACGTGTTCAACCCGTCAAAAACCGCTGACCAATCAGAAGCGGATATTGTTTAATGTATCGGCTGTTCTTTTAATTCGATTTAGTAGTTAGCAACCAGAGGTTAATTTGAAAGTGCACTGATTAGATAGGCAACTAAAGTTCTACATTACACCGTTTATCCTTTTGTTAATTATATCGTATTCTGAGGAAGAAATATCTTTAACACCGATCGATATTAAAGAAAATGCAGACTTGACTAATAACTTATCGCCGCAGAAATGTTCTGTTTAATGTTTTTTTTTTTTTTAATTTAAAAAAAATATTTTTTGATTTAAATCCGTAATCCCAATTTTTACGGTATGCAACTCTCTATAATTGCCATTAATGCGATCTTGCGAAATTTACTATTAAGAAATCGGTCTCCTACGATTACACCCGGTTTTTTTAATCGTTTTCGAAGTAAATAATAGCACGATATAAACGAAAAGAAAATGTTATATTGCATTTCAAAATGACAAGAAATAATAAATGAAAGGAAATTAAAAAAAACCGTAGAAGAATTTATTTAATTAAAAAAATATATATAAATTCTTAAAAGTCATAAATTTAAGTCGCATTTGTCTCGAAAACATTTTATTAACTTCTTGTAAGGAAGAAAAAAAAGAACAGAACAGTTTAGAAGAATTAAAGCAATTATTTTGGGTGAAAAAAAAACGGATAGAAAGAATGAATATTCCCGTACAGCGCTTAAATAACAAGTTAACCATCATTTCTAATTAAAAAGAGAGAAAAAATGTAAAGAGAAGTAAAATAAGGCGAACGTCTCTCATTGCTCACTATGCACCTCGCGTTCGGTTGTATTTTAACTACCCTTGTACGTTTTACTCTTTAATTTTTGCATCCCTTAGTCGCAAGAGTTTTTTCCCTTTCTTTTGCTTTTATTTATTCTTTAGGGTGAACAGTAGTGTTGAACAATAAGGAGCGGCGGTAGTGTATTATGGAACGGAGGAGAGTGAGGGAGGGAAAATAAGGAGAACCAGTGTTACAAAATTGTACGCTGCAGTCTTTGTCGCTAATAGCGTGTTAAATGTCTCAGAAGGAGATCTGCATATTTGTTTAACCTCCTTCCTAATCCCTTATACCCTATCCCCTCCCCTGATTCTTGAACGGGGTTGTAAAAATAAAACGAATCGAACTTCTCGTAAGAAGAAACGGAAGAATTCATCGTCGCAGAAAAACATTCGGTAGTAATCGAAAGGGACGGAACGAAAAGTAAATTTTTACTTTTATTGAAACGCGATCTTTAATTTACGAAACGAGTTACAGTCGACGACTAATTTCATTTTTAAAGAGAAACAATAACAAATAAATTAATAAAGTAAGGTTACTTTAAACCGGCCACGTAACTGGATAAGGCTCACCTTTTGTGTACTTCATAAATATTAACTCCGTTTATTAATCGAATAACATGCTAAAGAAAAAAAACAAATTAATACTTAAAAGAATATATAATTTCTCAAAAAAAATTAGCTTTACGAAAGTTTAAATAAAAAGCCACTAGATTTTTGTAAATTTTAAGCTTTCCAATTTTTATTTCATCTTGATATTTTTAAATAGATTTAAATTAGAAAGGGTTTACAGAATTATTTTTAGGGAAAAAATGACGATCACCCTCAGTCAACGTTCCGAGAAATAAATTTAAAAAAATCATTTACTAATTTCATGAAATTCAACTTTATTTTTAAATTTTATTATAGATTATCTATTGAAACTAATATCGGACAAGAAAACAAAACCGTCCGTTCAAAATTTCAGGAAATTTGTTTCGACGAATTTTTTTAATGAAACATCCTAAATTAAAAAACAGCCTTTTTTAAAAAATCTTTACCGCCTGATTTTTTTCCTGTAAAATATTCGTAGCCTTAGAAAAAAACAACAAGAATTCTCCTTCCTGCTAGATTCAGAATATAAGCTCCAAAGATTTATAAAACTGGAATGCCACATAAAAACGGTATTTATATAGATTTAAGTTATTTTATACTCGAAAACCTTTCGTATATATGGTTGTTTTTTCTCCGACGAGTTTTCCAGTTACTGCCTACTCTCTCTCTCTCTCGTACTGCTACCGGTTTCCGAGGCTGACAGTAGCAGCAGTGAAAGTGTATATTTACCGGTAAACAAGTAGTCTGGAACAGACTCAGGTCTACCGCTCCTGAAACCTAATCACCAAAGAACATCGATATCTACAGTCTTGCGTTCAAATCCATACAGAAACGATCGCCTTTGCAAGGACTTGAGCCTTAGAACTCTCAACTTCGAATATCAGCTGATTTTGGATTGACGAGTATTAACTTATATAGATTTATAGGCACAAAAAAAAACAATATTAATAAACTATTAGAGCCGTTAAATAAATTTTCAACAGTTATACACACAGAAAACCCACCGGGTTGGTCTAGCGGTTAACGCGTCTTCCCAAATCAGCTGATTTGGAAGTCGAGAGTACAGCGTTCAAGTCCTAGTAAAGCCGGTTATTTTTACGCGGATTTGAATACTAGATCGTGGATACCGGTGTTCTTTGGCGGTTGGGTTTCAATTAACCACACATCTCAGGAACGGTCGAACTGAGAATGTACAAGACACTTCATTTACACTCATACATATCATCCTCATTCAACCTCTGAAGAATTATCTAAACGGTAGTTACCGGAGGCTAAACAGGAAAAAAAAAAGGATATACACACAGAAAAATACAATTTAGCAAATGACCCTACCCAGAACGTCGAAATTATCTATTTTTCGATACGATACCGTTTGTTTGCGACACATAATTTTAAAAGGCATTAAAAAAAAAAAAATTGCCACTCGGGCTACGATAAATCTTACTGAAACAACAACTATCATTTACTATTTTTCACAGCCGTTTCAAAAGTGACTTTACGCTTCTAACCGGCGTAATCATAACAAAAAATAGATCGTTCTGAAGTACGAGAAATTTATTAATTTTATTTTTTAGTCTTTCACTGTCGAGCATTTATTAAAGATATACTGTACATTACTTTTAAACCGGCTGTAAAAAATATTAAACATTCACCATTTTGGATACGGTTGTAATAACACGGAAGATTTTACGTCAACATGTTTATCTTTTAATGCCCTACATAAAAACTTTAAAGTACGTAACTGATGCGCTACAGCACTTTATTTTACTAATTATATTTTGAATGTTCTGTATTATATATAATAATAACAAATAATATTTTCCAACAAATTATCACACAAATAAGTTTGATACATCGAGTTGTTTGTTTCCAAACATTTTATTAAATTTAATAAAACAACTACACGTTATGTAAAATCAATTTTTTCTGAGCATGTCTGTAACCGTTTTGTTTTTCAAAGCTGCAATCTTTTGATACTACTTTCATTCCGTTTAACCTTCGATTTCACTTTTGCCCTTTTTACGATAAAATTTGCAATAATCTTTCTTTCACCCAAAACTCACTAAGTTTTTCAACCGATCCGAACTTACAACCGAGGGATGGTCAAACTAATACAGTATACAACGATCAATTTTTATAACCGTTTTGATTGGCAACGTCTTAAAAGATTATTAACTATCCATCCACGATTATTAAGTATTTATTTATTATAATTAGTATTCTTCACATTTATCTGCTCCTGCTTTCTTCGGTATCATAGACTAACACTCTTTTTGAAGTCTGACGGAACTTCCCCTTTTTCGTAAATATTACACAACAGTTTGTATAATCTATCTATCGCTTCCTCACCTGTACAGTACAGTAATACTGCAGGTATTCCATCTATTCCAGGAGCCTTTCTGCCATTCAAATCTTTTAATGCTCTCTTAAATTCAAATTTCAATATTGTTTCTCCCCTTTTATATTCTTCGACTTCCTCTTCTTCCTCTATAACACCATTTTCTAATTCACTTCCTCCGTATAACTCTTCAATATATTCCACCCACCTATCGACATTTCCTTTCGTATTATAAACGGCGTACAATCTTTGTTTTATTAGATTTTAACTTGCGTACCACAAAATTCTCCTTAACTTTCCTGTATGCTTCGTCTATTTTACCGATGATCATTTCTCTTTCTACTTCTGAACATTTTTCTTTAATCCACTCTTCTTTTGTTAATTTTCACTTCCTGTTTATAGTATTTCTTAATTGTCAATAGGTCCTTCTACCTTCTTCATCACTAGCATTCTTATACTTTATACGTTCATCCATCAGCTGCCATATATCCTCTGATATCCAAGGTTTTCTACCGGTTCTCTTTTTTCCGCCTAAGTTCGCTTCTGCTGATATAAAAATCAGGCGTTGATGGTGCGGCAAAAGAGGCTTCTTTGTAGCCTTCTATAAATAATCGCGTAGTTTCGAACGATCATTTCTGTTTTCCCAAGAGTGTGGTTCGTGATGAGTGGCAGAGTGAATGGAATGCTACCGTGAATAATAAACTTGAACCAGAAGTCACCTTGGAGCTCTTCATGTAGAAATAACCGTCTTGAGGAGGTTATTATTTGGCGTTTGCGAATAGAGCACAATAGGCTTCACTCAAGGATATCTGATGACTCAGACTGACAAACCAGTTTGTGTTTGCTGCGACTGCCAATTGACGGTACACCACATACTAGAGGTCTGTGTATGCGATTCGGCAATGAATCGGAAATTTAAATTTGGGGCTAACATCAAAAATGTTTTACGAAACGCATTACCTACGTTACGAATGTCTTAGGATTTCTTACTGCCGTACATCTGAATTAAAAAAATTGATTATTCATTCAATCTTATTCATCTATGGCATTTGGCGTTTGCCAGACGCGTTTACATTTTATTTTTAAGTTGATTTTATAAATTTAATTTCTATTATATAATATCGTGTTCAGGCTCTAATGACGACACTTAGGTTTTCAAAATACAAATACGTTAATAGAAGATTACAAGAGTGAAAAGGAAAAAAAACCTATAAGAGCAATATTTAGTAAAATGGAATTAGATTTGTAGAAGCATAATGCTACATTTTAAAATGTACTTCTATAGGGATGTCAGTTATAGAGGGTATTCAACTTGAAAGAGTCCTCTCTCTCAGTAGTTTTAAGTATATTTTTGTTAAAATGCATATATTGGAGTGAGATGGGTAAAATAATGCTGAAGTAGTCGTTGTTACAACTGGAGCTGGAGTGGGGAGGACTGTTTATTGCCAGCACATTTGAGTATTGCCAGTCGGTTTTGAACAAGTTTGCGTAATCGTGTGTTGTTTGTTAACATGCGGTTACCTGTTGAAGAACGCGTATGCGTGGTGGAAACTTATTTACAGACGCTCACCGACTACAGTCGGAAGGCACTGGGGAAATAAAATATCCACAGGGTGGACAAAAACCAGTGAAGATGCACAACGGCCCTGAAGGCGGAAGATGAAGACATTACCAACAGCGGAGGGGGCGGACGAGGCTATGGAGACGACCCGAATAAAATTCAGGGTAGACAGAACTCTGAAAGCGGAGAGAAAATCATATACCAAGGAGAAGGAACTCTATAAGAAAGCTCCCTTGTCTACCGAGACGGGGGGAGGTTAGGCGTAGGATTAACAACCCTACCCCAAAAAAAGAATCTTGTTACGAAAACCGACGAAAAGCCTCGGACGGAGATGTTTGGAGGCGTATCGTACGGGTGGCCAAGGTTCACATCGAACTGTAGCGCCGGTGAAAGAAGAAACTAAGTGATGGGGCTTCTTTTAAGTCGAATACACCGTATAAGTTAAGAAATTAGGTAAAATGAAAGGCCGACAAATTTAAAATGCGAGAATGGAGAAGATTTCAGAAGACAGATAATAGAGAAAAAAATGATGAAGTAATCAGTGGAAGGCGCGTTTAGAATGACGGAGACAAAATAAATATTGTAGATTATTTAGAAGGTACTGAGAGCTGTCAAAAATTCAACAGTTTAGCCGGGAATACAGATGACCGGTGACGGACACGGTGCAAAGGAGATACCTCAAAAACGTTTTCAATTCTTTCGGATGAATGCCAGAAAAATTGCATTTTTTTACCGGAATAGCAAAATCATTCCCTTCCTCATGCTGTCCTACATATTATTATGTACCGATCGGAATAAACCGATTATTTTCTGTTAATACTTAGTCTAAAAATTTTATCACCAAAAATTGAACCGGTCAAACTTTAAATAAACTCCAGAATTTTTTTTTTGTCTTGAAGATTCGTTACGATACGGTTAATCCGCTCGCAAATAATCGTGAACACAATTAATATTAGCGGTTTGAAATGATTAATATATTTTCTGTTTTGTATATATAAACTAATTTTTATTTTTTTTATTATTTCATGTAATTATGAGGAATAAATAAACGGTTTAAAAAAAGAGAAACTTTTTAATTAATAAAATTTATAGCTTCACAAACGAGCTATAGTCGTCGGTGTGGTGCTAGGCTGAATAAGAATAAGAGATAATTAAAAAATTCATCTTAAATGTGTAAGGAATTCAGCGACCGGTAACATCGACTTTAAGATAATATATTGCGAGGAGGTCTATCCTGTCGATTTAAATAAAAATAAATAACTTATATTTAAGATATAAATTTAAAATATATACATGAAATAACAAAGATTACAAAAAAAATCATGTCGGGTTAAACCTATTTCAGACAATGAAAATCATAATAATAATAATTTTAATATAGAAACTAATACGCTACACGCAGGATAGTATAGGCTTAATGCATATAGTGATTACGAAAGAACTGCCCCGTTTAAAATAAATCGATTCTCGTACCACCCACCAATATTATTATAGAGGTAAAATAACCTTTTACTCTCTGTTAAAATAAATCGGTTATGAAAATTAATTAATAATTAAATACCGTTTTAAAATAAAGTACTGTCGATTATAAAAATTAAATTTACACTTACTTTTTAACTTTTTTTCTTCTAAAACTGGAACGTCTGCATTTTAAATCGAGCATCGTAAAATATTCGAGTGAGAAATTTGAATTTAATTATTATTATATATTAATATAAGTAATGCTCCGATTTCTAACTTTTGAAACAAATTAAAAAGTAAAAACGTTCTCGCTCGTCGTATATACAAAACGAGCGAAAGAAAAGGAAGAAATTAAAGAAAGTATAAATTTAATCGGGAACATTAAATTAAAAAATTAATAAATAAAAATGCTCGATAACAAATTTATAAGAAATCGCATAAAATAAGAACGTACGAAGATCGTCGAACCGGCCTGTTGACGCAAGTCGCTCTGCAAAAATGGCTAAATATTTCTAGAAAATAGCAATTATTCTCGGTTTTAAAAAGACAGCGAGAAGTGAAGCGGTTTTCCAATATCTTCAACAATGAACCGCACCAAAGTGCAGTAAATATTCTAGTTTTACTAGTGAATCATCTCAGAGACCATCCGTGTAGCAATGAAGATCACTAATTTCTGAGAAACCTATCTGCCGAGTATTTCTTGTACCTTAGTCGCTTTAAATCCATTACATCGATATGAAAGATTACGTTGTAAAATTAATATATCTCTCTATATCGGTAAAAAATATATTTTATCGGCACGGAAAGTAGACAAAATCGGTATGTTATTTCTTACAAATTCCTTGATGTTTCTTATATTTAGTTCGTTAAAAAAGAGATGAAAAAGAAGATTTACCAGAAACTTAAGTACAAAGTTTTAACAAATTATAGTCAACGGTGAGACCGTGGATTTTATATATAAATAACTTATTAATTTCAATATTAAAGCGAGTTTTATGCAAAAATTTAATTAAAATTTCGAATTTATTTAATACATGTAACAAATCAGGGTAGGTTTTTTTTTAATTTTTTATCTTAATAATTTTATACGAATCATTTAAACGTTAACGGACATACAGAGATAGTATTTACGAACAGAAAGTAGTGTGGAACATTTATGTTTTTTCTTTCTATTCTGGAAGACGGTACTAACTGATCCAGAAGCTCTTTTGCGGGCTTACTAAGGGGATTACCGAAAATGTTTAAGAGAGCGGGTTCCGCTGTCGATACGAAAATCAATGAAATCAATGATTGAAGGCGATAAATTTTTAGAAGAAATATGCATTAAATTTTTGGAGACAGCTCAAAAGAATCCCGTTCTGCGGAACAAATGGTTGTAATCTACCGGCTTATTTTTATAATGCGTATAAAACTAAAAGGTAGCTTTTCGTTCAAATTTCATCTATAACAATACAGGTTTTGCACTGGAGGCGATCGTTCTAGTGGGTTCATCAACTCATACTCAGCATTAATCGGAAACGTAATTCTAATAATACGTTTTTAAGTTATGAAAATTAATCGGGTATTCGCCTCAATAATAGTGAATTTAAAAAAAATTTATTAGGAGAAGGTGATCACCAAAATTTAAAAAGATTGCTTTTCTATTCGATGATTGTGCTTTGATGAACTCTGTCTAGAACCTCTTTAAAAAAAAGCAATTATTTCGCCGGAATTATTTTAAAGTAAATCTTACGCCTGTTTTTTATAATATCGATTATTTATAGCTAGATTACCTCCATTCAGCATTTAGCCTAAGTACTTCTGTCGGCAAATTATTCCGAAAACGGGAAAGATTGCCGCTCCAAGTGATCGGTTACTTTCTGAAGAAATAAAGATATTTTTAAAACGGTACAAATTTTTAAAGAAAAAAATTAAATTAAAAAAAAAATATATATTTTACACAAATTATTGGGGTTTTAAAAAGAAGAGCCTATACCGATAAACGATCCGCAAGAGTGAAATAGGAATGACTTCGGGTAAAACGAATACGATTTAAACATATGAAAATAAAGGAGATGGAAAAACTCAAATATAAATTATAAAGAATCTAGTTTGTAATCTTTCGTAGACAAATCGATATTTTTGTCGATCGATCCAAACATATTTTTACGGATATAAATATAGATTATTTTTACTGATAAAGTTCATTATTCTATCTCAAATTTCTTTCAAACATTTAAAATATTTACAAGCTTTTCTTTAACTTACAATGATTCAATCTTGTCCTCAAATCTTACAACCTCTATTAAATTTGTTTCCCGACCTGATGCAATGGTGAAATTTTACACAGGTGACAACACAATATTCCGTGAATTTCATATATTTCTTTATTACATACATACATACATACTCATATATATATGAAACACAAGGGGAACATTTTGAGGAAGGGAGCTAAGTCGATAAAAAATAGCTAACAATCCAATTGATTTTGATAGTTGATTCAGTAGAAGAGATCAGGTGAGCCTGTTGAGGCTGATTCTGATAAAACTAGTGTAAATTTATGTACGTTAATCATCTGATATAGTTATAAATAACTGATGTCACTTATAATAATGGAAACTAATATTTCAGGTTAAAATATAGAATAAAACAGCAAATAAATATTTATTTGTTTGCTAAAAAATTAAAATAACTAAAAGTAAAAACTTACTTGTCAGTTTAAATAGTACACAATTTAAAAAAAAAAAAATGTTGATAATTGCATTTAATTACTATGAGTAAAAAGTTGAAAATAGGAATACTTTTTAAAAACATACTTTCCTTAAAAAAGTAATAATAATAATCTCTCCAGTAAAAAAGCACGGAGCGTTGGTTTGTTTGCTGTATGTGTTCATATTTTTACTTCCTTGTACAAAGTAAATAAAGTATTTTTCGCGAAAACTGTCGGATTCCCGATTTCAACAGAAATATCTCTATATTGACCATCCTTGAATCTATTTTGACTAGTTTCGGCGTGACGTCTCTACGTACGTATCTCGCACAACTCAAAAACGATCAGTCGTAGGATGTTGAAATTTTGGATTTAGAACTGTTTTAACATCTTGTCGTGCACCTTCCCTTTTGATCGCAATTGATCAAATTTATCCAAAAAAGGCCCAATATCCAAAACAATTTGGATTTTGGCCTTTCTCTTAACTGCAGTAATAAGCCCTCATTGAGAGCTTTTCAACGATATATCATAAACGGTAGTTATTTTCATCGTTTCCAGAGTTATAGCGTAATCAAATTTTAATTGAAGACACATCGTTTCGAATTAGACTTCACTCTTTTTTTTTTAACTTTCTTTTTCTTTCAATTTAAATATATTGATTTATTAATAATTATTAAACTCTCACCTTAAAAAAATTCAACAACAAAAAAAACATGAAAAAATATCAGAAGTTTTTAATAAAATAAAATATTATGTACTTTTCATTTTAAAAAAAAATGTGTAAATGTAATTTAATAGGCGTACAAGAAAGTCATGTGTTGTCCGCATCAGATTTTTATTTTGAATGAAGCGGACAAACGATTCATTCGTTCGAACGATTTATACTTCTTTTTACGAACGATTCATATAAAATTATATTTGTGTTTTAGGGATAAACTAGGAAAAAACTGGGGTTACAGCTATATTAAAAAATGACAACCCAAGAAACAGCTAAAAACGTTCAGAATTTTGAAACTTTTCGTTGTTAAAAGTTATGTTGTTAGTTCGGTAAATTCAATAACATTATCTAGTTACAATTAGCAAAAACATTTAACAAAATCATGAGTATTGAAACATAAAAAGTGTAACATTTTCACGGCCTAGAAAAAAGGCGGGCCGTCGGCTCGCCTTTTTTTCTAGTAATAATGAGAAATGTCTTCAAAGCAATTCGTTCTAAAAACATTTAAAAAAAATTTTCTTTTAAGAAAATTACTTTTAAAAAGAAATTTCTATTTATGCATAACTAAAAAAGAAAAACGGTGTGCGCACTGTTAATTTAAAGTGGTTGTATACGAGAGCGTGCCCCATGTTTTTCATTTTAGTCATGCATAAATAGAAACTTGTTTAAAAGTAATTTTCTTAAAAGAAAAATTATTTTTTATAGTTTTAGAACGAATTGCTTTGTTTTTTTCGCTATTATTATTATTATTATTATTATTATTATTATTATTATTATATCGTTATATGTTTAAGAAAAGCATGGTTTTTAAAAAATATTTTTCTTTCTTCCATATTATGTAGACAAAAAAAAAACACAGATAACATACCAAAAGTTATATATTAAAAATTAACTATACGATATCGATTGAGTATCTTTTATTATTTTTCAATTTATAATAATAAGTTTCGACAGTTAAGATAAGAAATCAAACGAAAAGTAATAACAGAAATATCGAGTTTAAGATAATACAATATTTAAAAGCCGATTCGAGATAACATCTAAAAGTACTTAAACAAAGATTAATCTATAGGATGGCAATGATAGCGAGATAATAATAGCGAGCATTACATGTTAGACGCATGTAAGATCGGGAGGGTATCACCGTAAAATATAGATCGGATGTAAGAAGTATAGTTCAAGAGGAAAAAAGAAACAAGTAGTAGTAGTAGTAGTAGTAGCAGGATCTGGTCTGGGGGAATCAGTTTTATTGTAGCATGAGGTAGAGGCCCCCAGGGTACCATGTTGCTCGTGCCCGGCCAAATTAAGATGGATCGACCAAACAAACCATAAAGATGAATGCAAAGGTACAATAAAAATGCAACATTTAGCAGACTACCACAAGTTGGATTGCGACCGAGCTAGTAATATTACGTCGTACCGGTACCCCGAATGTCTTTTAGTCTCTTCGGTCACGAACTCCGCTAAAAAATATACTTCTTTGTCGAATATAATTTCCTAAATTACCTTCAAACATATTACAAGCATCATATTTAGCGTAAAATTCTTATAACTCGTTTTGCCTCCGCTTAATAAATAAATATTTTACAATTTTTATTTACTCCAATGGTATTTTTTTTCTACTAAAGAACTTTGTTATATGTTCCAAAAAAAAAAAAATATATATATATAATAAAATTTAACTAGTTTTCAAGTACCGACAACTTAAAAGAAAAAAAAATGGATATCTATTTATACAGTACGTTATCTAATAACGATTTATAATTCATTAACTTATACACCGATATAAGTTTGCTTCAATTTGATCCGCAATTAAACCACGATGCTGGAAAGCGGGAATTGATCTTGATTTATAATTTTTATCTGGCATTAAATTCAAAAAACTGAAATTTCAACTATATACATTTTTTAAAGGTCTTTATTATTTATTATACCTATTTTATTTATTTATTTATTAAATTTGCTTCTTATAAATCTAAAAGGGTATTTAAATATAAAAGGGTTTAATTTTTAAAAATTACCTCGAAATCGACGAATTTGTGTAGCGTTACATCGTGCTTAGACAGTACTGGTCGCTAAGAAACTCTGGTATCGGCAACAGATCAAAAATATCAAATACGATTTGACAGGAACACCATGTACATCGAATAAAGAAAAATTAAAGAAAAAATTACTTAATTATTCGCATCGATTAATCGACCTCAAAGTATTTCAGCCTTTCTTATCCAGAAGGTTCCGGCTAGAATTTCAATCGGGCGTGGAATATTTCACAGGCTAAAAAATTTTAATTCTGTATTTCCGCTAGAAAGCTTGGAGCCTATGCGGTAAGATAATCGTTACCCAACATCAAAGAAACAAAAATAAAAATACCTTACGCTAACAGTTACAGTATTTCATAGCCTTTTAACATCTCTAATCGATTTATTTTACGTACTGCACATCGATACAAAATAAATTACGATACCCCGGCAGATAATTTACTATCAGCGAACATACGTACGTAGCGATAATAAATTTTAATTTCGATCTATTTTTAAAAATACGAAACCAATCAAACGATCATCCCTATTTAGGAATGAAACAAATAAAGGGGCGTGAAAGTCCGTATCATACCAGAGTTAGAAACAGGGTAGATTTAGTTCCCCTAGGTTACTTGAGGTCCAGTTAAGTCCACTAAATTAAAACTTAGCCGGCGAGTTCGGCCGGTCTGTTGATCCACAACAGTGTGCTTCTCTAATTAGTTTCGGATCCGTCGCTTTCAACTCTTCATTCCCCCCGGAGATAGGGTGACCTACCGCCCCTTCCGAATATCAAAACAGCTCTGTTTAATTTCAACCGATATTTATACTTTTAACGTAATCTTTTATTTTTATTCTAAATAATAACGTAATTCCATACAATTAAATAGTTTCTCTACATGTCAGAACGAAAAACAGTGTAAACCCCGAACCGATCGACTAAATATTTATTTAGAAAGATTAATTTCTAAAGATTCCGTGGAAAAAGATTTTATTGTTTGTTAATTTACATTTACAGTTTCAAGATAATGTTTTTCCACAGCAGTCTTCCGATTTCGTTAAGACGAAAATATTGACGTTTAATAACGGTTTGAAGCGACACTCTTTCTGACGAATTAAGACTATGTTAAATGATAAATTTCGTTTAATTAAATTTATTCTCCATTCAGTAACTCATTGGACTATGTCTGAAGAATCAGAGTAATTGAAATTTATACCTTGCAATTCGTTTTTTTTTTTTTTTTTTAATTTTGCAAAGTTTCTACTTTAACGGTGTTGTTTAGTTTATATATCTGTGCTATTTTTCTTTTGTTGTTACAGAACCAGTTTGTTTATTATTAGGCACTGCTTCCGGGCGTTAATAACGAATCTTCATTCTGCGCCCAAAAAAAAAAAAACAAAAAAAAAATCTACCTTTTCACGTTTCACCTTTTCACTAGACCAACCCACCGGGTTGGTCTAGTGGTTAACGCGTCTTCCCAAATCAGCTGATTTGGAAGTCGAGAGTTCCAGCGTTCAAGTCCTAGTAAAGCCAGTTATTTTTACACGGATTTGAATACTAGATCGTGGATACCGGTGTTCTTTGGCGGTTGGGTTTCAATTAACCACACATCCCAGGAACGGTCGAACTGAGAATGTACAAGACTACACTTCATTTACACTCATACATATCATCCTCATTCATCCTCTGAAGAATTATCTAAACAGTAGTTACCGGAGGCTAAACAGGAAAAAGAAAGCTGCAGCTTGTAATAACTTACGGGTTCCGGAAAAAGAGAAAGAGGTATAGATCGATTCCTATTTCACCAGCATAGCTATGAAGCAAAAGTTTAGCCATCAGCCAAAATTTTGGGTATCGCAGTTTTCGCAAAAATAGACTTTCAGGACGCCCTTAGTACAAAAAATATATAGAAATTTCCGGAAGCAAGTACATTCATCGGTCCGTAACTTTGATTAATATTTCCGGAATGGCTCGATCGATATAAATTCTTCGAAAATGGCTCAAAGATTTCTACACGCAGGTCGTTGATGCCGTTTAATCTAGAAAAAGTTAAAAAAGTGTTAAACATAGTTTTAAGCATTTTTCATTTACGGTTTTTTGTATAGCGATCGTAGAAAATCGAGTTTAAATATGATGAAACTAACTATTCTTAGTCATTTATAATTCAAAATTTTAAGTCCATCAGATTTAAGAGTAGGGAAATATGAAAAATTATTTCCATTCGGTTTTTATACCTCAGAAATCTGCTGATAAAAAAAGTTGAAATTTGCCACAAATATTTAGATATAAATACACCCCAGCTTCGGCCTGATTTTCGATTCCGTTGGACAAGAGGCATCACGGAATCCATATCTTTTTAGAAAATTATACTTTTTTTTTAATTTTGAATAGCCTTGTTGAATAACACTGCACCGAATCGGGCCGCTAACTATAACTATTGAGGTAAATAATAATACTCCAATAAGTAAACTTTTAAACCCATCCGTACTTAAAACATGACTTTTTTGTATTTTAATTTTCAAGCTTGAAAATTCAACTTTATCAAGTATTAATGCGAACGAACATGGAAATAATTTAAAAAAACGGACTCCATGAGATTCGACTTAAGAATTAAACAATTTTTTTTGTTTAATAATTTTTGATTCTATATTTTTTCTTTATTATACTTTCAGTATAATAATTTTTTTTAAATGTTCAGCATTTTAAAAAAAATTAGGGTTCAAATACAGAGATAGAAGAACAATTGCTAACATGTACAGGAACCAAACAGCAACAATAACAATTGAAGAACATAAGAAAGAAGCCCTAATAAGAAAGGGAGTCCGACAAGGATGTTCCCTATCGCCGTTACTTTTTAATCTTTACATGGAACTAGCAGTTAATGATGTTAAAGAACAATTTAGATTCGGAGTAACAGTACAAGGTGAAAAGATAAAGATGCTACGATTTGCTGATGATATAGTAATTCTAGCCGAGAGTAAAAAGGATTTAGAAGAAACAATGAACGGCATAGATGAAGTCCTACGCAAAAACTATCGCATGAAAATAAACAAGAACAAAACAAAAGTAATGAAATGTAGTAGAAATAACAAAGATGGACCGCTGAATGTGAAAATAGGAGGAGAAAAGATTATGGAGGTAGAAGAATTTTGTTATTTGGGAAGTAAAATTACTAAAGATGGACGAAGCAGGAGCGATATAAAATGCCGAATAGCACAAGCTAAACGAGCCTTCAGTAAGAAATATAATTTGTTTACATCAAAAATTAATTTAAATGTCAGGAAAAGATTTTTGAAAGTGTATGTTTGGAGTGTCGCTTTATATGGAAGTGAAACTTGGACGATCGGAGTATCTGAGAAGAAAAGATTAGAAGCTTTTGAAATGCGGTGCTATAGGAGAATGTTAAAAATCAGATGGGTGGATAAAGTGACAAATGAAGAGGTATTGCGGCAAATAGATGAAGAAAGTAGCATTTGGAAAAATATAGTTAAAAGAAGAAACAGACTTATAGGCCACATACTAAGGCATCCTGGAATAGTCGCTTTAATATTGGAAGGACAGGTAGAAGGGAAAAATTGTGTAGGCAGGCCACGTTTGGAGTATGTAAAACAAATTGTTGGGGATGTAGGATGTAGAGGGTATACTGAAATGAAACGACTAGCACTAGATAGGGAATCTTGGAGAGCTGCATCAAACCAGTCAAATGACTGAAGGCAAAAAAAAAAAACAAAAAATACTTTCAGTACTGTTATCATGTTTTAAGATAAAAAATCTGATGTGGACAACACATGACTTCCTTGTACGCCTATTGAATTACATATACACATTTTTAAAATTACATAGTGTTATTTCACTAATAACGTCTGCTTTAAAAAAAAATTGTTTATTCTTATTATTAAATTATTTATTGTAATTTTTTTTTACAATCAGTGGCTCCAATTATTAATAAATAAATATATTTAAAAAAAGGTAAAAAAAGAAAATCAAAAAAGGAAAAAAGGAAGAAAATGTTTGTTGCAAACCAAAAAAAATAAAACGGGAAGAAAATATTGCAAACAAAGAAAGAAAACGTTAAGACCAAGGAAAGAATAAAAAGATTAAGAGAATATGATGAATATAAAGAAAGAGAAATTTGAAAACTACCGAACGTGTATACAGATTAAGATCATTAGAATATCAAACCAAAGAACAATTAAATGATCGGCAACAAAAAACAAATAAACGAAATTATGATCAACTCCGACTTAGGGATAATATTTTCCGTCAATGTCACAGGAGTAATGAACTAAGAGATAAGAATCTTTTGCAATTTATTAAAGATCGGGCATGTATGACTCAGTGGATATGTTCTTCTTGTGATGGCCTATTTTTCAACCACTCTATAGTTAACCTTAATGCAGATAAAATTAAACAGAAATTCCAGAAAAATAAAATAAAACTGAACAGAAATTTAACTAGAAAATTCAAAAATAATACGATTCTAAATTATAATTTTCAATTAATATTAAATAATCAGATGGTTCACCAAATCTACTACACATACACATACGTAATAATGACTATTAAAATACGTATAGACATTTTTAAAAGTACAAAAAAATTTATTTCTCAAATAACTTCTGATTTTTTTCAGATGTTTTTTTTTTATTGTTATTATTGAATAATTATTAATTGTAAAACACTTTTTAAATCATAGGTTAATAATTATTAATAAATCAATATATTTAAATTAAAAAAAAAAAGTTAAAAAAAGAAAAGGAGATGAAATGTTTGATTCGAACCGATATGCCTTTTCTTGTAAGATCCAAATATTTTATTAATTAAAATTTATTTGGCTAAAACTCTGGAACCGATGAAAATAAGTATCACTTATGGAATATCGTTGATAAACTCTCAATGAGGGCTTATTAATGCAGGTAAGAAAAAATCTAAAATCAAATTTGTTTTGGGCACTTTTGGTTCAGTCGATTGCAATCAATAGGGGAGGTGCACAACTAGATGTTACAACAGTTATAAATTGAAAATTTCAACATCCTACGCCTAATCGTTTTTGAGTTATGCGAGATACATACGTACGTACAGACGTTACGCCGAAATTAGTCAAAATGGATTCAGGGATGGTTAAAATGGATATTTCCGTTGAAATCTAAAAATCGAAATTTTTCACGGCCAAAATACTTCCTTTACTTAGTATAAGGAAATAAAAACGTCGTTTGATCAAGGAGGTCACAAATCGAACCCAAATTTTTATTTGAACATCAATTGTACCAAATATTGAATATAGTCATTGATATTGGATAACCCTACGGCGTATTTGAAAAAAAGTCGGGAAAGTTTAAATCCTTTGCTGGCTTTCTTTTTGAAACGTTGATTTACATTTTTTATATATTATTCCTTCCAAATCTGTGCTTGGTCATTTAAAATTTTAATGTACTGCTGCATCGTACATTTTCAACCGTTTTTTTCATACATTTGAATTTTAATAGTATATATTTTCTTAATAATTATCACGATACTATAATTATCTACGAAAGTAGCTGGAATTA
Organism: Lycorma delicatula; assembly: GCF_047948215.1. NCBI lineage: Eukaryota > Metazoa > Arthropoda > Insecta > Hemiptera > Fulgoridae > Lycorma > Lycorma delicatula. Next base: position 134,081,866 of record NC_134461.1, on the reverse strand, counting down.
AAATAGGAAGAAACTAGTTTCCCGCCTGTTGCAATACCAGAGCTATGACTATAAAAGGTTGAGTATGATAATCGGTCCGATTTGGGTATTTGCGGTTTTCACCTGATCGTTACGTTTTGACACCTAAGGAACACCCGAAAACCGGATAGAAATTTTCCAGATCTTCGTTATGTACGCTTGTGTGTTAGGTATCGCACTCCTTATACCTCCATAACTACGGGACTGATTTTGACCAAATTTGGTCATATTACTTCCATATATGAGGTATTGATGTCATTAAATTTTCAATTAAAAAGTCAAGATCAAGGGGCCTAATTAATAATTATATTTCTATAATGAATAATTAACCAAAACAGAAGTAATGTACAACAGATGAGCTGCCGCAGGAGAGACGTAGTGGCTGTAGTAGCTGATGACAACATCCTACAGAATGTGGAAGAATACGTCTATCTGGGGCAGCTAATAAACACCAGATGGGACAACAGAACTGAAATTTTCCGGAGAATCAGGATGGGCTGGAAATCATTTGGAAGACATTCAAAGTGTTCAAATCTAACGTGCCAGTAGTCTTGAAAAAGACCGTGTTTGATCGGTGTGTTCTTCCAGTACTCACCTACGGATGCGAGACCTGGACTTTAAATGAGTTCGTGAAAAGAAAGATTCGGACAGCACAGAGGCATGGAAAGTTCAATGCTAGGCTATACAAGGAGAGACCGGAAAAGAGCGGAAGACATAAGAGCCATAACGAGAGTGCATGACATAATGGCAACAGTGATAGCTCTGAAATCGCAATGGGCAGGGCACATCGCAAAAAGATGTGATGTAAGGCGGTCCTTGAGTGGAATCCAAGAGAGCGACAAAGGCCAAGAGGCAGGCCACCAGACCCATGGGACAGAGGTATTAGAAGGGTGGCTGGAACCAACTGGCAGACGACGGCGTGGAACAGACAAGCATGGCGAGAACTATTGAAGGCTTACCTGTTGAACTAGACTTGAAGAGGCTACATCTTGTGAAAGATTGAAACAGCTGTATAATAATAATTATAATGTATAATTATATCTCGACATTTCGCCTAAGTAAGGTTTTTTTTTAAAAAAAAAACATTTGTTAAAAATTAAGAAATACTAATATTTCCAAATTCCAAATAAATATTCTTGCAATTTCTCCCGCCACCACCATTCGATCACCCTAAAGCATAAGACCGAATGTCTGTATCACAAAAGGCTACTGAACCTCGAACAATTTAACGACCAGTATCCTAATATAGCTCCTAGAGCTCACCCCTAACAACGTGAGCGGACTAAGCGCGGTGCCGTACAACATCGGCTTACGTGTCCCACCGCCCGCTATTCATATATCACTAAAATGGGTAGGCGCACCCCATCAACTACTAAAAATATATATGACATCCATAAATTAAAATCTATTTCGTCTAGACAGCAATTCGCTGCCACACCTAGGCCGCTGAATGCCACCAAGTACCTGTCCACCATTAAAGCGCTTGAAGCCTTAATCTAGCTGATAGCCAGCCAGCCATACCTGTCGGTTAGCTTCCTACAGCAGCGCGGTAGACGTCTTTTCCCTTAGGTAAACTACTGATGTCGGTTGAACAAAGCAAACCGCATCAAAGAACTCCCACACTGTCCGCCAGTGCGGCTATCGCCACATTGAGTAGCCACCTGTGAGTGTCCAATTTTCCCCTTGATCTCTAAGTTCCAGGGTGGCCCGAACTCCAGCCCCCCCCCCCCCCACCAAGAGCAGGCCAGTCAAACATAAGTGTTCATTTGACTGGACATCCCCGCAGATGCACAGCTCATCAGCTGCCAGGTGGAACTGAAACACATGTTGGTTTAAATTAACATGGTTGGGGAGCATCTGGGCACCCGTTGCCCTTAAAAATGAGCTCGAGGCATACCATCCCCCCAAATCGTCTATAAACTTATACAAAGATCTTCCCTTAGTCGTGGTGTGCCATTCCAGCTGCCATGCATCCATCGCAAGGCTCTACAGCCTCTTCCACAGGCGGGAGATGAACAACTGAACGAAATTTAGATTCGGTGCATTGTGATCATCGTTCCGCTTCGGTACTGGCCCGTCTCGAAACCGCATCCTAAATACCCGACCTCTTTGCAATCTCCACATGGCTGCCCGAACTTTCACCACTAAATCGACTGGGAGAGCTTTTCCCAAAACGGTGGTAGCCTCGTAGGCGGTTGTTTTAAAAATACCAGTGCATACAATTAAGGCTCTGCGCTGAGAACTCCTTAAATGTTGAACAAGTACTCTATTGATACCCAACCTATCTATTAGCCCGTTTGGGTATCTATTGATACCCAAACGGGGGCCGCGTAAGAGGTCATGCTTTCAAAGACACCACAGTACAACATGTAAATTTGACGGCCCGATAACCCATAGTCTTTCCGAGCAATCCTCCTAAGTTTGTGTATCACAGAGACGGCGTCCGCCGCCAATTGCTTAATACGGTTGCTAAACGGCCACTTCTCATCAAACAAAACACCTAGGTACTTATGAACTCTCACTCGGCTGATTACACAGGCTTTATATTTAATGTGGGGGTTCCGACTGTACGATCATTTTTCTGCACCCTTGAGAAGCATATACGTCGTCTTGGGCACAGAAATCTTTAAATTTTGCATGGACATCCAACCCTCTGCGGTTGACAAAGTCACCTATGCTCGATCTTCTAGCTGCCGTTGTGAGTTACCACGAACTAATAGGAGACAGTCATTGGCAAAAGCCTGGGCCGTGACCCCTTCTGGGAATGTAAATACCAGAAATCCGTCAAAGACCAAGTTCCACAGCAAGAGATCGAGAACGGAACCCTGTGGGCTTCCCCTGGTCACTGAGTTTTCCACAATTAGGTGCGCATCTTTAAATAGAGCCGTGCAGTTAGACAATAATCATGCACTACGGCCTGTAGGGCTGCGGGAACATTGCGGCGTTCCAACTCACAGAGGACAGAACTCCAATACGAGGAAGGAAATGCTGCCTCTACGTCAATAAAATTGCCAAAACATATTTACAGTCGGCGCTTTCCACCTAGGCAAGAGTATTTAAGATGCAATCCTCGGTGCCAACACCTTTCATGAAGCCATGCTGGCCTCGATTTAGAAAACAGTTCATATGGTTTTTTCCCAGAGCCGTTCCACAACCACCCTTTCCAGCAACTTACCAATAACAGACAAGAGGCTGATGAGTCGATAACTACCGACCTGACTAGGATCCTTTCCTCATTTTAAGAGCACCCTTACCAAAGTCACCTTCCACCAAGCCGGAAAGCAGCCCTAGCTAAGGCACCCCGAAAACAGCTTGCCAAACGGTTGTCTGAACAGTTGGGTATGCGATACTGCTTTTATTGTTTGAATTGAAACCAGTAACATTTATTAAGCAAAAATAGCAGTCATCCTAACGATTAGTATGCTCTCGCCAATTCATAGGAACGCGAAAAGGCTAACCCTCTTTTTTCTTTTAACCATCGGGTTAGTTTAACGTAGCACATGATGCACGCTAAACGGGAAGCCTTGAAGTTATCGTGGTCTCCTAACGGACAGTCAAAATAATGTTTGTAAGCGGTTTTCAGTAGATTCGATACTGGTTTTCGTAAACGTTTCTGGAATTGGCCACCTTAGGACCACAATATTTTTCTTCTCCGATTGCCTTTCTTGCTAATATTTCTTCATCCCATCTCCATTTTCGCTTTCTCTTTCACTCCATCTGTAATATTTCTTTTTCGGTTTTTCCTGGAGTACCTTGTTTTCCTAAATATTTCTAAATTTATTTCTATTAAAGATTACTTCTTCCGTGATATTTAATCGACTCGTATCGTTTAAATCTTCATTAAACCGGTTTTGATTATAGACAAAATTTTAAAAAAATTATTTTTTTGATTTTTTCTTCTATGCTGAAAAGACGTCCGAAACTTCAGTCGTCTTTTCCTTATAACATCTGAAAGTCTATCACTAAATCTATAAAGCTCTTCATTTTTCTTAATCTTCCACTTATTCTCTTTAAATTTAATCGGCCCTAATATTTCCCTCTCTTTCTTCTCCAGCTCTTCAATTTCGCCTATCTGATTCATACATAAAACCTTCAGAGGCATTCAGACATCCAAGTCTAAAAACTCCATTATAATGCCTAATTTTTGCTTTTCTACAAATTGACTTTTTATTGCATAAATGCTTTGTTAAGTGATAAGCGAGATTTATTTTACAACCTCTTACTATCCGATTATTTATCGAAAGCGTTTGGTTTAATTATTTCACCTAGATATTTAAAATTATTTACTTTATTAATTTTTCTATATTCGGTTTTCTAAGTTTTCGAAGCATTTTTAATATCTGTCGTACATTCAGTTTTTTTAAAAAAGAAATTTGTAAACCAATTTTTTTGAATTAACATTTTTAAAAGATTTATTTAAATTTCTGCAGTTTTAATACCCGGCGATAAAATTGTCACATCTGCAAAGCCAAAAGATCGATTTTGAGATTCTTATCGATTACTTTCTCACTAGTATAACAAAAAAGCTGATTTTTAAAAATAAACTTTATTCGTAATTTTTCGACCGCAGTTTCTTTTGAAGTTAAAAAGTAAAGTGAACTTTAACATTAAAAATGATTTAAGAATATCTGATCCTAAGATTGTCGTCTCCCTGTGAGTAATTTTCCGATTTTATCGCGGCTACACTTTTCGAAAAACCCGCACACCGGTGAATTTCTAAATTATTGGGGTATCAAGAAGTATATTTTCTGATCTAGATAACAGAACCGGTTATAATATACATATAATTATTTTTAATCGTGTTGTTCAAATGTTACACTTCGCTGTTTTTGTTTAAAAAAAAAAGATTTAATAGATTTTGTATTATTTATTCTCTACTTAACAAATACGTTGTTTTTAATTTAAATATCTTATTATATTATTAACATTTAACGACGGAAGTAAATATCTGTAGCGAAGAGCCGGAATGAAAGACGGAGAAAGAGATTTAGAGCGACTCGAAGAGGAGCCCTGACGTTTATAATGATATGCAGGGCACGAAATGTATAGCGACCTCTCTTCGCTCTTACCCGTTCTGAGTTTCGCTCTATATCATTACTTCCGGCGCCATCCTGTCTCCTCTCTGCAATCAACCCCCCTTCATTTCTATCTTACTGTATACTCCTTTTAATTAACATAATACGAATCTGTTCATGCGAAACCTTCTGCTTGTATCTATTCGTCCACCGTTTACGATATCACACCCTGTTTTATTCGATGAACATATCAAAATGGCACCGGATTAACAATATTTCTACGTGTTATCTCATTCGATTGTCACTTATTTAATTTAATGTGTTCGTATTATTTATATTTTTCAGAGTATGAAATTTGTAATCGACACGATAGGAAAAAATCAAAATATTGTTTAACGGTTAGATATTAGAGCGAATTGAAATACAAGCTGTGAAACGATTAGCTAAAATTAAATGACGTAGAAGTTTTTACCCCGACAGAACATGAAAAACGGGTAAAATTAACCCTGCAACGGTGGGTATTTAATAAATAAATAAACAAACATAAAATACTTAAAATATAGAAAAGACGAATGACGATGTAAACACAAGGATAGATAAACGTGAAAGAAAAGAAGGCCATAACAAGGGAAAAAATAGTATTTTTCTTTGTGTATCGTTACGACATATACGAGTATTTCCACGCTTCGGTAACGTATCTCACCGACTGCATACCTCGAGGTAATTTTAATTTCAGAAATTTCTGAGTGTTTCAGAAAGTTTCTGCCGTATTTTATAGGCGTGATTCACCAAAATAATAACAAAAGTTCACATAAACATAAACCGGGAAACACCCACCGGGCTGTTCTAGTGGTGAACGCGTCTTCGCAAATCAGCTGATTTCGAAATCGAGAGTTCTAAGGTTCAAATCCTAGTAAAGCCAGTTAGTTACTGTTATACGGATTTGAATACTAGATCGTCGATACCGGTGTTCTTTGGCGGTTGGGTTTCAATTAACCGCACATCTCAGAAACGGTCGAATTGAGTCTGTACAAGACTACACTTCATTTAAACTCATACATATCATCCTCATTTATCCTCTGGAGTAATACCTGACGGTGCTTTCGGAGGCTAAACAGAAAAAGAAAAAACCCTGGAAACGCTTTGTTTATGAATTATAGCTAGAAAAAATGTCTGACATACTAAAAAACTACGGACAGAAATTATTCAGCAAAATTATTATAGTTTTATATTGAATCTTAAAAGGAAAACCAAAAAACAAAATGGGTCACCGGATTATATTGTAGTTATTTCCTAGAAAATTGTAGTAAAAACCAAAAAATTGTAATACGAAACCACGCTTTATATAGCTTTTTTGTGTCTGTTTTCAATAAAAAAAAAGGAATTTATTACGTTTTAGACTTATATTGCATACATTTTCTCATAATTAAGATTTTTTACCAATTTTTTCATGAAATTTAATTTGATTGTTAATTTACCAAAGTAAATTTACCTCAACCCTAAAAAACGAGTTTTTCGACACCAGTTTTTTTGGTTTTACAACAATTCCTTGGAAATTATTGGAGATACAGTTCTAGGACCCGATGTGTTTAGTTAATTGTTCATGTAAGATTGCATGTAAACCCTTTAATTTTTCACAATAATTTATGTCTGTAGAGTTTTCGTATAACATTTTTTGATCTTTAGAACAGAATCTTTTGCTAGCAGGTAACTCGAAAACAAGCATTTTAGAACCGTTTACGCGAAGGTTTTTTATTATTTTAACGAGAGGAATGAGGGAATTATGAGGAACGAGTAATTACGGCAAAAGCTTCTTGAAACATTCTTTCTTTTTATCGCTAAGCTCATTATTATCATTAAGTATCTATCTATACATATGCAAATATTCTCATCCCTTTGAAAATATATTACGTCGCCGAAAAAATAAAAATAAAAAAAGGTGTTCGAGATATACAAATAAGATCTGTCAGATTTGTTTGTTTGGTGACTCTAAATAAGATTCACCTGGAACTACTTAAGTACGTAAATTACAAATTCTAACATTTCTAAGCATTAAGTAATGCATTTTTGTTAAAAAAAAAAAATAATGTTAATCGTTTACGGCTTACAAAACTTCTCATGACTTGTATCAGAACAGACAATGAGTATTGTGTTACATAACTGAATTTACTCCGAATAGTAGTCATTATTGTACTGTTAACAATAAATTATTTAAAGATCTAAAGATCTTCCGATCAAATTATATAAAATTAGATAAAAGTTTCTAGCGATAAACCTGAATTTTATATACTTGTGTAATTTGTACTTCAAGGTTTACAATTATTTCTTTTACCATTTTCATATTTTTCCTTTTGTTTCGATTCTTTTGTTTCTGATCTTATTCTATGTCGGTATCATTGCTATTTCAAACGCGCTATGCGAATACGTAAACTCTAATCGTATCTATTTATATTCAGCAATTTTAAAAGTTTTAATATCGCTGGAAATTCTATTTTGATCGAGGTTTTTCCGCGTCTACGATCTAATCTGAAAAAGGCAAGTATCATTCGTGAGTCGCTTTCTCTGATAAGTAGAGACAACTACAATATAATTAGTTCCGCCGGTAAATAGAATGGAACACATGTGCAAGATATTAAAAGCAGAACCGAATAAATATTTTAATTATTTATTTCGCTAGTAAAAACGTAAATTTTTTAATATCGTTTAAAATATTTTCGATAGAATCTCTTACCTGATATTATTTATTTCCTGATTTTATAAATCTGATGATTTCGTGATATTATTTATAAAATTACCGCAATTTTACGCGAGGAAAATAAACAATCAAAACCGTAACGGTTATTTTTACGGAGCTGTTATTATTTCAGTTCTTTTAAACGTACAAAAGGGGATAAATCCGGATCGCTCGATCGCATCGAAGAACAAAGAATGAGTTGTTTCTGGTTAAAGTTGCACCTTTCTTTCCTTAAGGATAGCACTAGGTGAGGGATATATACGCGGAAAAGTGAGACCGCCGGGTGCGGGAAGAAGGGAGGAAGATGTTAGGGTCATTTTGAACCACCAGATCGCCTTTACGGTGCTATAACCTTTGATAGCCTGCTGCCCTTCTGGCCCTTGAAAGCCATCCCCTTTCACCTGATGCTACTAATACTATTATTATTATTATTGCTATTAGCAGGCGGCCGTCCGTCGTTCGCTTCGATCTCCCCACAACCTTAACATCGGTCCGTCAAAACAACCCCTTTTGTTTATGTAGGATCTATTAAGGGCCGTTAAATGAACGATGCTTATTTTGAAACCGCCTTTACCGGAAAAATATCGTAAACGACAAGTTTCCTACGACGACTTAATAATTTAGGAAAAAAATATTTTTGATTCGTAAAGGCTGAACTTTATGAAAAAACTTTTCGTTAGAAAAAAAAAATTTCGATAGGATCCCTATTTTAAGAGAAAATTCAGAATAGCGTCTCTAAATTGGAACCGGATTGATTTAAAAATTAATTACCATCGTCAGTAAATCCGTAACTTTCTGTATATCTTTATCGGCAAAAATCAAAAATATCATCGGGCTCTAACGTCCTAACGAATCGTTCAAGATTACAGAAAAGCTAAAAACGATTAAACGCATTTACTAACAGTTTTTTCTTGAAAAAGCTGTAACTGAATTAATTCAATTACGTAATTCAGCGATGGATCCTCTCGGTGGAGCGACAGCGTCTTCGTCTCCACCCGCAGATATGACGCTCTACAGAAAATCATCGTCCTGTAGTAACTATTATCGGGCGACAGCCTGTTGTCGCTACTGATAAACAAACTAAATTATTGAATATTACACACCTCTGTGAATCAGGATGTAGACATCCTAACTGACAATAAGAATCGATCAGTGCAAATGGATAATATAAATGAATGAGATTTGAGTAGTGATCAAATCCGCATTAAAATTGCTAAATTACTAACTGCATAAATCGGTTGGGAAACTAAAATATTTTATTAAAGTATTCTGTAATATTTTTTCGATTTTATTTACATGCAATAATGTAGATTTAACAACAAAATTTAGCCGACTGAAATTTCAGCGAAAGCAAATATTATTATTAACCGTTTCTAATATTCCACCTTCTGATATTTTGTTATTTTCGAAAAAGCCTCCCTTTCCATTCCCGGAAATCTTTCGGCAAACTTTTTGGCGAAAAATTAAGATTTTCAGATTTCAACGGAAATTTCCATTTGACTATCCCTGAATCCATTTTAACTGTTTTCAGCGTGACGTCTGTACGTACGTATCTCGCATAACTCAAAAGTGATTAGAATGTTAATATTTTGGGTTTAGGTCTGTTATAATATCTAATTGTGCACCACCCCCTTTGAATGCAATCGACTTGACCAAAAGTGTCCAAAAAAGCCCAAAATCCAAAAATTTTGGATTTTAGACTTTTTCTTAATTGCAGTAATAAGCCGTCATTGAGAGCTATTCAACGATAAATCATAGGTGGTACTTATTTTCATTGGTTCCAGAGTTATAGCCAAATAAAATTTTAATTTAAAATATTTGGCTCTTACAAGGGCGAAAGTACATCTGTTCGAATCTGACTTCATTTCTTTTTCTTTTTTTTTTTAAATGAAAAGTATATAAAATTTTATTTCACTAATAACTTCTGTTTTTTTCATATTTTTTTTTTTTATTGTTATTATTGAATTATTATTTATTGTATAACTTTTTTTACAATCAGAGGTTTATAATTATTAATAAATCAATAGATTACAAAAAAAAGAAAAGAAAGAAAAAAGATTTCACCGGTGCAAAGAGAGGATAAAAAAAATTTCACCTCAAAGTTAAGAAAAATTTCAAATTTACTCAATACGACAATCGTGCATGTGAAAAAAAGTTTCACATGTTCAGCAAACGACAAGCCCCCCCATCTTAAAATTCCAACAACATTTTGGTCATCCCTTGCCGTAAGGATTGGTTATATCAAAAATTGTTTCAGACAAAAGTTTTAGGTAATGTTTACAGAACTAACGACCATTTTAAATCGACGCGATACTGCGCCAATTAAGGGCCATATGATTTTTTTTGTCTTCAAAACCCCATTTTTTCTACCCCTTGAGCCAATGGTTGGTGATATGAAAAAACTTTACTAACATAAGTGTTAGGTTCTTATCCAAAGAATCGTAGGAACTTTAAACGAGTTCCATATTTTACTTAATAAAAAATTTATAGCATTCGCAAAAAAGTGTAGTATATAAAATAGTATATATATATATATATTCACTTTCTTCATAAACTTTTGAGCTGACAGTGGTTTTGGGGTCTCAGGGATGTGAAACGCGAAGATATGTCGAAATTTTCCGTTAAGTCGAATCATGGTACCCATTACAACAGGTAGCTTTCTTATGAAATCTACCTGAAAGAGACAGACGTCTTTTGAGTGTGAACTAAATGGAATCTGATATTCAATGATATTATAATCATGATAATCGGCTAGAAATATGACAAACAAATCGACGACTCAATGTGATACGCGATCTTTTATCGAATAACACCGCCGAGCAACTTTTCTAATCGTCCCGGATTAATACACGAGAAATTATAGGCGGTTTATTCCCATTTCATTGCCTGTACGATTAACCTTATTACCGATCGATATTGCTTAATTACAGACCGGCCAGAAAGATTTAATTTTATACCGGTGAAGTAAAACGTTAAGCCTTCACTTGTTAAGCCTCACCGAGCTATTTTACCACATTTAAACAAAATATAACTAGGACTAACGATAGAATTTTATGAAAGATGAGGAAGGCTTTAAATATATATAATCAAGGTTTTTCGCCTTTAAGCAGTGAGCGAATATTCAATGAATCTGAAATTAAAAATTAATACTGATATTTATTTGTAAATTTAATTCTAAGGAACTAGGAGCACGTAAATGTTTTTCAAAGACTAAGTTAATAGATAAACTGTTGGGCAACTACGACAAATGGAGGTTGAATGTCATTGAAATTCTTCTCTCAAAATTTGGGTGCTGCACGCAAAAAAGTGATATAAGTTCCATCCACAGATGTTACAAATAAAACAGCGTTACGCAGATAAGATGAATCTACGAACGGTGGCGACTACTGCCAGATTTTACAAAGAGAAGATTTCTAGGTATATAAAATCAGCTAAATAGATAACATTTCACACACTCGTGAAGTTATAGATTTAAAAAATAAATGCTTTAAAAATGATCATAAGGAATATAATGCTACAGCTTTATGTAACATCAGGAACAGGAAGTTAAAGCGTAGAGTCCTACGCAAGAAATACCGCGTGAAAATAAACAAGAACAAAACGAAAGTAATGAAATGTAGTAGAAATAATGAAGATGGACCACTGAATGTGAAAATAGGAAGAGAACAGATTACGGAGGTAGAAGAATTTTGTTATTTGGGAAGTAGAATTACTAAAGATAGGCGAAGCAAGAGCGATATAAAATGCCGAATAGCACAGGCGAAACGAGCTTTCCAGTCAGTAATATTTGTTTACGTCAAAAATTAATTTAAACGTCAGGAAAAGATTTTTGAAATTGGAGCGTCGCTTTATATGGAAGTGAAACTTAGACGATCGGAGTATCTGAGAAGAAAAGATTAGAAGCTTTGAAACGCGGTGCTACAGGAGAATGTTAAAAATGAGGTGGGTGGATAAAGTGACAAATGAAGAGGTATTGCGGCAAATCGATGAAGAAAGAAGCATTTGGAAAAACGTAGTTAAAAGAAGAGAGAGACTTAGAGGCCACATATTAAGGCATCCTGGAATAGTCGCTTTAATATTAGAGGGTCAAGTAGAAGGAAAAAATTGTGCAGGCAGGCAACGTTTGGAATATGTAAAACAAATTGTTAGAGATGTGGGATGTAGGGGATATACCGAAATGAAACGGCTAGCGCTAGATAGGGAATCTTGGAGAGCTGCATCAAACTAGCCAAATGACTGAAGAAAAAAACAATTTTTCTTTTTCAATGAAGCATTTAAATAAAAAATCATTGCGTTGGCTAATGCAAAGTGACATAAGACAGACATAACAAGCATTATGACAAACAATAAATATCTTCAAATCGTCCATGTAGACCAACAGTATAATTCATTTCAATAACTTTTTTTACACCTTCTATTTAAGTTATCAGGAAGAAACTTACCTTAGGACGTCAGAGAAACATCATTGCAAAATAAATAAATCATTGATAAAAGTTAATATAATAAGAGAGCAAATATTAAAAAAACATCCAGTTTTAATTGAAAATATTCCCCTTTTTTAAATCTCTTAAAAATACTGCATATAATTGAAGATGTCTTAAAAATTAACTGTACAAAAAAATACATCACTCTATATATATATATATATATATAGATGTATGGAGGTATACAATTTAATGATGGATATATAAAATTATACAAAAATAAAATAACATAAAATAATTATCGTTTAAGATATTTTTATATTATAATTGGGTTATAAATGTCGCATGCTATAATTTATAAGTACACCTGATCGGATTGAAAATGTGACTTACATCCCATCCCGTCATCGTTCTTTTATTGCATTGATGCAATGATTTTAGAACGAATCATCAACCATTAATTGTGTTTTAACATTAATATTTTATACGTAATAACAATGTATTCTTTTATTTAATAGCTGTATTAAAGACAATTTTATGCCGCGACAGGTTTGCTAGTTCCCTAGAGTACTAAAGTTTATTGATGCTTGTTCTCGGTTAAATCCCTTCTTACTCTCTCTTTTAGTATGAAAGTTAAATAAACTACGTATTTCTATTTATATGCAAAAGCACTCTCATCTCGCTTAATGAAAATGTATATTTAAAGAGAATTAAATATATTTAAAAACAGTAAATATAGATTGTCAATTCCGTAGACGTGAAAAATAATTACAAAAAAAAAAAAACAAGTGGTAACTAAGAAACTTCCACACGGCAAATAAATTCATAGATTAATAAAAATCTTAAAATATAGTCGAATTACACGTTCTTCGCCCGAATAAATATTGAATTTTTAAGCTTAGGAATCCTCTTTTTACTTCTTTAGGAGTTCTTCCAAAGCCCTTTTACAAACTATTATATAAGATATTAGCTTTCCATCTAAGCCCGAGACAAATATACCTGACCGGTTTCTACGAGTATTTTACAACTCACGCGATCCAAATAACTTTTTTCTACCCCTTTTTAATTTAACCCTTAAGGAAGACGTTAAACAAAATACTTTTTTCTTGCTTCTCCTAAAGTTACCTCTGTAAAAATTCTGCTTAATTTCAGCTACCCGGGAAAAACAGAAAAATTAATAACGATCGAACGCGTACGGGTTTTTCATTTCGTACATGCTTATGTACGTATGTAGATAAAAGATTATTAAGAAAGAAATCCTACCGATGCCGGTAAAATTTAATTGTTTTTAAATATAACATTTGTACAACCGTCAAATTTTGATATTTCACCTTACCGAAATTAACAGCGACAAGAAAGATTATATTAATAAAGCCAATCCTTACTCTGTTTATTTTTTTGTCTTAATTCTTTCGTTTCAAAACAGCGCTGCGGCTATCTACAAGATTCCTACTGAATTATAATAATAACAACCAGCCGGCTTAACGTACTTAAAGTTACAAACAGTAGATAAAATCGACCGTTAAAAAGACTGTACAAACGATATTTTGGAATAACAATCAGAAAAATTATTTTACAAAATATTTTTTTAAAGAAATAACCGACTGGACAGCAGCAATTGCAGCCATTTACTTATGATTTATTTTTAATTTGTGAAGGTTTGTAAGTAATTTTACTTCTTTTTTAAGTGACACACTTCCAGTCAACAGCACACGATTATACAAAAAAGAATATGTTATATGCGATACAAAAAAAAGAATACGGTGTACAAAAAAGAATATTTAACTTTTAATTTGTTATTGCATCTCTAGAAGAGTTGTAAAATGTTGAAGGTTAGAATCAAAGAGTAAAAATAAAGAGTTTTAATTACGCGCATCTCCTACATTTCCGCTTAACAGCGCCACTAATAAAGGTGGTGACTCCTAAAAAGAAAGCCTTCTGAATTATGCGGTTTGCTAAACGGGAATCTCAGTTACAGTTCAACGTGAGTTCGGTAAAAAGTTTGTGATACTTTGAGTAACAATTCCCGTTATGCCATCGACGAACTCGATGGCATAACCGGTGTGAAACGATCGGAAGAGCTCGGAATGACCGAGGGCGTCTGAAGAATATGTTTAATGTGTCAGGAAGTTTCTCCTGCGTGGTTCTAAAAATTCTGTTAGGAAGGCTGACCGCGAACTAGCGATGCCGGTGATGACGATGTGGAATGTTTTAAGGAAACGCTTACATATGTGTCCGTCTTGTTTACAGCCGTTACAGAATAGGAAGCCTACCGATTACGTTGTGCGTGCTGACTTCGGGATCGAAATGTTACAGCGTGAAGATACGACTGTCCAGATCGTATTGCGGTAAGTGTTCGGTAAAAATTTTATCTTAGTGAAGTTAACGCATACAATTTTCGTATCTGGGGAGTCAGAATATTCCCATGAACTCCTACAGTGCGAAAGGAAGTCCCCAAAGTTAAATGCTTTTTGTGGAAATCCGAACAGCAAGTTTACAGGTCGTTATTTTTCACTGAAACGAGCTGCATACCTCGACGGGGAGTCTTACTTTTTAAGAATTTCGGGGTTAGCATCCCCACCGCCTTAGCCTCTGCAGCTTTTCTTCCCATTAAACATCGAGTAGCTGAACATTTTACATCATACACGTAAACCGAACCACAAATACTACGCAAATTACAACATATACCCGCACTCACCAATACAACATCTTACACAGTTTCTTCTTATATTTACACTAGGTGGTGATGCGACACTTAACAAAACGCAACCGTAACCCAAGGTGGAAAATATCGTGCCGAAGGGTGGATGGCTCTACGTAGCGATGTCCTCTGGGCAACAAACAATTATTCCCTCCTTTTGCTAAAACTTGTATAAAGTTTTAGCGTTCTTAAGTAAATATTTTAACGTTAATTACGGCATGAAGGTGTGAGGTACGGTTATTTTACGCAGTTTCTATACATTTAAAAGAAATGCTGTAACCACCTGCGAGTTCGCTATCGCTCAAATCCCTAAAAGTAAGAACTCCGGACTGTTTAATCATAGTTTAAGGTAAATAATATAAATTTTTATTCCTTTCAAAGGTACACAAATCCTACCAGATGAAGAAATAATAATCTTAAAGTATGATATGTTATTCAGAAAGATTATTTGTAATATGGTCATAAAATAACAAATGAAGGTTATTTTTTTTAAATTTATCTTTTTTAAATTATTTATTTAATATAAACACTGTTATTAATGTTCAAATTCATATTTATTCTATTTATATTTATTTTCCATTCGATATCGACCGGTTCTGATCAAAATGGAATGTCTGTTTCATTTCGATAAAAAAACATTTTTAAATAAATAAAAGATTATAAATGCAATATAAATAAGAAACCACTTTTACCAGACCTTAAACAAGCTTGTCGTAAATGCTGAGTTTAGTAAATCTTTGATATACATATATATATATATATATATATATATATAAAAGAATTAAATAATTTTAGGAAAATGTACACCTCTTTTTATCAATTTGAATAATAAAGAAACAAATTCAAACCATTTTTTTTTTTTTTTTTTTATAATTTCAGCAAAAACTACGTAAGTTGGTGGTAAAATACAGAGTTGGTGGTTGTCAAAAATTATTACATTATTTCACTCTACAACAACGAAAGGGTAAAAAAAAAGAATTATAATAACAGTACGTCTAATTACGGTTTTATCGATTTATTATTTCATTCTTTTAAAAGTTGAGTTGTAATTTTCTTAAAAAGTTGTAAAACAAAAAGAATAAAAACGAATGCGATAAAAAAGTAAGCAGCAATCGTCTTTTGCATGGAAACACTTCACTACACGAAAAGAAAATCCACAGACATGTTATCGATAATAGAACGTTATATAAAGTAATGAAATGATATTATGGAGAAAAGAATCGTCTTAATACAAAGCGAAACGTCATCGACCTGAATATAAATTTGAATAAATAGGATACGCTGACGGTATATTTTAAACGAATAAAATAATAATTGCATCTTTATTTAATGGAATTCCACACGACGCTATTTGATTTGATATCCGATTTTTTTATTCTCTCGATCAACAGTCGTACAAGAATCTTATCAGAAATTCCATGAATTTCTTCGTCGAGGAGGAATCGAATGAAGTAGTTTAAGTATTGTACTGTTAGGGTCGAACGGTTTTGAAAACGGAGGGACGGTGCCGTTCTTTCGGTTCAGAGTGCAGGATTAACTGTCCCCGATAGTCCATTATGTTATCGGATCGAAGGGATCTATTCCGTCGTATCCGTAAGTACGTGTAGGGATAATAGTCCGTATTCATTCTTTTCGAAATCGTCACTTTCTACTACGCGCTGAATTTTCACCGTTTAAACCATCGCATCTTCCTTCACAACCCTTAACTGCAGATCTACACACCGATATAATAACTTGGCATGTATAAAATATAATATACGATATAATCGCTCGTTATATATCTAAAATAATATATATAACAAAAGATACAATGCAGAAAAATCCGTACGAAAAAAATTATCTTTATTTTCATTTAAGAGAAAATTAAATCGTTACATAATTGATTAATACAAAGGTACTACAAAGTAAATTCGTGTAACGTTATAAAAATATATTTTATTCTCATCGATAAATAATAATAATAATAATAATAATACATAGTGTAGATCGCTTCAGAAATGCGTGATATATTACCGTAAGGAAAACAGGAATTATCCCGATATTTGTTTGAACAGTGCAAGGGAACCGTGGTAAAGCCTCCATCAGAGAAGAATCACAAAAAACACAATTAATCGTAAAATATGAAATGCGTGTGAATATATTCTGTATTAGCAATTTTAAATATGAAACAATACATTATGTGAAGATCTTAAATAGAAGAAATATTGATATATTCTTTGAAGGGATGCGGAAAATTCAGAGGTTTTTAATTAACTCGGAAGATTTTTTAAATGTTTTACATTATATATATAAAATAGTTGTTGTCAGGTTCAATAAATACGAGTATTGTTATTAGTTTTTTTTAAGAATAAGTGACTATACTTTTTAACAAGGATTGCACATTCGTAAAATAGACACGCAAGGAGTTGAACGTACATAAATTTCTAAAAATTGGTCACTGCGATTTCCAAACCGGGAGGCGCGGACTATTGCAAAGGGAGGTAAAAAGAGTTTAACAGAAATGTAATTTTCATAACATAAAATTTCAAAATAAAAGTTACGTTGTGAATTTAGCGCGTAATATCTTAGGCGAGCATGCGCATTATTTAACAGTGACAGATTAATCGACCTTTAAATATAAAACACGACGTAGAAACATAACCTCACCTTTCTGGCGAAATGCAGTAAACCCGGAAAACGTCAAAATAAGTGTTTTAGCTGTGTATAGATTGGTTTTTTAAATTCTTTTTGGCGTGATTACTTACCTATAAATAGCACTGATACACAAAAAAATGTTGTTTATGTTTCTCTAAGTACGATACCATTTCTTGAATCGCTTTTTTGCGTACATTACAGATCTGTAAATACAATTTTTCTATCGCTCTTAGTTTTAAATAAATTACGTTTCAAAACAAATAAAGGGAATATATAGTTAAAATCTGTAATATTTATAATTTTTCATGGCTATCCCTGTGTTAGAATGATTTTGGTGATGCTTTTCTTTTATAAATAGCCTCAGGCACATCCCGAATTATGTCCCAACAGTAATCGGCTAGCATGTTGGTATTCCATTTCCATTTATAGCGGCTTTTCATCACCGAAACGTCTTGGTGGAAACGTTCACCATGTTCGTCACTTACGTCTCCGAGGTTGTCCGGGGAAAAATTCAGATGTAAATGGAAGAAATGTTATTTTCAAAGACATATTACATCCCATAGCTCTGTATGGAGTAATAAGTTGATTAACAATATCGTGGTAATTGTCGGATTTTTGTTTGCCGAGTCTGTAAATGGACCTCAAACTGCACTTTCTACTTTCTTTTTTTAAGATCAAGTTAAATACATCATCTTTGATGTAATCTCTTATTTGAGGACCAACAAATATTCCTACCTTAATTTTTCCTTCACTTACATTCGGAAACTTCTGCCAGAAGTACAAAAATCCGGGACTATTATTCTTGATTGCGTTTACAAAAGTTTTCATTAGTCCTTGTTTGATATGGAGAGGAGGTAAAAATATTTTTTTGCGTTCAACTAAGGGATCGTGAATAATATTTTTCCCATTTGGAGTTAAGTTGTCTCGTTTCTTCCACCCTTTGGTAACGTAACGTTTATCCCTAACTGGGCTGTTCCATTCGCAAAGTACTTAGGATATCCTAACTGCACGCCTAACAAAATAGCTATTACTTTCAAATCACCACATATGTTCCAGCTATGTTTTTTATAATTTAATTTTTCAAGAACGAATTCTATCACTCGTATGCCTCTTTTAAATTAATACCATAATCGATCGGTATCGAAGGATATTTGTTTCCGTTGAGTAGTAGAACCAATTTTAAACTATATTTGGACGAATCTATGAAAAGGCGCCAGTCCTCAGGTTTATGAAGTTGTCGTAAGTGCAACATAAACTCATCAATATTTTTGCAATAAACCAAATTATTTTCATCAATAAAGTACTCAGAAAGTTCTTTTTGTCGGCTTCGAATATTTTGTATTTTTTTGAAGTAAATTACAACCCTTCAGTCTTGATCCTAACAGTTCAGCTCGATTTTTTGGTAAATTTAAATCCCTAACTAATTATTTATAGCTTACAAATTATGTTAACGAAATTAAACGATAAAAAATAAGCTAAAAAATACAATAAAAATGAAAAAAAATCCTTTAATTAAAATTAAAACATTTTTCAAAAATGGTGGGCGATAGAGATTCTGAGTTCATATTCTTTTCAGCATCTAAAAAAGATTAAAATCATTGTCGCAAGTTAGGAAACAAAAATTATGTTTATCAGTGTATTTGTAAGTAATTTTGAAAGTAATTTTTTTAATAATATAAACTTAAAAGTAATATTTTTTGACAAACGGATAAAGTTTTGATCGTTACAAGAGAAAACATATCAATAATGGGGATAATGATGCTGATACAAGTAAAAATAGTGAAAATACAAGTAACATGGAACAAGGAGTTAGAACTCCAAACAAAAGGAAATACGATTAATCCTATTTATCATTAGGATACTCAATTGGAATCTAATGATAAATCCATTTGGATTTATCAGCGGATGGCTCGGAAAAGCCAATGCGTTTATTTTGTGTGAAAGTTTTTGTTGTAAGTAGTATGAAACAGGCAAATTAAAACGACACCTTAACACTACGCTTTCTGACTACGTTCCCACAGAATTTTTTCAAAGAAAATTAGATGAGTTTAATAAACAAAAGCGAAAAAAATTGTTTCTGTTTCATCAAATGCGTTCGTCGTACCAAGTTTCTAACAGAATCGCGAAATGTAAAAATCCCTACACAATAGTAGAAATTATAGTTTTGCCAGCAGCTATTGATATAGTTAAAATAATTTTTCGGGAATCATGTGCGAAACAAATATCTCTTGTTGATAATACAGTCGGGAGAAGAAGCGATATTTCTCTGAAGATCTCTTCTACCGCGTAGTTTCACACAATTACCCATACAAGTAGATGAAGCTACCTGATGTAGCTAAATATGCTCGCTTAATTACACGTTCGATATGCTGCAGAAATTAATATATTAGAAGATTCCGATTCCTGAAAAGGCAACATCCAATGAAAGTTTTAATATAATTGACACTTTTTGGAGAGATGGACATGAAAAGGAATAACTGCATTGAACTTTGTACTGATGGCGCCAATCATTGTCAGGACATAAGGCAGGTCTTCAAACGTCAGTTAAAAATAAATTACCCGAGGTTATGCGATCGCAGCTCTTATGTCAAACAATATAATCGAGGATTGACACTTTTACAAAAATTACGAAAGTTATAAACAAAATAAAAAACAGTCATTTGAAAGTTAGGACGTTTGCAAAGCTGTATGAGGACATGTTAGATAATTAATTATATCTCACTTCTATACTATTGCGAATCACGTTGGCTATCTCGTGAAAAATCGATTGGAAGGGTGTTTGAACTCATCGAGAAGACATCGCAATTATTATTGATGAAAATCTCAATGAGCATAAACTTGTCTATTTCATTGAAATTTTTGGAAAACCGAGTGATATGAATAAATCAATCGAAGTCCAGAATTGCATTCACCTATTCAAAAAGATAAAGGAAGGCGTTCATAAAAAATTAGTATTATGGAAATCAAAATTATAAAAGAATAATTTTTACGTGTTCCCGCTTTAAATGATTTCTGTACCAGAGTTACCATCGAAGAAAACAGAAGTTCTTTTTCTGAACGCTTGGATATTTTGCCGATAAACTTTTCACATTATTTCGATGATATTGATTTTACAAAATCGGCACGGGTGCAGAATCTATTTGCCGATGAACAAGACGATAAATTTGGATCGACTGTTATTGAAAAGAAAGAATCGGTAGGATTATCGTGCGATAGTCCATTAAAACAAAACTGTTCAGACACGAAAGCCTAGTTCGGTTTTGGTTAAATCGAGATGAAGAATAAAATACTTCACAAGTAAGCACGACAAAGTAAATATGTAATTCCTTCAGCTCGATTTAACCAAAACCGAACTAGGCTTTCGGTCTGAAATTTTTGTTTTAATGCAGTAACGCATTAAAATTCTATCTATTTTTTCTTTTCAATAGTAGTCGATCGAAGTTTATCGTAGATACGCTGATAATCGTAAATTTTAGTAAATATGCTGCTGCCATTCGTAATATCATATTTGTGCGAAACGGGATTTTCTGCTTTAGCTGGAAAGAAATCCAAATATCGTGCACGTTTAATAGTAGAAAAAGAACTACGAGTACCACCCTCCTGGATGACACCTCGATTTTATACATTTTGTGCTAATAAACAAGCACATCCATCTCATGAAAAAAAAAAAACAATTAATTTGAAAAACGTTTTGTATATAAGTATTTTTTTTCGTATTAATACATTTTTCACCGCTTAAAAACGTGTTACGAAATAAAGGGGTAGATGTCAAGATTAATTTTTTTACAGGGAGGCGTATCAAGATTAATTTTTTTACAGGGAGGCGTAGAAACACAAAGTTTGGAAACCAGTGGTCTACACGATTCATGATTACGTACCGAACGATTTTCTGTACGTACCCCATTTTAAGATTGCTATCTTGAAAATTCTTATAACTTTCTCAGGGAACACTAAAAGACGATATTACACTTTAAACGGGAATACAGGTAAGCGTAAAAAATATTTAACGTTACGATAATCTTAGACTTTCATTACGGCGCTTACAGTACGATTTCATTTTCTTGTTAACGACTCGAGAGAATTTATTATCTAATAAAAGACCCTGAAAGTTTTAATTTCTGGGTAACAGAAGTAGTATCGTTATCGTTGATGAGATTATATTCACGCGATCAGGAATGTGTTACGTCCGCACGAGAACCAAAGTCTACGGTTTTATAGATACGTAAAATTAAACGGTTGACAAAGCGAATGGAAATTCTAACCGTACGTTGTGTAAATGGACGTTAGGTTTTTCATCGGTTGTTGCTCAACTCGTTACCGTTTTAATCTCGCAAGATCGCCGTTGTCAATCGCCATCGGTAACAGAAAAACGTAATTATTACATGTTCTCTTTGTAGAAACAATGAAAAATGAAGACGAATGTGTACATTCAAAGAAGTAGTAATTTACCAAGAAAATTAAATTAAAAAATGGAATATTTAAAAGAAATGAAAACACAAATAAAAATAGATTCCAGTACATAAGAGCGGTATCCTACTGTGACAGACAGACTTAGAAGCAGCGGTACAGTGCATTTATAACATATGTAACAAAAAAATAAAAATTAATTAATAAAAAATTAAATAATAATATAGAGATATTATCAAAATACGTATGTGTAAACGTAAATTTGTGAATATAATAAATAAAAAGCTGGCAAAGCCGGTTAAATATAAAATAAAATTAAGTATAACATTTATAAGAGTAATGAAAAAAAGCCTCTTCTCCTTTTGGGTCCGTAATATTACAGAGGTGTCAAAACTACTTTAATTTCAAAAAAACTATTTCAATTTTAATAGAATAACTGTAAGCGCGCGCGCTTTAGTTAGAATCACTGAATTAAATAAACAAAAATATTATATTTAAATAAAATTATAAATATTTTAAGTTGTAAGTGTATGTGTGTGCAATCCGTGCATCAGAAAAAAACCGCGAGGCACGAAAGTCCTACAACTGTGTTGTCAGCTTATTTTACTTCGCTGTACGAAGCAAAGGTAGTATTGTGATCGCGAAAAATTTCGGTTTTCAGATTTCAACGTAAATATCCATTTTGACCATCCCTGCAACCATTTCGACTAGTTTCGGCATGACTTCTGTACGTACGTATGTATGAAAGTATGAATGTACGTACGTATCTCGCATAACTCAAAAACGATTAACTGTAGGATGTTGAAATTTTGGATTTTTGTTGTAACTTCTAGTTACAACAAAACCTTCCCTACTGATTGCAATCGACTGGACCAAAATTGTCCAAAAAGCCTAAAATCCAAAAAATTGGATTTTGGACTTTTTTTAACTGTAATAATCCCTTATTGAAAGCTTTTCAACGATATATCATAAATGGTACTTAGTTTCATCGGTTCCAGAATTATAACCAAATGAAATTTTAATTAATGAAATATTTAGATCTTAGAAGAGGAAGGTACATCGGTTCGAAGCAGACTTCATCTCCTTTTTTTTAACCTTTTTTTTCTTTCAATTTAAATATATTGATTTATTAATAATTATTAACCTTTTTTAAAAAATGTTACCGATAAATAATTCAACAATAACAATTTTTAAAAAAATGACAAAATTTCAGAAGTTATTAATGAAATAAAATTTTATGCACTTTTATTTAATAGGAAGGAAGTCATGTGATGCCCACATCAGATTTTTATAACAGAAATTAAAAGAATTAATTTTAAGTAATGTTTTCTGCAAACACCGCCTCCGATGAAGTCTAAAATAAGATAAAGAGAATTTTTTTTAAAAAAATGTCTGCATTTTACATACGGGCACTATAATTAAAAAAATCTCTTTCGGCACGCCTGAAGGTGGAGGTAGATTTCACCGGTGCTTAGTAGGGGATAGAAAATGTGCCGGCCTCCGCGGCGCGAGTGGTAGCGTCTCGGCCTTTCATCCGGAGGTCCCGGGTTCGAATCCCAGTCAGGCATGGCATTTTCACACGCTGAAAAAATTGTCATTCATCTCATCCGCTGAAGTAATACCTACGGTGGTCCCGTAGGTAAAAAAAAATAAAAAAAATTGGGGATAAAAAAGATTTCCACGTTAAAGTTAAGAAAAACTTGAAATTTACTCAATACGACAACGGTTGCATGTGAAAAAAAGTTTCACAAGTTTAGCATACGACAAGCCCCATCTCCTTACAATTCCAGCAACATTTTGGTCATCCCTTGCCGTAAGGGTTGGTCATATCAGAAATTGTTTCAGACAAAATTTTTAGGTAATGTTTAGAGGACTAACGATCACTTTAAACCGATTCGATACTGTGCCTATTAAGGGAGGTATGATTTTTTTTGTGTTCAAAACCCTATTTTTTTACCCCCTGGGCTCACGGTTGGTGATATCAAAAACTTTACTTACATAAGTTTTAGGCCCTTATCTAAAGAATAGTATAAACTTCAAACGAATTCGATATTTTACCTAATAAGACAGTTATAGCAATATTTTGTTTTTACGAAAAAGCCCCCCCCCCCCAATGTTCCGATTTTGGCGTTAACGAACTCGACCGAGATTTTGGGACTAGTTATTTTTAAGGAACAATTTGAAAGTGGTGCAAAATTACGACAGTTATCTTGTCCACAAAATATTGTAAAATATATATATATAAACTTTTAAGCTGACGGTGGTTTTGGGGTCTGGGGGATGTGAAACGCGAAGATATGTCGAAATTTTCCGGATGTCATGGTACCCATTACAATAGGTAGCTTTCTTATGAAATCTACCTAAAATTGTTCCTACCTACCTTTAACTGTTCCTACCTAACATTTTCTTGATAGCTCTATATATGAAGTATAACTTAAAAAAAATTTGTTGTACAATATTTAACCCGAGGGAGATATATACTTCGATTACGATTACGTATATTTCAGTTTTAAGGGTTGGTGGTTGATTTTTGGAATTTTTTTTATTTATTATTCGTAAATGCATTGTAGGCAACAAAACTCTTTTAATAGTTTTCTAAAATACCTCTGAAGAAAATCAGAGGCATCTTCTTTATGAAAAAAAAAGGAAAAAAGTCGAAGAAATAGATCGTGACCGTAATGAAACTTCACCGTTCAACGTGATTTGGAGAATCAGATTGCCACAGGAGCAGATCGACGGGTGATAGAATCAAGCAGCAGAAATAAAGATAAGTTTAGTTATTGTAAGGGATGATGTCGATCGCATCTGATGAACTTCTTAAAAAAACAGAGTTGCTGACCCTTTTCACTTTTTTTTTAATTCGTTTATTATTTTTATTTAGTAACCCTTACGATATGAGTATAGTGCTTATCTAAAATTCATTAAGGTCTTACGGATGTACTGACGAGAATTCAGTAACCACAATCTAAGAAGTAATTTACTTAATTATACAGAACAGGCTTCTCTATTCTACCTCGATCGTCACGGGACGAACGTAGAAACCTCACTTTTAAAATATTTCCATCAGAAATTAATTTTGTTTTTCGACTTTATATTTCTTACGACCGGTACGATTGTATGAGGCCGCAGATAATAATTAACATTAGAGTAGTAAATATTTATCGATCGATTATTATAATTTTTTTATCTATTCAGAACAACTGTAACCCTAATTAATATCAGAACGATCGGTTCTAAAATGAGTTCGTCAACTAAACCTCAACGATGTATAAAAACAAAACCGATAACGGGTATATATATATACAGATCTAATTAAAAGTACTTTTGTTTTGGATCCATTACAAAACATATTTCATAACAGACGACCGATGGTGCTAATTACTCGCTCGGCAGGTCGAATCGAATTATTAGTTAAATAAGAGGGACATAATTAGTTAATTATTAGAGGGACATAAGTCCGGACACGACCGCAAAAAAAATTTAATTCTCTTTAATAACCACAACCCATCTTTTCAAACTATCGATCTACCGGCAGGAAATTGTACAAGAAAATATTTACCTCTACTTCGATAGAGTAAAATTTCTATACGTGAATTAAATAAGTACTAATGTTTAAATTACCCTCAACCTCCCGTGAGCTGAGTTATACTTAGCTGCGGGTCCGGCTCAGGGGGAAAAAAGTAATGTTTAAAGTAAGAACCGTTTATATACATCCGCAGGAAAAGATGGCACTTTTGAAAACAATGTGATGGAAACGTGTCTTAAAATGTTTGCGCTGTGGCCTGTCGATTAACATGACGCACCAGACGTTATTTCTCATTAACCAAGTCGATAAAGAGCGCGGTAAAATAACTATTACCATATTAGTTTTATTTATAACCTTTATCGTTATTATTAAAACTATAATATAATATAATTGTAATTATTAAAATTAATAATATTTTGACTCGAGGATTATCTACGAATAGTAAACTATATCGTGATGAAATAAAAGAAAATTATTTAATTAATAATCGAATAACAAAATAGAAATATGAAAAAACTAATTAAGAGAGATGAATTTGTTGCAAATCGATTGGGAAAAAATAATAATAACAATAATGAAAGCGGAGGATGTTATAGAATTTTCTGTTTCAATATTTTTTTTCCTTCGCGTGCGTAGATATTAAATCGGTTGGACATAGACAGGTTATTATAACAAATGTGTTCGTATAAATAACGAGATATATGTGTAATTATTAATGGGCGAAACGCATACGGACACACAGATACATACAAGTATTACTCCGTCTGAGAACTTCAGTCCATCGGAACGTACACAACACACAACGCAGCATATCATTAATTGGATCCAAATTGACGAACGTTGTTCGAGCTACAAGTTTTTAATTTATTACACTACACTTCGTAGTACTAAGTTCGGTTATTCCGTTCTGATATAATAATTATAATTATCGTTGAGAAACGCGCTATAAATACGGAACACGGGGCGTGTTCGATACCGCTGAAATACCGGCGCCCTCTCCCACTGATATCCACACCCCCTAAATACTATTCACTTCGATAAAAAGCTATCTGACAAAACCGTGACGTAATTTCTTTACTAAAGAAAACTACGGATCGAATGGAAAAGAGAATATCGGGGGAAAAGTATCCTTAATTGCGAATTAAAACCGTAACGAGTTTTTTTTATGCGATTTACTTTAACGAGTCGTTAAAAATCATAATTAGAAAAAAAAACCAGGTAATAACTTTTATCGATATGTGAAAATTTATTGATAAACATAAAATTAGATGATCGATTACTTTTACGGGATGCGTGTATCATTATAAAGTAATGAATTATATTACTAACGTATTACTTTGTTATAAAATAACTGATTATTTTACTCGTTATTTTAATAGTTGATGATTTTAATCCGAATAACTGAATAATCTAGTACTCGGTTAAGGATCAGATCGATACTTACCTATTACCGGAAAGGAAAACTATACGTAAGATACTCCAAAATCTTTGGAATTTTTCAATTCAATATGAAAACAAAAAACTGGAACTTTTCTGCTAAAGAGCTTTTCGGTGCCGATTAGCAGCACCTTCTTCAAGGGAGTTACCGTAACGCTATCGTCAACGCCTCATAATAATTGTGTTTATGTAGTTACGGTTTAACGACGATAACTAATCGCCTTCAAACAGGCTTTACAAAGAAAAATCAGGGTTTTGAAAGCGAATTTTTTAAAATTAATAATTCTACTTTAAAGTTCTATCGCGTTTAGTCAAGCTATTCGACAATATTTTCTTATATACCATAAATCCTTCGTTAAAATGTAAATCCGCCGAATAAATTCCAAAAAAACCGATAGTTATTCCAGCAGAAAAGTAAAGAACCCGTTTGAAATTTAAAATCATTAAAAATTTCATCCTTTTTAATTTGTTTATGAAATATTTTAGCGGCAGTTTTAATATTTTAGCTCGTTCGGGATACTTCCTACGCCATCCCCGCCCTAGATTCTTGCAATAGATCTGCGTTTTCCTTAAGAAAGTCTGACCCAGTTCTAAAATCGGGTTTTAGCATCTACAAGTTCTGTTTGTTTTAGAATATACAGAAGCCGTCGATGCGAAATTACTTTTTACTAATGTTGCGCCGTTTCTGTATAAATATACCCCGATTCCCTAAGCGATTGAAGACCTTAAACGCCTAGAAGGGAGTCCGTTAATACTGTTTTCTTTCGACGGAACTGTCTGACTCGTTTCGTGCTTCTACGGGTCGATTCCTTTTCCTCTACCTCAATGCCACCCCTTCTATTATACTTTCTTCTACATTAACATCCAGCGGACTCCGGATAGAGGCCCACCGTGATCCTCTTACTGGGACGTGTAGAATTACTGTGTTCATGAAACCGTGCTGTATAACGGGTGAACGAGACGCTGTATTATTGCTCCTACCGCAAAGAGTCGTGTTTGTTAACCGATGGCAATATCCTTATTAAATCATATACAGTTAAAGCTCCCCAAAACGGAATCTGACGGGACCGAGTGAGAATTCCGTTTTGAAGAGGTTTCCGTCTTGCAGAGTTTTTAAAAATCGAGCTACCTTATCGTGAAGTCCTGTGGTATGAATTATACAAACGTAAAATGAAGTTAGACAAGGATAAACGTTTGGGATAATCCGGAAATACCTCATATAGAGAAAATTAACCACTAATTCCAAAAATTGTTTAGTTACACCAAAAGAGGGTGTTTTATATTTTTATAAGTCAGTAATTTTTCATTTAAGTTATTTAATTAGAAGACATTTACTTAGCTTAAAAATAAAATAAATTCGTTTTCTAAAATAATGAATGAAGAACGGTTTTGTTTCGATAACTTACCCTTGCGCCTTCGTTTTCAATAATAATTCTAGCGATTAAGTTATTTTGTCGCATATCATCGCTGTTGTACGAATCGCGAATTCTTCCAGCTGTGCGACCATACCCAACGCTTCTCAGAAACCGTTAATTTTGTTTTTGTGTCCTCCTCTCCATGTCCTCCTTCTTCTTCTGAACTTTCGTTAATCTTGCTAGTTTCAGAGAAAATAATTTCATCTATAGTCTGAAATCCTTTTTCGGTTAAAATCACTATCAATACCCCGCGTAGTCTTCAGCAAGAACCGATGTTTGACCGCTTTCTACGTAACAGAACTTCAACTTCACGCAATATTGTCGTACTGCGCCAAGTACATGTATCGGGAACATAATCGTTATCGGTTTCAGTGCAGAAATCGGCTTCTTTAAACGCATTTTTAACAGTTATTAACCTGTTTGTGCGACGAAGAGAGCCACCTCAGTGCATCCAGAACAGATATGCGTCAGTTCTTGAACAGATGAACATGAATCCATATTGGCGACTAGCGACTGCAGAATGCGTTTCCGATAATGAAATTTTACGATTTAATAACCCCCTGATCCATCGGTTGAGTTACACTAGTTATTTTTGGAGCAAAGAACACAAGTTGTTTGTTAGAATAATTTCCACGAGGTGACAAGACGTTTTTGAAACAGCGAGGCTTCCAAGATTTACAGATCACCGACGGTTTAAGCAACGTGTTATACGCAAAACCGCACATCAGAACGTTCTTCCTTTGGATTGTTTACCTCCAATACACTTTTCATTTTTGAAACGCAGTGTTTTGTTCGATAAAGCTCGAAAAAAAATCGGTTTCATCGCAATTAACGATGTTTTTTGGTTCGCAACGTACGGTTATTTCATTAATTTTATTTTTCCATTACATAACTATATGTTGTGTCTACATCTTTAGCCTCACCTGAAAGTCGATCGTTAAATAAACAGTTACAGTACTGTATTATTATAATAATAATCGTCTTTACTGGGTTTATAATTTGCAAATCGTGGGAACGTACAATTTTCTTTCCGTCTTATGAGACAAGATTAATATGCAAAATTATAAGTAAAATCTACGTTTCCTTACCGCTTCCGTATCGTGAAGTATTCTGTCTTGAAGACATTCATTTCTATTAAAATATATCGGGACTCGGGAAACCGTACGTTTTTTGGAGGTTCCGTTTAGTAGAGGTTTTACTTACATTACATTTGACCGAAGACGGATAGATCCCCGTCTTTCCTATAAAAACTTCAGTTATACTTTGTTAATCTTTATAGGAGTAAATCTTTTTTTCAAAAAATAACTAACGCGTAAAAAAAATATAAACTCGGATTATTTATAAAATTTAATCGTTAACAAGTAGTTAAAATCGGTTTAATTTATAGCGAGATACTTGGAAGAAATGAATTTATTTCTCTAGTCGAGTTATCTATTAAAGACGAAGATATCATTAGACGAAACGTGTTCTGTGTTGTGTGCAGACCGCATTTCAAATTTATTTATAATACAAATAAGTAAAAAATAAACAGGATAAAGGTACAGTAATCAGACGTTAAAGGTGCAGAAAAAATCTATTCGATTTAAGTTTCATTACCCGCAAGTCACAGGAAGAAAATTGTCCGAAAAAATACAAGGATGTAAACTCTATTACTTATAGTTTTTATTTAAATAATTAAATTAATCGTTTAAATATTATATTTTTATGTAAAATTAGTCGCTGGCGGGTGAAGGAGCGAAAAATTTAAATAAATTAAATACCCCCTTTAATATAATCAATTTCTCGAAGTTTTACGTTTAGAAATTTAAGATATTTTGAACGAATGAAAAAGTAGAAACAGAACGGAAAAGGGAGGGAAATGACAAATAGTGCAGAATACACAATATCTCATTACTGATTAATAACGAAAACGATACATTCTTACAAATAAGTGATTAATTATCGATAAATTAGTAAGAAACTGAATTGAATAAATAATTACAAAGTTATGCAGCTTGAAATTTAAAATAAATATCTATTAATATTAGAAACGCGACACGAATTTGTTCGGAAATGAAATCGAGTTCTATAGCCGGTTATCAACTCTATCTTTTTATCGGCGTTTGAATTTTTTTTTTCAATATGTTATAGACATTTTATAATCTGGCGTACAATCTTAAAGTTATATTTTACATATTCCGGGGATCGTTCATTGAAATCATGCACCACAGATTTCTTCTCGTTTTTAAAATTAATTACCGCAAATTAAAAAATATTGTTTTATTTATTATTACGACAATTTTTTTTAATAAAACCGACGACTAATGACTTATCCTTTCCCGACTTTCATTTATGAAAATCGGTTTGACCGATACGATGCGATCGTTAAACTGCTACACTAAGATTAGCCGAGGGAAGAGAAGCGTTCTCGGCCGAAGTTCCTTTCCCGTCCCGTAGTGATATATTACCGAAAGCTGTCGTTTTACAAAACGGACACTTGTTTACAGAGGCAAAAAAAATGAACATTTTTAAGAGTATTTGAAAATTAAATAAGTTATTTAAATAACCCAGAGTCTTAGCATACTGGCCGACAAAAATCATACGATATATGAATTAAATTATTACGAGTGATAACAGGAATCATATGATTTTTTACAATTACTAATGATTTAAATAAAAAGTACAATTTGTAACGAATTGTTTGAAAAAAATAACAATAACTTTAGTCGTATCTACGGACAATACCAAGAATAACATACTGACAAAGTAATAACACAAGTGAGAAATTTGCGTTTTAAAAAATCGTAATTAAACTAATAAAATATGTAACTTATAATCGTGTTCGTAGAGTTTTTATAAAAATACAATCGGGTGAAACAAATGTATGAAATAATTAAATCGATAAAAATATTACAAAAAGAAAATATATTAATCGAATGTGCTCGGTAACAGGCATAATTTACGAATAGGAAGGTCTTAATAGACCGTTAGCTGTTTGCAAATCAACAACTCGGGGGTCGGGACTCCCCGATTATGGCATAAAGAACTCTCAAGGTAAGAGCGGGTAGCAAAGCGGAGGATGTGCGAAACGCACGTCTGGAACTGTTAAAGTAAGGACGTAATGGGCAG
Source organism: Lycorma delicatula (assembly GCF_047948215.1). Taxonomy (NCBI): domain Eukaryota; kingdom Metazoa; phylum Arthropoda; class Insecta; order Hemiptera; family Fulgoridae; genus Lycorma; species Lycorma delicatula. The sequence goes on along the minus strand of NC_134461.1, from coordinate 134,050,447 downwards.
CTCCTTAGCGGAAGGGGCATATCGGCTACTCGGGAGAGGAAGTCGGTGCTTTCTAGTGGGGAGACCCCGGTGGGAAAGCCCCAGAAAGGGGATGGCTAGGGCGGGCAGATACTGCTGCCACGACACTCCAAGGCGACTGTGTTTTGCTTAACGGCGAGGACCGGTTTCCTTGCGGTTTAAAAAAAATCTATTGCAAGATTGTCCGAGTCGGATAAATCCGGGTGACAGTTCCGCATTTTCGATGCACGGGTGGAGAATTTTCGCCGGTAACTAACACTAAGTACCCGACACAAAGATTACGCGGTGGAAAACGCTTACGCAATAAATGGCGTTACTGATAAACGAACGACTATGAATTCAGATCGGAAACTAATTCCAAAAGAATAACCTTAACGGTGAGACGCATAAAAAGTGCTATATATGCTTTACTTAATGTTTTAGACCTCTACCCGCCATGGCGAATCATAATTGGACCGCCGTAGTCTACTGCCCAACTAGAAAATGGTCGGAAAGGAATTACTCTAGAGGGTGGTAGTTGACCAGCTGTTGTGCTTGAATTTTTGCGATGTATCGAAAGCACGTCATACATTTACGAATGATAGAGGAAATAACTCTCTTGCCATTTATTATCAAATATTTTTGTCGAAACGAATGACACCAGCGTGCAAAAGTCGCACGTGTTCAGCATTAATGATTAGTTTTATGATGTTAGCGTTAGGATGTTTCACTCGGTAATGTAACAGAGAGTGTTGCAGTCTGCCACCTATACGTAGTAAGCCTGAATTATCCAGAAATGGATCAAGAGAAAAATGTTTGGTTTATTTAGAAATAGATTATTTAATTCGTCACTAAAATGAATGTGTTGTGATTGTTGAATAAAAAAAATAAGAATGCGGTTTAGTTCCTGAGTAATTGCACCAGAAATTTTTTCTGATTTTTTCTTGATTTGGCATTATGAACAAATCCGAAACAAAAACTAAAAATGCGATTTAAGGTAGGTAGTGATGAAAATCGTTCTGCGTAATCGAAAACAACAGATACAAATGATTGATTGTAGATACAATATGTTTGCGTTTTTCTATTAGACATTCGGCGGCTCTTTACAGTTCATGCGGCTCCTTTCGGTTGCACTCGGCTCTTTACAGTTCACCTGGCTTTTTTCGGGCACTCGGCTCCTGACGAAACAGCGACTCCACCAACAGTATATAAGCAAACTCTTATTACATTAGTGCCAGTTCTACAGTTCAGTCATTTCACTTGCAGAAATATTTAGAATTACAATGAAACAGTTGTATTTCAATCATATTCAAACGATTAATATATTATTAATATATATATATAAATAATATTTCAATCGCAATAAAATATTTATATTAACAAGATATTAAGACTTAAATTATTAAAAGAATCAACTCCACTTTTTAACATTCATCACATTTTTTGGCCTTCGACCGTGGATATACGTCATAATCAATATTTTCAAACATTTTACATTTTTTAATCTACCAGAACTGCGGACAATTCAAAAAACATCATTCAAGAATCACCCACCAACTTCGGTCTTTCGGCACCGCGGATATAGTCTACATTTACAGAACTGAAGCAAAAACATATTCGCTAAAAGAATATACATACGACATTTTCTGATCGTCTGTATTTATTTAATGAAAAATCGTTCGAATTACATCCCGCTCCAACTATTTTGCACCCCTTAGAAGGTAAAGATTAATAATGCTCCGGCTTATATTAGAATCGGTACAACCAAAAGAAATAAATGTGTAAAAAGGGAAGAAAAAATCATTTTACCATCAGCCTATTTACAGAACTACATCGATACATAGTGAGCGAAAAAGTTCACTCGTTCACTACCATATAACACTCGTACATCAGTAGTTTTCGAAGAGTGCAATTAATTGATTAAAAGACAGATACTGTGTGATAATTGCTGCAATTGCTACTCTTTCTATTTTTGAATTGCCTTCACGTAAAAAAAAAGGTAACTAATACATACCATTTTAATACATTAACACCGATTTGATTTAACGAGATAAAAATATCAATAATAATTATTATTACGTTAAAAAAAAATAAATTACGATTATTCACTTTTTAATTTAAAATCAAAATGAAATATATTTGGTCCAAATCTACCCGTTTTAACAATATTACACTACAAGAAAAAAATTTTATATTAAAAAAACAGAAATATTTTATTATGAAGAAATTTTAGTTTACTGAAAGGATTTTCAGACGAAATTCACGTTACGTGCCTAACATTTTTCCCTTCCTTTATTTTTCATAAAAAAAAGAAAACCCCTCGTGCCTTATATGATGAAGGAAGTGTTGGTATAAACTAGCTGTACTATGCTCTCTCTATCTGTATTATGCGGGCGCGCGCGTGTTTGTATATGTGTGTGTGAGAAGTGAAGATACGTGTTAACAAGTTTTCTGAGGATTATGTGTAAATTTATTTGTTTGTGCAGTCCCATATGTTGTGAGTAGAACGTTAGAATAGTGAACGAGTGGATGAAGGGTACAGCGAGTTCAGAAGGCGGGAAATAATGTAGGGTTGGTTGGGTGAAGCGTCGTCTCTTTGGTATGCAAGACGTCGGGACGCCACTCCCGATATTGCTCGGCGCAGTTTTCAATATGCCCGCTGCATACCATTATCCCCCACCGTTTCCGCCACCTCATCGTATTTTTTCCTTCTTTTTACAAATTTTACTCTTTTTCTTATCTTCGAAATTCCCTTAAAACTCCCGTTTCTTCCGATATCTTATACCATCCGAGAAACATTTCTTTCTTTCACTTCGCTCACACCCGAAATTCCATTACCTGTTATTTATTTTTCAACACCACCAAATATATTCATGAATACGGAATTAAATAATAATAATAATAGTAATAAGAAAAATAAAAGTAGAACAGGAAAATAATTTTCATTTCATACGGAACTGTAGTGAAGAAGTGAATTAAAAAAAAAATGTAATATGTTACTTAAAATAGGTAAAAAAAAAAATATTCTCATCGTGTGAAAATGTTGATGAAAAACTATATATCGCTGACAAAATTAATATAGAGTGCAAACGATAAAAGGATAAAAAGGAAACTATTAAAATAAAATGGTGCATTTTAAGGCAGAAACACTAAATTTAAAACGAAAAAGAGATGTTTATATTAATTGAAAAGACATAAACGTATAATTTAATATGCCGGAATCATGAAATGTTATGTAAATTGATAAATTAAAAATATTTCCTTTCGTAAATTATTTCAAACGGTAAATAATGTCGTATAAATAGGCTGAATAATGAATACATTACTCGAAAATAAATGCTCTTTAGTTAGATTTATTTTGAACAACTTTTTTTTAATCAGGTATACGCAGAAAGATAATTTTTTTATATTGGCTTCGAACATCCAGACTATCTACAAATAGTTTTATTAGAAACAGTAACATCAAAAGCGCACATAATAACGGGCAGATCGATATGAATCTTAGACCGTAAAAAGTAAGGAAAATATTTGAAAACGGATATTTATATGCGCTGATGTAATAGGTTGTAGAAATAGTAACAAATAAATAATAAATAAATTGATCGAAATCTGAACGTCTTTCCAAACGACAAACAAGCTATTTAAAATGTAACGCATCCTCCTTCAGACTAACTGCTGCGTTATTATTATTTTTTTAGCAATATGTCCTTAATATCCATAATGTCTTTACACTTCATAAAGAATAGCGAAAATATAAACAAAGATATTACATTTTGATCTGCGAAAAATATAACGGAATAGAAATACAGGACTTTATTTTAATTGAACGACCATATTTTTGGAATGCAAAATGTTTTCAAGAAGTTGTTACGTAATCATCATAATACACACACACACACACACACACACACACACACACACACGCGCGCGCGCGCGCGCGCGCGAACAAGCAAACAAAACACAAACACAACAATTTATGTGAAGTTATCGGTAGAAAGCAGCGTTGAGAAGGGAATAACCAGAATCGGTTGTTAGGTGTGGTAAGGAAGCAGTGTGACCTCCAACGCCAGTTGATTTCAAAAGCATTGTTTTTTATACTACATAAGTAACTCCACAAGTAATTTTTTTTAAGCGATGAAATTTAATTTTTTATTAAGTTTAATGCGGTACAACCAACGATAACATCTTTAAAGTCATCGTTACCGTGTAGTGAAAAATGACAGATACAATTGTGTCATAAACCTTTTTTTTTAAGCCTCGATGTAAAAAGTGCAACTTATACCGGTCGTACGAAAAAGAATTTCGGAGTTTCAAGAACGAATATAGATTTATTTTCTGTCGCTCAATAATGTTTTATGCGCAATCTCGATGCGAAAATTGAGTTTTAGTTTACAGATTCTCCGTCAGATAGCAACTGCGTTACTTGTTTCACCGGCCATATTGTTATGAGCCAGGACTTCAGTACCGTGACGTCGCCACAAGAGAAAGCACAATGTCTACTGGGTCGCAGAAACAAAATCAGACGGTCGTATAAAGAAATTATAAACCGGTGTGTGGTAGAAATTCTCCGAGTGACAAACGCATACGTAATCGGTACGAACAGGTTTTGGAAACCAGAAGCCGGGTTTGAGGCCGGTAGACCTCCTCAAAACTGTCGGGTCGGCCTAAAATTAGTGTCGAAAACAGAAAGAATTCAACTATCTTTCAAAACGTTCAGTTCGTAGTCGACTAAGCATTTCATAAGCGCTGTTCATGATGTACGCAAGCGAGTGAAACTTCGTGCTTATAAACGGCAGCCACTCGATGAAATTAAAAATTAAATTAAGCCAAAAAGAGTAACGGGGATGTTATTCTTCATTTCTACTGCTCAGAACTACCTGTAGCGGATTTTATTTTCTGACGAAGCGATATTTCACGTTCACGGAATCGTGAATCGCCATAATTGTAGAGTATAGGGCGCAGAAATTCCACACGAATCGGTGGCATTCTTCCGCAATTATCCTAAAGTGAATGTCTGGTGTTATAATGCATAATAGAATTTTTGGAGCATTTTATTCTCTACGAACAGACTATTACGGGCATAGAGTACTCAGATACGTGCGAGAACTTTGTATTTCCGCAGATTGAAAATATGGAAGGCCTAATCTTCCAACAGGCTGCAGAATTTGTCCGGAACGCGCCTTACGACAAGTTCCCAGAAGGACGGTTAAGCAGAGATCTCATCTCTGCTCTGAATTTCGCCGCGAAATTCTGATTTGATCCCGACGGATTACTTCGTTCGAGACCTCGTAAAATATATCGTATACCTAGAAAACAATCCAGCGACTCGACCTGTACGAACGAATAACAACAGCCGTGGAAGCGATTCCACCAGACGTAGTCGCCAGATTGTGGGACGAAGTGGATTATTTGTTTGACGTCGATAGGGCTTAAACAATATGTCGAGTAATACTAAGAGGTAAAACAATTTTAGACTTTGTACTTTCATGTAATAAAACGCGTACATTTGTAATTCTAAATACAATAAAGTAAACCTAATTTAAAACATCCTGTATAAATGCAGCAAGACATAATCTGACCGTTTTAAATTATACGCTGTTCAGCCAATATTAACTACTAACAGAATATTGCGTTCCCATACGTCTGAATGAATATCATACGATGTTTTCAAGAATCATATTAGAAAACTTTTAACGGACTTCCCTTATTTCCACTTATGTAGTTTCGGACTTACTGCTGGTAAGACCGCGTAGAGGAATAACGCTTATATTTTCACTACACGTTTAATATTTTTGTTATATGTGTGGGTGAACATATATAAAAAAAATATATAAATTATAATAGTAAAAACCCTTATAAAACCGAGTAAATTTATAGATAGTTAAAAAATATATTAAAACTACATACAGATATCGGTTCCTGCATCGAATTGCATTTCACTACATCGCTGTCACGCTAGAGTAATAACTAATGTAATCAAGATGAAAATGAATTATAATAACCGGAAGGTGATGAAATTTTACAACATATGAACAGTAGGAATATTAAGAAAGGGCTATAACAGAAGCTGAATAATTTTGTTAATGGTAAAATTAGAAAAAGTTGGATGGAATAAGGCAGACCATACAAATAAAAATATCTTCCGTGCAAAAAAGCAACTGTGCTAGTATAAACATACATTATTTTGTCTCGGTAATTTGACTGGTTTGATGCAACTCTCCAAGACTCTCTATCTAGTGCTAGTCGTTTCATTTCGGTATATCCTGTACATCCCACATCCCTAACAATTTGTTTTACATATTCCAAACGTTGCCTGCCTGCACAATTTTTTCCTTGTACCTGACCCTCTAATATTAAAGCGACTATTCCAGGATGCCTTAATATGTAGCCCATAAGTCTCTATCTTCTTTTAACTATGTTTTTCCAAATGCTTCTTTCTTCATCGATTTACCGCAAGACCTCTTCATTTGCCACTTTATCCACCCACCTCATTTTTAACATTCTCCTACAGCACCGGGTTTCAAAAGGCTCTAATCTTCTCTTATCAGATACTCCGATCGTCCAAGTTTCACTTCCATATAAAGCGACGCTCCAAACATACAGTTTCAAAAATCTTTTCCTGACGTTTAAATTAATTTTTGACGTAAACAAATTATATTTCTGACTCGAAAGCTCGTTTCGCCTGTGGTATTCGGCATTTTATATCGCTCCTGCTTCGTCTATCTTTATTAATTCTACTTCCCAAATAACAAAATTCTTCTACCTCCGTAATCTTTTCTCTTCCTATTTTCACATTCAGCGGTCCATCTTCATTATTTCTACTACATTTCATTACTTTCGTTTTGTTCTTGTTCTGTTCGGACTTCATCCGTGCCGTTCATTGTTTTTTCTAAATCTTTTTCTACTCTCGGCTAGAATTACTATACAATTAGAAAATCATAGAATCCTTATCTTTTCACCTTGCACTGTTACTCTGGATCTAAATTGTTCTTTAACAACATCTAGTTCTATGTAAAGATTAAAAAGTAACGGGAATAGGGAATATCCTTGTGGGACTTTTTTAATACGGCTTCTTTCTTATGTTCTTCGATAACTACCGTTGCAGTTTGGTTCCTGAAATATTAACAATGTTCTTCTACCTCTATACTTGAACCCTAAAGTTTTTTAAAATGCTGAACATTTTATTCTAGTCTAAAATTGCTTCCCTTGCCCCTTTAAGTTTCCTGGAACCAAATTCATCTTCTCCTAACACTTCTTCCATTCTCCTCTCAATTCTTCTGTACTAGTCAAGATGTAGTAATTCTTCTGTTCTAGTTAAGATTTTTGATGCGGGAGTAGTCACATCTATCTGCTCCTGGTTTCTTTGTTTTCATGACAATGACACCTTTTTGAAGTCTGACGGAACTTCCCCCTTTTCACAGCAGTTAATATAAATAACTCAGTTTGTATAATCTATCCACCGCTTCCTCACCTGCACACCGCAGTAATTCTGCTGGTATCCCTTCTGTCCCACGACCCTTTTTTCCATTCAAATCCTTTAATGCTCTTTAATGAATTTAATAAATTCAGATCTCAGTATGTTATTTCCCTTTTTATCCTCTTCGACTTCCTCTGTGACACCAGTTTCTAATTCATTTCCTCCATGTAACTCTTCAATATATTCTACCTACCTATCGACCTTTCCTTCCGTATTATAAATCGGCGTACCATCTTTATTTAACACATTATTAGATTTTAATTTAAGTATCACAAAATTCTCCTAAACGTTCCTGTATGCTCCGTCTATTTTACGAATAACCATTTCTCTTTCCACTTCTGAACACTTTAATCCACTCCTCTTCCTGTTTATAGTATTTCCTAAATGTCAATAAGTCCTTCTACCTTCATCACTAGAATTCTTATAATTTCTACGCTCATTCATCAGCTAACATATATCCTCTGATATCCAAGGTTTTCTATCGGTTCTCATTTTTCCCCTAAGTTCGCTTCTATCGATATAACAATACACATGTATATAAATATAATGGAATATTTAAAATCGACTTTGTATTTTAAAAGTAGTCGTGAGTGTATTGTTGTTATCCGCCTTACAAGTTTAATTAATGAATCTTTCAGCAACCGAGTATTTTTCCTATTTAGCCTCCATGAATTACCGTCAGGTATTACGTCAGAGGATGAATGAGGATGATATGTATGAGTGTAAATGAAGTGTTAGTCTTGTACATTCTCAGTTCGACCATTCCTGAGATGTGTGGTTAATTGAAACCCGACCACCAAAGAACACCGGTATCCACGATCTAGTACTCAAATCCGTGTAAAAATATCTGGCTTTACTAGGACTTGAACGCTGTAACTCTCGACTTCCAAATCAGCTGATTTGGGAAGACGTGTTAACCACTAGACCAACCCGGTGGGAGAGTATTCCATATCTGCCTTTAGACTTTTGTTCTTACTTCCCTCCTTAAGAAAGGCTTACCATTAATTTACAAAATTATAGGGCGATTTCGTTATTGTCCGTATTTTGTAAAGAATTTGTAAAAATTATAAAAAGTCTATTAATAACTTTGCTTAAAACGTATACCGTATTAACAAAAAACGTTCAGCATGATTTTAGGGAAAAACTGTCTATTGACACAGCCATTTCCCAGTTTCTGAAAATACTTCAAATTCTTTAAATAACAAATATATTCCATTTTTAATTTTTTGATAGCTCAGTAAAGCGTTCGATTTAGTTACACATTTACAAAATGAAGAACGCCTCCGGTAAGTGCCCTCGGTCTCCGGATACCGATCGGAATAAATTAATTATTATATTTGAAAATATTTATGGGAAACGCGTAACGGTAGTAGGACAACATCGTTGACAAGAGCGACCGACTGAATATTCAGTCGGTCGATAAAATTCGAAATAAAAAGGTCAAAACGAGTACGAAGGAAGAATTCGGTCAGCCGTTTATTAAGAAATCCGGGTTCAATTAATTCTTTCGTGTAGGAAGTTTTAGAAAACAAAAATCACAGATTAAGTTGAAGATGGAAATACGTAAAATAGATGATAATCGAGGATATGGTGGAATCTACTAAATACGTTGAGGTTGAAAGAATAGCAAGACAAAAGGTACGGAGAAAAGCATTAAATCGGTTGACCGATGACTTACAAATAAACCTGACACTTTATAGTCGATCGAAATACATTGTAATAATAATTATTATAGATTAATAACCGCTACACGTTACAAAGTTAAAAACAAATAACGGTTAATTTATTATTAGAAAATAAATAATGAAATCAGTTTTAATAAAATATATTATGTATATTGGAAAAAAAATTTCTACGATTAATATAATAACATATACATAATACAATGAGAAATATTAATAATACTAATATCGATAATTAATATAATATTTTTCTAACATAACCAAAGGTTTAAGTAAAGAATTTAAAGCCACATGTTTTATTATTTACCAGTTTTATAAATAAAATAACGTATTATTTTAATTAATAATTAAAAATAATTCCGCAGGTGTATATATATATATAATGCAACAACAAATAGTAATAAAAGCTAATTTAAAGGTAATGAAGAATACAAAAACAGGCTAGAATGAAGACAATACGACTTTAATGATAAAAAATAAAATAAACGCGTAAACTGTATTTTTAAAGTTGTATAATTCACCGATTTGATATATTATAATGCTACTTATTTATAAAGTAACTTATACTGCGAAGACTGTAGTCGTATAAGGTGTAGAGACATCGACCGCTTTCACAACAGCACACAACATTACAACGCGTCTCATCATAGCAACCGTTCTAATTACCAGAATCGCAGAAATAAATAAAACAAACAGAAAACTGCAATAGCAATAAAATATTGCATTTTATCCGATCGCATTTTTTTTATTTTCAATTTTTTACCGCGGCCATTCTAAGAATTTAACTATCAGACAATTTCTTATATTAGTATTTATTTGCGATAAAACTATTTAATTTACCGGTTCAATTCTCGTTAAATTAAAGGAACGTTTTTCAAATAAATAAATAGAAGTAGATAATTAATAGTAATAACAACATACATATTAGCATAAAGATAGTAAACGTTTATTATATAAAATTATTTAATTACTATATCGGAATATATTTTACGTGCAAAATATAAAAAATACGTATAAAAGTAATTATTAAAACAAAATGTTATCGGACATAAAACATGTCGTTATTAATAAAGTTGACAACGAAACCGCTGAATTATAATCATCAAATTCCAGATATAATGTTGAAAATTATTATTATCCTTACTAATAAACCGTTTTGAAGTAAACATAAAAACATCATTAAAACGTAGAACAATACACAAACATTTTACTTATAATATAAAATCTAGATGGTCATTTCGATCGTCAGACAAGCATCGTGAATAGGCGCTACAGAAAAAGTATACGTAAAATTACGAATTAAATGAAATAATAATAAAAGAAAAATATTAATCGACAGAAAACTGACGAAATACTACAAAACGAGCATTTTTATTTGTTTTTAGAATAAGAATAAAAAATACAAATAATTGTTGTCGTTCTACGTAAGCCAAACAAAAAGGATAAAAATTTAGGTTTTTTCTCTCATTTCTAATGTTAAAAATCCTCGTCTTATGGGGTTTCGTGGTAAATAATAAAACAATTTTTCATATTATTTCTTCACTTGACACTTATCTTTTTTTGTGTGTGTGTGTGTGTGTGTGTGTGTGTGTGTGTGTGTGTGTGTTACTTTTTTTTTATTAAACAATTTTACAATTATTAAATATAAAAAAGCAAATAATCCTTCATCAAAACCATCTATTTTCGACATGGGACCACCAGATAAGGTGGTGGACGCTTCATTGTAAACGAAAAGGGTTAGGAGACAACATTATTAAAAGGTATAAAAAACAAAAATTTTGAAATAAAAACTTTAAACTATTACAACCCTATCCAAAATGGTGGTCCGTTACCACCCTAACCTTTCTTTTTCCTGTTTTACCTCCGGTAACTACCGTTCAGATAATACTTCAGAGGATGAATGAGGATGATATGTACGAGTATAAATGAAGTGTAGTCTTGTACAGTCTCAGTTCGATGTTTCCTGATGTTTGGTTAATTAAAACCCGACCGCCAAAGAACACCGGTATCCACGATCTAGTATTCAAATCCGTGTAAAAATAACTGGCTTTACTAGGACTTGAACGCTGGAACTCTCGACTTCCAAATCAGCTGATTTTGGAAGACGCGTTCACCACTAGACCAACCCGGTGGGTTACCATCCTAACCTGAAATACCCCCCAAGTAACGGTGTAATACCGAAAAAATAGATCCTTTTGAGGTAGAGCGTTTATTAAATTTTATTCTTTACATTTTTGTCGGGCAGTTATTTCAGAGTACTGTAAGGTCACTTTAAAACTAGCCGCGAATAAACACTAAATAGTCGCTTTTTTGATTAGATTATCCCATCTCGATGAATTTTACGTAAAGGTTTTGTTTTTAATTTTCTTAAAAAAGATGCGGCACAATCCACTTAACAATTTTAATTTCCCCTTCCTATGAAGGCTTGTGTGCAATGTCGACTCATATCAGAAAACAAACAAAAAATAGTTTCGAGGTAGGAACATTTGTTAAATTCAATTTTTCTACATCTAACGGTTGTAAAGTTATTTAAGGGTTTCCCATATTTTATTAACGCTCTGTATATATAAAAAGAAAATATTCTAAATCGATTTGTTAAACCGGTAAAAAATTATTACAGAACTTTATACGAATTCTTACGAGTTCTAAGGTACTCAGCATCTAAGATTTTTAGGCGACAAGACACGAGAATAAGATCGCTCGTGAAGTTAGAATAGAAGATTTCCCGTCGCCTTCTTCTCCGAGTACACTATACCGCCAAAGCGTACCGAAATACAAATGATATGAAACGATCTCGTATCGGTATCCCACAGGGTCGGTCTAGTGGTGAACTTGTGATCTCAAATTAGCCTCAAAGTCAAATTGATCTCTAAGTCAAGAGTTCTAAAGTTCACATCCTAGTACAGGCAGTTACTTTTATACGGATTTGAATACTAGATCGTGGATACCGGTGTTCTTTGGCGGTCGGGTTTTAATTAACCAAACATCAGGAAACGTCGAACTGAGACTGTACAAGACTACACTTCATTTACACTCGTACAAATCATCTTCATTCATCCTCTGAAGTAATACCTGAACGGTAATTCCCGGAGACTAAACAGGAAAAAGAAACGTTCAGATCTCTTAATGGTAATACACATATGAAAACGTTTACCGTAGTAAGAAAATTGTACCATTTTTTTTTTCGATACAAAGAACGCAAAATAGAAAACTGCTTTTCTCCTGTTATAAAAAAATATGAAAAATCTTCACGAAATATAACTGAGGAAGTTGCTAATCAAAGAAGTATCTCTTTTGGAAGTACACTTCTGCACATTTCGAAAGGAAATCGTTTTTTGATAAGCACGATAATGTAGTATAGTCTCGGAGAAAAACGTTAGGCAAAAATAAGAAAAGGAACATAAAGATACTACGTAAAGGGGCTACTATTATAGAGTGAGGAAATAATATACATATATTTTTTATCCTAATAATTTTCAATTTTGAATCGGAATTTATTTATTTATTTATATTCTTTTTTGTCGATAAATGACAAAAAAAAAAACAAAATAATAAAAATACAAATAACTATAAGTATCAATATACAATAATGTACTTTACAGTTCATGAAAATTATCTTGTTTTTCTTGGCGCAATTATTTTAACATGATTACTTGGCAGATAATAGTTCGAATAATAGTTTATTACGATATGATAATCTGATATTAAGCAACGACTTAAACAAAAAATGAAATAAAAAAATTTACAGATCGTTTTTAATATAGATCGTACAATTATTCGTTTCACTAAAATGAAAAAGAAAGAATCATTTAAATCGGTGTTTACGAATGGGTGAACGCATTTTACACAAATGCGTTCACTTAGATCGAACTTCACTTAGATCGTTCTACACGAACGATCTAAGTGAAGAAGAGATACACAACTCAAGATTTTATGTCGTTTGAACCGTAATAATAATTTAGTTTGTTTTTTTATACAGATATCCCCCATTATTTCTACTGCTGAAAAAATGTACATGTGAAACGGCAGGAAGAACACGTTAAATACTAATGTAATTAATTTCAGCAAAACGAATAAAAAAATGTATACGCTTACTAAGTACTAACACATAAAATAAATCCTATTTCTTATATTAAAAATTATAATACGTAATAACAATCTACAAATTAAACGCAGAACGTTATTTAAGTCTTTAATATTGCTGCCCGATGGTAAAAAAGCTTCACAGTAATTACAGTCATGCGTGTAATTAAAAACATATCGACTGAATTACAAAGAAAATAACAAGCTTAGTCGGATCATTCGATTACAAAATAGATTAGTAACGGGAATAATTAATTTAATACGTAATCGTATCGTTATAATAATGATTAACACCGTTTTTTAATCGCAACAAAGTAGTACTGTTTGCGACATCCTATAAAACGGTAAAATAATTGAAAGTGAAGCGGCTAAAACATGCGATAAACTAAGTTTTTCGGATATTACGAAGTCTTTAGTTCTACTAGATCTATAATTTTATTATAAAGTAAAATAATTTACGTTGAAAATTGAATTGTGTTCCGATCCGCCGGGTCGGTCTAAAGGTTAAACTCGTCATCGTAAATCACCTGATTTCGAAGTAAAGGGGGTTCTTAGGTTCAAATCCTAATAAAGGTAGGATTTGAATAGATCGTGGATACCGGTGTCCTTTGGTGGTCGAGGTTCAATTAACCCCGTCTCAGGAACGGTCGGTCTGAGTCTGTTCAAGATTACATGTTTACGGACACGTTTACTGTTGTACTCCAATCGCTAATTATTTTAATCGTGGATGCGACTATAAATAAAAAGATATTTAATTATGCGGCGATACACTGACCGTAAGTATTTTTTTCTACGCTGAAATATAACGTTTGAATTACGCAACCTGTATGGCACCTGTATCACGATGAGGGTCATTCTGAAACAGATGTTCATTGTTACACAGGTATTCAACCGATTAAAAGCCTGCTCTTTTCAACCGCTAACCGATCAGAAGCGGGTATCGTTTAACGTATCGGTTATTTTTTTACCTTGATTTTAATCCGATTTAGTATTTAACAAGCAGAAATTAATTTGAAATTACACCTAATTCGGTAGACGACTAAGTTTTTTATATTACACTGTTTATCCTTTTGTTAATTACGTCGGATTGTGAGGATGAAGTGCGTTTAACACCGATCGGTAAGAAAGAAAAAACAGAACTTACGACTGATAACATATCGCCACAGAAATGTATCGTTTAATGTATTTTATTTTTAAATTAAAAAAAATATCCCGTATATTCTATCGTCGATTTAAATCAATAATCCCAATATTTTCTCGGCCGTAGAAAAAATACGGTAGGCAATTCTCTACAATGGCCGTTAATGCATTCTTGCCGTGTTTACTTGCCAACTTACTTCGCATTCGTGCATCTATGGCTATCATTATAGGCTCGTTGCATAACGTACTACTAAGAAAGCGAACGAATTATCCGATTCGTAATCGCTTCTCACTTTCGTTGACGATTTTAGATCTTCAACAGTGAATGCTGATGTACCGTCGTCGAACAGATAATTCTATCTTGAACCGTTGAGTTTCAAACTTTTGCCGGGGGTGTATCGCCACGCAATGTAAAAATTTTAACTTTTGGGTGACGGCAATTCAATTACAACGAAATCAAAGTAAACGATAACGATAGTTCTCTCTTTTCACTAAACTCTTTTTCTTTTTAAAAGTTTATAATAATATATAAATGATTATAATCACAGAAAACGAATAACCGGGTAAGTTTTGCAATCCTTTTTTCTATCCGAAAGATTAAATTTGTTTTAGTTTTGTTTTACAATCTGTACGTAGATATTGAGTAATGTAGAAACGTTTAAGTAACATAAAAAAATAAGAAATTTTTGGACAAAATTAAAGGACAGTTCGTTATAAATTTAAAAAAATTACTAAAAAAGCGATCTTACGAACTGGAAAAAAGTGGGTCTTTATAATTACATATTTAACGAATGAACTTTACCGTTTTAAGGATGTTTATGACGATGTTTAGTTTACATATAATATAAAACATTAAATTTGCAGGATAAATTCCAAATAAATTGGACGGATAATCATGGGAAGAGACTTTTTTAAAGTTGTTATTTTTTATATATAAGAAGATGATGAGTACGATAACCGCGTTAATTAAATTAGTGGACGATGAAACGGTTAAAGAAATATTATGTTGCGGTTATAAATCATTGTTGTATACAGCGTATCCTTGATAACACTTCTTGTTACCTTAACTATATCATGTTAACAGCGTAATATACGTATGTTTGGCAAGTCACGTCCATCGTGCTTTTAACCTTTTCTACACACTATATATATATATATATTATTTCAGTTTGTTAGCTGTTAACTTACACAGTTCTATAATTTTGGTCTCATTATATTTTTTATTTAGTTTCATATTATCTTTAATTATTTACTTATTTATTTTTACTGTTATTACACGATTTATAAAATTAATGTCTCAAAAATTTATCATTAAAAAACATTCTTTACGTGATCGAAAACGATGTGAAAAATGAACCATTAAAATATTATTAATAACATGAATAATTAAATTCATTTTACTACATTTTATTTAAATATATTTTAAATTAGGTTAATTCTTTTTGTAATTTATATCCAAAAAAGTATATTTATTATTACGAATATAATTGTTGTTATTAATATTTTATATAAAATAAAAAGCTAGTAAGTACAATGCGCTAAAAAGGTAGCTACTAAAATTAGAACCCTATCGTAAAAAAAGAATAATATAAATAAAAAATATCTGAAACGCAAATATTTGTATTAGATTGAGCTCAATAAAATATCACTAAAATAAAAATGAAATTACGAACTCCTTAATACAATTAATAAAAACTAAAAATTTATTTTACGTGTGCAATTAGGTAGTTAAACGATAATCAATACCTATTAGTAAAATTAATAATAAATACAGAAAGAAAACCCCGTATAACGGAAAACGCTCATTATTGAAAACGGTTTATGAGTTTTGTTGGCGGCAGTATTGACTCAGATTGACATTTTCTTTAACGACGAGAAAAGGATTCGTCTAAACGGCTATGTACCGGTCAGAACTACCGGTATTATAGCGTAGAGAAACCTCACGTTTTCTATGTACTTCATTACGGTCAGAAAAGATTGGAATTTGGTATTTAAAATAGCGGTACAATATTTTTCACGGAAATAGTAACATCTAAATGCTTTCGCCAGATTACAACTGACTTCAAAGCGCTGCTAGAAGACGAACGCGATCTCTGGCTGCAGGAAGACGGTACAACAACCCGCACGACCAATAACACAATTTTACTGAAACGTGAGTTCTTTGGTGGTAAACGTCACTTCTTGGTCCACCAAGCAGCCGGATTTATCTTCTACGGTTTTTTTGGTGGGGGGGGGGGTAAATATAAAATATAAGTGTTCAAAAATAATCATCATACAATCTAAAAGAAAACATTGAATCGAAATATCCCACATCAGCTCTGAAACCATTACAAAGGTGAATGCTATCGTTAATAAGCGTGTTGCTGTATCCCTGCAAATGGAGAACATTTCCGTACGTGTACGTTATTTAAGTATTTAATATTTATTTATTTTTTACATTCAATAATTTTTTTTCATATACTGGTTTTCATGTTTGTACTTTTCCATACGGGTTGCTGTCTTTTCGTTCATCTGTAAATAAAATCTTCGAATAATAGGCACATAGGTAGAATTTTGTTTAAAAAAATATTCACTTTTTAATCGTTAAAAAATTATTACGCGTCACCAAAGAAACCTATTCTACAAAATGAAAAAATAATTATCAAATTCGGAACGTTTAGACTCGAGTAAAAAATAAACACACGTAGATATAAAAAAAGAAAAATACATACGCGTCAAATCGAGAAGCTCCTCTTCTTTTCAAAAAGCTGCATATTAACGTTACGGTACCGAAAACAGAATCTTTTTAAATTCCGATCGTAAAGAAATACCAAGAAACAGTGCGGCTTATGGCGACCGTTGTAATCTATTACGATACAGAATTTACCGCGTGTCGAGTAAGCTTTTTTAACGTATAAAACGAATGCTTATCGTAGGCCGGTAATGAAAGAAAATAATTTACACAAAGCAGCGTACAAAACAATTATATTACTCGCACGACAGTTACGATTTACGTTAACAATAAGTAATACATAATATTAAAATACAGCGCGTGTAATTTCTATTAAAGAGGAAAACGTAAGAAAAATATAACCGATGTTGTTTATTTATGTAAATCAAACTGAAAACAATTAATTATAGATTCGTATGAATTAGAAACCGACGCAAATAAAAAATTACTTGATTTTTAAATTATTATTATAAATTATGACGAAATAGGTTTTTATATTCATAATTATTTGTCGTCGGCAAAATTACAACCGATGTTACATACACTGTAGCATTAATATAACGTTCACCTACTAAATTATATTAAAAGAATAATCACAGAGAGATACCGAAAATATTATTATTGTTATTAGAGGATATAAATAATTTTAAATAAAAACCGTGTAACGAAACAATCGTTTAACCTGTGTATAATCATCGATTTTAACGTTTATAAATTAGTAAGACATAAATCGCTTATGCCTTTTTTTTTAATAAATCATCAGAAAAATAACAAATAAAAAACTAATTAATTAGAAGTTGAATTCATTCGATAACAATTTTGACCGAATTTTCAAAAAAAAAAAGTTAGACAAATCTAAAGTTAGAACGGATATAAATAAAATAGATGAATATTTTTTTTCGGATCTCCACATAATACAATATACAACAAAGGCTATAAATATAATATACCTGTCTCCACAGTTAAAAAACCGTCTGGATGAAACTCTAACGAAAGAGTTTGATTACAACGGTTTTACAAAAGATGAAATTAATTTTTAAAAAAGCGGTTACACAGTATATAAATGCATTACATACAATAATAATAATTATAATAAAAACATATTCGCAGAAAGTTTAAACCTGAATGTGTTTTATTTCGTTTGTTAAAACAGCGACATTTCTGTAAAAATAAATCACTCATAAGTCCGTTCAAAAAATCTAAACGGTTTTTATATCAAGGGTTATAGATAAAGTGTTGTTATTCGCAAAATTTTATAAGCTCATATTTAAAAATAAAAAATAAAAATCGTGGAAAAAATTTAACTGCACCGTTAAAATCGCAAATCTTTCCAGTATAAAATGTATAAAACAACTAACTCCGTGTACAGTAACAAAAAATTATTAGATAGCGCCTCGTCTCTTGAACCAAAGTCTACAGAGTTGTCGGTGTATTTAACGTAATAACGGATCGTTTGAGTACCTTTTTCTCTAAAATAATTGCAATTCAGTTTTCAATGCAGCTGTCGCAATAATATCGATCGCATAATTATTAATACGCATTTCTTTATTACGCTTCCCAGATAGCTTTCAGAAGAAAGATTACAATAACGAAAGAAAGCGCCACACTTTAACACAAAAGCGATCGGATAATGAAGTAAGACGGATAAAAATTTTATATCGTTATTGCGAAGCGATTTATTGAGATTCAAAGCTATCGAGTAAGAGACGTCTCATTAACTTATTAAATACGGTTTAATTTCTCCACTCCGTGTGTCGTACCGCACGAACATCGATAGCACACAGCGACCCTGGAGAATACAACTTTTTCTTTTTTTTAATCGATTGTAAATTTAACCTACATTTTGTTAATATTAAATAAAAAATATGATTTATTACTCGTAATTTATACAGTACGTAAACAACAAATATAGCATCGTCTCTGAACGATTTGTATTTTCTTCGCTAATAAATTAATGCGAATGAAGATTTTACCGCTAATTTTTTTATTTATTTTTTAACATTACGGTACGGATTAGTATAATCATCGACGCGTATATTTCTTAGTTTTTATTTTATGTAGCCGTACCGGACAGAAAACCATAAAATAAAAAAGTATTTAAATAGACACACACTGTGTTTCTACAGTTATTTTTCTAATTTACTTTAGCCGAATATTTTTTAAACTTCCTATTCTCTATATTAATGCAAAGAATGTTTTCGAATGCGATCGCCTTACGGCAAGTTAATTTTACCGCATCTTCATCACCTAACACACTTACTACTTTCTTACCGACAGCTTTTGCACGCTTTATTTCTTCATTTAAAAAAGAATTTAACGGTTAAAAGAGTTTTAACTATTTATTTTTTTTAGTTTTTTCTTTACGTTACTTTAAATTTAAATATTTTTATTTAATTCTTTATTAAATACGCGATAAATTACTGTAGTACAATCCGAATAATTTTTGTAAGTTAAATAGCATATATTTTCAAATAATAATAATATAACTTTATAAACTAGACAAACGGTTGTTCCAAATGAAAAACATAGAAGCAAATAATAAACACCTTGTCGCTATTATTTTTTCCCGACGGGGAGTCTTACTCTTTAGAGTTTGGGGGTTGGCGACTCCGTGGCCCTAGCCTCTGCAGCTTTTCTTCCCGCTACACACAGAGCTGCAGAACACTTTACCATATATATACACACACACACACACACACACACACACACACACACACACACACACACAAATTACAACATACGACTACAAACGACTACATAACAACATACACTGTTTCTTCTTACACTTACACTCGGTGTTGTTGCGATACCTTACAAAAATCTAACCGTAACCCAAGGTGGAAACTATTATGCCGACGGATAGATGGCTCTTCGTAGTGAGTCTCGAACGATGTTCTCCGGGCACCTATGCGAACCCGGTTGTATTTAGCTCTAGCTTCTGTACGCGTGTGCTCTGCTATATTGGCAGTACTTGTGAGAACTGAATGCCAATTCCACTTAAAAATTCTTCAGTGGTTGTCAGTTGGCCTGTAAAACCTACAAACCGGGGAGTCGAAAGCGACTTAGGCCGACAACGTCGGTCGAATGGTCGTATCCATTTCAATGGATACACTGTTACGAGTTTGGAAAGTTAGCAATTCTTTGCAAACGTTTCTCCCTTTCTAATAAGTAAGTGCGTGATAGCCTGTGGGTCTCTGAAATCTGTTAACACGCCTACGAGTGGCGCACTACTGACTGGAGTGTTTAATCAAGACCGATGCCGAAAATTCCTAGCCCTTAAGAATATAGGGAAAGATGCAGCGGTAGTAGAACTCCATAATACGCTGAATTTCAGCAAGGAAGTAATATTTTGTCGTGACTTGCCCGGTATTGAACTAAGGGAGATATCAGAAGAGCTATCACCGCAAGATGTGATATCTGTACAAAGGATTATGAGGAAGGAGAACTGTGTTGATGTACCGTCATTCTAACATTTTCTGCTCCTGCCGTTCCTGATCGAATAAAGGTCGGTTACCTTTCCGATTTTATGTATATACGCACTAAACCCAAAACGCTATTTTCTGTGTCAGGGTTTTGGTCCACCAAAATTGGTTGCCAAAAGGAATAGTTTTGTGCACGTTTCAGCCGTATGGGACATGAAGATAGCAAATGCGCTGAAGAAGTAAAATGCATAAAATACAAAGGTACTCATTCGGCAAGGTCTCAGGAATACCCGCTTTACAAACACGAAAAGGATATATTGAAGATCTGTATCGAACAAAAAGTGTCCTTTCCTGTGGCTCGTCGCGATAAAAAAAATCCCTCAGCAAGAGGAATCCAGTACAACTTGGTGTTAGTTTTGTACAGGCTATCTCAAGCAATGTACAAAGAGAGAAAAAGCGTATCTTGTAAAGAGCTTCCTGTAAAGATGCAAGAAATTGAAAGAAGCTTTCTCAGAACAAGTTACGTCCCTCACAGCAGCAATTGAGCTCTGGCAAGAAGGTAACTTCTGATAGGAAAATTGATTGAGTTTTTATATTTAACAGAAAATAAATTTTTCCTCCGGCTACAAATATTATTCAGTGAAATGTTTACGGTCTCCCTTCTCGCCGTGAGGATTTTTTTTAGTTTGCTTGTTATTTCGCCCACCACCACCCTATACAGTCGCCCTAAAGCATAAGACCGAATGTCTGTGTCACAAACGGCTAGTGAGCCTCGAATAGTTTAGCGACCAGTATCCTAACGTAGCTCTAGAGCTTACGTAACAGCGTGAGCGGACTAACCGCGGTGCCATACACCAACGGCTTACATGTCTCAACCGTTTACTTGTCATATATAACTAAATTGGGTAGGCGCACCCTGTCAACTATCAAAAATATATATGACTTCAATAAATAAATTTATATCGTCAAGACAGCAATTCGCTACCACGCCTAAGTCGCTGAATGCCATTTAAAAGCATTTGGAAGCGCTTGGAGCTTTAGTTGGTTGGTGGCCAGCCGTAATTCTCGGAGTTTCCCACAGCAGCGAGGTAGAAATTTTTCCCTTAGATAAACTACTGATGCCGGTTGAACAAAGCAACCGCACCAACGAACGCCCACACAGTATGTGTAAATCGGTAAGTCACCGCAGCCAATTGGACTGCAAAGCGGACTACAAGCTTTTTACTTTTAAAAAGTATTTTTACGTTGCTGGTTTTGAGTTTTTAATTAATTAATTTTTAATCGTCAATTTTTAAATTTATTTAATTGCAACCGATATATCGTGTCCGGGCGATGATACGCGAAAGGATTTTTCTCCCAGAAAAAAACTATTATTTTTTAATCCTCTTTTTAAAATAAGCATAACATTTTAATTTGTTTTATTTAAAGAAATATTTAAAATGTTATTAAAATCGTAAAATAATAACTAAATTAACATGTAAAATAAATATTTGTAATTAGTGAGATTTATACGTTAAGCGGCTTATACCAACCGACTTTTAAAAACAAATAATTATATCTGGAACATTTCTTTTTTCTTTTGAACGGGCATAAACGTCAGAACCGATGAATTAATCGATATCTAATATTTTTTTAACGTTTAAAAAGAAATCGAATTGAAATGCAGGAAAAGATGACTTAACATCCGCAAAAAAATTAACAGCTGTAAGAATAAAAGACGAAGAAAACAATGATTCAGAAAAGAGTAAAGCAAGGATGAAGCACATCCTCATCGCTTTACAAACTATTTACAAAAGAAATAATACAAAAGAAAAACCTCAAAGTGGAATAAGTATACCAGAAACGGTGACTGTAAAAAAAATTTAATTTCGACGATCAGAAAATGTTGTTTCGGCAGAAATCACAAGATGAGTCGGAAGAAATATTGAAAGATACGGATTATCGAAAACGGATACGAGAGAAACTGAATATTAAATAAGAGTTATACACCCGAAGATCGGTGAAGATAACATATCGAAAGTTACATATCCGAGTTTAATGTCCACGAGAGTAATTATGCACGCTCCACAGTGTAAAAAATAACGGTACTATTTGTACGGCTGAATTTAATCCTACGTTATTTGCCATATTCAAATACAGATGACCTCGCATAACGCTCCTTAAAATAGTATACCGTTGTCATCGATAAGTATCTCGTACCGAGGTCGCTAGGAAAAATGAGATGTGAGACGGTTTCTTTACACCAAATATATTTTACGCGAAATCTACGGAACGCAGATTATCTACACTTTAGCACAGGCCGTATGCAGTATATTATTACCGTCTGATAAATCGACTTCGATCGCTGCGGTGCCGTTTGAAGATGTTACTGCCGTACAGAAGACCGGACCGCATACTGTAAAGTGAAAAATGAATACGTCGTACCTGTTCTCTACCGTCTTATTTCATCTGACCCCGTATAACGATTTCGTGTCATACTTGACCCCGTGAAGAACACAACGAGAAACCTTTTCCGTTTCATAGTTCCGGAACGGAAAACTTGTTATTCTTGACATTTACCGCGTATTTTTACCGGAATTACTTGCGTCTCGTCTCAGGCAGTCTAAGCTCCCACTTAATAAAATAAATTATAATGAAAATTAAATATCGTGCGACTTAGAGCTCCGTCAATTCGGGTAGCGAGTAATACGCTTAGTACGCATGATGTCATCGAGATTATAATGACATTCTGCGAGCAGTAGTGCATATGTGAAAACGTGTTAGTTAATGAATAGTTGTATTTTACGGTATTGTTAGCTAATATGTAACAGATGCTTTTAACTGTATAGTAGAAATAGCAACGCCTTCTTCACGCCGCCGACTCGATCAACACTATCTATCGGATTCAATGAACCGATCGTCAGTCAATACGTACAGTCAAATTAACCGCGGGGTTAGTCTAGCTGCTAAACCTGTCATCGTAAAATCAGCTAATTTTCAAAGAGTTCTAAGCTTTGAGTCCTTATAAAGGCGGTCGCTTTTATATGGATTTGAATCCTAGACTGCGGATAGCGGTGTTCTTTGGCGGTCGGGTTTCAATTAACCGCACGTCTCAGGAGCGGTCGTCCCGAGTCTGTTCCCGGATTACATGTTTACCGATATACTTACATAGCAGCGACCGTGTCAGGTCTGGAAAACCGGTAGCGGTAAACACACACATCCAGACCCGGCAGTAGCCGGACGTATGGAGAAAACAGCACATAGTTCAAATATTAACAAGATATTAAATTATAATTATAAATTATTTTTTTGTATAAACAATTAAAAGAATTAATTTCTGCGATTCATTTATTACTATCTACTTGTAGACGATTACGTATAATATTTAGTTCGTTTAATATGTAATTTTTTGAAGAGTTTCTAACGGAGTAATTTATTATAACTGTTCTTAATAATTATCTTCTTCTTTACGTACGATAAAACAGTAGGTCTTTTTTTAAATTCTAGTATTTCCGATCTTTTTCTGTACAGCATTTACGTTTTGTTTAATTCATTTATTTTCTGTTATGTTTTTTCTTTCTTAAGAATAAATGACACTACCGATGCTAGTGTGCGAGTTCTTTTAAACGAAAAAAATAAAAGAACGCTACAATGTATGGAAAAGAAAGAGGAAACAATTATCTGTTTACTCGTTTGCTCGCAAAGCAATTGTTGTCCTTGGATCTCTCTTAAAAAAAAAGGGAGAGATTGAAAATTAGTCTGTATTGACATAAGTTATGCGGCTGCAATTAGCTTGCGCCATACCGTATCGGTCAATGATACCGAACGGCTTGCTTATCCATCAATGTATTCATATTTTATTTATTTTCGGTTCGCTTAAAATAAGAAAATATTATTATAATAACTTTTAGCGTATATAACATTTCGTCGAGTTGTTTCAAGAAATATTAACGTGTAACGGGTTTTTATTCAAATAACAACAGTTTTGAGATATTATCCCGCATTTTACATCCTTATTATAAAACATTTTTAACTTTGAATATTACGCTGTAAGTCGGAAGGCCGATTCGAAGTCGGTACTAAAGTAGGTTATACTTATTAAAAGTTAAAATTCTGCCGGAAAATGTTACGGCACATTATAATCGTAAATCTATAACTTCAGTTATTTACTTCCACACTTATTTGTGTGTCTATACGTAATTTTTTTATTATAATGAGTCGATCTGAAAAGTTACTTACCTCTCGAAAACTAAACAATATAACAACGATGACGGAAGCGATTGACTAAATCAGATGTATAATTTTTTCACGAATTAAATTAAAAATAACTGTACACAAGGATAAATAAACATCGAGGGATTTTATCTTCTCCGAGTGAAACTCCTAATTATGTTTACGTAAAAGAAAAAAATTAATCACCGGAGAATTCTTAATTAAAAATAAATAAACAGTAATACAAATAATAGGTATGAACTCCACGGATACATTCATTTTTCCTCGGTTCCAACCGTATAAAGAAATAAAAATATCTTGAAACCGAAATAAAATTCACGTTTGTCTATTCAATTCAAACCATCATCAAGAACGATTTTAATTCCGGATGCCGGTATAAAAAAACGGAATCGAAAAATTACTCACCGAATGGATTGCACTCGTCTAACTTGAATTTATGTTTCACATATATACGCGTACGTAACATTGCTGATCGTGCGGATAAATTCCCGTTTGATAACGATAGTATTTCTGTTGTCCGAAAGGCGAAATTTCCCGGAATTTTATTACGTTAAAAATTTACTCGGGATGATCAAATCGATTTCTTTTGTGACAAAACCGAACCGTAGCTTTTTACTTTCAAGTGAAATTATTCAATGGATATTGAAGACCTAGCGGTTTCCTACAGTCTTCTTCACCGAATCGATAAACTGTTGCATATCAACACGCCGAGGACACCCTTACATACAAATGGAAGAAATAAGCTGTAATTCAATCGACCTCAAGAACGGGGAAATGTTGGAAAGCACAGATTAAAAAAAGAAGAACGCAAGGAAAATAATAATAGATGTAAAATGAAGAAAATTAAATATTCGGTGAAAAGGAAATATCCGCTGAAGACGTCAAATCGACAAAAAACTGAGAAAGAAGATGGTTCTAGATGACCGTTGATATGATTATCCCCGTAAAACGTTTGTTTAGTAAACAGCAATCTTGAAAGTTCCTCTTATCCCGAAACAGAACTACAATTAATCGGAAGAATACTGATCGATGTTTAATAAAGTAAAATATTAATTTTTATAAAATAGATTTTACTTTTTTAATTTTATCGGCTTTTACTCTCATTCGGTAACAGTAAGAATGTATGTAGTTTCAAAAACAAGAAAAAATGTGTTAAAAAATTAAATGAGTGTATTTAATATCTTATGGAATAAGAAAAAAATAATTCTTAACGCGTAATGAACGGGCACATAGAATCGCTTCCGTAACCAAATTTTAATAAAACACAACATACGGTTAAACTATTTTAAAAGGAAATAAATGACGATGTTGATAATAAATATTAATAATAATACTAATAAAAATGATGACAAACTATATCCCGATATAACAATCAAGAGTAACATATTATTTCACAGTCATCATAATAAGATGGGGATGTGACAAAAAATATATCTTTAATGAATGAATGTATCAGTTTTACTTAGAAAAAAAAACACGATGCAGTAGAAAAAAGAAGCTGAGTAAGTTATAACTGTTAACAGCAAATACGTATGTACGGTTATATCTAATGAATAAAAACAAGACTATGAATAGTAAACTAACACGCGTATTATGTGCGATAACGTAACGTATATGATAATACCGTACAGTGTAGGACGTGCAATCAGCTGAGTCACGCGCTTACACGCACGTGCGATGCGGTACGTCGAGGGGGATCGTTATAGTTAGGAAAAGGGAGTTCAGACGCTCTGGTCAGCTCAACATTCAAGTCTCGCTCGACTAGATTCACCCTTGAATGTGTTATGCAGTAAATGTTACACTCGCGTGTGTGTTTTTGTAGAAGAGCGGAGTGCGAGTACGATGCCGTTTGGAGGTTACCGGCGGGCGGGAGCGGGAGCGGTAAGTAAAACACCGAACGAATGAGCGAAAGCGGTAGCGATTCTACGAACGACACGGCTGTACGTACCGCACCGCTGTACTTCGTGTTTCGCTTCCGTTACATGTCCGTCTTTTTAACAACATCCGACGAACGAACGAACACAAAACGATCGATGATGGACCGGAATCTTCCCGACCTTTCTCGTCTTCATCACGCCCCGAATCTGGACGAGACGTATAAATATAAGTACGCTCGTACACGTATCTCATCCTTAACACGCGCGCGCAAGCATTCATCCCTACCTTCCGACCCGTCGACCCGGTCTTAACATCGTTTTCACAACGCCGGCGATCACGTACAAGCCGACACGCTTTATCACGTATAACACTACAAAACAAAAAAGCCTCGGTTCAATTCACTCATCTTTTACAACGGTACAACTAGGTCTTTAGGTACGGTGTAATCTAGATAAAACACGTGTTTTACAATCACGGAATCCGGTGGCATTTTTAAATTTCATTACACCCGGTTGCATAATGTTGTTTTTGGACGTTTCGATTAAACGTCCAAAAAAATAAATCGATGAAATAATAGGTCCGTTTAACGGATAGTGTTAATTTTCATTGGAAATTTACATTTTTTATACGGCCGTTTCTTGAACTACAATGTATATAATAAATAACTTACCTGTTAATTTTCAACCGCAATTACTTTCTCTGAGAGTAATTACGATCACCGTACAACACCGGTCCTTGTAATACGTAGAGTGAAGATATCACTTGTAGGGCAAATAAATTAAATTTAAATGACGACGTAAATTAAATTTGCCTCGGCGAAGATCGCAACGGAAACCACTTAACGTCGTTTAAGGATAATATCGGATTCTTGTTGGTTGTTATTTTTATCGGTGATCGCCTGCAGTAATTACGGTTATGCCACTTAACATATACGTATACTTCTACTTATGATATTCAATGACAACACGCGACGATCATCGATAAAGTACTAGTAACGAGTTATCCGGCTCGACTATGGAAGAAGGAAAATATATATCGTATGCCCACATATATACAAACAAAGGATTTACTTCCCTTAAAGTAAATAAAAAAAAAAAAAATTGTGTAATGTTTATCCTTTTTTATCGGTAATAATAATAGGTATTATTACGACGACCTACCTAAACGGAGTCGTAGCACTTCTGCATTCCATTCTAAGAGACCGAGTTCAAATCCCGGACGAGTTTGACATGTTTATACGCTACAATCACCATTTATTATTAACTGTAATCGAGGCGGTTAGCCTGTTGTTTTATTAAATAAATAAATATAATTTGTCAGGATACGTTAAGACAAAACAATCTAAAGCCGATAATTTGAAACGCTTTGACGTTTCTAGTAAGCGGAAACTTTTTATGATCTCTGTAGTAAGTTGTGTGTAAAAATATGCTTTAAAGATGCGGCTTATTTTATATTTTTGTCATTTTTTTACTAGCCGAAGAGTTATTTTAACAATAATTTAAATGAAAAAGCTGCAGGATATAACATTTTATAGTATTTTTTAAAACTCTGATCAAAGGTATACAATACAATAAAGTTATTTAAATGTCATTTTAAATTTATACGGTCTTACAGATACCGACAACGCGATCCCATAAATTATCAAGGTTATTTAACTCCACTTTTCATTCAAATTTCCAACATTTTATTTTTGTGTTTAACGGTAACGAAAATGATCATCGGGGAAAAAATAATTCACGCAATCGTACTTTCACAAAATTAAAGAAAGATTAATACTGACCCTTGTGTAACGGAATTTTTTAAATCACTCCCTTCCCTTTTCCAGAAGGGCAGCCACTGAAGACCTTAATTCTTTATCCACACTGCTTAAAAAAACTCACAATTTAATTAAATCAGCACATGCGACTCCCTCCGGAGAAGGGGGCGCGCATTGCTCCCTCCAAACAACTAGGCCCCCGTTTTGGCGTATTCCTGCTAGCCCATAAAGTGCTAGCACTGAAAGGACTTCAGCGGACGGTCTGAAGGGAATCACGTCGGGAGCACCAGGCTCAAAAAGCTTAATCTCCCACGGTCGGACCCAGTAATGGGTTCAGAACGCCGGTCTAAACGGATAAGAACGCAAATAACAAAATCCGTCCGTAAATAAAATAACATTTAAAACCTACAACCGACATTAAAAGAAAACCCTTGAAACACGCCCGATTACAGAATCATACAGCAGCAAGGGACATTGTCCAGGCTCTGCGATTCGTAGGGAGAAATGCTGATACACCCGCCACTTATGCGTTCCGTTCCGTTCCCTTTTCCAAGGGCGCTGTGCCCCTCCGGTTCTTATATTATTCGAGATATACATTTTTAATAACAATTATTAAAAGATATAAATCCCTGAATACATAACAACCTGCCTGTTGATACCGGCACAGAACTTAACTAATGTTAAGTTCTTTAAATTTTCAACTCGGAAAAATTAAAACAATTACACGATTATCTTAACTTAATCATCCATAATAAACTCTCAACTTTGACGTAAATTTCAAACAGTCGTTGTATAAAGAGTAATGATTTTTAAAAATCAGATTCTTTTCTTTTTTTAACTTTTATATTTTACATTTATTTTAAGGTACGGATAATCCTCCGACAACGCTATTCGTATGAAAAAACCTTTGAAAGAGCCACAAACCTGAGAAACCTAATGTCGATAAAATTAGAAAACGATTCGCGGACAAAAACATACAGACTGACACCGGATATGAGATAAGACATCCGGATTGTGAAACGCTTTACTATTCTTTTTATATTAAATTTTTCAGCTAACTTATTTGAATTTATAAGCGAAAAGATTAATTTTTACTATTAATCTTGTGACGCATCTCTGTTACTCTTTCACCAAATTGCGTCTTTCTTATTTTTTGTTCGCAGAGAAAGTAATATAATCTTAGCCTTCAAAAATTTCCCGGTTTTAGCCAAATACATCACCCTCGAATCAGCAGTCATACGTTAAAGGGAAACTACTCCACTCCTTGTCCGCTTCTCGTAAAAGTTTGATACAGATGCCTGTTACACGAGGTATCGTACCGTATTTTATCTACATAGGTAAACCCGATCCAGAAATATTATAAAAAACATACACCAACATGCAAAATTGCTCTTTAGGTTTGTACAGTTTTAGATAAAACGTCGAAAGAAGGGGTAAAAATGGGTATTCAGAATCGTTACCGATAATATAACTTTCTCTTATATTTTATACTATAATAACCGGGAAAGTAAATACAGCTGTTTATGTTTTTGTTTTTTTAAACCCGCTCGCTAGTCGTCGGTTGTGTTTTGTGTCTGGACTCGTGTTTAGAAAAATAAATAAATAAAAAAAGAATATTCTGATACTCGTATAAAAAGTCGATTACAAAGTTAAGGATGTACAAAAAGAAAAAGAGTAGAAGATAGACAGGTTTTCACGAAAGAAAAAAATTATTATGTTTTTTCCCTTTTTAATTTCTGTTTCGATTTATTTTCTATTACTAAATCTACTGGCACATCTCCACCACCTCCACCATCACAATTTAAAGTCCACGAGTTCATTACGACATGATTACATCGGTCGCTTGTATTACAATGCACCTAAAATAGCAAATCGCACGGTCAGTCGTTCTAATAATTTCTTGATTTTTTTTCTTTCTTAATTTCTTTTTTTTTTACTTTTATTTTTATCAACATTATTATTATATTCATTCTTTTTTTGAAACTATATTATTCTGTAATTTTACTCGGTGCTATAATAGGAAGAATTCTTTGAAGTATAGTTTATTAAAAAATATAAAAATAAAATGAGATGAAGACCTAATATGATCAAATTACCAAGGGTTTGGATCCGAGATGGAATTAACTCTCATTCTGTTACAAATTATAATATTTACTATCGTATTAAAAAAAAATTGTTATATAGATTGTAATATTAATCGTAGGCTCACCGATAAAAAAAGATATCACACACAAACACACACGCACACGCACACACTCGCTCTACAATAATATGAAAACTAATTTTAAATTTCCCATCTAGTTATGGTTATTATAATAATTACGGTTCCGCTTGAATACATTTATGCAGTTGTGCATTTGAGTAGTTTAATTATTATTAGATACTCTAATGAAATATTCCTAATGTATTCACATTACATCAAACTTCAAAAAAAAAACAACTCGATAAATAATATTTTTAATTATACACTAATTAAAAATATTATTGATCGTCGACAGAATAAATCGATTGTTTTCCACAAAAGAGGCTACAACATTAATCTGTCGTTTTCATCATCTATACCGGCATTTCTTACGGATGTAATGCGTGTGAAAAGTATCTCGAAAAGATAGCAGTCAGCGGTGTTACATTAAACGTAACATCGGTCGATATATAGGAGGTCCTGGCGGCGAATAGACTGAAGGTATCATCACAGGAACGAACACCTGAATTTCAGGGGTTTTAGTACGCTTTTGTACGATATATTCGGCTCGATTGTAACGGGAAATTCTCCCCTCACAAACCTTAACCTTAACGATATTAATTGTTTTTGTGAACGGCAGCAGGCCGTTCCATTTTCGTGAACGACTTGTATGTGGCGTCATTCGGCTTGCAACCACCGAGTTTTGATATCCGACTTACACACGCATAACTACCCGTACTTATTTAACCGTTAGTTAAACTGTCAACTCATTAAATATATATTTAACCGATTCCTCCTCGATTTTTGAGCCGATTTCATCCGATTTTCTTCCTTTATGGAAAGGCTGAATTTAAATAAAGGTAAATTTACTGTATCTTTCACGGTATTTTTAT
Source organism: Lycorma delicatula (assembly GCF_047948215.1). Lineage (NCBI taxonomy): Eukaryota > Metazoa > Arthropoda > Insecta > Hemiptera > Fulgoridae > Lycorma > Lycorma delicatula. The sequence goes on along the minus strand of NC_134461.1, from coordinate 134,019,015 downwards.
CGGAATAGCACAGAGATTAAGCGTTTGCCTTTTCTTTAAGAAGGTCGACGATAAAGGCCTAATGCGAGTTAAATATTAGCTCTACCGGCATTCTTCGGTTCCGTCTATCGGCTGTGATTTATCGTTAGGTTCCGATAATCAACGTACCGTGCCTTCGCGTAACTCGGATTAACAGAACAGAAGGTCTCGACTAAATAAAGCTGCGGAATTTCAAGGTTTCATAATTTTAATAACACTGGTTCGCTCGCTCGTGATTAATTGTTCAAGTTTATTTCACGACAAAAATTATTATCGATGCAAATAAAATCGAATCCAAAATAGTCGCTTTGTCTTTCTTGAACGTTTTGCTTATAGGTCTAACGATTCGCACTTAAGATTATAATCTAATTTTAGTCTTTAACCTAACTTCTCTTACGCTTAGACGGATTCGCTTTGCGGTACAAAAATAATTTTCCAAAAATAAATAAAGCGCAAAATGATATTAAAAAAGTAGATAATAAATTTGATCATCGGAATCGAAGGGCTAATAATAACTTAGCCGTACAGTATTAACGAAAAGAAAATATTTACATCTGATATCGAAATCAAAAATCTACAAAACTTTCGTTCCCGATCCCTTATTTTAATAAAATGATTCAATATAGCGAATATAAAGGCATAACATGCATTTAGCATTAAGCTCAATTTATTGAAAAAAATACTCGATTACCAAATCTGATCTATCTTCTGTTTCTACAAAGGTTTATAACATTTTTTTAATTAGATTTCAACTTTTTTGACCTAATAAGGTTAACCGGCTATTTACTTGAGCTTCGACGACGAGACCGTTCAAACGAAGTACATTCAATACTGAATACTATTACGTATTTTAACAAATATTTGAGAAATTAAATAAATTTAAACGATTTTTTATTTATTTTATTTTCGCTTAATACCGGTTATTTGTGTAGGATTATTTTAAAATACATATAGGTGAGAATAATTGAACGAATCCCTTTTTTTATGCAAAACAGTAAGAGGCGTTTCATTTTTGAGCTATTAGAACAGATAAGTGGCTTGATGGAAAGTAAACTTAAAGTAAAACTTAAAAAAAAGAGTGTGCGCGCGCGTGTTTGTATATATGTACACGAGAATATTTGTTCTAAAAGGTATTAAAAAAATTCGGCAACCCTTAAATAACTTTTAAACAGTTAGAGAAAATTCAGCAAACGCTTACAACTCGAAACGATTTACTTTTCGTTATAAAATTACACAGGCCCCTGTGCTCCCCACTGGTGAAACGACTCAAAAATTTTAAATCGAAATCGTAGAATTGTGCCGCATAATTTTAAAGGATATTGAAAGCTGCGATAACCCTAACCAAAACGGCAATCATTTAATATTTTTCACGGCTACCTTCAAACGTGCACAAAACTTCGTTCCAAGTTACGCCTCCAAACTGAAAATTAGATAGTTTTGATGTAGAAACATCCTATAATTTCTTCTTTTTTACTGTTACATAACGAACGACTGTTTAACACGTATTGTAGAACATTTTTGAAACTAGCTATAAAAAAAATAATAACTGGCCGCCACTTTGGTTAGGATTGTTGGAGCCCGATTTTCTTACGTCAATATTATTTTTTTTCCAATAACTCTTAAATAGATGTATCACAGTTTGCCATTTAAAATTTTTGGATGCCTTCCATGAGGGCTTGAGGTGTAATGAGCTTGCCTCGAAATATATGTTGTTTTGAAGTAGCAGCATCTGCCACATTTAATTTTTGTATTGTTAACGGTTGAAAAGTTATTTTAGGCTGTCTCTCTTATATATATAAATATATATATCTATTTATATATATATATAAGTTGGAAAGTGGTTAACGTTTGAAGATTTGTAAGACATATGAGCAAAGTCAATCTAATGATCAGCCACGTACGAAACGATTGTGTTTCGTATCTCCTGGCATCTTTCTTCCTCGCTGAATAAGTGAAAAGCAAGTGCTCGGAACGAGCATGCAATATCTCCTTTGATAGATTTAACTGTTTGGGTTATAACGTGTCTTTTCGATTGACATGTTTATTCACTTTTTGAAATACACTAACCTGTTGACTCGTAAAAAATCATATGACTTCTTTTTTCTTAAATGTTTATAAACGATCCGTAGGAAGAAGCAACACCGACAAATAAGAGCCAGAAGAAAGAACATGATGATGCCCGTCAAAAAATCATACGATTTTTTCTTAAATGTTTATAAACAATAAATAACAACATTAATAATACATTTAAATTAAATTTAAAAATTAAATTACTAATAAATTTTACTACCGTAATCCATTCATTCAATAAAGCACAAATAAAACACAACTATTTTGACACGAATAAATCGATACTGAAATTACTATCGATCATTCATTTGAACCCCTTAAAATCAAAATTTCGCAAAATCCTTTCTTAGTGCACGCCTACTTAAAGATACGAAGGTACCCTGAAAATTTTAAGTCACTACATATAATAGTTTTGGCTGTACCTTGATTATGAGTCAGTCAGTCAGGACATTCTCTTTTATATACAACATATATATATAGATATACCCGACCCGATTACTGCAGAAATCATGCTCAATCCGTATCATAAATCAGCCAGTTAAATAATCAACAATATTCATTTTAGGAACTTATAAGTCTGACCTTAAGGAAAAACAATAACTACAACTTAATTTCAAGAAAATAGTATTTATTTTGTTCCATTTCAGTTTTTTTTTTTTTTTTTTTTTTTTTTTTTTTGTTTTTAAATTGATATTTAACACAAAAAGTATAAGTATTTTTTTTTTTTCATTTAAAATTCAATCGGTGTTTTATCTGATAATATATCATTAAGAAAAACCTGCGGGGTAAAATATTAACGATCTGTTCAGTTTGAAATGCCATGCCAGATCGGGCTTCAAACCCGGGACCTTCAGACCAAAGTCTGATACGCTGATGATCGGTGGTGCGATAGCTTCGCACAAATATATTACACACATAGTAATTCGACCGATATCTTATAAATTCATCCATCTCTTCATCATGTAAATTAATGTATGAAATAAAGAAATAACGTTATTCTAAGTATTTTTAATAAATACCAAACTTTAAAAAAAATATAATAAAACCAACCCGTTGATACTGCCACAGAACTTAATTAATGTTAAGTTCTTTAAATTTTCAACTCAGAAAAATTAAAACAATTACACGATTATCTTAACTTAATCATCCATAATAAACTCTTAACTTTGACGAAAATTTCAAACAGTCGTTATATAAGAGTAATGATTTTTTTAAATCAGATTCTATTCTTTTTTTAACTTTATTTATTTGAATTTCTAAGCGAAATTTTTTTAATATCAGAATGGTATCGGACATTATGCGAAAACGATTCGATATTAAGCTATCGGCAGAAAATATCTTGAAATCGTCTTTCTAAACGATGTAATTTTTAGTTTAAAAAATCATCTGTTTAGAATAACTTGAAAACTTACTACAACATGATCGCTAACGAAATAACCTAAACGAAATTGAAAAATATACCTATTCTTCAGTGATAAATTATTATTTACCGAGTAAACTTTACTGAAATGAACGTTGAAAACGCAATGAAAATATACTAGTATGGCGTAATATTAAGAAAATCGTATATTAAATTAAACCTTTTATAAAATATGTAATTTTTGTTGCCAGGGAGATTTTGCGTAGGATTACGGAAGTCGTATTATCGTTTGCTGGCTGCACAGTATTAAAAAAGTTCTTGTAAATGCATACTTGTAGATATAACACTACTAACATAGGTACGAGGGCGTACATTAGTTTAAATAAGATAAAATGAGAACTAACAGCCGTTCAAAGTAGCGAGATGAAATTCTTTAGCATATTATACAGTTGTTACAGTTTATCATAGCCATTGTCGTATCATTTTTCCTTCATCCACATTTATCCAGCAAGTCGTGCGAGTAAGCTTATTTTTAAACAACTCGTAATAAAATAAAATGTTTTGTTTCTTTTTAGAAAGAAACACCATCAGCAATCCGTCAAAACGTTTTCATTTAATAAGTTTTTTGTTCGTTTAACCGCATTTGGTTATTAAATCGCCTTCGGATTTGTTTTGCCGGGCGCAAAAAAGAGTGCGTTAAAAATCATTACGATCTGACCGACGATAATAAAAACTGAATCGTTGAAAACTTCGGTACAGAAAACGATAAAGAGGTTAACAAAGGCGGTTATAACGATTATAAAAGGACAATTATAAAAAAGTACGTTATAATTAGTAATCGAACTAAGGACGTCATGTTACCGACATTAATCGTCTTACTGTCCTATTTTTAATTAAGTTAGTCGATGAAGAGCAAAATATACTGTAATCAAGTAATACATAAAGAGAGACTATTTCTATTAATTCGGACATTTTAAATGAAATCGGTACCAAAAACTGAAATTATTATAAAAGATTTTGTCGGCAGGTGGTCCGGCCCGCAAAATTTACTCCATCGCTATCGGTCGTAGTTATAACGACAAGTCGTAATCGTATCTTTTCGAGCTCGTTTGTGAATCACAAACGATTACGGCCTTAAAATACATCGATCGTTAAAAATCTGCAATTATAGATCTACCCGAGATGACTGAAGCAGTGTTGGCGTCGCTAATAGTACAGCGGAAGGGATAAACGTACCGAGGCAGAATTATCATGTGCAGCAAAAAAACCAGTTGCCGATCCGGTTCGTCAAAACTGTCCTTTGACGAGTAAAGATCCAATGTAGATACATTTACGGTGTAAATTTTGTTCCGTCAGAGAGCCTTCTGCAGAAGCAATTTATACTACACGGGGAGGAGGATAATTGTGCGGCCTCAGGAAGAAAAATTGCCGGTATAGTTTTTAATGTAGTTACGTTTGTACTGAAATACTTGACAATGATTCGCGTGTAATCACAATCACTTTGGACGAACAAGAAGAAATCGGAAAGCTAAACAGAAGGTGGAGTATACGCCCTGCGAGAAAAAAAGCGCAAATTTGAAAGGAAATATATAATTCTTTTAAATTTCACTGACGAAAAGAGAATACTCTGTGATGTTTTCGTATATTTCAATATTTAACAAATTGTTTAGAAAATAGAACGAAGAATTTTGTCTTACATTTCCTTGATTTTACCGTTAACAATTAATAAATACAATTAAGATTAATTAATAATAATTTTACGTATGCCGTTATGATTTTAAACGATTATAAACATGTAAAACTTGTACTTATAAAGAGACACCCGACTGATCGCAAATTAAAAACTCTTCTACAACGTACACAATTGTCGACCGAGTAAAGACCCAAGTGTTCTGGGTTACATTTATCCGGCCCTGAAGTCACACGACGGTATTGTAAATTGTCTCGCATAAAAACACGCTTTTATCGGTTCTTAGACCGTCCAGAGAAGTGATACTGTGCAGTGTATGTACAAATCAAGTTTAATACGGCTTCAAAGATTTTGTCATATTTAGTGAATCTTATGTAACCTACAACAGTCTGTATCGGCCAAAAGAAAGTCGATCTCCGTGGCGGAGTTTTAGCGTCTCGGCCTTTTATCCGGAAATTCCAGATTCGAATCTCGGTATTTTTTCATACGATTCAAAAGTTTATTTACATATCCAACGCACAAGCTACAAGCATATGTGGCGATATCATTAATAAAAAGTTTTTTTTTTAAATCTCAGACCGAAACAATACGGTAGTCTCCTTTGAGTCGAGAAAGAATGAGAGTAAAATACACGAGCGTTTCAGTTAAGAAAATTGAAAGCTACCGGATCCTGTTCCCTTATTTTCTATTTCTGAACTGAATGCTCGCTAATTTTTTTTTTTCATTTACTAAACCATCAGAGATTATAAATTGTACATTTTAATGTATTTTGATTATTATTCGGACAGAACTATCAAATAAAATTAACTCCTGAGTTTAAAGGTTGTTTACTTAAGAGAAATCGCCACACCGTAAAGTTACCGCTAAGATAGAACATTAAAATTCTGTATAGATGTACAGAAAAGCGTGAAAACCAAAAGGGTTACGGTACCTACATGAAACATGTGTACATATATTTATATAAATAAAAGTATTTAAGTCCAACGATCTAGACGCTATAACACTTACGTTCAACGAATTCAATACACTAGATCATATATGTTTCACAGCAGAGACTACGACCTGCTAAATACTTATTAAATATTTTACAACTCTTAACGCAAACTAACGTCGAGTAACGTTTATTTTATTTAGATAAACGAATCGTGCTTTAAATTACGTACAGCCTAAATAATCATTATCTAATTACGGGCTAACATTTTACTTTCATTTGACATAAGATGTATTTAAAGAGATAAAAACCAGTAAAAACAAGAACACATAAATTATATTTGATTTGATATAAAGCATTTAGTTAATCGCGTATATCATTACAAGGTGTTTAATAAACGTTGTTGCTTTTCTTACAAATAATATTAATAATAATAGTAACACTTGTTCGTTTGGGCAAACACTTACGATACAAAAAAGCAATGCGAAAGAAAGATAGTATTATACAAAAAGTAAGAGATAGCGATGGAACGGAAAAAGATTGGAACGCCTTGATCGTGTGGCTTTTACAAGACACTAGCCGCACCGTATAACAACGACTAACATCAGAACTGATTATCTTCAACCAAACGCGAACGCACGCCCGCGCATCTGTTCTCTTGAGCTAGCTATCGCTACTTTGAAACGTTGTGCCGCGTTCATTCGGTGGTTGTATAGTAATAGTAATACTAATATTAGTTCCAAAGGACGCGTTAGTAATAATCTTTTGTTTTAGGAATCATTATGTTTCTTGGTATAAAGATTTTAATCACTTTAATGTTGTAGCATTACGTCCGCCCTATATATAGCCTATACATATAAATTTTATTTTCGATCGTAACAGAACCGGGGTTACCAGGATCTTCACTCTTCGATCTCGAATAAATGTTTTATTTTTTTTATTTTTTTACAAACTTATTAAATTATGACGAAAGAAAAAACCGTATCGCATTCGTAATAATTATCGTTTAAAAATTTAACAATTAATTCGTTTAACGTTAAATATAAAAACTGAAAGGGAGTCTTATATCACCGGCTTTTCAGTTATCGACAAATAATCGCTATTTTATAAAAAGTAAGACCGTTCTACTTTCACTCAAATGTTGTTATAACCGAAGGTACATCGCTTCAAAATCACCGAAAAATATTCAACGCTATTATCATAGCTGTATATGTAGGGGGAAAACCAGTATAATTATAGTTTAATAATGAATTAGAAAAATACGATAAACAGTAGTTAACTTACCGAGCATTGACTGATGTAGGATGTCCGACCTCATCGGCTGAAGGTTTTCTGAAATCAAAATCGGATTCCTTAATTAGATTCGCTTCACGGTACAGAGTATTATTTTATTCCCCCATGCAGATGGGAATTATATCTCATCACAGCGACGTATAAGTTATTTTCTAATACTCCGTTTGCTAGATAAGTACAAATCGAACAATCTTTATTTATCCCTGCATATATCGCGTATGAAATGTATAACCGAACACTACGGATTAATAATTATAACAAAATTCAAATTTTAGAACGCGAATGTTACACGTTGTATATCGAGTCTTATATTTCTACTCCTTATACGCCTTCATTATATTTTTTTAAAAAAACCATCAGAAGGTAAAAAAATAATTCAATCGTCGATTCTCTTTTAAATCTAGACTTTCTGAATTCGGCACCGGATTATAAACAAACAACTGAATGAATTCGGCCCCCAAATTTTACCGTCGAAATTTGAAGAAAGAACTATAAAGTTTTATATTTTTTCCTTTTTAATTCCGTTTTGATAATAAGTTTTTTAAATTTTATTTCAAACATTCGTTTAGTAATTTAATTTTTATTTACCCGTAAATATTACATATAAAATTAGACCTACAAAAAATTCATACGTATGAAAAAAGGCATTCCCTAGAAACTACATAGAAACTCAACAGATTTCTCGCTTTTGCCTTTCCAGCGATATGCCTTTTTTATTCGGTAAGGTTATTGTTTTGTAGGCCTACTTGTATAATATTTATACGTGATCCCAAACTTTCTGAAATATTAAAACGCTAATACATCATTTTATATGCTTTTTTATCAGAATAACATATGATACGGTTATGCTAAAACAGACAATGCAATGTTAAATAATGATGATGACAATAATTAAAACAATGTCTTCCAGAGGACGTTTTCTATTTGTTTTATTTATTTATTTTTTTATTTAATATATCTCCCGGTTTATTTAAAATACGAAAAAACTACAGCTGACCTCCTAGAAGAACTTCCTCTACAAAACTGCACATTCAGAAACGTTGAACATGTAGCGGGCGCGTGCGTGTGTACAGAGCTTTCGAAAGTCGCTGACCAGTATGCCTTAGAATTATGTGGTGCATTCTGCGTTAGGTCGGTTGCCCTGTGGTATTGCGCATGCTCAGTAATAAATCAAGACGTCAGACGATGAGTGTGATGGAGCGTACGTGCTCTTCCGTTTCGTTTATCGGAATCAATAGTTGCGAGAAACGAAATGGATCTTTCGGTAGAGGAACGAATTTTTCTCGTAGAATACTAGTCTTTCGCGAATGCGATAAGTATACCGATTAAGCGTGCACAAGTTTTATGAAAAGTTTCAAAATACTCCTTGATAATACGGTTCGAACGCTTATCAAAACATTTCAAGCAACATGCTCTGTCGGAGACGCTAATCGGAGCGGAATACCTTTAAACTAAACGAACATAAGCCGCTTTCTATTTCGGATGCTACGGTCAAAAGTCCATCAAAGTCAACGCGTAAGTAAGGACAGCATCAATTAACCGCCGTGAATTAAACGAACAATTTTGACACGACACGAAAATTGGAGTCCGGGTTGATGCAAATAGAATGCGCATTACGGGTCTAATCTTTTTTGAAAATACAGTTAATAGAGATCGTTACTGCGCTATTTTAACAAACTTCATCAGTCGATTAACAGAAGTGGAAACCAATCACGGGCGGTTCCACCACAGCGCATACAGATAACAGGTCGATGACTTTTTTACGAAATGTCTTTGGCGAACGAATCATTTCAAAGGGTTTGTGGCCAGCACCATCGCCCGATCTTACTCCCCGGGATTACATTCTACGGGGGCAGCGAAACAAGCAGTGAATCGCAACAGACCACGCACGATTGACGAACTAAAAACCGCAATAACGGCATACTAGGAACGAAACATTCCAGGATATCAGCCGGTTAAAGCGTTTGAAAAAAAATTGAAACGTGTGCAGTGTTGTATTGATGTTGGAGGTGATTTCAACATCTTTTATAAACTATTCCGATTATTGTTATATCAGTTTCTATAAAATAATGAAATAAAAATACAAAGTAATAATTAAGAAAGGTTCGTCAAATGAAGACACCATAACCTACTTTTCAGCGGTTTTAAAAATTGAATCGGTGTATTTATCCCATACAAATCAATATTCTATCTCTTAAGCGAGCAACAATAATCGATAAAAATTTGATTTAATAATCGAACGTAAAGATTAAACTGACGGATGGTAAATGAATCTAGAATGTTAAACGACAGGAAAACTGCTTTGTAAAAATAAGAGAATCCGCAAACATTTTAGTATATTTTCGTGGTTTTTTTTTCAGTTACCGAAGTTTTGTGTCCATTTGTAAAAAAATATTTAAACCGTTTTACAATTAATTAGAAAATTAAAAACTTTAACTTCTTCACTTGTCTAAACTAAAAATCTGAAATCTTCGCTAAAAAAATTATTATTCTTAAAAAATGACAGTATTCATTTGTACCGAACCAGGCAATGAAACAAACATCGATACTTGTTTTTTTTTTTTTTTTGTCTTTTTTTTTTTTTTTTTTGTCTTCAGTCATTTGACTGGTTTGATGCGGCTCTCCAAGATTCCCTATCTAGTGCTAGTCGTTTCATTTCAGTATACCCTCTACATCCTACATCCCCAACAATTTGTTTTACATACTCCAAACGTGGCCTGCCTACACAATTTTTCCCTTCTACCTGTCCTTCCAATATTAAAGCGACTATTCCAGGATGCCTTAGTATGTGGCCTATAAGTCTGTCTCTTCTTTTAACTATATTTTTCCAAATGCTACTTTCTTCATCTATTTGCGGCAATACCTCTTCATTTGTCACTTTATCCACCCGTCTGATTTTTAACATTCTCCTATAGCACCGCATTTCAAAAGCTTCTAATCTTTTCTTCTCAGATACTCCGATCGTCCAAGTTTCACTTCCATATAAAGTGACACTCCAAACATACACTTTCAAAAATCTTTTCCTGACATTTAAATTAATTTTTGATGTAAACAAATTATATTTCTTACTGAAGGCTCGTTTAGCTTGTGCTATTCGGCATTTTATATCGCTCCTGCTTCGTCCATCTTTAGTAATTTTACTTCCCAAATAACAAAATTCTTCTACCTCCATAATCTTTTCTCCTCCTCTTTTCACATTCAGTGATACTTGTTTTATTATCCTAAAATAAAATATCGATTTTGGAAATCAAAAACCACACAAGAAATTTTACCAGGTAAGTTATTAATTTTGGCACGATGAAAATATTTTAAATAAAATCGAGGTTTATATCAGGTAAAAAATGGTGAATAAGTAAGAAACCTCTAAAAGTTGAATTTTTTTTGAAATTTTACCGAAAGAAAAAATACGAAATACTATTTTTTATAAAATAAGCGGGTTTAACTTACAAATAAAACATGTTAATTTGAATACTAATTATAGATCTAATTCTTCGACTCCCGTTCGATTTTAATTCTACTGCAAAATAAAGCATTACTCCAGAAAAATAAATTTTCATAAAGTACATTTTTACCACACCCGCTACACTTGGTTATCGTTTTCCTATTTTTTGTCGACGGTAAATAAATATCGATCGGCTACGGCGTACATATAAACAGAAAGACGAACAAAAAGAACGAGCGAGAAAGAAAAGAACAACTAAAAAGGTATCAAAATTCCATTAATAAGCTACTATAAAAGAGAAAATAATAATAATAATAAACGTAAATACAATGTACGAGTATACAGTAGTGAAGACCCTAGGCTAAAAACCTCTCGACCCTACACCATCGCCTAAGTAATCCGACCAGAACAGCTCTTTTATTCTCATAATAATCATTATGACAATAAAAATTTCATATTATAGATAAAACATTGTATAAACGCACGCGCACGTACACTCAGTAAGAGAGAGAAAGAGCGAGGGAGTGACACCGTCTATAGAATAACATACACATAATCTGCCCTTCGATACATTAGTCAGTATATCTCACAAAAACATAAATAAAATTAAGGGAATGTTTTTCCAAAGCGATTAAATTTTATCTAGTATTCGATTCAAATTATAAATATTTTTAACAAGGTTTTTCGGTAATTACGTGAAACGACGCTTAAAAATAAATTTTCAATAAATATATTTGTAAGTTTTAAATATTCCGGTTTTATTAGTTTATTTCATCGCTAGACGATTTTTCGATTTTTAACAGCCGCTTATTTATAAATTCTGCTAATTTATGTACATTAGGAGCCATAACACAATCGCTTTAAGCGACCTGATACGAGACATCAGTCTGTAAAAAAAATATTAACGTTCCTAATAATAACGACTATCCCGTATCAGATGTACTAAGTAAAAGTTAAAAGATTTCGACTTGCGACGCTCCTCTGCGTGCGATTACCTCCATTGAGAAGAGCAAAAGGAAAAATTACAGTTTACAGTATTTAAAATTAGCATTAGTATTTAATAATTACTGTGAATAAATTTGTAAAAGAGTTTTTTATAATTCAAATCGTTCAAAATTTGAATCCGTATTAATCGCTAAACGTAGTAATTCGTAAAAATAAATCTTTTATTCTGAAGGGTACACGATAACAAATAATATAGATCGCACCAGCAATTGGCGGTAGATATGCTTCTCCAGGGATACAAAAAAAGGATCTGTCCGTTTAATAAATTCATCGACAAAATAATGCTCTTAAATAAATCGGAGAGAAGATTTAAACGGTTCGGTAGTTTATTAAAAACGTCATCGGAAGCGTAATTTTTCGTAAGGCAAATTATTATAAGTTACATGTAAAAGTTCCGTTGTCGGTTCGGTAGAGGGGGATAGTTTTTTTATAGGAGGAAAATAACCGACTACTCTTTTCAGCAAACGATCACATACGTACAGTCGGGTTAACATTTAATATTTTTTTTAACGTTAGTTTACACGGATTATACTTACGGGCACCAAACGATCGTCTGGCAACCCTTTCTTTAACGTGAAATCGTTCGGAATTGTTGGAAGAGTCCAAAGGGATAATATTTTGCTTTAAACGGGAAAAGCAATAATATTTAAGGATAAAGGTAAAGTTTGTCGAAATTTCTTTTTTTTGTAAAAATATTTTCTAATAAAACCGTAAATTGTTGAAAATAAACATCATCCGATTTATAATCGTATAATAAATATATCTTTAATAATTTAGCTATTTTTTTTCCTTTATTTTAACAGAAACCTCGTTTTTTAGGCAAAATATATATATTTTTTTAATTATTATTGAAAAATTCACTAAAGAAGTCGATTCAAGTTTGTTTTTCAGAATGAGGTTTAAGTACTCGACTAGAAAAAAACATAGGTTACATAGCACACATCATGCGATATGCGACTATTCGTATACTAAAAACTAAGTTCATTTTTTTAATTTTAATAAGTTTAATAAGTATCCGTAGCGATGAACTAAAAAAAATAGTGATAAAGGACGGTAAGAAATAGGTGGTTACATGTAAGAAAAAATCAACATCGACCGAGTTATAAGGGTAAAAATCAAACAACAGCCGTTACTTTTATTTTGATAAACATATAAGAACGCTAAAAGAGGTAGAAGACATGTTTATACCATTAGGGATTCAAATATTTATGTATTAAAAAAAAAGTATCGTGTAGAAGTCCATCTAATTAAATAAAAGGACAAACAAGACTAAAGGGGTCATTCGTTGCATTTGAAGAGTCGAGTACGAACCGGGGTCTGGGATCCACAACTATCGTAAGCGGAGCGTTAAAAAAACATTATAAATCAGAGGATTCTTTTTCAAAGCTTCTTTACAGTTTTATACGTCTCTCCCACTCTAACTCTCTCTCTCTCTCTCACATACACACACACTCCCTCTCTCTCCCTTTTTTTACATTCCTATTCAGACTAGATAAACACGGACGTACACACGCGTCGAAATTTTGACATTTTATACATCATAAACGTTATTAAGATAGTATCTTACACGAAAACGTAATAATATATCGATTATTACAGACTAAAGAGATGCCAAATTTTATTTAAATATAACCTTTTTTTTTATTTTGCGATTAAATTTTATCCGATAATAGATTTAACTCTATTAAAATAAAAAATAAATTTAAGATATTGATAAAAACATTAATTTAAGGTAGGATATTTTTAATAGATTTACGGTTTCGTAAATAATTCCGGGATATAGTATTACTAAAAATATTACATACAGTCGGTATATTTTTAATTAATAAATTACTTAGCCATTAATAGCATTATATTTTTGCCTATCGGTTGGAGCCCCTATGTAATTCGCTACATAAAAATGGTAAAAAAATCTTAGTACGATCTTATGCTAATTCCTGATCGTGAGAAATTCTATTCGGACAAAAGGCGTCAACTTTGTCACGTTAACGTGATAGTTACTGCCCATTGGACCTTACTGAGGAGAAATATTTAATCGCATTTTCAAAGGCACACATCTGCGGTGTAATAATAATTATTTTTTTTATTATTACATTATTATTAATGATACAACAAAATGTATACTTCGGTTTCTTGAATTTTCTTTTCACTAAAATATATATGTTTGCAAGATGGCCGATAAGCGAGAAACCCGGTATTCCGAAAGTGATTTAGCCGGGGACAATCAATTAGCGACTACACAGATGGTTGAAAATCATATTACATTCGTTTAATTGCTGTAGAATAAAAATAAACTATTATTCAAAAAAAAAACAAAAAAACTGGTAAATCTGAGCGATTACACACGATGTACCGTAGCAGATATGCTTAGAATTAGGAAAATTCACGATCTAAAAATGTTGGAAAGAATGTTAAAGTTAGTTAGGGTTTTGTAGAGAGAGGTTAGGAATAAAGTACAAGGGCATTAAAATATTAAACACCATTTCGTAGGGCACTATACGGAATTTATATTTAAATCGAAATATACTTACAGAGAGACTACACCAAATATTCCGTGCTATTAGTTCTGTATACAACGGAAAATCATTACGTTGAGCATCTTCAGTCTTCAACGGCTGATTTTCAGTTCGAATGACGAATATTAAGGTTAGTTTATTTTGCATTCCGACACTTAATTCTATGGATACCGGTGTTCTTTGGTGGTTGGGTTTCAATTAACCACACCACTCAGGAGCGGTCGACCTAATTCTGTTCTAGACTACAAGTTTACCGGTACGTTTACACTTGCATTGCACTACGTCTTCAGCGACGTCAGGCCCGGCAAGCCAGTAGCGGTTATTGCATTCGCCTATATATATATATATATATATATATACAGTCAGACCCGGCAGTAGCTGAAAAATCAACTGGAGAAAACAATCATTATATATATATATATATATATATATATATATATATATATAAATTGGAAGAAGTAAATTTACATCAAAATAGAATAAACGTATTTTAAAATACATTTTGGATTCAGATTATGTTTAAATTCATTTTTCAGAATTTTTTTACTCTTCTGTTGTGTGTAAAGAAAAGTTATTAATTAATTTATAATATTAAATGAATACGGAAGTTATTAATTTACCTAGATGTTTTAATATTTGTTATTTTATTTTTGTGATATCAACATAGTGAGTCACTGTACATAATATGCATGTTCGTACAAGTCCATACTGCGCGCGTTCACAGAGGTCCGTATCTAACCGGTTAATAATCATGAATTAAACGACTACAAATTGTTTTCTGCCTTTAGTTGAACGTGTTTAAACGAAAACGATGCTGTTTCACTTTTCCAGAAACACGGCTTTCTACACAATCGGTGTACATGTGAGCGGGAATACGACATGATTTTACGAACCGGTGCTACAGTGAGGGATGTACAGAATATAAATACGATTCTGACCGATTATAAATTACTATTTCGTATAATAGTATTCTTCGTTTACGCGTGGGCAAAGGGCCTAGCATCGTCCAAATTTTGTGAACGTGAATTAGAAATCGATCGCAACACTTTTGTGGACTGGAATAATTATTTGCGCGAAGTTTGTGCTGACCATATCATTAACAATCCGGTGATAATCGGCGTACCCGAAATAAAAATTGAAATTTACGCGAGTACTTTTACTCGACGAAACATGTTTTCCATCATATACTGCCTCAGTAGTGGTTACCGACGAGAAAGTAACGCATATTTTTTGGTCACGGTGCCAGACGGAAGCTCGCAAACGTTAACGGTTTTAATAACAAATTACATAACTGCGGGATCGACATATTTTTCGGACGAATGGTGGGCATATCGGAAAATTGCAAGCTGCTGGGAAACTGTCCGCTAAACAGTTAATCGTAAAATTATGTGATCCACAATCGAGAGCCCGCCCGCAAATTATATAAAATTCATGGAAATTACCGAAACACCGTAAAAAAATTCGGTGCGGTCCAGAAAGAGGAATGATAAATTCGTATCTTGCAATGAGAGAGTTCAGACTTTTTGTAATTCAGAGAGTAATAGACTTTGCGTTTTATTTCAAAAAATCTTCGCTGACATTGCCGCTTACTGACCTCTTGAATAAAAGCTGTCAATATTTAAAATAAAACTATAAAAAAGAGGATCAGCGAAAAATCATTATTTGAAAAGCCTAACGCAAACGGTTATTTATTACTCATATCGTAATAAACGTAAAAAAATCGTTTAACTTAATTTTAAAAAGAAATTAATTTAATTCACAAAATCTTCGATTACTTGCACAGAAATATTTTACGGGTGATGATTTATGGTAACCGATTTAAAATTACCAGTGTTGCTTGGCAGTTAACGAAAGACTACCCTTTTTATTAACGAGATGAAATTTCCAGTTGTAACAAAAAAAAAGATAATATTTATGGAATACAATAAGACTATTCTCAATTTTTACTGTTACAAAATCAAGCATAAATATTTAAATTCAAAAGCTTTAAATAAATAAATAACGAGATTTCTTTAATGTCCGTACTGTTTCACGTGTTTTTTTAGTCTATGGTTTATTTTCGGAATTTTTGGGGGATTAGGCGGTATTTTTAAAGCCGCATGAATTTCTTCAAGGAAAATTTCGAAATGAGAATTTATACTATGTCATAAATACCGTGCATGAGGAGCGGGATTCAAACCCAGAACTATCCGGATGAATGAAAGAGATGCTAGCGTAGTTTCGGGGTTGAAAAATCTATTTGAAACATTTCAAAACACTTCAGGGGTGAAGTAGTGTAAATAAACAAATTTGTTACTCTGACCGATACATAATAATATATTTTACAAAAACTGGTAGATATGCTATTCCATGGATAAAGAAAGGAAAACGTCATAATATTTGCCTGAATATAAAAGATAAACCGCAGTAAAATCGTGATCAGAGCAGCACCACAGAATATAAAATTTATTATAACGTAAAAGATACGTGCGATTAAAATCAATATTAATTATTTAATATATTTAAATATATGATATAGTGTGAAAATAAACACATCAAGATATTAAATATAAAAAACAACTAATAATAATTCAGAATTCAGAAGGTGACAATAAAAGTTATTTCACAATATATTCCTGTTTATGTACAGGTCTTAACGAAATGTAGAAAATTCAACGGTTTTTCTTAAATGTTTTAATTAATGTTATTAAAAATTCTTCACGCAGTAATATTATTTCTGTAATTTTTTAAAAATTGTTTTA
This sequence comes from Lycorma delicatula, assembly GCF_047948215.1. Classification (NCBI taxonomy): domain Eukaryota; kingdom Metazoa; phylum Arthropoda; class Insecta; order Hemiptera; family Fulgoridae; genus Lycorma; species Lycorma delicatula. Next base: position 134,001,949 of record NC_134461.1, on the reverse strand, counting down.
AATAAATTGGTAAGAAGATTTTTCCGAACGGTTCGGTAATTTGTTAAAAACGGTGGTAAAATTTAAGGGCCTTCTTGTAAGCCGAAATATTATGTTGAGCTACACGAAAACTGTATTGTTGTCTGGTTTGATATAGGTGGATGTTTTTATTTTAAAGAATAAGCTACTATTACTTTTAGCAGAAATTGGACGTTCATAAATGTAAACACAAAGATAAGATTTTTAATTTTCTAAACATGAAACTACGCGATTCATACTTAGAGGCTCCAGATAATGAACCATTTATTTTATTTTTGAAAACTTGTTCTGGCTTTTTGAGGGGGCCCCACAAGGAAAATAAAATATAAGATAAGAATATATGCAAGCGTAATAATATTTATTAATGACGACAAACTTAGCGGTTTATTAAGATGCTTCAAGGAAAACCGGTACGGTGAATGAAAAATTGAAGAAATACGTATTGATAAATTATAACCGTTGTATTTTATTTTAACAAAATCTTTGATCGTCCCAAAAGAATATCTAATGAAACACCCAAAAATATATCGCTTTCAGCAACAGTAATACAACCGTAATCATTAATGGGAATTCTGTTCATGCGACCAACGATGTTACGTTAATCTAAAAAAGCACAACGCAACGGTTTTATCGTATTCAGAGTTCGAAAACGGTACCAAAATTTGAAGCCCGATTAGATAAATGAAAATTTAACTGATATTTTATCGCATCTAAACTAAGGTTCTGAGAAACCGGAGAAACTATCACTCGACTTCACTTTAATCAAACAATAACATTCAAGAAATTTTGGCAAATTGTAATATTTGCCGTACTTTAATTTATTTCATTTTTTCTAACCGTTCAGAGTTGTAACGTAAGAAAAACTTGTCTTTGAAGAGTTGTAACTCGTTAATTGTGTCGTGAAAAAATGTAAGTTTTATTCTATATTAAATGTTGTTCTTTACTTGATTATTATTTCGATTTGTAATTTATTTGAAGTAAACTTATTGGGATTATAGTAAATTACGCAAAGAAAGTGCTGTCGTTTTTCATCTGTTTACCGGTTTAACTTCGATATTTTATACCGAGTATATAATCAATATTAGTTGTAGGAGATTTATTATAACAGGTAAAAATAAATTTAATTATAAAAATTTATCATTATCTAGTATTACTTCAGCTGAAAGGGTAAGAAATATATATTACCGATATAGTTTTCGTTACTGGATCTCTATTTGTGTCATAATGACACGGTTGTGGAATAAAATAAATTGTTGAACTGCTGCTTCTACTGTAAATATTTACTATATTTTGTACCGCCATTAATACATCGATCAGATTATTACAACACCGTCAGAATTCAAAATAGAATTAAAGTAATAACTTTTAACTGCGTGGCATATTTATTATTAACTATTCTTTTACATTTGTAAGAAAAAATAAAACCGGAATATCTTATAAATAAGAAAATTACGTAGGAATAATTATGCTGTTTAAAAACTAAATGATATTGCAGTTAAAGGCGATTTACAAATAAAACGGTTGAAAATAAGTTAATATGAGACACGATTGTACATTACGAACAAATAAAACAACAGAACTTTCAGAAGTCAATAAATAACGAGTATAACCTGCAAAATTTACTAATGAACACATTACCTCCGCTTTATATTAAAAGCAAATTCTTTCTCGGTTGTTACGATACTTTTGAAAACATTGCAAATAAATACGGCAAAATACAATGAACAGATTTGAGCCGCAGTAAAACCAATAAGTAAATTATAATTATAGGTTATGATTATAAACATTTTTAATACTACTTGTAAAATAATAAAATAAAACGTAAACTTATTTAATAAAACTGACCGTTTGTAATTATCACAGCCGCCCGACAATAACTTTGAGTCTGCATAAAAATGTTGGGCCAGATCCGCAAGGCCAGCCATGTTATCTCACACACCATGATATGATAACATCAATTCGTATTACCGTACATCGCAATAAAAGAAAATATTTACGTATCTGTACAAGAAACAAACCGCAATCGTAAATCGTTCCACACATCACATTTTGTTGATATATGAAAACAAAAAAGGTTAAAAAACTTTTTATCAAGTACACTGGAAACGATCAGTCGCATCAATAGATCATCTCTTTTTAACAACACTGAACCTACTACTAATACAGGCACGGCAAGCGAAGAACTACAAATGACGCTCGGGCTGTTCGAAGTAGTAGCCTGTCTGTGAGACTAGCAAGTTACTTTACACACACAGCCGGTCGCTGATAGGACCCTCCTCTATACTACTCGGTATCAAACCCCCTCCCTACTATCCCTCCAACGTTGATTATCTATTTGCCAAGCTGCCCGTTCTAGTCGTTATAGGTAAAGTTTATCATTTATTACATCTTTTTTTTATAAAATCTATTTAATTACCAAAATGATACCCGAGATTACATAAATTAACCGATCTCAGTTTTTATAAATCGAGAATCAAATATTTTAATCTATTATTTTTTAATGTTTCTTTATTATTATTAATAGTACTATTTTTTTAATAAATTCTACTCAAAAATAAAATTAATATATTCCATAAATTAGTTTTTAAATTTAAATTTAAAAAAATTATCTTTTATGTTGTACTGTTTTGTAATTTGTTCCATCTCTCAAATGCCATTAACCGAATGTTCGCTATTGGTATGACCGCCTACCGGTCAAGACCGATCAGTCCCGACAATTTATAAGCTATTCCTAATAACAACAAGCATCCGATGCCTTGTTTACTATTGAATGTGAGGATAAGAATGACGCGGTTTCCAAGCTGAATATATTTTTACATATCGGCACACGAATCTAATGAAACACAGGTGATAAGTGCAATGTTCAGTCATTTTTACTTTCGGCTTAAGTAACTTTTATATATATATGTCGTAGGCGAATTGAAAACTCAGGGTTATTGTAAAGAGCCTACGACATTTTCAATGCGCCCGACAAATTGAAAAATTATCTAGCAATTTCTAATCAGACTGATATTTTTCAGGTGCTGTAATGAGTCAGTACAACTTTAGCTAATTATCTATTTAATTATGTCCCTCCATACTCAGTGAACATTTGTAGGGAAATGATAAGTATAATTTTACCAAACTTAACCTACTAGCAAGCGTAGGTTAAGTTTGGATAGATTATATTTATAACATTATTAGAGTAAATAAAGCTTATTAGAGTAAATAGCGATTTACTCTATTTCACTTTAATGAGCAATCAATTGCGCGTTTTCTAATTAGCCTAAAGTTTGCGTTCATTACAATAAGCCTGAAAAATATCGGGCTGATTAGAAATTGTTACATAATTTTCCGATTTTCCGAGCGCATTGCAAAATGACGGTTCTCTTTAGAATAACCCTGATTTTTCAATTTGCCTACGATATATACATCAAATGCTTTAAATCTCTTACGGCCTTAAGAAAGTTTTGAGTAGATATGTAAAATAAAGATGTAAGTTTATTTAATTGCGATGTAAATACAAATTAAACAGTTACCGTTTTCAAAATCGTCGAGTTTGTATGCTGAAATATCTTCTCAGATAGCCCTTTCTTTTTACAATATATCCGTTTATATCGTTTGTGTTTTGTCCTAAGGCAAAATGCGTTTCATTAGTTAGAAATTTATTGTCGTTATTTGAACCCTTTTTTCTTTAATTTTTAGACTACGCAATTTTTAATTTTATTATTATTTTTGGCGACAATGTATTTTAAGATAAAAATATTGTTAATTTTGGATGTAGACTGAATCACACTTTAAACGCTTTTCAACAAAATTATTTACCAACGAAAATTAAAATAATATACAGTAGTTTAAGACAGCTAAAAATAAATAACGAATTAAAATCAAGATCTTTTAATCGTTTGAAAATATTTAAACGGTTTAAATATTTAACAATAAATTAAAGTTAAAATACAATAAATACTAAATATTAATATTTAAAACAATAAATTCTAAAAATTATTTAATAAAAATTAAACGATGATTCCAGTAATTAAACAAACTTTATTGACAATATTAAAGTTGACAAAATGTATAATAATTTCCCGGTTATGGTGCAGCTAGCTACAAAAGAGAAAGAATGCTATTACAGATAACTTTTTTGGATCGGCAGTTTTGCACATGTCGATGTTCCTTGAACCCCCCCCCCCCCTTCAAACCAAGACCTCAATTTTAGCATTGAAAAATTCTGGATAGATTTATGTACGTGTGTATGTCGATCTTTTTTTTGCTCGATATCTTCCGATCGGATGGACCGATTTGGATGAAATTTGGTACCATGATTTTAATTCCATTTAATTTTAGTAACAATCGGTCAAGGGGATAGAGAGATACGGAGTTCATGACCCTGTAACGAATTTCATTGAAAGGCAAATTTTTTTCACATAATTTAATGTCCCAACGATGCTTTCTGATTGTGTTTGACCATATTCATTTCAATATAAAGAAGTGGGGCAGAAAAAAAAAAATTTTTAGTTACATATGTTTAAAAAAAATTAATTAATTTTTTTAAATTAATATGCAGAATAACTATTAGCATATTTAGTAAATAAACTAAACTATTGCCGTACACCCGCTTTCCACGGGAAAATTGTACAATTCATTGCTGGTTTTTTAATGAAAACTTTTAGTCTTATTTATACAAAAGCCTTAGATTGTTTCTGGAAATGCCAAAATTGAAAATGAAGGATAAAATTAATTATTTTTTAATATTTTAACGTTAAGAATACAATTCGACATTCTTAATTATCAAAACACGTTTCTTAATTATTAAACTGGTTAAAAATTACCATTGTACAGATAAAAATTACGGTTCTACAAAATTTATATATATATATATATATATATATATATATATATATATATATACATATATGAATATTAACTTAAATGTAATTTATTTAAGTTTATTTTCCTCTTGATTGGATAGAATTAAATATAATAAAGGACATATTTTACTTAAAAATATTACCTTTATTAATTTCTTGGGTTAACTAATCTACTATTCAAACTTATAAATTAAATACACAACGTTTCACTTAGAATTCTCTAAGCTTCCTTACATACTCATAGTATGTAAGAGAATTTTGTATGATATGAGTATGAATGTGTAAAGTCACCTGAAGAAGCTTAGAGAATTCCAAGTGAAACGTTGTGTATTTAATTTATAAGTTTGAATAGTAGATTAGTTAACCCAAGAAATTAATATAAAGATATATATATATATATATATATATATATATATATATATATATATATATATATATATATATATATATTACGTCATAAATTTCATCATTTTTAACTAATTTAAGTCCTGTACGTGAAAAAAAAAAATTTAGACCTTACTGAATAAATTATGTATTTGTACACTTAATCATTAGCAAATATGAAATACTAAAATAAATAAAAAATACTGTAAATATGTGCACTACAGAAATTCATTCCCACGCTGACTAATTACAATACAAATTTGAAGATGTCTACTTAAATATTTCTTATTATAATAAATTCAAAGAGTAAGCTGTACAAGGCCGATATTGAAATAGTAATCTAAAAAAAAATTCATTCGTGGAACACTGTTTATAACAAATTAAAATCTAAAACTAGATGCGCATTTCGATAGTTAAAAAATGATTAGCAGAGCTGTAGAGGAATTTTAACAGGGAAAAAGATTTTGTAGTCTTTTCTAAGTATTATAGCTTTTACGGACTCGTACTTTTATTTTTACGAATTCCTTGTACTTACTGATGACCGTTTGACCGTCTAAAAGGCCGACTAATTAAAACCTTTTTAAAAATCTTTAGCGTTTCTTTTTGTAATTTTATTTGTATAAGGACGACGTAAAAATATAAAATTAACAAGTCCATAAATATTTAATAAAATCCAACCGATGACGTATTATATCATTTCTGTTAACGCCAAAGCTGTATTGAGGTATACAAACTGTACACAAACTGACGCGAGACACAAGTCACATCTGAAGACGATTAAGGTATGCTTAAGGAATAAGAATACTTGCTGCTGGACATATTAGAAAAGACTGAAATGCTTTCCCGTAATGTTTAGATTGTATGTCAAATATATACGTCAAGCGCGTTGAAAAACGAAGTCGTACAGTCCCTTCGAGTGATGGAGATGTTTACGGTTATTTACTTTATCGATCACCATTATCCTACGGGAAAAGATTTTTTCAGGAATCCCTTAGATGCTTTATATCGGTCATAGTCTAGCCTAGACTAACTAGATAGGTTAATGTGCTCCTTATTTTTTAGTATAATTTAAAAAAAAAGAAAGATTAAAGTCCGTGATTTTTTTCGATCCTTTCCCTTCATTATTCTGAATGATGTAGTTTTGCTGTAATTTCTAAATTTTTTTGTCACTGTCTTATCAGTGGTTTTTCTAGTAAATTTTTTTCTCAGTATCTATTTAACTACTGAAGCAGACATTTTATTAAAATTATCTGTATACGATTTTTTGAAGGTTTCATCGTTTATTATAACGCTTCCTATATGTGTAGAAAAATATTGTTTAAATATAATCGTTACTCGAGCATTCTTATAAATCACTTTACATCAGATAGATAATTATACAAAGATATAGGAAATAAATAAAGATCAAAATGAATAACGGACGTTTTAATATAAACTTTTACAATATTTACAATATTAATGTAGCGATAATTCCGCACGTACTCTTATATGTGTATTTGGACATGTGATTAGTAACACATCAAATGAGAACGTAATATATGTACAGCAATTGGCAGAATGACAGTTTATAACTAAAATGAAGGGAGGGAAAAAAATAGAGACGTAGTTGTATCATATAGTTAAGTTTGTTGTAGCTGTATAGTCCGGCGAATGTTACGAACACCTGCTGGTGTGTAGGCCTATGTATACGAGGAGTTGAAGGCGTGAGGAGAGTCGTCTTGCTCTAGTCTTGAAATTGGCTTGAATTAACCGCTTCCTGAAGTTATAAGCAAACAACTTGTCGCTGTACACAGTTCTTACAGACAACCTTGCAACCGTTTGCTTACATATCACAGTACTAAGAAAAACATTTTTTTCTACTTCTTACAATTAATATACATAATATTAAATACTATAGAAATAATACCGATTAATTAATAGGAAATTATTTAAATAGTTCAATTTTCAGTTAATCAATTCATAATATACTAACCTTCGCGAATAGCGGAAACGTTTTGTCACGTTAATCGATGACTAAGATGCTTAGATCTATCAAAGATGCATTTTTAAAAAGAAAAATTATTTATTTATTACGCAACGTAACAAGAGCCTAATAATAGTTACTGATGAATAATACTGACTTTTGTAGCGTTTAGAAATTCTACGCCTAACAGAGACTCGAACCCGGAACTTCCAAATGAAAGACAGAGAATAATAATAGTAAAAAGTTTCATCCTTGCGCATTTTCTAGTTAAAATTACTTACTTTAAAAGCTAATTTATACGGTGCATTTCTACATTTTGGATTCCCTAATTACAACACGGAAAACCTGACAAAGCTTTTTAGTGTAGTTTTCCTTTTTACGTTATCGTTAAAATGTCGTTCAAAAATGTGAAAATTATCGTTCAAATATCGACAATAATCGATCGATAACGATCACAGGAGGAAACGATCCGAGAACCTCAGCCAAAATTACTATCGCTGTGCAATCGTTATAAAATTGATTTATACGATGTATATTGTATACATGTTGCCGTTCATATCGATCGCGGTCGCTTTCTAAGAGAATTATAACGATCAGTACATAAGTTGTTCCTACGGTGAAAGAGTAAAAGTGTTACTTGTAAGACGAGGGATATTATTGCACAACCACATATCCACTTCAACGAAAGACGTCGACACGAAATGATTTTTCCTCATTTTTTGCAGTAAGCTTGGCACGAGATAGGGACTTGAGGACGCTTTAATTTTTTTAGGAATAACTTTTGATATACGAAGTTAGATACTGGAAAAATGGAATCTATTTGATTACGACAGAATCCTTTGAACGTCGTTAATTTACGTCTCCGTTGCATTATACTATTATAATTACTCGGCTATTTCATACGATCTAATCAGCGTAATAAACGTTAGACCTTCGTCTGACAACATTATCTTTCTCGGCATTAAAGAAAGATTTTTTCTTTAAATTTTTACCCCGAAAAATGAATTTTATTATTTCAATTTTATTTTAATCTTATTTTTCAATAAAATTGGGTCATCGCGATGGACGAGTGTAAATCGGATCGATAATCGATATAACACTGACCTTCTTCTTTCTTTACTGTTTAGCCTCCGGTAACTACCGTTTAGATAATTCTTCAGAGGATGAATGAGGATGATATGTATGAGTGTAAATGAAGTGTAGTCTTGTACATTCTCAGTTCGACCATTCCTGAGATGTGTGGTTAATTGAAACCCAACCACCAAAGAACACCGGCGGTATCCACGATCTAGTATTCAAATCCGTGTAAAAATAACTGGCTTTACTAGGACTTGAAGATATAACACTGACCGGTTTATCTGAACTACACGGGCGTATTGAACGTAATAGAATATTTTGCATTTAGTCTGCTACACTCGCTTAATTCATTTATTTGTTTAAGATGTAATTTGTTTAATACTATTATCATCCGCGGTAAACGATAGGTAATTAATTTAACAATAACTTATTTAATCGTCGGTTAAAATTCGGCTTTTATCGCTGTTAATGCGTAACCTAGTACTTCAATAATTAAGTAATCTGTTAGACCTTATAACGACTACTTTATTAAACGTTATTGTTGTACGTTATGTTTGCCGTCTATTTATGCAATTCGGCGTGTGCCAGCCGGATGATATTTTTGGTGTTTTAAGTTAAACGTTTAATATCGTATTTCACTTTGTTTGATATCGCCTTTATCATACGACATAAACGTTTTGCATCGATCTTGTGTTTTAATGTTATTGTTTTTTAATTTTTAATATTTGTTTACTAAATTATTGTATCCGGGCGCTGATAACGATACTTCGTTGTGCGCCCAGGAAAAGAAAAATTAAAAAAAAAAAAACACATTTATGTGTAATTTTTATTAAAATTAAAAAAACAAAACACGAAATCTTCGTGTTTTGTTTTCTTTCCGATAGAAGTAGAAAAGTTTGAAATTGCAATTCTTGTAATTTATCTATAAATTGAAAAGCAGATTAAAAAATTCGGTACAGTACTTGAACTTTCTACTGACGTATATTTTACCAAAAATTCTAGATTTTTCGCCGATAAAAATTATGATTCCGCTCTACGGGTCGTCATGTAGAACAAAATCCATTATTTTTAAGATTTTAATATAAAAACTTAAAATCAGGTCGTAATATTTATTACGACCGGTAGATAATTCTAGGTATTTTTTTTTCAAAAGGATCGTACGATTTTTTTTATTTTATAAAGTCATTAATATCAAAAAACTTATGAGGAATTCTTTTAAAGTTAAACAGATCGTTTCACGGGGCCGATGTTTAATCTTCAAAAATCCTTCCGTTTTACCGATCGTTTGGAGTTGCTACATTTAAACATCTTTTCCGTGATCGTGGGTCGGGTCGTTCTTAAAACTTACACTCTTATTTATTAAATCGGTTTTACCTTTTTGATCTGTACACTTCGTCCACCTGTAGAACGCAATTTACTACCGCCATCGTTACCGTCTGTATTCAACGACATCGGTGAATAAAGATAGAGAGCATTTTATACTTTTAATAAAATAAGATCATATCGCTTGTTATGACCATCGCCCAAGCTTGAATCATTATTATTAAGTAAGAATCTACTGTTTTAAACAGAGTCGTTTTACTTCTCTTCAGCGGTTAATAATAAAAAAAGTAGAAATACGCCGTTTAATTTTGAGGTTGTAAACGCTACACCGAACAAAATTCATTTGATTATATATAAATTTTAAGGTAATACGGTATTTAAAATTCATTTTCTCATTAAAAAAAACCGCAACGACTATCACCCCGCTCAACTATTTTTGAACGAGCTTCCTAAAATAAAATTGTTACTTCAAATGCTGTAACCGATCGGAAATCTCATAAGCTCATTTTTTTACTTAAAAAACAAATTGCAATGAGAAGTTTCTGGGTAGCAGATCGGAGTACAGCTTCCAAAAAAAAAAATTCATTAAATCCGTAATTACCCGATACGCTCGGTTATAACGATTAAACATCTTTATTAATATAATAATTTAAAACGGTCAAGAATTGTGTTAATCGCAACACCGGATCGTCGAATGACCTACCTCGTTCTGTTAAGCTCGGTCGTAAAATTCCCATACTTGTATTATTAATTTTACTTCGCATATGGGACACCGGTATTAATTACATAAGGTTTCGTAATGCCGATTCACAAGTCGTATACACCATAATATACGCGTATAATACAATAACACGATAAATCTAAATACGAAATTAGAAATAACACGACAAGTTGCATCGAATGGACGTACGTAAACGGTATATATAATTTGAATATGGATAGGCATCAAAAGAATTTGTATGCGCGACCGCATATTTTTAATTCTTTTCTATAAAAAATACTAAAGAGGAAGAGACGTAAAATAATTTCTCGTGTAAAACTGTTAAACTTTTATGCAATAAATAAACCAAAAAAACGCTGCAGGCATTTATCTTATGTCCGTTTCGAGGTAAATCTACTGTTAAAACCTACTTTCTTAAGCAGATATAAATTTACGCATACACGTATTAAGAAACACGCATAATTAAACGCACACATTATAACTATAAACACGTATATTTTATACATGTAAGTATAAACAAATAAAAGTTGCATACTTTCTAATGCCTTATTTTACTCTCTCTTCTCTCTCTCTCTCTCTCTCTCTCTCTCTATATATATATATATATATATATATATATATATATATATATTCAGTTGAACACTTTAATGACTAAAATTAAATTTCAAAATAATTACAGACAAAGAATAAATTTTGATGAAATCGTTGATAAAATCCAATATATTAACATGATATTACAGTTTTGAAGGTTAATCGCTAAATAAATGCCAACAACGGACAAAAAAATCTTTCCCATCCAGGGATAGAATCCTTTTGTAACGAATTTTAAAATCCAATCCTCATAATTTTGATTAAATAAACTTTCATTTTATTAAATGATAAATTCAATTTTTGTTCTTTTATAGTTTTTACACGGTAATATGTTGTAAGGTGTTGTGCCCGTAAGAAAAATTTTACCCGGAGATAATTTTTAATAATACACGAAGTAGTTTTTGCGACAACGAATTTATACTTCCTCAAAAATCTATTGTGTCTGTACGTGAACAATTGATTTTTATCATAATACGAATCGAAATTCATCTTATACAACTTTACATATCCGATTATAATTTTCGGTACCATTATGGATCGGAATAAATGCGGACAATCAACCCGTTTAAAAATACAATTTTATGAAACATTAAATAAAGAGTGATTCACGTACGCGATCGGACAGAACAGAACTTGACAAAACAGATCACTGAAAAAACAGAACAATGAATGAACGTAACAGTGAAGAAACAGATCTGTGAAAAAAACAGAACATTCAAGATTTGCCTAATTTCAAAAAAAGAATTTCAATAAAGAAAATACAGTATTTATTTTTTAACTACTGAAGGGAATAGTTAGAGAAATATTTATTCATATAATTATAATTAAATTTATTTAGGATTCCTGACACAAAACAACAGCGTTCGTTATTTTGTAACAAAATAACGAACGCAAATAATAACGAATAAAGTATTTTATTTTATTATTTTGTATTTAGTAGTTTAATTTTATGCCATAATCGCAGAATAGCGGAAGCAACAAAACGTTTATTATTAATAATTTTGTTGTTTAATCATTCGTTTAAGTAATGGGATAAAACACTTTTGTTTTAGTATAAATACAAATAGACTATTTGCTTATAAATCCAAAAACACTATGTTATAAATTTAAACACTTTTACCTACAATCATCAAAAGAATTCTTATATAACGTTATAGATTAAAAAATACTTATCTTAACTGTAAGTAAAATTAATACATTTAATACATAAATACAATTAATACATTAAAAATTATCGGGCATTAAAACACTCTTTAAAATATTTCATTGGTTTTTGAAAAAATAATACAATAAAATACAAGTAACTTTCTTAAAATCCTATTAGAAAGAATACGGATTAATAATTCCACGAAGCCGTTACACGGAGTTTAATGTGCTTTACCAAGAAATGAAAAAGAACTACCGGTGATCACATCAAAGATTCTCAATTTGAATTTTTAAATTTTTTTTAAATTCAGAAAACAATTTTTTCTTTTTTCCCTTTTATTTATATTATTTAATGACGTTTCTCGGATTTGTTGTTTAGCCACATCTTCAGATTTGTATATTTTATGTTATGTTAGACCATCGCGTTATAATAAAAAACAGTCGAAAAATAATCTAGAGGTCAGGAATTATTACAAAAAATTCAGTAAATAGTTCCAGTAAGCAGCAAAAATGTTCAGTAAGTACAACATTGGTTTATCAAAAAGTAATAATAAATATATTATAATAATCGTTCATTTATTATTAAATCTTTAGTAAAAATTATGAAAGTTACTGCTGAATATTTTAATTTTGATTAAGTAAAACTTTAAATTATATAGTTAATGGAAATATTTTTTTTTATAGAAAACTTTATCAGATTCAGTTAAATGATACTAATGATTATATTGTAAGACATCAGACCATTAATTTAGTATTAATATAAATACGAACTAAAATGACAAAATACAAATATTTGGATATTTGTTCTTCCCTATTCTGCTATTACGGGATAAATATTAATTATTAAATATAAAATTAATAAATACATTACTTTTATAATAAAAAGATAATATAATATTACTTATATGTTCTTTACTTTATTTAAGCACGTTTTGTGTCAGGAATCCTAAATAAATTTCATTATAATTATATTATTATTATTCCCTTCCATAGCCAAAAAATAAATACTGTTTTTTCTTTAATCTATTGAAATTAAACGAATGAAAATACGATTTGTTCTGTTTTGTCAAGTTCTGTTCTGTCATAGAACCATTTACGTAGTATTACCGGCGCTTTCTGTGCTCGTTCTACTAGCGAAAATAACGAAAAACGTTCATATAAACATAGCTCCGGAAACGCTCCATTAGCGAGTTACGTCTAGCGAAAATTTTCGCCCTGATTCCTAGGCAAAGAGTGAAATAAAGCCGTACTGGAATTCTAGGAATCCAAATTAAGGGATAAACTTGATGGTTTCATACGATTTTTGGCTAGAAAAATTGAACGAAACAAGTTTTTCAAAACTTGTAGGGAATTTAATTCTGCAAATAACCGATGTAAAATAGCCCGATAAAAACAAATACAAGTTCAAGAAATTTTATTTTATTTCTAACACGTTTCAAAACTTTTAAACGTTATCGACTAGAGAAAATGAAGTTGATATACGCTGATACAATGTTAAAAAAAAAAAATGTAATTGACGCATTTAATAAAGTTTACAGTAAATTTTCAAAAATCTTCCCTTCTACTTCAAACATTTGGCTACACGCCTTAGGATTGCTAGCGCTGCTCTCCTTAATTCTGCAGGACTTTCCTTAATTTGTGTGGCGGCATCGGTAATACGAGCAACCTTATTACAAACGTATTCGTAGCGATTCGTGTAGAGCGCACGTAGATTTGTATTCTAGACATCTTATCGTCTTCGAAATTTATAATACAATCGCCGAGTAGAACCGTAGCAAGAGGCAAGTTAGTTTCTGCTGGATCCCTAGTCGTGGAGCCGTGTGGGAATCCCAGATAATGAACGTGCGGATTCCGCTGCTAAAGACGCATGTAGCCGATCCTCTTTCACCGCTCGTGTTAGTACTACCGATTTTAATAATTCTATTAAACACGCTTTTCGAGGAAGGCGGCAAGATAACTATTACAATAGATAATAAACTCCGATACATCAAGGACACTGTGCTACCGTGGAGATCTTCGATCCGGAATAACTGTCAAGAAGAGGTTATTGTTTGCCGTTTGCGAATAGCGCATACTAATCTTACACCTAATGAATCAGACCGATGCACCCGTTCGTGTTCGCTGCGACTGCCGAATAACGATACACCAATCCTTGTGGACTGTTACACGGCATTGAGTCGGAAATTTAGATTAGAAACTAACATCCGAGATATTCTAGGAAACAAACTGAGGATGTTATTTAAAGCCGGACATCTATATTCGATTATTTAAACATCAGTGCGATGCGTTTTTTTTTTTTAATATTTTATATCTTGCTTTACCTTTTCCTATTTTTCCTGTATTATTGTGCGGTTTGTTTGTTAATTAATTTTTTTACTGTTTAGTTGTTCTTTTTTTTTGTCTTCAGTCATTTGACTGGTTTGATGCAGCTCTCCAAGATTCCCCATCTAGTGCTAGTCGTTTCATTTCAGTATACCCTCTACATCCTACATCCCCAACAATTTGTTTTACATACTCCAAACGTGGCCTGCCTACACAATTTTTCCCTTCTACCTGTCCTTCCAATATTAAAGCGACTATTCCAGGATGCCTTAGTATGTGGCCTATAAGTCTGTCTCTTCTTTTAACTATATTTTTCCAAATGCTTCTTTCTTCATCTATTTGCCGCAATACCTCTTCATTTGTCACTTTATCCACCCATCTGATTTTTAACATTCTCCTATAGCACCGCATTTCAAAAGCTTCTAATCTTTTCTTCTCAGATACTTCGATCGTCCAAGTTTCACTTCCATATAAAGCGACACTCCAAACATACACTTTCAAAAATCTTTTCCTGACATTTAAATTAATTTTTGATGTAAACAAATTATATTTCTTAAGCTTTTCATTCGCGAACAAAGGTTTTTTTTTTATAATTGATAACCCTTTTCATATGATTTTAATCTTAATTAGAAGGATTCTCGGGGTTTGTTAACGTACTCGCTATGAAACGTTTCCAAATGACGTTTAAGTTTATTAGATTTCATATGCTGTCTGCTGCCAAAGGTTTTGAGCAAATGACATACAGAGGCCATTCTTCTTCATTTACCGCAATAGTGGTAAACCCAAAATTTAAGTATCCTTGAGAATATTTTCTTGATTTTATTTTCGGAACCGCGCTCGTCTGCACACTTGTTGATGCTTCACTGTCGTCTAATGCTGTCTTACGCCCACTTATCCGATACGGTTGACTAAGACAGAGAGCAATAGAGAGGCATAGATTCTGGTTTTGTTAAAGCAGCGGATCAGTATTGCCAAATATCAATAAATTTGTTTATTCTTGATAATTTGTAAGGCTTGTATTAAGGTCGTAGTGTAGCTTTAGCGTCAAAATACATTATTATTTTATACATTGTTATTGTATGAGAGGGTGGCGATGAAAATAACCCCCCCCCCCCCAAAAAAAAAAAAAAATTGGCCCCAAATATTGTAAGGTTGAGAAACGCTGAGTTAAGGAAATTAGTAATTGAAAAAAAATTAAGACTACCGATTAATAATTATAATCAACTTTTAATTTATCAACGGAAGTAGTATTTTAACTGAACGTCTCTGGAAAAAATGCCGGCGAAGTTAACAAGTTGTTAATTTATTAAATCGACCGCAAATTACTCTTCTTTAGTTTTGTTCACAATGTTATCGCATACTAGAATATTTATTCTCTTTTTAGATGTATTTTTAGGAGCGATTCGGACCGACATTTCGTGAATTCAATTTGTTACTATCAGAATAGATAAATATGTGAAAGATTCAGTCATAATGTCGGTCTAACGAAGACACTTTTGTGTCACGATAAAGGTAAAACTTTCTGTAAAACTCAATACAGAATAGGATAGGTAAATTCAAAACAAAACAATAAGAATAGGTGAGTTGGAAATATACGTATGATAATATGTAAAAGGTGTTCATAAAATATCGATTTAATAAAAAACAGGTCGTAACCTAAAGGTACCGATATTTATCGGAGAAGTGGTATAGCCTCTGCCTTACCTCCAAAGTTTACGGTTCGAATGTCGGTCGAGCTATGAATTCCGGAAAGTATTATGAAATATCAATTTGATATATTTCAAAAGGTTATCTTAAATCGTAAATTAAACATCGATAAATAAATACATATACGTAAACAGTATATAAGTAGCATCTCGTGTTTTGAACATCGATTCGCATCGACAGAATCGTTTGAAATTACAATAAGATTCTGATTAAACAATTTGAACGATACAGAATAGATGATCTTTGTATTTGTTTCTTAATACGTAATATATGTAAGACGAATTAAAAAAACACACACGATAACAAAACGACCGTAAAAGATAGACTAAACAAATACGTTTGTGATAAAAAGAGAATGTATCTAGCAATCAGGGAGAGCGATAATAATTAATCGTGATTTTGATATCTATTATAACACACCGAACGGTTAATAAATACACCAACAGTCGAATTCCGAGTACGCATTACGTCATTAATAAATAACAAAAATATTTAATAGCGGTCTATGTCATAACATGTTTAATAAAAACATTAATCGGTCTAATCGACTTGTGATGAAAAATTACTTGAAACGGTTTCAAGGGTAAGGATAAATACGAAATAAAGCCGTCGGTGATCGTGCCCTGTTGAGATCATCTGAATAAAAATAATGTTTTGAGGCGAAGATTTTTTTTTTTTTTAAACAGAAGATCCTATTTGAGCAAAAGTAAGAATTTTGTATAAATTTAAAATTCAGTAGAATAAACTAAGAAACCTGAGATCCTATGCGAGTCGTTTTGACTTCCTGAACGTTTAACTCGTGATAACAGGTCGAGAATATTCAGTACGATAAGGATACAAAGTTTAAATTTTTATTTGTTTTAATTATTATCACGTTTCAATGACTCGCTATATTACATATTTCATTAAAACGGTAAGGAAATGAAATTTTAAGGTGCGTATACTCGTGCCCGTCATACATCTACTAAAAAGTACGAACTCTAATCTACTATTAATCTGTAATGTTCCTTTTCACCCGCCCGTAGTAATATTCGAGGAAGCCACGACTAGAGTATATCCTTGTATATATTTATAAAGGACTTGCGGGGATGGTACGCCTCTAGTTCGTTTTTAAGAGCAACGGGAGCCCAAGTGCTCTCCATCCACGAGAATTTGAACCGATATTTATTTCGGTTCAGCCTGGCGGCTGGTGAGCTGTGCGTCTGCATAGAGTTCGAGTCGAACGAACCCATCATTTTCGACTGCTCGGCTTTGGGGGGGGGGGGGGGCAAAACTCAGGTCACCCTGAAACTTAGAGGTCAAGGGGAAAATCGGCCACTCATAAGCGGCGAGTCGATGTGGCGTGAGCCGGGTTGTCGGACCGTGTGAGAGTTCCTTGATGCCGTCGCTTTGTTCAATCGGCATCAGTAGTTTAAGGGATGTAAGACTCTTACCGCTTGCTGTAGGAAGCTACCCACGAGAAATGACTGGCCATCAAATATACCTCCAACCGCTATAATACGGTGGATAGATACTTGCTGGCATTCAGCGACCGATGCGTGGCAGCAAATTACTGTCCTTGACGGAATAAATTTTAATTTATAAACAAGTCATATATTTTAGTATGTAGACGGGGTGAGCCTAACCATTTTAGTAATATATGACAAGTCGGCGGTGGGACACCCAAGCGAGTGGTGTAGGGCACCACGCTTATACCGTTCACGCAGTTAGGTAAGCTCTTGGAGCTAATTAGGATATCGGTCGCTATAGATATATCGGTCGTTTAGAGGCACAGCAGACGTTTGTGGCACGAACATTCGGTCTTGTACTTTAGGGCGACCGAATGGGGTGATGGTGGGAGAAATGCCAGACAAACCGATAGTCAAGGAGGATCCTGTTCGTACTGATGATTCCGTCAGGGAGATGATTCAGCGTTAATTAAATAACAAGTAATGCGGTATTTACCAAAAAATTTACTTTTGTTTCTTCAATATCGGGTCAAAATTCAATCTTAATAGTATGTTTTTTTAGGGAAATTCGATGTACGGTTACAAAAGTTTCAAGACTGATATAATCAAGGATCTGAACTACGACTTGTGAAAGCCTTATTTGAAAAGCGGGGATTGTAACTTTATCGTATATAATTGTTAGTTGCTTTTATACGGATTGAATACTAGACAGTGGATACCGGTGTATTACGTTAGTCGGGGTTCAATTAACCGCACTACTCAGGAGCGGTCGGCCTGAGTCTGTACAACACTACATTTCATTTACATGTCATACCTCAACTCATCGGGCCGTGGAGGTGTCGCTTATTTTTCACTAGTTGAAGAGATTGTAACACAAACTAAATATATATGTTTAAAATCGTAAAAAACCAATTATGAAAATTCAATGTAAAATACACCGAATAGAAATTAATAATATCTGGACGTAGGAAAAATATACATCGTTTTACGGCGGTATGAGTTTCTATTGCATTAAGGTGCACTCTAAACGATAAATCCTCAGTTTACAGATTAACTCCCGACTTGTAGCGGATGAGTTCCTCCGGGGATAGACATTTCCTGTTTCGGTATTAGATCACCCGGGTAAATACACTTTTTTTTTTTTTGTTTTTCATTTTAATTTTGATTAATTTTAGTCTCTACTTTTTTCATCAAAAGCTGTTCGCACCAAAAACTACTTCGTATATCGCGTTATACTACGTTTAAAGTTATACCTTAATGTTTTATCGCATTTATAATTATTGCTTTGTATCCGTGTATATACGTGTCGTGTACCTTACAGGTACTTTCCTCCAAAATTTGTGGTTTAACATAACAAATATAAAATTGATAAATAAATAATTTTCTTACTCTGATAAATAGAATTGTTTATCGCGGTACGATATGCATTTCTTTACGTTTTAATATCGATTTGATCGTATAAAGATT
The DNA here is from genome assembly GCF_047948215.1 of Lycorma delicatula. NCBI lineage: Eukaryota > Metazoa > Arthropoda > Insecta > Hemiptera > Fulgoridae > Lycorma > Lycorma delicatula. The sequence goes on along the minus strand of NC_134461.1, from coordinate 133,982,932 downwards.
AAAATCGACTCGTTTTATTTGCCAAGTGAACGAGATAAACGACTTACTGTGATAAATGTAAGTACAGGAATATCTCCCTGAAAGGCCTACGCCAGTAAACGAAACGCACTCGCTTAGTAAGTTTTCACCGCATATAATTTTTAAGGAATATGACACCATAACAGAAATAATGAGTACGAGAAATAATTAAACGTGATTGGCTTTTATCGCAAACGAATTAAAATTTGACTGAATTCGAGTTTACGTCGGTTTTTGATGTTTTGAACCGGTGAAATTTCCTATAGGTATACGGTAAGCGAGCGAAGAATTTCACTCTTATTTTTCTGACGGAATCTGACATTTTCTCAGTTTTATTATATTTGTAAAGATCTATATTACTTTTTTTCTCTTACTGAAGATGCAATCTGTACAGGCCTTTTGTTTTGACTACTACATTGTAACGCCCGATTGTGTCTTTTATTGAGATGTTGTTTTGGTTGTCTTTTGTTAATCGGGAGGCCGATTTAATTTTTATTTCTTGTTCTATCGGCTTCTTTATATGAACTACTGATTTAGATTACTTCTCCCGGATATTTACATTCTTACAATTTTTAATTTATTTTTAAAAAAAATGTGTATTTTATAAACATTTTCAAATACAAAAGATTAATTATAAAAAAAGATGCAAAACGATGTCTCTACTTAAATAAAATAAAATAATAATAAAATTAAATTAAATTTCATACGATCGGTCGACCCGTTAGTGATACGATTCATTCTTCATGTCGTCTCACATCAAACTGCGTTCTAGTGTTAACTTCGATTACTTTTAAGAGTTAATGCGGTCTGTACGATGTATATTCGTCTGCATGCCTGGCAAATCTAGTTATATAGCAATCACGTACTAGTTCATCATTCCATCATGATATGCGAATACAAAGTATTCTCTATCTATATAAAACCTCAGACACGCAATCTAACAATTACATTTACATTAAAAAGGGTGATACAAGCTGACATTAAACAAAATGTGCTTTTCATTAAACCAAAATTCGTATCGTTTAAATAAAAATTATTGTTGAAATAGATATAGAATATTTTTATTTTTTTAATATCGCTATCGATAAAAATTTCTTAAATGAAAAGATGAATCGTATGATATATCAGAAAGAGTTCGGAAGCGGGCTCTTTAATAATTTCTTTATTAAAATCGTAGATTCAAAATCTTTCGGTCTCAAGATGTGCGAGAAACGAACAGAAAAACTAATGTACTATTAAAAGGAAATTTGTTTAAAAAATCGTTAACGGGGGGTTACTAGATTGTCACTGTTTTCTGTTGGTATTTGTATGTTAATTATTGTATTTAGTTTAAATATTAATAAGTTATATATAATTTGTATATTTAACGCTAATTATAGGAGGTTAGCGAGCGTTTAAATTATTATTTAGGGTACGCGCTCGATGCAAGCAGGAAGTCAGAGAAACAGAGCCGGTGCCGATCGGCGAGAGAAAATTTGCAGTATTTTTAAACTTTAGCCCGTGTAGTAACCGCAGGCACCGGTGCCGATTTGCAGGTTGTCCGAGTCAGTTGATTTGTCGGAATGAAATGTTCAGTCTGGTTTCAAATTCGGTACGAAAAGGAATCGTGGACGTTTAATAAGAGCACTGTTTTTGCTTATGTGGTAAAAATTTTAATAATTGTGTGTTTTTAAACTTTTTGGGAAGGTGTTTTACGTTTTCATATTTATATTAAGTTTTATTGCAAAAAAAAATCTATAGGTCTATAATTATCATATTCGTAATAACCGTGTTCAAGAAGTTGAGCAATTGGCGTTCAATTCTGGATCTTCGAATTATGAGCTGCGTTTAAATACGGCGCTAGTCGCACCTCAAACATCGTATGCTTACAGTTCTTCATCCCCGAGTACCTATCCTCTGATCAATCTGCATCATCATCCCCTAACATGAATAATTATCTGAACTATGGATATTTTACAATGCAACGAGATACCAAAAATACCCGTAAACCGAAATTTTTTATATTGTGTAAAGATTTCACGTCATAAATTTCTGTTTTTTTTTTTTCCATTTTTATATATTTTTCATCAAGGGTTTTTGTACTTTTTGTTAATTTTATAGAAATAATAAAAATATTATTTCAGTAACAATTAATTATGAGAAATCAGTATCGGCTTATTTATCTTACCTGATGTTTAACATTAACCGTTCTTCGGCCAAAATTTCCTGTTGATAATAATTACACCAATTTTTCAATAACCGATGTTCAATTTTCTCTAAAACGTAGTACAAATTTTGAATTTCCATTCTGAAATATCGATAGGATCTGAACTTGATAGGATCTTTTTTTAGATCATCAAAAAGATAATCGTATTCTCCATACACTCCCCTAGCATTAATAATATACGAACCGCAAGTTTCTCTTGTTTTAATTTCAAATTGACGTTTTCAGACTGAACTTTTTTCTTTCCCCTTTTGATGTCTAATTAAACATTCTTGGGGAAAAGGTTTTAAAGTTTAAGGTCTGTTGTCCGGTCCACCTGTAAAGTTTTAAACCGTGTGAAATAAACATATTAATAAATAATTTTTTTTTATTCTGATCGGTACATAATAATAAATTACATAGATCACGTCAAAAACGGATAGATACGAGTATGCTATTGCACAAATAAAAAAGGAATTACTCTATAGTGTGGCTGGTTAGATCAAGCGAAACCGTGGTAAAACATTGGTTACAACAGTACCGCAAAATACACAGTAAATTGTAGAATAAAAAATTACGTGGTAAAAGTTCGTATGAATTATTTAAAATATAAACATTTGCAAGAAAGTGAAAGTCATTTGTGGGCGTAGGAATTTTACTCCCATAACTTGCCTTCGATCTGACGATGAACTAATGGATTCGCTAAACGAAATCGCTGAATTATTAGCCGATCGATTCGAAAGATCCAGTAGAAAGGCTAATTATGATTAATTTTTATAATTGAAAAACAAAACTTAGGGTCATCTAAATTTTGGAACCAAAATTAGTTTTTCGTACATCGTACCTTTCAAAATAACTGAACTTGTGAAAGCGTTGAACAAAAACCGGCAACACAGCATCCTGTCAAGAAAGAAATACATTACGTCATGATCAGACAGCAAAATTACTTGATATTGTCGAGACTTTTTTGTGAATTTTCTTTTAATGTGTGCGTCACGTTTACGTTTTAACTATTCCATTTTACGTAAATATCAGAGCCCTTTACACTCTGTACGTGATAAATGTGCGTGTTTTATTTGATATTTCACGTAGAGTTTAGTTTGTGTTTTATTAAAATGTAAGGGATCTATACACCCTGATATCTGACGATCTTACTGGTGATTTTATTCTCTTTTTAAAGGATGCGACGAGGGCTAATTACCTTGGACGTCGGTGCCCATACAACTCGATTAAAAATAATAATACAAACATATTAAATAGATGAAGAAACTAAATTATATAAATTATTTACTTAGTTTTAATAAACTGACTAAAAAATAGTTCGGAATTCAAGAAATATTAATGAAAATTATTTAAGCGCATATCAAGAATTAACGATTTTAATTTTATAAATATAAGTCAACACGATTCGTACTTAACGGGACTAAACAACGATCTGATAGCCGATCTATAAAACTTTAAAACTCATTCGGATTTTCAGAGGGAGCCCCAAGAGATGATATTTACTTCAAACGGGAATATGCGTAAGCGTAACAAATATTTAATAACGATGACAAGCTTAGCGTTTCATTAATGAGCTTCAAAACGAAAGACATTTTTTTCAAACGGAATGATTTCGATTGTTGTAATAGAATTTGTCATCTGATAGAACAATCAAACGTTTGGGTTTATGGATAGCAGAAATACTATAGTTAAGGATTCTATCCGTGCGATGAGCAATAATGTTTTGTCTACCTGAGAAGTTCAACCGGACTTGACGCAGGTCGAACTTTATTTTATTTTAATTATTAAAGGAACTTTACTGCGATAATACTTTTTTAACCGGATTATATTAATCGATAAAATATTTTTTTTAATGTAAAACTAACATTAAACGATAAAAAATTACACTTTAAAAAAAGCGTCTCCTCTTTAATGTAAAAACCAAAATAAACAAACAAAATGAAAATAAATCTATTATTTCATTAAAACCTCAGGTAACAAAAAAAAGAAAAGAAAAACTAATTTTGTTTCAATACGACCACAAACTTAAAGATAAATTATTTTACAATAAATTCATAATAATGTAAATCGTTTCTACGCTAAGAGAAAAAATCTTTTACTAACTCTCATACGGACGGACTAAAGAAAATATATAATGTACTGCAATCGAATTTAGAAATTATCTCAACGGTAGTTCGATAGTAAAGACAGTGTCTCGGTAAAGATTTCGATTTACCTCCACCTTTTTTATCGATGAAAAAACTTATTAGCTGTGCTATTAACTTGCTCCGACCGGTTAAAATCATACCTTATCGATCGGAAACAAATAATTGAAATTTCATCTTTTGTTAAGAATACATATATAAAATTTAGGTCCTCGATTTAAGATGTAGAATGCGGAATAACTCTGGGACGTGTTCTCGGCTCCTTGCTTTTTCTTATTACTAACGACCAGCCCAAATATCTTGAAACGTTCGTTGTAACCCTTTACGCAGACGAAAAACCCGTATCTGTATCTGTATCTGAAGATAATTATTTAAAAGGAATTGAAAATATTAAGATAACGACTCAAAAGAAGTATTTACTAGATGGAGTATAATCGTCTAAATATAAACATAGATAAAATCTTTTTTTTTGTAACTCTCGGTAGATGCTGATCGCATGTATAGAATTCCCGTTAATGATAGTATTTCAGTTGTCCGTGATGTTTTATTTGGTGACAAGTTCTCGTGGGAAGATCAATTTGATTTTGTTTAGAATAAATCTACCGTATTGTTTTTGCTCCGAAGCGCCTTAATAATACGTAAACTTATCATCGTTATTTTTTTACGCTCAAAATATTTTCAAAAATGCTTCTGAATAACGAAATATTTAGAAATAATTTTTAAAATTTAATGTTGGACTTAAATCTCACCTATTTTTTATCTTTTTTATTTACCTTTTATCTTATACATGCGATCTACATAATGTGTTACGTTCCTACCAGAATAAACATTTACTTGTTTATTCATTTTATTCAAAAAATATATCGAGAAAGCCAATTACTAACCTTAAACCTAATCGATAAATATGTAACCGGTCTACACTAACCGCATTACATCTTTTCCGAAGAACTTGAAGAGTTAACACGATTCTTAATAACGTAAATAAATCGTAGGCGGGTTTACTTTATTTTCGAATCTGTTTTCTGTTTACATATAAAATTTCATTGCATTAATAAATTTTATCTTCAGATGACCGAAGAAAAAATACAGAAAAGTACCTTTTTTGACTACTTTTTAAGTCAGATTAACAGAAAAGTTATGGGAAAAAAAGAAAGATTATCATAGAATAATTTTTAAAATCTATTAAAAATAATGCGGTCATTAATATTATATTATACTGATAATCTATCTAAACACTGTTTCAGATTAAGAGTGAGGTATACTAATCTGCTGACGGTTTAGATTTTCTTTCGGTTTTAACTTTTGTCCACTACGTAAGAGACCCTAACAAACCAGAGGGACGTGTCATTTGAAGGATTGAACATCATTTTCTTTTCGGTGAACTCGGCAGGGCTGAAATATGAATTATATCCGGCTCGGTGAAGGTAAACGAAATAGCTTTCGCTTTCTTCCCCTAACGAGCTTGTTGTTCTTGAAAATAATTGTTGCATCGTTTCGATAGGGGTTTGTACATTCAAATTTTACATAGCGGTAAGGAGATTTCTTTAAAGAAAAATAAGCTGTACGAATGTAGCTTAATACAAATTAAACTGAAAAAAGTAAATAAATAACGACACGATGTTTGTTTCATTAGTTTAATCAAAGATTAATTTTTGTTTTGTTTTTTCTCTTATAAAATCAGCTTTGTATTACGGAAATATTAACGCTCAACAAAGCGACAGATATTTTGAAAAATGGAGAAAAACAGACCGCTTTTCAACGGTGAAAATAGGTAAAAAACATAATGGTGAAAAAATAAACAAAACGGGCTAGTAAAACATCAGGATTATACGATTGAATTATTACGTGAAGGTGAGACGAGATAGCTCGCCGGTTCTGTAAAGATGATGAAACTCAGTTGCAGTGCGGTCAACGACATGGACAGACGTAGAGAATCTGCCGCCGTCGCCGACATAGAACTGCCCTCAAGCTCCGACCGAAAGCAAGCAAGAGTCTAAGTAACGTGAATAACATACATTCGCACATTAAGAGACGGAACTCTGTAGAATAAATTAGGATGTAAAGGATTTCAATTCAAATCGTACATCGGCAAAAATAACCCTTTTACTATTAAAAAATAATGATTTAGAGGTTTTTAAATTTGTCGACTACGAAGGTATTTTTTTAATTGTAAATATTGACCGTAGGGTTCTGTATTTAGGAGCTGAAAATTTACATTATCGCACGCAAAACAAAATCATAAAGATACAGTGGCGATTAATTCCATAAAAAGATGATTTTAGAATATTAAATAAATAAAACGCACGGTTAACAAATTTGACTTTACTGAAACAAAAGATTTTTGATTGTAATTTACAAGAAAAGATCAAATAAAGCAGTTTATTCACAGAAAAAGCATGGGGTTTAACAAATGAACTTATCTGAATTTGCATAGATACTTGGAAACTTTCTGATAAGTGCTATTTGCTGACAACTAAAGACACGTAAAATGACAAACGCTAATTTTTCTGTGAAAAAATTTTGTCGGGTTAATGTAACGTCTTCTGTATATTATTTACGTAAGAGTAATCCGGCACTTCTAATTCTGTTTCTAAAGGAGAGTTCAGCTCGCAACTCTGGCCGGTGCGGACATGTTTTTGGACGTTCTAATTAGTTATTTTTTGTTTAGAAGGTTATTTATTTATGTTCTTGTTTTATTTGTTTACTGTTAAGTGTTTATAGTTTAATGTTAGTCATTAGTTTTCGTTTTTTGTGTTATTTTTAGTTCAGTTTTGTTCGTTCTATCCAAGATGGCCTAGACTGTCTTGGTTATTTTGGGTTTCGTTAGTTATATATTTAGGTTTGTTTTTATAGTTTTTTAATTGTTTATCGGTTTCTTTTATTGTTAGTTTCGTTATAGTTTTTGTTTTTGGGTTTTATAAATATATATTTTATTTGATATCTTTGTTTATTGCAGCAACCGCCAGAAAACCGCAGTGGTCTTGTTGACATTTTGATCGGCTGATTATTTTGTTTACTTTTCAGGATTGGCTGTTAGGTTTGTTTTCATTTCTTTTCATCGGTAGATATTTATTTAGTTGTTTATATTTATTTAATACGAGTAGTGAAGTAGAATCGGACGAGGGACCGCGATCGCCTGGCTATTTGTAGCGAAAGGCCACCTCGGCGGAAAATATGCAAAAGGCAAAGGAATCGAAAATACAGGCGGAGCATAATAGTCAATTCAGGCGAATTGAGAGGGAAATGAGGCAAAAGGAGAAGGACGAAAGAGAAGCGAAAGAAAAGTAGGAGAAATGTGCACAGGGGCATGATGTAGATTCAGACCTAGAATTAATGGAAGAACTATTCGGTCCTACAACAAGCCGGTCTGAACAGGTCGTACCACCGATGAAAACCAGAAAGGTTGAATTAGCAGCCGTGAAAGATCTGGAAGCGCGTTTGTCGTCATCCGATGTGACCTAGGGAGACCTGGTGACAGAGGTGATTCGGATGTTCAACACTCTCTGTAATTAGATTGAGAAGTTCGTCGGTGATAGAAAGAACGTTTGGCAGAGACGTACGACGTATATATTGACACGAATGAGGAAGCTACGATTTTTACACCTTTTAATAGCCAAGCGCGTTTATAGACTACAGGGATACGTAGAGGATTTCAGGGCTGGTATGGGACAGCTACAGATGACTGAAACGACGCCGACAAACAGGATGGCGACAGAAGTTGTGAAGTCTCAGAGACCAAAGGTGATGTTGATCGACAAGCCAGAAGGTGTCACCTCCTCATCCTTTAAGGGTCATAAGGCCACGGATGACTGTATACACGTACCACGAGATATCGATGTGCAAGGGTTTGTTGACGCAGTAAGTGTTCAAAATACGGATAAGTCTGTGGAAGAATTTGCGAGTCTTTTTAAGGTGATATTCCGGGCTGGCCGCATAGGATCTAATGTAGCGCATTATGTAGTCGAATGCGAGAAGCAATTGCAAACAAAATTCCTTGAAACCGGTAAATTGTTTATAGACTATCAGTCATGTAAAGTTAAAGATTATTTAAATGTCGGTCGATGTTTGTAAAGGCCTTGGCCACCAGGGTTTGCAAGGAGGGCAAGGACGGGCATCTGGTGAAGGATTGTCATGTTAGAAAGGACGGTGGTTTCTTCAGTTCTGTTTTACGAATTATGTTATTTTTTATGCTTTTATAGGTTTAATTATTCTGCGATATTTGTTATTTTTATTTCGTTTCACTCAGATTTTAGGATTATGATTGGTTGATTTTTATGATAGGAGTTAGTGTAGATTTCTTACGTTGTTAATTTAAAATTACATTTTTTTTTGTCAGTTCTTATAAGATTTTAGTTTGTGTTTTTTAGGGTTTGTTTATGGTTTTTTTATGATGTCCACATTTCTTGTTTGATAATCTATTAGGTTTTATGTTTAGGTTTTATCGTATATTTCTTATGTTGTTTACTCGTGTTTTTGGTTCGTTTAATTTTGCTTTCAGTGTTTTGTAATAAGTTTATTGTAGTTTTACAGTAAGTTTTTAGTTATTTGTAGGTATTTTGCTAATTTTTATGTGATTTGGTCTGGTTTATGTTTATGAATGTCCACACTTCTTGTTTCTCGTTTGTGATTTATTAGGTTTTGTTTTATTAAAATTTCCATCCGGTTTTTTGGTTTTTGGGGTTCCTTAGGTGTCAAAATGTAAAGATCCGGTGAAACCCGCATATGTCCAAATTGGACCGAATACCATACTTTACCTTTTAGAGCTCTGCTGTAACAGTAGGCAGAAAAGTAAAATTTTAAAAAACCCACGACGAAAAATAATTAAAAAACCTGAAATAATTAAATAACTCAATGCTTCATATACAAAAATCTTCGAGAAAAATTTCACTCAAATCGGTCTGTTCATCTGTCGGGAGATATTAAGCCGATAAATACACATGTACGAACCTATGTACATCCTTCTGGAATTTTTCAACGCTAAAATTATGTTTTTTACGTACAGGGAAGTCATGAAAAGAGAATCTGAAAAAAAACCGACTTACAAAATCCGGTTAGCATTGAGCCGGAAAAGTAATAAACGAAATCAGACTACTTGTATGAAATAAATTTAAACGAGCTTTTTTTAATGATATTCAGGTTCGATTCTAGGATTTGCGGTTCGTGATTTTATTCGGTTAACTATTTATGCCAAGAGAAAGCCTACGAGGTATCACAGATTAAAAAAATAACTTGAAGGGTAAATTATAAAAATCGTTTATAAATATTTTTGTCTTGAGTGCACGAATGTAAAGAGAGTAAAATATTATGTCATTAATATAAAATATAATTTTTAAATGTTAAATATTTAAATTTACAAATATCGTGGGCTCTTTTTGTCTAAATTCTAGGAATAATGTGACAGAAATGTCAACAATAAAATTCTAGTTAAATTTCTAATCGGTAAATATTTTGTATTCTTAAAGCGAGGTTTAAGTTAAATATATACAATAAATAAGGTCGTATATATATTTTGTATTATTATTATTATTCTTTGTATTACATAAAAGTAGAATTTTTGGTCGGGTCAGATAGATGGGCAACTTGTTTTTTTTTTTTTGCAATTTGTATAAGATTAAAATAAAAAATAAAAGATAAAATGTTTAATCGGATTTTTTTCAGAACTTACTAAACTAATCCTTAGATGCCATTTATACATAAGTTACAATGCATATCCTTATCAGAATCTAAAAGATTTAAATTGTCCTCTCTTTTTCGGTTACGTATTTAAACACTAAATGCCAAACTTTTTTTCTTTAAGTAGAGAATGAAAAAAGGGTAATTTCTTATTTATTTTATCTTAAAATTATACATAATTAAATGTGTAATCGATTTATTTATCATGAATAACTAACGACTAGGTTAGTATTTTTTGTCATTAAAATTATAAGGCTTGTGATTTAACGATAAGTCGGTTCATTCAAGTCTTTCAATCTTTCTTGATTTATTAAATGTATATCAACATTTCCTTGTCTAATGATGTTAAACGATTCCTCATTTCACTGGAGAATTTGATTATGACGTAAGTATATTTCAATAATGTAACCGTACGTCTTTTTCGAAACCTTACGATGCACTACACTAATAATAACGATGTTTATTTACTTTCTACAGGAAGATCAGCTGTTGCTTCTTGCGGTGATAATAGTACCAGAACAGAAAAATTAGACGGTCGTATAAACAATTTAAGAAGACGTTTATTTATTCGACTATTATAACAGTACCGTATCGTTATAGTCTGAAGATATACGACCAAGATTCATTTCGATAATGAAGACTATTTCTGAGTTTCATGGATACCGATCGGAAAATTTTAGTTATATAACAATCCACATAAGCACTTTACTTTTACTCTTGGCACATGCTCCGTAGTAGCTAGTTAACATCATTTTTCTGTACACTTTTCTTGGCTTTAGGATTTCTCGGCTTTAGAGTTTCTTGCGAACTGCTTTTTTTAAGCACACTGCTTTTTTTACGCACTGCTTTTTTTGATTTTGTTTTTCAGTAGCTCTATCCGTGCTCTAAAATCCGTATTTTTAGATTTTAGACTATTTTTTTTTTTTTTAAATATTACCCTTCTGAAAAAATACAAATTCAATTTTATTTTTTGAAAGCAGTGCTAATTAAGATATTTCTATAGTTGTGTTTAGTTGGCTCAGATTTAAAAAATTCCGAATTTAAGAAAATAGTATGTCTAATTCATTTATAATTTTTTTTAAATCGGTTTTATTTTATAAAAGTTTTTATTGTCGAATCAAATAAAATCGTATTTCTAATTGCAGCGGAATTGAAGTCAAGCTTTCTCAAAGTTAGTTACTGTAACCGCTAAGACAAAGATAAAGAAAAGCAAAAAGTATTAAAGTAACTCTCTTTAGAACATCTTGACCCCGAGGGGAAGACACCCACCGTCTGACGGGTCCGACCTTCACGCCACCCCCTCCGTACCTAGCCCTTAAGGTCTTTACTGGAGGTCATCTTCATGGCCTCAAGACATTTCTCATTTAGCCACTGTCAAGATGCCACCGATGCGAATGTCACCAGCGACATTCACATCGGCGTACCGCGCCTAGCTCGGAACCCACAATCATAAATAATTTTATCAGAACCGTCCGACTGAGCTGATGCGACCGCTATCCTACCCGGTATTAGAGAGGAGTTCAGCACACAACTCAGGCATCCAACTTACCCACAAAATACAACAGCTAATAATAAAACTACCCTTCGTATGTATACAGTTAGCCTCTAAATCACTTTATAACTCCAAAACTACTCGACCGATTTTGACCATACTTGGTCAAATTGATTACTTATATGAGTATGGGGCGTTGATGTCATTAGACTTTTAACTTAAAAGGCCAAGGGATGAGGCTGTACAGCAAGATCACCCTCAGTATTTCGAGATTTCTCTTAATTAAGGTCTTATTTTTCTCAGGAACCTTTTTTAACAATTAAAAAATAATAATTTAAAAAAGTTTTTTGAAAAATCGCACTCCCCACCCCAAAAAATGCTGTAAATAAACTTGTGGCTAAGTGGGTACAGCGTGTCATTAGTACTCCCTCTCACCACGAGGAGCGCACTGACATACAGCTGCTGTTGTAGTCGTCTTTCTTTCTTTTCTGTTTAGCCTCCGGTACCGGCTGTGTTGTAACGTAACAGGTAAGCGGTAGAATTAAATAAATGAATTATTTTTACAGTGTAAAAAATTATTTAATGTAGCCGCTAGTACCACCAGACTCGCGTGAATGAAATACGATTGAAATACGAATGAAATACGAGAATTGTTGAATTAAATAAACAAAAAATATTATATTTAAATGAAACGGTAAATACTTTAAGTCGAGTGTGTAAGCCGTGCATCAGAAAAAAAGCGCGTGAAGAGAAAGTCCTACAAGTGTGTTGTCAGCTTTTATATTTATTATTTTTTAAAGATTAGTCTGTTTGTGCTCAACAGTAAGACGTTGATGAAAGTTTAGTATATTATCTAATGCTCCACACAATAACGTAACCTTGCTGGAGTTAGAAAAAACTTAGAAACATTCAAAAGCCGTTTTGAAGAAACATATCTACTATAGCGCCCCCTGAAGACTTATAACCGTAAAACTAATCTAAGAATGATACCTATGTAATGCAGAAACCGTGTCAAAATCGGCCCGACCGTTTTAAAGATGCACATCTACTGCAGCGCCCCCTGGTGGCCTATAACCGTAAAAAATGTCAAAGAACGTCCTCTGAAGATGATACCTATGTAATGAAAAAACCGCATTGAAGTCGGTCCGGCAGTTTTTTAGGAAAATAGCTACAGAGACACACACACAACTTCTTATACCGCCTCCATTCCGTCATGGGTAAAAACTATTCTTGATAAATATTAAAAAAACTTAATTAAAAAATTATTAAATAAATTATAAAACGAATAGATACAGATTTAAAGTGCTTAAAATTACTTAACTTAAAAAAAGTACATTATTTTTCAATGTTGGCTGATTAATCGATATTTTCATAAATTTAGTTATTGTTTGTGGTGTAGAAGATGTACGTTAATAGTACAATAATAATATAATTAATATATAGTGATCGGTAAACTAGTTTGTACGAATTGTATATCGCTTACACATAATATTGTATAAAATTAATACAGGAGTGGTTTTTAATAATTAAATACCGGATTATTGTAGTTTTTATTCCTAATCATAATCCGTGTCACAAATAAGTACATCTTACAAAATTCATTGTAAAATAATGATAATTAAAAAATCTGATATGGACAACACATGACTTTCTTGTAAGCCTATTAAATTACATTTACACATATTTTTATTTATTTATTTATTATTTTTTTTAATTTAAAGTACATAACATTTTATTTCATTAAAAGCTTCTAGTGTTTTTCTATTTTTTTTTTTTTTTGTTATTGAATAACAAAACTTTTTTTACAGTCAGAGGTTAATAATTGTTAATAAATCAATGTATTTTAATTTAAAAAAAAGTTAAAAAACAGAAAGAAGATGAAGTCTGATTCGAACCGATGTGCCTTCTACTAAAATCCAAATATTAAAATAAGATGAAAATAAGTACCGCTTATGATATATCGTTGAAAAGTTCTCAATGAGGGCTTATTACTGCAGTTAAGAAAAAGTAAAAAATCTAGATTTTTTCTGATTTTGGGCTTTTTTGAACACTTTTGGTTCAGTCGATTGCAATCAAAAGGGAAGATGCACAAGTAGATGTTACAACAGTCCTAAATCCAAAATTTCAACATCCTACGGCTACTCGTTTTTGAGTAGCCGTACAACGTATGTAGTATGTATATACATACATACATACAAACGTGCGTACAGACCTCACGCCGAAAGTAGTCAAAATGGATTAAGAGATGGTTAAAATGGATATTTCCGTTGAAATCTGGAAACTGAAATTTTTCGCAATTACAATACTTCCTTTACTTGGTACAAGGAAGTAAAAATGAATTGATAATCGGTTTAATTGATCGCATTTCGTTTTTATTCGTTTAATTAATTACGTCGTTCTTTTATCTAATAATATTCGTGTTTATTAATTACGTACATTTAAAATAATTATATATACGTATGAGTTAAAAAGTGTATGGGACTTTTAAACGTTAATAATAGAAAAGTTAAATTAAGCAAACACTCCTTCTTCGAAACGTTTTTTTTCGCCAAGAAACCATCACATCCCTTGTCCTAATGAGAGGTAATTCAAATTTTTTAAAATGGAAAAGGTAAGTTGTGATACATTATTTTACAGGAAAATGAAAACTAAAAATGTTGTGAAAAACGTCGAACCACAATAACCCTAACCAAAATGACAGCCATTAATATTTTCCACAGCTAATTTCATAAGTGGCCTACTGTACTGCTCATCAGTAAAATATTATAAAACACACACACACACACACACAAAATCTATTTTGAGGTATAAGACCATTACACGTAATAAATATTAATAAGCTGCAATTTTTGTTAGGGTTGCCATAGCCCGATAATTTTACGTCAGTGTTTTTTTAATACCAAAAAAATGATTTGTCGTATAATCTTACCCTTTCCTTTTTAATTTTTGAGTTGTCCTCCTTTGGAGGCCCCCGCGTAGCTTCGGGTGAGGTGGTCTCACATCGATAAATAGATTGTTTCGAGGTAGAGGTATTTGCTAAATTTTTATTTTTCTTCGTTTATCTGTTGAAAACTTATTTAACGGTCGTCATATTTTATCGACATTCTGAAATATCTTCTTTACGATATTGCGTATAATTTACTGACTACACCAAAATAAGATTTTTGAGAAAATAATATTACGGTTCCACAACGGCTAAAAATAATGTACATATGGTCTTGAAAATACTTTTGACAACTCATTCTTGTACCGATAATAATAATAAAAATAAAAAAAAATGAAAAAATAAAATTTTCTCGCTTCATATGTTACGTAACACAAGTAAATACCTACTACAAGTTACTACTCCTTAATTTAACGACTTCAAAAAAGAAGTTGATAGTTTCTTTGTAACCTTTTAGTGGACTTTGTGAAAGAATTCTTTCTTTATACGTTTGCTTATGTTAATAAAATTTACTCGCTTTTTTGCTATTTTAAATACGGGAACGTACTCAAAAAATTCCGTCTGTAAAAATAAACCTTCATTACGAAACGTAAAAGGAGAGAAAAACGTAACTGTTTATAAAAGCGGAAGAAAATTCAATAAAAATCCCGAATTTTGTTTTCTTGCGCGAGTAAAATGTGAAATTTGAGTCATCGATTATCGTATCGATAAAATATTTCTACAATTTATTATTTATTTTAGCGTGCGAAACTAACGAATGAAATACTTTATAGTCGGCAAAATTCTAAGAAACAAAAATATAAAGCTTTATATTATACTCGTATTTTCTACAATACATCAGGAAACATAATCTATTAATAAATAATTATAAATTAGTCGCCTGATAATTAAAAACGAAACCTTTGTAGTTAAGACTGTGTTAGTAAGAAAGATCGTGTTATTTCCCGAAATAAGTCGGTAAATTTATTAAGAAAGGGATAGTTCGTAAGTAATAACCGTTCGAAACGTAATAACTCTACGGAGCCTATATATAAATTTTACTACTCTTCTATAGATTAATACATTATATTTAGTTAATAACATTTCTGATATCTTTTGAACGAACGAACGGGTTGGTTATATAAGAAGTAAAACGTACGACGACGACTACGACGAGACGATGATGATGATGACGATGATGACAGGGTGCTATCGGTGGGTATTTTGCGGAGAGGGGTGGGGAATAAGATGAGAAGTTGCCCTTCAAAATCTGCATTATATAATCATCAAATCTCTTATTATTCATAGCTGGAAGTAGAACCCCTTTGAAGCAACAAATCCCTCGATCAAGATATTCATCCGTACTCTATTACCGCTGTCGGTACGACGTACATAAAAGCTTACTCGCTTTATGTTTATGTAAAGGCGCAATCGAATGTTATCTTATAATGGCATTATTGAACGGTAACAAATATATTAGGATACAAATATATTCAAATAAATCAAATAGAAGGACGCATCCGGTTTTGAATTAATATTCATCAACGAATCGAGATTTATTCCGTTAAATGCCGCTTCATTATTTTTCATTTAATGATGTTATTTCAATTACTTTTATAAAAATTAACGCCGAGTAACCTGAACTTTTCCGATTCACAAAAAAAGTAGGGAACGTGTTTCAGCAACTTATACGACAAAATAATTTAAAATGATTATAAAAAATACGTATTTCTCAGTTTCCAAACCGTTCTTTTCCGGTTGCAGCGCTACAAAATTTAGCCTAGGTCAAAAAATTTTATTTTAAAAGAGTAAAATAATAATAAAAACGTGAAAAAATTCTTTTACATAAATATATTTATAATTTTATGACGGTTTGATGGATGCGGTGGTGGACAGCCCTCATAAGTGTTACATTTAGATTTTAAATGTTACATTTCTGATATAAAAAGTTTTGTAAATTAAGGAAAATAAAGTATATTACTATTATTAAATATTTTACATACGTCACCGATTGTAACTTCAGAATTGTACACTTATCCGGGAAGCGGCGACGGACTTTCGCATTCCGAAACGGTCGTTAAATAAGAATAAGAATTTTTTTCAAATTTTAAACGCTTTAACTTGAATTTTTTACTTATTAAAAATAAAGAAAAATCGTAAAATCTGTACCTTGAGTCTGACTAGGAACTATTTCAAAAATTCCGAAAATAAATTGTTTCAAGAACGCAGATATTTTGTTCGAATAGTAAGTTAATTAAAATCTAATTCCGCTAAATTTGTCAGACTTCGATTACTAAGTGAAAAATTAAGGATAAAAAGATTCACGTACAGACATGCCCGTAAATTCGATTTGTAATTTAAATTTTACAACACGATCTCTTCTAATTATTAAATGTTTGATTTACCGCTATGCAACGAGCATACAATGATACCCGTTAATGCACGAGTCCGAAGTTAACAGCCATTATAGGGAGTCGCATACCGTATTTCTTCTACGGCTGAGTAAAAATCGGGATTATTTATTTAAATTGATGATAGTATACATTATCTAAAAAACATTGTCCGGTAGGCTCTGAAAAGATGTATTTGTAGTAACGCAACATTTTTAATGTCAGATATTAAAAAATTAGCTATGAAAAAGCGAATGAAACGAATAAGGAGGATTGGAAACCTATAAGAAGATGGAACCGCTAATCGATGACACGACTGATAAATTTATCGTACATGTAGACAGCGGTAATGAAAGTGATTGTTCTTATGAGACAGAGGAGACGGTGACCTTGTACAGGAATTGGACATGTAATACAAATTTTAAGTAAGCGTTAATAATAATAATAATAGAACAATCAACAATAAACGAACGCAATCGTACAAACAAAGAGGAAAAAGAATTTGAAAATTTTAAATACTGTACAAAGAAGAATCGTTTAATAATAATTGATCGAATTTATTGTTAATTACGGATACAATATACATTCAAGCGCTAGATAAGAAATTTTTAGTTTTTAAAATACACCTAAATTAAAATTCTTTTTTTTGCAATCTTTATTAAATTATTATTACCGATTACGAAATTATGAATTGTAACTAATAAAGCATGAAGACGGTAATAAATTAAACGTGCATAAATAAAAGTACAACAATCATTGTAGTTGTCCTACACGAGTGTAAATGTTTTCAGGTTCGGTAGTAATGCACTCCGATCTTCTCAACACAAATTCATTTTCATTGCGCGCACTCGCTATACGTGTATAGGATTTTAATAATATTGCCATATTTTTGCCTATTTAATTTGTTTTTATAATTAAATAGTTTTTAATTAATATGTTTCTTCTATAATCTTCGATTGTCTACTTTAACTTAAAATCTATTATAAATCTACGATAGTTTCTAAAAAGTTTAGAATAGTACGAAATGCTTGTTAACTAAAGATTAAAATGTCATCGTATGTAAGTGTAATGTAATTGAGGTTTAGTTCTGTTTTTCTCTCTCTCAAATAAGATTGTAAATTAATCGAAACATTTTTGAAAGCAAATAAAACAAATAATTTAATTTTTTTTTATTTTAAAACAAATGAATGTTTTTTTAAAATTCATTATTAAAAAATGTTTTCATTTAATTTTATTATTATTATTTTAATGACCATATAAACTAAGGTCGTTTGCCCGGTGCAAATTGGTAGCGTGAAGAGATTGCCAAAGCCTGACCTGGATTCGAACCCGGGACCTCCGCACGAAATGCCGAGAAGCTACCTAGTCAGCCACAGAGGTCGGCTATTTAAATCTGTACATGTACGTAGAAGAATTAAAATGTACGTTCACAAGAGTAAATGATTTTTACTTAAAAATAAATAAATAAAAATAAGGATGCAGACCTACAGAAACATATTTTTCTTTATTTTAACTAGCATACGAAAGTTTAAAACGCGATAAGCGTTTTTATTTAATTATTATATGTATTTTATTGTTTTCATAAAAACATATTACTGGAAATAATTTTTCAGTTATTAAAGGAAATAAAGATCGGCCGAGTAATTAAATAAAAATGATATCGCATTACGTTGTTAAGCTCTTGGAAAAAAGTTTAATCGATAAATTTTCAACATGTACTAATCGATAAATCTTTAACATCTTTAATATGTTTTTAAAATTGCTTCGTTATCGATTAAATTATACGAGCCTCGATTATAAGGGATTTATTTTCGATCGGTTCTACGAACAAAATTAACTACTTAATAACTATTATGCGATACGTATTAAAGTTTTCCTTCTCTTGGATAAAGCTTCCGTATCTACAGCGTAAGATTTAAGATATTCCCCAATATGATAATTCTTGGAGAACCGATGCTATCCACGTATGAAATTTCGGTAAATGAAAAAGATATTTTTAATGCAAGTTTAACTACTAGACGGTCTGCTAGTTCAAAGGTAATTAAAAACGTGCATTTCAGAATTCCTAATACTACCGTAGCATATGTATAGTATGAGGTGTCAAACAAAATCGTGGAAAAAGTTTTACGTAATTCGATCGCGTAATTTCCAAACATTAATTATATCGACAAAAAGATCGTGAAGGGTCTTACAGCGATAACCGAGAAATTAATACTCCTGATCAGGTTAATCCGCACAGGAACAGATGAAACTGAACTAAACCAAAGCATTTCAGCAAATAAAGACGAACTGTGTCGCATAATCTGATCATCCCAACCTCGTAGGGGAAGACATCCGCCTTGTGACGCTTCTGGTCGCCCCCCCCCCCCAGGGTTCAAAAGCCCTGATTGGCTTTATTGGGAGTCGTCTTTTGCCCTCTAACTTTTTACATCTCATAGTAATAAGCCAGACCACGTTGGGATGCCGCTGACGTAAACGCCTCGGTAGATATTCTCATCAGCGATTTATAAACTCGGTTTTTTTCCTTCGGTGCAGGCCTCATCCGGACATCTTGAATGTCCTATATCGTTGTCCTCTGAACTGGCTAACCGAGTTCGTGGTAAAACGAACCCCGCGCCAAGTTTTAAATTTAATAGAGCCAGTTTGTGCGTAATATAAATCTGACCGGCCCAGAAATTATTAACCGGGCGATAAAAATATACACGAGAAAGATTTAACTTTTGGAAAATAAGAGGAAATTTTGTTGGCCGATCAAAATGTAAAACCATTTTAGTGGATTATATACTTTTATTTCGGTGTTTAAGCGATAAAACATCTTTTTAATGATAAAAACCTTGAAAAATAAACAAAATTCTTTCGAGGCAATGCGGTTTAAATAACGGTGTATGTCGTGATTACACCATATAATGAAGTAAAATTCGATATAACACGAGTGATGAATGTAATTAGCGTTAGCTGTTGATTTTTATCTCGTGATCGGTGTATTTATTTTCTATAAATTCTTAATCCGAAACGATTTGATTATCTGAACGTCTCCTAATTTTACGTGTTCGTATTATCGCGGCTATACTCTGTAAAAAAAATTATTTACACACAGCAAAGTAAACGTTGAGTACGCTTTCTAACAAGAACGATGTTATATTCACGGATAAGTAAAAAATAATAAAAGTAATAACACGAAGAAGAAACGATAGACAAAAGTATCCGGAAGGAGTAAAATACAGTTAACAAGGTGTATATTACTGAATACCACCGTCAGTGCTTTCTCAATAGGATTTTCTACGACTGTTTATTACGTACTGTATGAACTGTGGGAACCATCTCGGTGTCATGCATATCGTCTGAATAAATTAGCGACACTTGTGAGGTCCCCTGTGGCGTTTCACACTCGTATTACCTAGATAGACGTACTATTCGTGTACGACCGAGAGATCGACGATGACGGACGCTCATTTCACGCACGCATATCACACAGTACGATAAAATGTTGCGGTGCCGTGAATACCTTCTGTATAGAACGACCAAAGCGTCTCGTCGACGTCATTTCTAGTCATTCTTCGACCGGTCTTTGAATCGAAGAACTGTCATATAACTCTTACTGTTAGACTGACAATTAACATGTAGTTACTCGCATATGCTTACTCGAATTCAGGTATTATATATATATATATATTATATATATATATATATAATCGAAAGAATCGATTGTCATTGTGACGGCAGAATTAAAATTTCTAACCCTCGTATTATTCCTGATGTACTACTTGTGTATAGTATTGTATTTTAAGATTGTAAACAAAACACACATTTTAAATTGTTTATAAAAAAAATAAATATTTACATTTTATTTCTTTTTAATAAATAAACTGTCAAATTAACTTTATTTTTGTGTAACATTAAAAGCTGCATCACAAAGTGCAAAGTTTATTTCAGAAATCGATTAAATTTTTTAGCTTATACTATCTCATTAATTTATTTCTCAAATTACATAAGATAAACGCTTCTCGATATTCATAAAAATTTATTAGGCGCAGGAATATAGAATACTGGTAAATGTTACAGGTAAATTCACGCGTTCACTCTCTCTCTCACACTAACGCGCGCGCGCACACACACACACAAAGCTCTCTATCCGGTTAGTTTTTATCACGGATTTAATCCAAACAGGGGAAAAATTTTACTTAAATCTCCTTCTCGACTGTAAATTATTTTATATATGCTAGCATTCCGGTCGCGGCTTCCCCCGCGCCATATGATTATTTGAATTTTCCTCTAGTCAGCTCTACACACTGGACCCCCCCCCCCCCGTGTTCATTAAACTCATGGTTGTGAGAATAATAATGATAATTAAAAACTAAAGCTTATTCAATTTATAAAAACTATCGGCAAATAATCATTGAAGAAAATGACATTTTATTTTTGAAAATCGGTTAACAAATAGCCGAGTTATGGGAGAAAGTCGATGTTGTAATTTTATGTCATAATTATTAGGTTTATTATTCTGAGAAAATTATTACTTAATCTGATACTAATTTACAATACTAGAATTAACAATAAATAAAAACAATTAATATTTAATCGAACTGAACGTAAACTGGAGGACATGAAAACAGACACAAAATTACATTTTCTGTCATAACTCGGTTATTTGTAAACCGATTTAAAAAAATATAATGTCATTTTCTTCAAAATAAAAGGCTTAATATTTTAGAAAATAACATAAATTTTTATAAAACTAATATTTATGGAGATATAACGGATTGAAAAATAAACATGGCCGCCATTTTGTTATTTGCAAAGTCCTGATTTTTTTCTAATTTTAAAACATTATTAACAAGACGCTTAAAAAATATTATTGTGATTCCTCTATCCGAACCTGAGATATAGATTTTTATATAAAAATAACAAAATGGCGGACAGTGGGAAACGAAGGAGAAATTGCAATTTTTCCTAAGGATATTTTTTGTTTAGTGTTACAACTAGAATCCGAAAAAGTATAGCCAGTTCATCATTTTAATTTTAGAAACACTGCATATATATATATGTCTTCTGTTAGTTGTAAGTATCTCGAAGAATAAGAGAAAAGAAATTATTAATTGATATAAATGAGAAAAAAATTTATTCTTTTGAACTTGGATAATATTGCCATATATTTTACCGTATTTTCTTTGTAAAATTATGTTTTTTTTTTTTTATAAAAAATAAAATTCTTTATGTTTAATTCAGTTTTTGTTTATTAACAGTTAATGCTTCGTCGGCTTTTATCGTATTTTATCAACTTAAAATTGATTGTATGATTATATTTATTGAAATTCGATTCTCATCCGCTCTATCTCTCTCTCTCTTTCCAGAATATCATTGGTTTATAATTGAAAATTAATTTTAGAATATGCGGTACGAATAAGTAAAAAAAGTTATATTACAATAGGTACAGAAGATGAAGTATATAACGAGTTTTCATTTTAAGTTTGAGACATATACGCATTTCTGAAATATTGTAAGAGACGCAAAAAAATCTTTACGAGGAACTTTATTTTCTCCTAAGCATTAAAATAAAATTATTGGCATTTTTGATACCTATTTTTATCATTAAAAATATTCAAATTTTTAAATATGAAGTCGGTTTACTATTTATTTATTTTTTTTTGCTAGTTTTCGATATAAAATAAAATTTAAAAAGTATGCTATTCTCTTTCGTTTTTCATTAAATTTAACAGAAGCTATACGTATTCTCCAGTCGGACCTAAGTGTGCTTGTTTTCTCCTTTGAAAGTCTTTATCTCCTGAACGGTTACATTTTGGAAAATCCCAAAGAATGAAAAAAAAAAATTATGTTTTTATCAAAACCTTCCAAAAAATTAGAAGTTGCTATGAAAAAAAAATTCAAACCGGTTACCATATCGGAAAGTGAAAGTGAATTGAAGTAAAATACAATATTGCACCCTTTTAATGCTCAGCGAAAAATGTGTAAAATTTCATTTAAAGTTTTATGCAGATCATACAGTTTCAGAAATTCTCGTAATGGTGGCACACTTAAAATAACAGTTCTGTAAATATTAAATGATAAAAAAAAATCAAACGCACGTTGTAAATAAAACGAGTAAAATTTGCATACAACAGCGCAAAATACTTAAAAAAAAAATAATAATATTCACCGTTAGTTTTATAATAATGATTATAATAAAATAAGTAACAATTTACGTATTTGAATCCGTGAAGTTTAAAATCAATTAAAATAACTGTTTAAAAATATACGACAAAAAGGTACGTAAGAAAAATTAAAATAAAATGAAGAAATTCATTATTAAATTCTTCAGGAATACCAGTTAAAAACGAGATAATAAACGGTTTTACATGATAACAGCATTCCTATTACTCCTATAAAATATTACCCACTATTGTATTGCATATTACACTATAGAATCGCAGATAATTAAGTAGCAAAATGATGTCTATTGAGACCGCATGCTGACTGTATAAAATTAACAACAATATATATAAAGACCTACATTGCAAAAGAAATTTATATATATATATACACTAGCAGACCCGGCAATGCTTCGCTATTGCTAGATTTGAGTATATTTAAATATAATATATAATTATATATATATAGATTAAATGAACACAATTGAATGTTTGATAAAACATTAACAAAATCAACATTACGGAACTTCCCAGAATCTAACTTTTCCCTTTCCCCTTCCCATCAAAAGTTACCATTCCCTTCCCCTTCCTTTCCCCCTTTCCCTTTCTCCATTTTCATTTTTCCATATCCCTTCCTTATTTTCCCCTTTATCTTTCCATGTTTTCCCCCTTTCCTCCCCATTTCCCTTCCGCAATTTCGCTTCTCTTATTTCTCTTCCCCCTTACCCTTGCCCATTTTCAGTTACTTTCCGCATTCCCCCTTTTTCCATTTTCCCCTTCTTCCCTTTTAACCTTTTCGATTTTTCCATCTTTCCCTTTTCCGATTTTTCCCTTTCAACGTTTTTCCCCTTGCGTAAATCGGTCCAATTTTTTAGTCTGTAGCGGACACACATATCGGAAACATTGAAATGGAATCGTAAAATATTTAGTACGGCATGCGTTGCTTTTACGTCCAACAGATAGCGCTGTTTTTCAAAAAAAGCATGGTTTTACCTGTCATAGGTATAACATCTTAGGTATATAAATAGCAGGTATGTAAAAATACGCGCGCATTCGAATCCAACGTCGCGTCAAAATCTCAAAGCAAACGGTAAAGAACTTTCGGAGACTTAAGATTTTGAACAAACGAACATTTAAATTTTTATTTATACAAGTATATATATACATTTTTACATTTAAATAAATATATGTAATTATTTTTAAATTAGACCGTTTATTAATTATAAAATTAGATTAATTTTTGCTTATTTTTTTTCGCTTTGGTGAATATTTGTATAATAATGTTAATTTTGATATCGTTGTGTTATGTATACTATTCAGAGGACATGTGATATCCTATAAAAAAGAAAAATGTTCTACATTCACACTTACATATTGAAAAACCTTCTTTAAACACGTTAATTAAAATAAAAATTAAAAAAATTCTTTTCTTATTTTATCACTGTATATTAATTTATAAAAGAAAAGTCTATTATTACTATATAACTTAAGCAGAAAACTTTTTCAAAAGTCTGTTACAACTTTAAAATCATTTTTTTTAGTCATAAATAGTTTAGAACGAAAAATTATAATCGCATTCTGTAACACCGATTAAGGTAAAGCCTCTCACAGTCCAGCGCGAAATCTTAGCGCGTAAAACAATAACGAAATCTACCGGTTTATTCACATCACCCGGTACGATAAGAACTCTTGTGGATCGCCAAACGTTTTCGTTCTTTTTAAGGAATAAACGAAAGCGGGTACATGATACTAATCTAGAGAGAAAGGCTATGGAGAATTTCATCTTGATACCACAGCTAACAAAAAGGAGTTTGAATGAACAGCCACTGTTTTGATAAAAATGTTAAATTTAATCATGAAAAAGGACTTTAGCTTTATCTTTTTACCTTGCATTTTATAATCCTTATGCTGTTAAATTTGTAAAATTAGTTATTTACGACAGTTAATGGCAATTTTACTACGATAATTTTACTAAAGTAATTAAAAAAAAATTTCTTAAATATCGAAAATGTGCTCAACGATAAAAACACTATCGACAGCGAAATAAATCCGCAAGAATTCTAATCGTTTCAAATCGGTTTTCTCACCTTTAGGCTGCTTTTTTTCTGATCCGATGAGGAACATAATCCGCCACGAAATTAAGTCCTTGCAAATTTAACGCTTCGGATGTTCCAAAACGGTTAAGGGAACCTTAATCGTTATACAGGTGTAAAATTGTAAATGGAGATTTAGATCCATCGTATTTAATATATTATTTCTCGACGAACTATGACATCAAATATTTTATTCTACTAAACATACTTATTACTATTATAAAAATATTAATAGTAATTAAAAACCACGTCTTACCGACGAAATAAGATAATAACCTGAACGCTTTCGGCTAGTCACGCCATCATCAGAGTTGCGAGTTGTTTAAAATCAATCGAAAATACGATATGATAATGTAAGTTTGTGTCCGGTTTTGTCTGAAATTAAAAAGAATCCGGATGTGGTTTTAATTATTCTGACGAAAACGAAACGAGCGTTTTCAATCAAATCATATTCTCGAGTGATTTTAAGGATCTTTTGTTCCCGATAACAACGCTAAACACGGCCGGTCAACAAAGTCTACGATGTACAAACGTTCCCGGGATAAAGCCAACCGGTAGAAACTATTTGACGACGGCAAAATTCTCGCCAAAGTAAACAGACCGATTAACCCGCTAAAATATCAATCTTTAAGTTACGGTAGAATTTTAACAAAAGCTACTGTTCTTTTGAAAACTTATTCTAGGTACAAATCCAAAATCACGCGAGCGAAGGCACGATAAGCCGCTAGGTTTTTAAATAAATTTACGGTTGACAATATGTACATCAATAAAGAAATTATAAAATTAATAGCTAAGAAAACAAACAAAAAATTAAAGTTATTTATTATTTAAAGCAAGTTTATGATGATTATTGATGCGCTTCTACTATTTAATCGAAGCTGCTACGGTAGCGTAAAACAGTTTCATTTCTAATTTCTTAGATTTTTATAATTTTTCTTATATGTTTTTAATTAAGGTTAAGTAGCTTTCAGAATAATATTCAAACAATCGGATCCTTATTTAATATAAATAGTGGACGTTTCACTGAATCGATGATTATTACCTACTTTGATTTATTAAAAAATAAAATATGTCATTGAAATAAAAAATAAGGTTATCCACATAATATAATGAAGGACGCATTAGTTAATAAAAATAACTGAATAATTAGAAAGAGAAAAAGAAAAACTAATTGATATAGCAAATAATTTCTCAAGTATTTACAATTTTTATACGAATACACTTACAAGATATATATTTTAACTAATGATTAAAAATGATGTTTATAATAATTTATTGTACTAGACTATGTTAGATACGCTAAAATTAATTTCCAGTCGAAGCGACTAAGTCAGTTATATTTACATAAAAAGTTTAATTGTACGCGTTTAAAAATTCATGTAGGTATTTTATAATAGGCGTAGACATATCTTCGATGTACGATAATTTTTTTTTACATTAAAACAAAACACACGCACGCACATCTGTACGAGAATGCGACGAGCGTAAAATGCAATTAAATTTTACTTGCATTTTATAATGCGTACTATATTACCCGATCGCCGGTAAACCTGCGCTACAATTCCCTTTTAAGTACAAAGAATTTTAAACGAGATAACATAAAGCCGATAATGACCGGGTTATCGGTCTATCATTTCTATTACCACACGCGCGCATACACATACACAGAGCGCGCGCATGTCTGTTATTTTTATAATATTATACCCGAGTTATTTTTTTACTCACCGCATTACTTTTACGTATAGAACTTTTCGTGTCTAGCCTAATAATTATTTTAAATAAGTGCTTGAAAAGATCTAAATTCGTCGTTTTAAATGTACATTTAATTTTACAGTCGAGTGAAAATTTTTAAAGAAAAAAGATTATTCGCAATCTGTATACGACTCGAGTAGATACTACAGACGTTAAAGACGAAAAAAATGATGTCGCAGTTGAAAAAAGGAAACCCGTTTTCACTCGATAATAAAGAAAATATAAAAAAATAATCGAAAATAATTTTTAAGCGAGGGGTTAACTCAAGAAGAAAAATTAAATGTATTACGACCTGGAAGTGACTTCTTTTGGCATAAATAAAAGGAACTACAAGTAAATACTAAACGGGTATTTGTTTTTTTTTTTTAATTAATTTTGAAAGTAAAAAGTAAAGTAAAAGTAGAAAATATGAAGAAAATAATAGAGGTGTAGGGTATAAAAAAATCGTAATACAACGCTAAAAATGAAATAAACACAATTATCAAAAACAAAAAAAAAACCTTATTAAAATTAAAAACGTTATGTTTAATAAATAATTTTTTTTAAATAAATTTATTCGATAATATCTATTTAATCAAATTTCTATAGATTTATTTATTTGCGATAACAGTTCCTTAAATTAGCAATGTAATTTTTTTCAAAATCCAAAATTGTATCCTGCTGCCATTTCGGTTATAGAGATCGTACCAACCCTTTATTATTATTATTTATTATTATGCTTTTACGGCCAACATGGGACCACTTAAGTCAATTTTAGTTGGATCTTTTCTGAGAAAAGCGTGTTATTTTACTCTTTCGAGCTGCCCAGTATTTCTTCATCCGTTCAGATCTTGCTTTCTTTTCTTCATCCGTAAACACCCTCTTCGTTGTATTTTGTCGTTTGTCTGTCTTTCGTTTAAATCTAATGCTTTTATCTTTTAGCTTTATAATTTTTCCAGTTTTATTCTGTAGGTCAGTCAGGGAAATTCCCAATTCTTTCATATCTTCTCTAATTTCTTTGATCCATCCTACTTCTAGCTTTTGGAACCAGAGCTTTTCAATGATATTTCTTGACAGTCTTGTTTCCGGTGTCCTTATGAGATGATCGAAGAAAGAGATTCTTTTTTTCCGCATAGTATCAGTAACAGGCTCTATTTCTCGATACACCACCTCATTTGGCACCAACCCTTTATTTATACCACTTTTCTTGTCATAAAGAGACCTTTGTGTGATTCGAATTACAACCCCTGGGCCACTCTCTAAGAAGGGACTAAAATTTTATTTCTCGTCAAAAGGTAAAGCGGTTGATCGATACCTTATCCTGAAAGTTACAGTGTTCTATCTGGAACGGTTTTGAAGTTGTTGAGGGGTTTCCGCTGATTTGAGACGACGATTTTACCTTTACACCGACCCAACGGATTATAATTAAGATAAAAAACCAACGTCTTATATTTAATTATAGTTTGTACTTTAAGTTATTAATAAATTTAAAAACGATAAAAAATGTACTGTATGATGAGAAAATATAAATTGTTGGAATCAAACGTAAATCGTACAAAGTCTGTGCGCGCGCGCGCGGTGAGAGTTTGTAAACTATCAGTACGATCTTCTCGATAATTTAAGTCGGTTATGCGGTGGATCTTTCTTAAACGCCTTTTAGTATAACGTTCGAATTACACCATAACGGTCAACTTAGACTGAATTTATAACCGAGATGGGAATTACACCTTAATCTAATATCTCTCACTTTTATTATTTGAATAAATCTCTAAATAAATCGCACAAAATATCTTGATTAGTGTATTTCGTATAAATCTAGAGAGTTTCGGGCTACCGATGAGGATAACAAGGAAAAATTGTAACGGGCTCGTCGATTCTTGTAAATTGCCAAATCAACAAAATCTTTTAAAGCTTCAACGATAAAAACGACCTATTTCCTTTGTAATATTTCTTTCGTTAACGATTATCGATTTTAAACTCGGGCAGATTAATTAATCTACGACGGGGTATTCTAAATTCGTAAATCACCGATATATTCGTTTCAAACAAAAGTACCGTCAGAAGTAAAATTAGAAATTATATATTAAAAAAAGGCGGAAAAGATTTACGTAACTTTCCCGGTGAAGTTACGAGTCCCATAATGAACTTATTTTTTCACTCCGTGACCGATCGTAAAGAAATTTAAACTGTAACCGACGGCCCAAATTCAGAAATTATCGTATAATATTTTACAAGAATCGTTTGATTCCGAAGTCCGGATACATCAAGAAAAAAAGAGGTCGCTAATACATACTTCCTTACGTACATCTATAAACATACGTGCATCCTTAGGGAACTTTTTCATTTTAAAATTAGTTTTTTCGTTATAACGGGAAATGAAATATCAAGATGAAAATTTTTAACATATCGATTAAATTTTTTTTTTTATCAAATAAGCTCGTGATGTAACAGTATAGAAAAATATTTAGGCTAGTACAATGAAATAGATTAGCCAATAATAAGAAATAAGGTTCAATCACCGTGATTATTAATAATT
Source organism: Lycorma delicatula (assembly GCF_047948215.1). Lineage (NCBI taxonomy): Eukaryota > Metazoa > Arthropoda > Insecta > Hemiptera > Fulgoridae > Lycorma > Lycorma delicatula. The sequence goes on along the minus strand of NC_134461.1, from coordinate 133,953,601 downwards.
GTGTTGATTTTGTTGTATCGGTCTGTTTGTGAGTGCCTGAATGTGTGCGCGCGTGCGCTTGCGCGTAGATATCATCAAAGTTAAATATTAGAGATAATAAAAAAAAACAAAAAACAAAAAAAGGAACAGTAAAATATTATCATATTGAAAAAAACCGGTTTTAGAAAAGTTTGATTACGAGTATATTATAATAATTAACTAAATTGTACCTAACCTTTATCATAGGAAACAGGTATTCCTAAACTTTTTCTATAAAACAAAAGCTTTATATATAAAATAAGCTGGATACGATAAAATATTAAAAATTAAGTAATTATGTTATTTAATTATTTTCAGCTTGTCCTAAATGGGTTTATGGCGCCATGAAAATTAATATAAAATTATTTTGAAATTAAACAGTGTACCAAAAAATTTGTATCGTTCAAAAGTTATTTAAGTATCCCGTATGAAATTAACGGTACACTACGATTTATAATACCATTTAAATTAGCACAATTCCCCGATAATTATTTATTTTTGAAGGAAAACACTCGACTAGAAAGAAAGAAGTACAAAGTACCACGTAAACTTGTAGAGTTACGTTAAAAACTGATATAGCTTGAAAAATGCCGACAGATTTTCGTAACCGTTTGTAAAAAGAGATCAATCCTCATCCGTGCTCGGAGGATGTAGTGTGATAATAAATATATGTTCGATCTTAATGCTTTATCTGATGTAATGTTGTTTTATTTTCAAAAGGATTTTCTAGAGTCTGATGATGTAATTAAAAACCGATCCAGAAATTTTTACGGAGCAATTTCTGGAGGGATTTTACGTTTAGTCTGGATAACGTTATTCTCTCTTGAAGATCCCCGATAACTTAACGTTACGCGATCTAGTAAAACGATTTTCTCTCTTTCAATTAATCAGCCAGAAAAAAGATTTCCCTCGAATGTAGAGGCACTTTTCTTTTAATCACATTATGTTCATCGATTTATCTTTGCGGAACGGTTATCGAGTTGTTTAAGGTGGGTCGCATCAGTCGCATACTCGGTCAAGTATTTACTTACGGGAGCGTGTGGAGTTTACAAAGTTAAAAAAAAAAAACCTTCAAAAGGTATATAAATAAATGAAATAGCGAGCGTTGGAGGCTCTGCTCATATTCAAAACAAGTAGCTTGCCCCGGACTTGCTGCTACTTGCGATACAGTTTTCTTAGATTTGTTTTTACGTGCATGATTGTATCTAGTTTTGCGAGTTATATTTACTATTTTTTTCTTTTTTTTTAATATTTATAATTTCTGATGAGTTTTAATTTTTTTATTATAATTTAATTTTTTTTTTTTACTGAACGATAAAAGTAAGAAAAACGAAATTCTTATTTAAGAGAACAAATGATTAAACACATCCGTATTTTCGACTCTTCTTATTTTGAAAATATTAGTATTAATTCACCCGCTCTTCCCTACAAGGTTCTCAATGTATAATTAGGAACTTCAGAATCGCACATTCCATTACGTATTGTTCTTCAACTGAGAATGCGTTACTACTACATAAACACCTATTCGATTATCCTGATCTACACATAATCTGATATAACAGTATAAAGTAACGATATAAAAGTAACCGCCTTTACTAGGATATGAACCTTAGAACTCTCGACTTCGAAACCAGCTGAATTGCGATAACGAGTTCACCACAAGACCAACTCGGTGGGTCGACCTGAGATTGTACAAGACTACACTTCATTTACATTCATACATATAATCCTCTTAAGTAATACCTTACGGTGGTTCCGGAGGCTAAACAGAAAAAAGAGAGAAAAAGAGAAAAGATAATAAAAATTAAGTCGCATTCAACAGTAGGAAAATGTAAAGCTAACAGCTGTTCGACATCATGTTCTTATCTTCAAAATAACTAGTTATTTATTTAATTTTCCGTTCGTAAAATAACAAGTTTAACAGGTTTACATTGTTGTAGTAAATAATGCAGACGTAGTTAAAAGTTATTTTGTAGTAAAATTAAATAAACGAAGTGTAGCAAGTAAATCTTGTGATATAAAACTTATAATTTTATTCTTACAATCATATTTTTTACGTTCGCCTTCGGTGGTACGAATGCAACACTGCCTTTCATACACATCCTATTTTGCATACGTTCCAGGATTCTTTAACCATATTAGTTATTTTTTCTTACCGTACTGTTTATTATTACCTTTTGTAGAAAATAATCTTATTCGATTATATTTTAACAAGAAGTAATCTCTGTTATCATTTAATTTTTCTTTTGAACTATATTTATTTAAAATCTACCGGGCGATAATATAGTACTTTAGTTTTAGGAAGTTTTTCGATAAATAAGAAATATTAATTTTATACTTCTTAACGTTAATAGAAAATATTTAAAATATTCGAGAGGGCACAATCTTTCGATTATTATTCTAATAATTCACCACTAAATACCGATTTTATTTATGTATACAATATCATAACAGAATTTAAACAAAATGTATTTATATGACACGATTTCAGATTGAATTTATGTAATTCAAAAAGAAAAAAATATATATACAAATGAGAAGAATAAAAGGAAATATAATAAGTTTACTTCCTAAACGAAAATTAAGTTAACGGGGATGCCCTGTGAAAAAGAATATTTGACATATCTCTCGGCTTATAAATTAAGCACCAAAATGACTTAATAGAATACACGATAATAAAATTAAAAAAATAAAGATGGGACTTTACGCTTAGCTTAAGCATGAAGTACGAATAATTAACGTTCTGTAATATGACTAGTTAAAAGAAGTACATACTACAATCACAAGCATGAGATCTCATGCTTGTTATAAGAAGTTATAGAAGTACTGCCGGTTGGCACTTAATATTTAAATAAATTTTTTAATTAGTAAAATTTATTAATTAGGCCTACATGGATGCGAGCGTAATTTGCTTCCATCCGTGAAAGTTTTTTATTTAAAATTCTTCCACTTAAATTATGCGGATTAAAATTATAACGGGACCCCTAGAGTAACTTCCTCCTTTTTGTGACATAAATAAAAATTTAATAAGAATAGAGACTTTTCAATCGATTAAAACTGAATTACCGTTATTTCTTTTGAGAAATATTTTTAAATCTATAATTAAAAAACGATGAAACATAACGTTTTATAAATAACTAGCACCCCCGTCACGGCTTCGTCCGGGCTATATGGTTACTTGCGTTTCCGGACGCGGTCAGGGATGTTTAACCGGTTAGGGCGAGCTCCGTTTGTTCTTAAAAACTGATCAGGGGCTATGACCCCCGGACTCCCCTGTGTTCATTAATCTCATGCTTGTGAGAATAATAATGATAAATAAAAATTAAAGCCTGTTCAGTTTATAATAAATATCAGTGTACCGTAAATTCTGCAGAACAGCAGTTTGACCAGTACCGGACTCGCTAATTGATTTTTAGATTTCCCATCGCAGCTTCGGTCGCAAAATACATAATCAGAATTACAAACATAAATTACCATCGCAATGTTATCTCATAAAAATTGTTAAAAAAGCGGTCGCACAAACGTCAAAAATATAGAAAATAATTTGTTTACAAACAATTTATGTTTTTTACCGCTTAAAATATTAAAATTCAATAAAACTGAAAATGGTGTTTAGATATTTGTCTGAAGAGTCTTTGCAAGCCAAAAACGAGTGAATATCTTGTTTGGTATAGTCGGAAATGGGAAAAATTTGCTTTTATTGTTCGAAATTTTTTTACGTTTCTTCACTTCTTTCAAGGTCGAATTTAAAAAATCTAGAAATTGGTTTTTAAATATTTACAATGGAATTACGTACACTAAAAACCTAGTCGATATATTTATTTGTTATCGAGAAATTAAAAAAATAGTGGAATAATTTCTGCTTAGTGGAATTATTTCCTTTTAGTGAATTTCAAAAATCCTTTTTTACAGTGCACTCACACCGTAAGATGAACGAGTATAAAATTTTAATCAATTTATATTTGGTACTTTTATTGGGCGTTGATTATCAGTCAGACAAGACAAGTTCTTTTATACATATATACATAGAAAGAGAGAGAGAGAGAGAGGTAAGATTAAATTACCTTAAATATTGGTTTTAGAACATTCTAAAAAATGTTGGAGTTTTCACGAATCCACCTCATCTTTATATCCTGTGAAACACTTGGTAAACATATGCTAACAAACAAATAAAAATTACATTTTATTTAGGAATTATAAAAACTCCTACAGACATTTTTCCAGTCAATAGAATTCCACCGTCTGAATCCTGATGTGTTTTCTCTTCTAATACGTGTTGCTCTTTAAATTTAATCTTTTTTATAAACTTTTAGAAACCTACTCGTTAAATAGATATCATTATATGGAATGTTTCTTGTTTTCCCAGAAATAAATGGTTGTAGGCCCACGTCGAAATATATGCGATGCTTTTGTTCTTCAGCCTACATGAATGTAGGTCAACCGGATTATAATCGACAGCAGATTGTATTAATTTAATGAAACGATACATTAATAACATTGTTATGATGGAATCTCCTTTCTTATTCGGCTACAAAACAAAAGAATCGAATCGAACGTCGGGATAGAATTTTGTAACCGGTAACGAGTGAATTTTGAGCGATAAGTAGACTACAAGTGTAGGTTGCTTGAAAAAACCGTGCCCATTTATCCTTCGATTCCGATACCGGTGGTTTGAAAGATCGATCGTAAGTAAATATAATCCGTGGATAGATTTGATATGCGAATGAATACAAACTAGGTAATAATGTTCGATTCGAGTTGACATTTCTACATATTCATGCACCGTTTGAACTTACCACCGATCTTTCTCTTCTCCCATTCATACTACTAGTACATCGCATATGCGCGGTCTATGTAATATATTTAAAAGATATAATAAACATTCATACGAGTCGTACAAATCAATTCGATATAAAATACATACAGCGATGTATTTTGAAAATAAGCTAAGATTTAAACCAAAAATAGTTTTATAAATTACAAGAGAAAAATTAATAAAAATACGTTCAATAATTTTGTCGTCATATGAATAACCAAAATAATCATAAAATACATAAAACCATTTTTTCTCGTTTCTATTAAAAAGTAGAACGATGCCGTTTAAATTTCATAAAAAGGTTATTTCATTTTGTTTTATACTACGGATTATTAAAATTAAATATTTCTTTATAAGTTTAACGTTTCACTAAATTCCAAATCGGAAGCGAATTTCGGGCCTTTTTCTTCTTGTAGAATACAGACAATGAAGTACAAACGTCGAGAAGTGGTCTGCAAAGTTTCGTATTACAGGTTAATACCAACGGAACTTCAAAAATAAGACGATTATAGCTAAAGATAACTGTGAATTGGGTAGTCATGATTGAAAGTATAAAACGAACAGTTCTAAGTTACGAAAAGTATTTTAAAACACAACACCCACCATTATTGTGAAGTCGTGCGGGTATGTCATCTCTAAAGAAAACTGAATCGAGCTCGGTTAATTATTACGAAAGCATAAACTTGTTCGGATATAGCGTGGGCAAAGCTGTGTCGGGGAGCTATTTAGGTAGATTTCACAAAAAAGCTACCTATTGTAATGAATACCATGATTTGACTTCCAGGAAATTTCGACATATCTTCGCGTTTCACATGCCCAAGACCCAAAACCACCATCAGCTCAAACGTTTATAAATGCATATATATATATATATAGATAACTGCCGAAATTTTGCGCCAATCACTTTCAAGTTGTTGCTTAAAAATAACTCGTCCGACTAAAATCGGACCATGGGGGTGGAAATAAGGGGCTTTTTTGAAAAAAAAATCGCTATAACTTTCTTATTAAGTAAAATATTATCGAATTCGTTTAAAGTTCCTACTGTTCTTTGGATAAGGGCCTAAAACCTATCTAAGTAGTTTTTTGATATCACCTACCATTGGCCCAGAGGGTTGAAAAAATGGGGTTTCGAAGATAAAATGAATCATACCTCCCTTAACAGGCACAGTGTACAGCCATTCTAGCCGCGGTATAATACGTTGGTTGTGGTAATAGCATACACTAAGCAATCGCCGGATAAATAAACTTCGAATAATTTACATTTCCTTTATTTACTTTTAAATTTAAATTCAATTAATTAATACATTTAATCATAATAATTTCATACTTTAGTTAAATAAACATTTTTAAATATATGTTAAACACAATGTCTAGCTAGAACACATATAAAATTAATAATGTTGTTTAGTTGTCATTTTAAAGGAAAGTGAAGTCATAAGTTATTAAATTAACTGTTAATAATTACCTCAGCCAGTTCATTATTAAAAAAATAAGAAAATGACAGGATATGTATACACTTATCAAGAGTATGAAGAAAATACATGAATCTGAGCACACAGTATCGAATCGGTTAAAGTGGTCGTTAGTCCTCTAAACATTACCTAAAATTTTTGTCTGAACAATATTTGATATGACCAACCCTTACGGCAAGGGATGACCAAAATGTTGCTGGAATTGTAAGAAGGTGGGGCTTGTCGTACGCTGAACATGTGAAACTTTTTTTCACATACATCATTGTCGTATTGAGTAAATGTGATGTTTTTTTTTAACTTTAGATAGAAATCTTTCTTATCCCCTACTTAGAACCGGTGAAAAAAAAAGACCTAAAAAGATTCGAAAACGTGTGAAAAAGATTGAAAAGTTGGACGATTCTACTAAAACCAACTTCAGAAAAAACATTCATTCGTTTTATTTCAATAACGAGCTTCCTTTTGTTGAACCAAATTATTTATTGCCGTGAATACAGATTCTGAACTGCTGAATTTTTCTAGTATTACATTACATCCTTTGTTAAAATCAATGAATTTTCGTTTCACGTCCAGGAAAATAATTCTTTATCAATTGAACACGAAGATACGATTTTAACGGTTTAAGGAATATATAAGAGGGATTAAGCGATTTCTTGAAGAGGGTATAAAAATGTATTATCTTGATGAAACTTGGGTTAATGCGGGAAAGATACGGGAAAAGGTACGGGTTGATAAAGAAGTAAAGAACGGAAAATTCGCTTTTATGAAAGGTTTGTTAACCGGGGTAAAAACCCCGGCTGGAAAAAGTTAACGTTCAATAGCTACCAAATAGGAATTGAAGATGGGGTTTTGAACGGTGGTTTATGGGTATTTGAATCCAGAACTTCCCAGGAGTATCACGATTAAATGAACGGTGACAATTTTATTCCAGCGGTTTAAAAAAATTATCGAAATTTTTGGTGAAGGATCCGTCACAATAATGGATAAAACAAATCGAAGAAAATCGCGTACACCGAAGAAATGTTAAAAGTTGAACTTATAAGATTAGCAAAACAAAAATATATATTTATTATCAAGCGGATCAAATTGCAAAATCAAAAATCGCGTCGTGTTGCGTCTTCCTTCATATCTTTGCAATTTTAACCCTATAGAATTGACATGGGTGCAGTAAAAGGCTACACTGAAAGTAAATAATAACACCGTTTATGTTAAGCGATGTAAAAAAATCTATTGATAAAAAGTGTTGATAGAGTACGTGCAAATGCTTGGATAAACTGTATTCAACAGGTACTAATTAAAGAAGAAATAAAAGCACGACCACAAAGTGGTCGGTCTATGTGAAAATATTATTGAACATAAATTTTGAGACGATGACAGTTCAACAGACAAAAGCTTATCGAGTATTAAAGAAATCCATGTAGACAACAAATATTTTCTACTCGAAATTTTAATATAGCGGTAACATACTTCCTTAAAATTTATATTTTTAAAATAAATATACCAGTATATCACAGTTTTCTATTTTTTTTTTTTTTTTTTTTTTTTATGTTAAAAATAAAGAGAAGTTATTTTTCTCAGATGGTTTGCGCTAAATTAAATTAAATTAGAATCAACATACTGTTATATTTTGGTTTGTTGTACGTTTACGTGAAATAAATTTTATATATTTATATTTACATACTGTTTTACGTAAGTTTATCATTCAAAAATCATATTTTTTCCAAAAACTGTTTTCGAATTCTTGCAAACGATTCGGTTGCGAATACCGAACCTGCAAATAGCGAGGGATTACTGTAACAGATTATTACTACTGCAACCGTAAATAAACAAAAAACATCTTTCATTCTCATCGGTACACAACAGTACATTATATGGATCACGTCAGGAACGGGGAAATACGGTAGTATGGTAGTGTGAGTAAAAAAAAAGAAGTTTCTTCAACATTTCCCTAGATGGATCTAGGAAACTGCGGTCAAATCTTGATCATAACAGCATCAAGAAATATAAAATTAATTATTAAATAAAAAGTAAATACGAATAGAGCCCGTGTAAATTAATTAAAACGCAAACCAGTAAAAATAAAAAGTAACTATACAACAGATTACAACTGAAAAGAGTTAATGAAAATTATTTGAGCACAAATTTGTGACACGTTAAAAGAGTTGACTAAATATCAATTTTCTTACTACTACGATTAAAATAAACTATTTACAGAATAACACTGATACTCTAAAAGAAAGTATTTATTTCAGATAAATTAACGAGAAGTTATTTGAATGAATCGCGATTTATTAAAAATGGCAATGAAGGCACCCTAATAAGGCCCTTTCTGATAAACCGAAGTGTTTAGTTTCGTTGTCTGGTTTTATAGAAACGGTTATTGTTATTTTTTTTAAAAATTAGTGACTATTCTATTTAAACAGATTGCATATACATAAATATTAACACGAGGATAAGTTAGAATTTTTAATTTTCTAAATATCGATCTACGTAATTCATAATTATGGGCGCCGAACGATGATTTGACAGCAAAAAAACTATTTCTCACTTTTTAACGGAATTTCAAGAGTTAAGTCTTAAACTTCACACTGGAATATATGAAAGCGTAATAATGATGACAAACTTAAAGAGTTTTATTAAGGCGTATTTTATATTTACGATTTTCAAACCGTAGTAGCGAAACATTTTCTTAATGTAAAGGGGTAATAATTCTTCAAAAATACGTTTTGATTGAACGATTTATAATAACCTTTATTCTGTTACGTATTTATTTCTCTATTCGCCGTTTCATTGAAAGAGTTTCTAATTATCATGAACGTATAAAATTCATCTAGATCGCTAAATCGTAATTACTGTTGCGGATAACAAACGCCGAATGCCTTTCAACGGGAAACGATCAGAACTTTTTTTTTTTATAATGCCGGCTACTTTGAAATCGATAAATTTAAATAGGTTTTCATGACAGTTACTAAAAGCGATCTTAAGGAACTCGCAATACCGTTCTGAAAATATTTAAACTCAAGTACGTACAACCTAGTGCTACGTCTTCGTAAAAATTCTTCTGCATACGTCTTCGTAAAAATTTTGCGGGTAATTTTTTATCTTTTGATTAAATCGGAGAATAAATAAGAGAATAAAAGTAAGAGAAAAAGATAACGGAAGAAAGAGCGAGGTGTGTTTAGAGTACAATAAGCGAAAACAGCGGTTCTTTTTAACTTCCCGTTCCCTAGGGATTAACAGAAGGCTACCTGCTGCAAGAACCGCTTCTGTTTTGAAACAGAGGTAATTCGTACTGAGCTGAAGCGTGACCGACGTGTTTCAGGGATCTTACAGACAAGATGCCGCTATTGTTAACGTCTTCACGCCTTTTGGATTATCGTTAAACTAAACCCGAATCAGAAGCTGTTTACACGACTCATTTCCTCGGTAGGTCGTTCGTTGTTACCGTCCGCTGATGCAGCGGTACACACGATGCGCGCGCACATATACATACACGCGTGCACAAAAGTATTATTGCCTTGTCAATACCAGGTGTTAAATTGAAAAACTCATTATTCTTCCGAGGATGTCCGACCGAACGTTGATTTATCGATCAATATTTTTAACGAATTGCTCTCATAGTCTGTACGACAATTCAATTTATTTTCTTTAGTAAGGGTGTTCTAACCCCTTACAAGATAAAAATAATAAAAGAAGGAATCGCTATTTTCCTTTTTATTTTTTTGTTATAAGTACTGAAAAGAAATACGATTCTCTTTGTTATATAAACGATGTACGATTAATTCTCAAATACATTATTAGGTTATTTCTCCTTTATAAATAATTATTCAAAACTATTCAATTAATCTCACGCTATCGGCCATTCGAATAAATTAAAACGTTTTTTTAATATTATAATAAGTTGCTGATCGACTGATACCTTATTTTTAATACTAGTCCACTTTCAGCGCTCTCTTACAAATTGTTTATAAATAATTATACAATTAGTATTTTTAAAAATCGTAGCAGATTAAGAGTCTTCACTACTAATATCATAAACTTTTATATAGATCGTGTCGGCTTTCTGTTGACCAACGGATTAGGTAACATTAACTTAAAGAATACTTTATTAAAGGTTTTCTAACCCGATTGAAAACACTCAATATTTCAGTTTCATAGAACTTTAAGTTCTCCGTCAGATCGTACCGAGATGAACGGCTCCTTAGGTCAGGTAATCTTCATCTACTGATATCAAACACCGTAGAACTAAAAATCGGAGGGAAAGAATCAACGATAAGGAAAAGATGTAAGAGATAAGAAAGGAAGATTTACCCGTGAGGAAATGCAGTGCGAAACGATAAGACACCCGGAGAAAGATTGAAAGTCCTGTTCAGACAGTGGGCGCGCATTCCCCCCAAACCTTTGGAAGTACGGGTCAATTTCTTCTTTCGCGTGAAAAAGTAAGCTATTTGAATATCCTACAGAAAAATTATTTGTACCAGATTTACGTACTGAAATAATATGATTTTACCGAACGTCCGTTCATATTAAATAGAACGTCAGAACTCAAAATGTTTTAAGAGATTCAAAATTTTGACCAAAACTTAAAAGAAAATTTCTTCGAGGAAGTTTCTTAGGTAAATAAGGTTTAATAAACATCGTAATAACAAGCTAATTTTAATTTTACTCTCATTTTTGTAATCGCTATACCACTGTGTTGCGATGTTAGAAAAAAAATTACTGACATGTCTTCATGATAAAATACAGAGTGTAAAAACCGAACGTATATCGTGAACATACGTACACCTGTATCTTGAATATCAACCTTTACGGTTTTTCCGTATAGATGAAACGCATATAATTGCGTACACACACATACACATTATCAGAAAAAGAAATACGAACATTACAACCGAGTTCTTTCAACGAGTGGTCGGTAGGTGTCCTATATGTTACGAGTTAGTTGTTCCCATTCCAAGACCGCTTAAGCAATTTGTTACTTTTTACCGTAACAACATGACAATTACAACGTTTCAGTAGTTGCGCAACTCTGTAATTCTTTAAAGAATGCTACTCAACCTCTGTCATTCAGCCTCCTTCATTCATTCAGAACTGGCCTCACCCAGGAATGTCCGTCCATCTGTACGACTGTTTATCAGAAACTCTCTTTCTCCCTGTCCCGTCTGTATTTCTGTTCGTCTTCTCTTCTATCTCATTTTATATAATTCTTTACGTCCGTTCAACTTATTCTTGTTTCAGTTCGTTTTATTTCTCTTTTAATCTTATTTTCCGGTCCATTAAGAAAAATACTTTAATAAGAAAAATTACGATAGTCTGTTGAATGCTTGACAAATAACGTTAGAAAAAAGTAATTGGAACAGAGTAAAAAAAAAATTTCTTGTTAAAAGAAATTTCATTCTCGTTACTTCAGTACGTATATACCGTTTTTATGCGATTATCAATTTTTATTTCTCATTGAAATACAATATATAAATTATAAAATAATGCTCTCATAGGAATAAATACCTGTCAGCATGTAAATATTGTACTCATAACGAAAAATACGCTATATAAAAATTTCCAGAACGCTTGATAAAAAATTATAAATTAATATAATTTTATAATTAATAAAAAATAATTTACGATCTAAGAAATTAAATGACAGAAGAACCTCGATTTTCTCGGCTTCGGTTACCGGCGCTGATCGTGGAACCACAGAATAGTTGTAGAAATAAAATAACTAAATATCAATATACAGAAAAATTACAAGAAAGTATAGTAAAAACAGCAGATTTCGGACTACCAAATTTCTTATTCTTTCCTTATTTTCTTTTATCTACCGGTTTTCCTACATTCTTGTGAAATAAAAGAAAATAACTATTAAACTTCCTTTAATTTATAAACTGTTGCCGTTACGTCGCCGGTCCGCCTCTACGTTCTACTTCCCACAGCCAAGCCGATTTTTGCCAACTTCGATTTGAATAACAGAAATCTTTAGATCTCTCAATAATATCTGGGAGGAATCTAGAAGAACGTTTTAAGTTTTCGACCTTGTACTCCGATGACCGTTAGATGTTCTACAACAACGAGGAACATTTCTACCACATCAAGTGTACGGTTTTCGATTACGTAAAATAACAATGTTTTATATATATAGTTGGCGAACAACTAACGCATTAATTAGATAGAAAACCGCGATGAGAAAAGACGATTTAAGTAACAAAATTAAACAATTCCTACGTTTCTTGACAAAATATAATTTAGTTGTTTAAAAACCTAAAATAACTTCCTGTAACATAACGAAAACTAACAATCTAATATTTTTTTATTTAGTTTCTTATTTTACCGCATCTAATAATTTGATCGCATCTAATAAGTATTTAAAACTCTATCGATTTTTCGAGTCGATAATACCTGGAACACGTATCGAGAGTAAACCCAAATCGAAGGATTTTACGGGTTCACCGTTTAGAATCACTTTAGTTCCTCAAGCAAAACGACGAACGTTATTTAATTTAAAAAAATGTAATTTCTGTCAAACCTTTTGTTAAATCTATAGTTCGATCTGATGATAGACTCGTCCTTTCAGTTATCGTCTTCAAAAAATATAGTGGCCTCACCAGTAAAAGATGTTTTCTTCGCAAAATTATTTTCAAGATTTAGGAAAATTATTGACGTCTAATATATTTCTCCGTACGAAATCCATCATCCTTTCGTAGTTATACACAATGCGTCATACGGATACAGTTTGTCGAATTAAATAAATTTGGTACTAAATCAAGAATATACATGAAGTAATTTTGACATGCTGACAGATTCAAAGGCTTTCGCCAACACAAAAAAATTATAATCAAGCATTTGTTTCTTGTTTTGGTCGATATTTTTAAATTTATTAAAAAATAAACATCAACTATGTACTTAGTACATAGTCAATGTTCTTTCCCACACCCAAAATATAGACTGAACGTCTTACAAAACGTACACTTATTTAAATAAATTGACGATTGTCCTGTTTTACTTTTTTCTCTAAAATATCAAAATTTAAAAAATTAACGTGAAATTATATAAAAGATTTGAATTCTTTTTACTTCCTTGTACGACAAGCATGTATTGTAATCGCGAAAAATTTCAATTTTCAGATTTCAACGGAAATATCCATTTTGACCATCCCTGAATCCATTTTGACTAGTTTCGGCGTGACGTCAGTAAGTACGTATATATCTCGCATCACTCAAAAACGATTAGCCGTAGAATATTGAAATTTTGGATTTAGAACTGTTGTAAGATCTATCTGTGCACCTCCCCTTTTGATTGCAAATCGACTGGATCATAAATGTACAACAAACCTCAAAATCCAAAAAAATTGGATTTTGCACTTTTTCTTAACCGCAGTAATAAGCCTTTATTGAGAGCTTTTCAACAATATATCATAAGCGGTACTTATTTTCATCGGTTCCAGAGTTATAGCCAAATAAAATTTTAATTAATGAATTATTTGGATCTTACAAGGGGAAGCACATCGGCTCGAATCCGACACATTCCTTTTTTTTTAATTTAAATATATTGATTTATTAATAATTATTAACCATTGATTGTAAAAATAATTCAATAATAAAAAAAAATATGAAAAAAATAATATGTAACTAAAAGTATAAATATATATAAAAAAATACATGTAATTTAATAGGCGTGCATGTAGTCATGTGGTGTCCACATCAGATGTTTTTAAACATAAAATTAGGATAGGTACTTCTAAGAGAGCGAAGCAGTAGCAACTTTCTTTATTTTATTTATTAATTTGATTTATTCGGCATATAATAATAACCTAGGGATCAGGAACGGTGAGTGTATTATTCCAAAAAATTATAGAATGAAATCTACCCGACTTTGTCCGACAAAATCAGAGAAAGACGTGGAAAAGCTTTGACCGAACACGTTATTGAAGAAAATTAAAACAAAACCGATTTTAAAAAAGAAAAGACGAAACTCTCTTGAGAAAAGCTAAAAAATCATACTTGTTCGATTATACATTAAATTTCAACTTTTAGTAAATCGGAAAATTACAAACAACTCGAAATCGCCCCTATTTTTACAATTAATTAGGTGAGGAAATTAATTGAAAGAGATATCGAAAGGACAAATTGGAAAAATATATATTTTTTTTTAACGGTGAGGCCTACAAAATCACTGACCGATTGCGAGAAATGTAAACATGAGAAAATTCTATTTTAATAGAAATAAGGAAAGGAATGCAAGTTAATAACATAAAGAGAATGCTAAGGAGCAGAAGCTCACTGAAATGTGGGAATAAATATAAGTTTTTCGAGTTTTCTGATAGTTTTTTAAAATTACGCGCGAAAACATTTTATATATCGAAAGACATTATATTATATACCACGTTATAATAATATAGTACTAATAAAATCATGATGACAAAAAAAAAAAATAAAAAAATGAAGACATAAGTTTTCTTTAAAAAAAGCTCACATATGTAGATGCAAATTTCTACTACGAGACCGCCAGAGCATCTCCCATACCGATTATAAAAAACATTACATTTAGTAAAACATTCGGGTTAAGTGTACGCAAGAAAAACGATACAACTGGAATTAAGAACATCCTTGTTTTTATGAAGCCGGGTAAAAAGGATGAAATTACTTTGAAAAATAAAATTCAGATACGCTGATTACTAGAATATTGATTACGATGACCTTATATGATTTATAATGTCTAACTTTATTATTTCCGATTATGATTATATTTAATAATAATAATTAGCTTAATATCAACCAAAACTACTGTAGATGCTATTAAAAATAAATTCCAGAACACAGCAGAGAATATATTGTTAGTAATACGGGCTACAACAAATAATGCCCAACGAAATATGCTCTCTCCATACGACGATATGCTGAACATATTGGTAGTTATACGTATATATATATATATATAAGAGAAGGGAAGACAAAGCGGGAAATTTGGTATCACGGATAAGTGGGAAGGGAAAGGAGAAGACTGAAGGATAGAAGAGAGGAGAATGGTGTACGGTGTTAGGTCATCACGTAGTGCAAATACGTCTTGGGAGTAGATTAAGATTTCTCCAGTGGGTGGTGGCGGAATCCACTCGAGGGGGAGTTTAATTACAGGGGATGGGATGAGCGGGGGGAGACCTAGTGTGTTGATTTATGGGGGGCCGTTATGAGGACGTAAACAACACATGGCAGTTTCTCCCCTCCCACAGTTCAGTTCGGTTCAATTCACTACGACGTTGTATTTTCCTACGGTACGGTACCCGTTCGGGTACGACGATACCAATTCAGGACTTTAAAAGCCAGACCTGGTAGAAACAAAATAATAAATAAATAAAAAATTACGGCTTTCGAATGATATTTACAACGTCTAATGATTGTAAAATAAACGTTAATTTAATTATCATATAGTTTCATTACAATAGTACTTAATATTGTATTATTAAATTAATAAATTTCAGAGAAAGGAATACGTTAAATGTTTAGGCTTATCGCGAAAAAATAGTAACTATTGAATGTAAAATACCTACTCCTTATGTAAAAAAACAAAAACAAAAAAAGAACAGTAATTAATTTCAGAATAAAAAAAACACACACACATATATATATATATATATATATATATATATATATAACATAAATAATTCAGCCGAAAAAGCTGGACATTGATTAAATGTATATTATTGAGTATATGTATTTTTCATTACGAATTTATAGAGCTAGCAAAGGGTTACATAACTTTCTGGCTAAAGCAGAGAAAGTTATGCGCCTGCCCGAGATAAAAATTGAGTGGAATATTAAAATGTGTAAGTATGCGGGTAAAGAATCATATAAAAAATTACCCTATCTTTGAGTAAGATGTCGAGATACTGGACCCGTGGTGAACATATTTTCCCACCGTCTTGAACAATTATATTCAAAATTTAATATCACTAATCCGTATTCAAAATCCGTCGTAAAAATTTTCATAAAAATCGAGTAATGCGATCTGAATATATCAAACAAAACGTTAACTGACGAAGTAAAACGAAAAAAATTAGGTTTATTGTCTTCAACTTCTAAATTAAATCCCCCAAACGCATAATCAAAGCGACATACTAATCAATTGAAATCGTATAATTAGTACAAGAATGAAACGTTTACTCCAGATACAAAAAAACTCCAGATACCGGTGTTTTTTGGTGGTTGGGTTTCAATTAGCCGCACGCCTCAGAAACGGTCGATGTACAAGACTATACTTCATTTACATTCATACATATCATCCTCACTCATCCTCTGAAGTAATACCTTTCGGTGGTTCCGGAGGCTAAACAGAAAAAGAGAGAGAAACGAAAAAACTAGTTTCTTGCTCCCATTCCTTTACGGTTATTTGGTTACGACAAAACACCATCAAAAAGTATTCTTGCTATCTAAGGGACACTAAATTAAGTGAAAAAGTAACCTTTTGAGAAAAACGTTAAAATACGGTATCTACGAGTAAGGTTTGAATATAATGAAAATAAATAAATAATTATTTACAATAAACGTATTATTTAAAATCACACCATCACTATAACTACCGATGATAATGTTACGATGTTTTTTTAAAAAGCAATCTTTATTTTCACAAGACGGCTTTCTTTATTATGAGATCATAACCAAAAAGATAGGTAGATGTTATCAAATTATTTAACATCTTTATATAACTTACGTGACAATGTGGGTCTATAACAACTTTTCAATCGATTAAATAAGGAAAAGAATAAACGTAGAAAGCTTAAAAATTCATAAATTAGTACCGTTTTATTCTGACTACAAAATAAATAGATTAGGTAGGTCATACCAGAGATAATAAAAGGAACAGATCCAGCGTTTTCCTAGATGTAACAAGAGAAACCGTGGTTGAAACCTTGGTCAGAGCAGGATCATAAAATAAATATTCGGTTAATTATAAAATAAAAAACTGGAATTAAAATCCATATCATTAATTTAAAATATAAATACATAAAGATGCTAAATAAATAAATAAATAATAATTTAAAAAGCGTTAATGTAATCTGATTTAACTCGTTAAATAGAGAAGCAGTTAATTTTGGAAATTATGGTCCTAAAGTTCAAATTGATAATTTTTCAAAAACGTTTATTCTGGTATACATGCTGTTTTTAAAACGTACAAAATTGATAAGGTTTTTTTGTGACGTTCACATTTTATATATATATATATACATAAACCAATATATATATAAGAACACATCCTTACTGACTGATTCATCGACGCCCAGCAAAACTACTGAACACAAACTGATGATAATTTTTATGCATGTTCGTACGGTGTAAGTGCATACTAAGAAAATATTTTTTTGAAATTCCGAGTTTAAATGGTTAAAATGGAGTAACAATGAAATTTACTATTTTTTTTTTTAATTTCTCGGTAAAAAATGAAGATATAAACTTGATTTTTGGTGTGTCTAATCTTTAAGCGAATATCTCCAAATTAATTTATTTTTTGAAATAAAAATATTAACGGTTTGAATGAGTTTTGAATTTTTTTTAACCCTTCCAAATATTCTTCCGATAAATATCTAAAAACAGTTTTTAGTTTTTTAGCGGGTGCGACGGTATACGGCGCGGGATCTCAACAACACAGCCACTATTACTGAACGTACGACGCAACTGGGTGCATTTGCCTCGATTACTGGACTAAAAAGCATTTAACAGAAGTAATTTAAAAAAAAAAATGAGAAATGAAGTACGGTCACTCCCTAGTGGTGTTTGTCGAGTAACGGTAAGAACCGGGCAAAATATTTTTTTCCTCGTACGAAGTACGGGTAACCGGTTTTAACTAATATTTTTAAGATGGAGGCCGACTGTTTTGAAACCCGCATTCTTATATCGCTCAAAGTTAAGGCCTTTACTGACCAAACTGTTGCCGTGAAAAAAATTACAATACACTGATAACGTTTTTATCAATTGAACGGGCTTTAATTTTTAGTTAGCATTATTATTCTCACAAGCATGAGTTTATTGAACACAGGGGGTCCTAGGGGTAGAGCCCATAGACTGGAAGAGCGAGTGGAATGCCCTGATCGCGACGGGAAACGCAAATAATCATACAACTCGGACGAAGCCGCGACAAGTCTGCTAGTGTATATATATATATACATACATAGAGTGCGTGGGTGTGTGTGCGCTAGTGGGAACAGACAAAAAGATTTTTAATCATTTTATAACTGATTGTAACTGTGCAAAAAAATTGTATGTAACAAAAAGTACAAGTAAAACATTTATTTAATACACTGTCTCTAATTCTGCTGATATCCACTGAAGAATTAATATTTGTTTCTATTTTTCATACGTAAGATTTTGAGAGCAATGGCTGGCATTTTTACATGTTACAAAACTCGTCATTAAAAAGAAGTTAGGGTAGCTGTAATCGAGTCTTGGCTTGTAAATTATCGGAGAAACAAACAATAATTAATTTATTAAATATAAATTATTTTAAAAAAAATAAAGTAAAGTAAAACGATGACACTTTATTACATAATGCTTTTAGAAGATTATATAACCAATATATCTAAAAATACAAATTTTACAATATTCTGTTGAATACCTTGTCAATTCAAAAGGTTTAAAGACATTATAAGCTATAAAAGTAAACGCAAACAAACACTACAATATCGCAGCTGGTAAGGAAAGAATTACGTAGTGTACCTAAATATTACTGTGACAAAAAAAATTG
Source organism: Lycorma delicatula (assembly GCF_047948215.1). Classification (NCBI taxonomy): domain Eukaryota; kingdom Metazoa; phylum Arthropoda; class Insecta; order Hemiptera; family Fulgoridae; genus Lycorma; species Lycorma delicatula. The sequence goes on along the minus strand of NC_134461.1, from coordinate 133,934,572 downwards.
CTTTGAAATTGGGTCGATCGGTAAAGTTACAAGGGAGCATCATGTATGCTTATAAGGATTATTAAGTTGTAACCTAAAAATTTTGTTTTCCATTTAAGGTAAAAATTTTAACTTAGATTACAGGATTATTGTTAAAATATACACACACTTGCGCAGATATTAGTTCGTAATTAATTATGATTTAGATCTGTTTTGCTGTAATTGCATTACGTTGTAGGATGTTTAAACGAAAACCTTGTAAAAGAATAACAAAATAGAACCGGGGCGCAAGAAGTAAAATAAGATTAAACCTTTCATTTGGTAAATAAATAATCGTTGTAATAGTAGTAGCAGGATTAGTAGTTAATAGAATTCATTTTGTTTCTGTGAGAAAAGTCTTACTAGAAACACGAACAACGGCAGCTCTTACTACCTAATACAGAGGTTAATGGAAACCGAGATAAAATCGAACGTCATTGTTTTGTAGTTTATCTGTGAAGCATTAGTTGTAATTGCAGGTAGATGATAATCTATAGCGAAGGTAAGGCGTGCGCAAAGCCGGCCGACCGACAACGTTTGAAGAAGAGAAGACCGCTCAACGTAACGGCCGACAACCGCCCGCCACTCGCGGGGGACGCATTATGCACACAATGCGACCGACGACCGACGACCGACACGGGATGGATTGATGTCTACAACGGCAACAATGCTTCCAAGGAGATCGACTCGTACAGACAAAAGCCGATACGTCAACGAGGAGAACTCAAAGACGACGTATATATCGAAAAAGACAACGATCGATATATGACACGCGGTCACAGAAACTTTCTTAATAACCCGTCCGTCTACTCGGCCTCCATTTAGGACCGTTCGCGTTTCGGATCTTTATGCGGTGCAAAAACATAGAGAAGAAATTCCAGCGACGACGATAATAACGATTACCCTAATCATCATAATGCTGTTTCGCTGCATTTCTGCATAAATGCTCGCTTTAAACTTAAAAGTTTCTTGGCGTTATTAATTTTTTTTTTATCCGATCGGAAACCGTGGAACGTCATACAGCAAAAACAATGTTACAGCAGCGAAGTGTATCGACTGCATATCACTCCCCCTCTCAAACATTACCGTTCATCATTATTTATACAAGCTTTGTTTGTTATAACAGACGATATCAAACTACTTTTTGTTATTGTAACTCGTTTCACTAGCATCTAAAATTCAAATCGTAAGGACTGATCTCTAACTCCTTAGAGAAAATAAATATAAATGAATAGAAACCGTCGGTTTAATAAAATAAAAATAAAAACGTGACGATAAAAAATGTTTAACGCGACCGATACAAAATGAAAATGCAATTATTGAATACTTTTTATGTAAAAAAAAAGGCAATAAAACATAAAGCGGCCCGTTTCTTCAAATAAATCACGAGTTTCAAAGAATTAAATAGGTTAGTGCTTTGTTACTACAAAAAGCTATTATTATGTCGGGAACAAATTTATAAAATCTTGTCGACTAACGTTTTAAAAAAGTATCAATGTAGACGATATAAATTACAAAATATTTTTAATGCGTTTAATAAATATACTTACGAATTAAATAAAAAAACGATCTATAAAATATCAATCGTTTTAATAACAATCGTCCTCTTTAAAAGACACATTTAAATTAGATCAACAGGAAAATAATTAGATGTATCGTACACGCGCCGAGTAACCAATTTTTTCCCGCAACACGCTATTAAATGAAATCAGAGAAAACCTCGATTCGCTAAGGTGTTGTTAAATTATTTAAAACAAAGAGGAGTAAATGACAGAGGATATAGAAAGAGTAAATAAATCTGTTTTAATTTCCGTTTTTCATAGATTCTTAATGAGTTCTGCGTTCGTTCGTAAAACTGGTTTTAGGTAAAAAAAAAAGAAACGATTTATATTAATTTATTACCAGACGGCGGCAAAGTGTGGAAGGATTAAGTTGTTCGCCGTTTATTTAATATTATTTACTGCACGCTGAATATTTTTATTACGTATTTATTTATAAAGGATTCTCTTTAATAAATCTAATTAAAAATTTAAATATTTGGGTAAAATCTTAATAAAAATTCATCTAAAGAAAAAGATAAAAACTTTTCATTATTAAATATTTATTACCCTTACGCATATTTCACGTACGATTTATAAAATATGTCGGGGCACATTGAAAAAGGAAGAAGGCGTTTTCAGTTTACCAAAACGGATCGCATTCTATTATAGTAAATTCATGGAAAATATACAGATTTGCAAATAACAGTAAAATCAATCGAATTGATTTTAGGTTTTGTTTTGTACTATCGCTCATAGATAGTAAAGAAATAAAAATACCACAAAGCATCGCTGAGAAAGAAGAAAGAATTAAAGATAATTTTTTATCACCACCGTCGGCAACCAAGGGTCGTCCGTCAAAGAACAGTTTGCCAGAGGATATTCGATACGATCTAACAGGACACACGTTATTTCAGAGCGTGTGAAAAAAGCTAGACGATGTAAGCTATGCAAAAAGCATTCAATTTTTGTGAATAAAATGTAGTGCACCTAATTCAAAATCTTTTCAAGAATTACATTCTCAGCAAAGAAACTAAATAATTTTTTTTATAAAGAAACCAAATTAAAATAGTTTATTTGTAACCGTTTACCTTCAGGTTAAAATTTTAATATAAATTGTTCATAAGTCTTCTTCTTATTATATTCTTCCAAAACTGACAATATTTGCATGATTTTCGCTAAAGGTACGTAAACGAACCGTTTTATTCCTGAGCGATAATTCATATTTTGGCCGATATGAAAATATTTCTAGCTTTATATACATAATAATAGATGAAATAAACGGTTTATTTAGAAAAAAATTGCGAATCTTTGTCTGGCAGTTAACGAGTTAAACACAACATTTCTGTGGCGATAGCTTATCAGTCATAAGTGCTGCCTTTTCTTTAATATCGATCGTTGTTAAAGACATTTCTTCCTCAGGACATTATTAAAGAAAAGGATAAACGGTGTAATATAAAAAACTTAAGTTACCTATCGGTGTACGTTCAAGTTAACCTCTGTCGGCTAACAAGTAAACCGGCTTAAAATCGAATTAAAAACACCCGATACGTTAAACAATACTCGCTTCTGATCGGTTAACGGTCGAAAAGAGTAGATTTTTGATCGATGGAAACCTGTATCGTAATGAAAATCTGTTTCATAATTACCCTGTTCGTGATACATCCGTGTTATTCAAACGTTATACTACAGGCGTAGAAAAATTATATTTATCAACGTCCAACCTCTGCTAAAAACAACAGTCGGTTAACCTTTAAAAAAAAGTAATTATAATAATAATATCAAACTCTATTAAATCTTTTTTCGACGTTTTATCATTCAAATTTTACTAGATAAATAATACGATTTATAAAAAAAATTTCCAACATAATCGAATATCTGCTATTTTTCCACACTCTTTGAAATACGAGAGACAAAATCATCTCAAGGAAAATAAAAGATTTAATTGTACAATTATATTTTAAAAATATACTTTTTCGCATTGTATTTCTTTCTTAATTTTGAAAATAATTTACGATAATTTTCGTTAAACAAATCCATAAAATTTCGATTATAATATAAGCATTAAGGATTTAAAAAAAAGAAGAAATTAGTTAATGAATATTTTTAACTTGTGCGTGGAATAAAGGTAATATTAAAAACTGACAACACTCAGATCTTTTTCTATTATAAATTTTTAAATTTTAAGTAAAATTTATTTATTAATTTTTTATATTTTAGTAAGATATAGCCTTACCGAAGCACCAACAATTGTTACAATGATAATGATGGGGTGAAAGTGTAAAAAAAAAATTTAATTTAGTCGCTAGAACATTTTTGATGGTTTATTTATTTCTATTTACTCGTATTTTATTTACTATAATAAACAACCGTAAGTGAATAATCCTGAATCGACGACTTAATTTTGCAATTCTTAAATTTAAAAACGGATCGTAATAAATTAAGTACGAATAACGAGTACGACAGGGTGGGTCGTTATGAGGAGCAAAGCCGAGCGAAGTCGGATAAAAGGAGTGACGGACAGTGTATTATTTTAGATTCAGAGTAAAACCAGTTAAGTGTTTGTTTTGCGGTTTAAGTGACAGGTCGGTAACTGAATTCCATTCGGCCGGTGAACACCCGGTGCGGTGTGGTAGTTTGAAGTGGAATCTTTTGAAGTGTTAATGCGACTAAATTCAATTTCCATCCGTTTTACCGTACTTTCCTCGACTTTACACTTATGGCGTTCTAACTTTATATTTACTATAACCGCTTTATATAGCGCGGCTCTTTTGACTTCATTTATCGCCGGGTCGTTCGAGTTCAATTACATCGGGGTACCTGCTAGGATTTATTATGTTGAAAATCTAAAGCCGAAGACAGACAGACAGACGAGGGATAAATCCTGACGTGTTTTCTATGTAAGGATATTTGTCCTTTCACTCGATATTTCTTTACGAGTTCTACCCCTTTTTCTTACTCCATAATATAATCTCGTCCTTTATACGTTTATCTTTATCCGAATAATTATGACGATTTTTTTAATAACTATCTCTAATTCTGACGATCAGAAATTTACAAATATTAAATAGACTCGAAGAAAAACGGGAAAAATAATCAAAAGTCCGAGTTTCTAATGTTTCTCTGAAGAACGCATTTTAATAATTTTATGTTTGTTTATTTATATATTCTTTTTAGAAAGAATATACTGTTTGGATTTACTGTAGCGTGGAGAACGTTACGATACGGGCTTCTGAAACGTTATCGTATCGTACGTTAAATAAATCTTGAAACTCAGACGGACAGAACATTCCTGCACCGATTAGTTAATTAAAATTATAGTTTTACGTGTTAATCAGTCGATAAGTATTTAATACCGGATGATGCTTGGTTATTATAAACGGAATAAAAAGCCGATTACAGTATGTTATTTTAACGTTAGATTTAAAAAAATTTTAAACAATTTTTTTTTACAAAAGATCGATTACCGTTGAAGAACAACGAAATTGAAAAATTCGACTCGTTTCACTCTTCTCTATTTCTCAAATTTTATAAAAGATTTACCTTAAATCACGAGAATTAACATAATCGAATGAAATCGTTTCATTTTAAACCGTGAAAAACGAATAACGGAAGGATTAAAATTTAAAATTAACAGATTAAAAATAAATTTAAATATTTTTAAACGTTAATGTAGATTATCTTTTACTATTAAATTCGATCGGTATAACAGACGGGACATAACGCGATAAATTAAACGTTTAGATTTAATGCAGAGCTCGAAAACTAATTACCGCACATAAACTTATTTAGAAAGACAGATGTCGATAAGAGCGTTTTGAAGTTTGGTAATCGGAAGAGGAGAGCGAGGGGAAATGGAAATAGTTATATAGGCTATGTCGGTATCGTATATATAAGGATTGTTGTATCAGGGAGAAATAGGGAATGATTTCGGTAAGCCGCAGATGTCCAGAATGACCGTAAAGGGTAGCCGACAACGGCCAGGGTGGACGGAGAGAGCGGAGCGAGAAAGTATGATAGGAGCGGGAGAGAGGAAGACATAAATTTTAGAGGGTGATATAAATACGATCAAACAGTTTTGAAAAGTCTCCTGTTCAGAGAGTTAAATAACATATACTGCTGCTTTAATGGGTAATATTCCATAAAATATTTCATATTTAAAACGTACGAGTAAGCCGAGTTTGAAGTCGTTTCGATACAACAATTGAAGATTTGATTACAAAGAAAATTTTACATACACTTAAAAAACATTAAATGCGCAGCGATTTTTTAATTTTATCGTTACGGTTTAATATTATACTTTTTTTCATGCAAATTGAATATACGTAACAGTTCTAAGGAGTAAACGATAAGATAGATAAGCCAAAGTTGGATGGTTAAAGCGATTACGATTTGAAATATTAAAGGAAAATAGATACCCAAAATTATAATCTGTTTTATCAAAATAATTGATCATTTTCCTATTTAAAAAAAAAAAAAATATGAAGATGGAAACCGTACGATTTTTAATGGCGGGTTTCTGAGACTAGCCCTGAATCGGCTCAGAGTTTACGATTTTTTTTAACTATTCGACCTTACAACTCTAATGAATAAAATAAATCGAGTAAAACTAATAAATAACAATAAAAATGTTTAAAGAGGTTGTTTAACCTCGCTGAATAACAACATTACACCGAATCGGGCTTACTTATTGAAATAAATAATTACTCCGATAAATAAAATTTTAAGCCCAAAAACAAGGGGACTGATAAGACCCAAGCTTAGAAATTCATTTTCGAGATTAAAAATCCAGCTTTATTGGAACTGTTTAAAAAAGAGGGTCCGATTAGAATTTTTTTAAGTTTTAATAATTCTTGATATTTCTATCTGTTTTTTAAGTTGTGGCCGTAATTAAAAATATTTTACAATATAGCTGTTGAGCGAGCGGGTCAACTGGGACAACTTTTTTTTTACCACAATTATTTTTCAATTATACTTTTAATTCTGTATAATGTTTAAGGAAAAACGTCATCGATCAAGTGTGTCAAATCGGACCCGAATTTTTTACCGAATATTTTTATTTTTTCGCAATTGTGATTACTCTAAACGTTGCGCGTTGCGTAATTAAGTCAGTAATATTTAAAACCCTACGGCATATTGGAAATATAAACCGATTAAGGGCTAAGCTGGGAACCTTAGTTGGATTTTTTTTTTAATGCTTAGTGCAAAATTAATATTCAAAACCATTTTTTAGTTAAATTGAACAATGAAGTATTTTTCTTCTTTTTTTTGTTTCAGAACAAATCTTTACATTTTCTAAAAAATTTTAGACGAGCTTATTCGTCTGAACACACGGTTGCGAAAGAAGAGATATTGAAGAAGCTACAGGAAGATGCTACGCGTGAAGAAATCGCGAGCCTAATCACCGCAAGGTGAGCAGATGATCTTTTCTGCGGTGTGAATATTAAAACGGGTATCCTGGACCTGGGACCGGGTCACAAGGCGATAATGGTTCTAGACTTAAAACAGGTCAAGAAAGGCCTGTTTGCCAGGAGAGTATGTGATGGTGTTCCACGATTAGGTAATATGCTTAATGAGGGAAAGTCGGTGCCAGGTAGGGTTCTGAGATATTGTTCGGAAACTGAAATTCTACTTGGAGGAGCAAAAGAGGGTGCAAGTGTGGGTGAAATTTTTGTGATCATAATAAATTCGGACATGGAAGATTCCCAGGTTATTAAGCATATTTTGGATGGAATTTTGAAGATAGACGGTTTACTCAAAAACCCAATCCCTGTGAACATAATATTGGGCAGGACAGGGCACAAGGTTAAGCGGCTATTAGACTACTTGGCCAGGAAAGACGGCAAGAGAAGATCGCTCCATATAACTAAGGAGGAGAGGGTCGCATAGATACGATAAGGCTGAAGTGCCTACAAGAAAGGTAATTATAAACAAAGAAGGATTATCTTATGTTCAACTCTTAAGAGAAATCAAGCCCGGAGCTGGAAAGACAATCTCAGGAGCCGTCATCTCAGCAAGACGAGGCAGGGGAGAAGGCCTCGATTTGAGTATTAAAGATGAGGCTGGTAAGACTAAGGCCTTATCAGATCGCATTCAGAAGACCCTCCAAGGAACAAAAATAACCTCCGGTGGTAAGCTAGATAAACAGGCAGCATGCATATAAGAATATAAGAAATAACATACATAAGAAATTTGGACTACGAATCCAGTAAAGATGAAGTGCTGACAGCAGTAAAGAAGGCCCTCCCACCGGAAGAACAGGCAGAGGTGAAGGTTACCTCTCTTAGATTAGCTTTAGGACAGTTGCAAAATGCGACTGTTACCCTACCTAGGAGAGCAGCTAACCACTTGGAGGTCGGAGGAAGATTCCGTATAGGATGGCAGTCCTGTCGGGTGCTACTAAGAGAGGAAAACCCCAGGTGTTTCCGGTGTTAGGGAGCGGGACATATATGAAATACCTCCTGTTTAATGCTAACAGGTCCAGAGACGCCACGGACATCTGTTGGGCGACGGGCCAGAGAGAGGTGGAGGAAGTTATCCTCGACTCGGAACTCAATGTGGCGGCGGTCAGGGGACCGCGATAGCTAGTAAGGCTAATCAGGTTTCAGGAGCTGCGATCGGTCACCCGATAATAGACACCATGTTGAAAAGCCAGTACCGCTTTGAAATAATCGCAGGATTCAAACAGTTATTTTGAAACAGCGTCAGGAGTCCTGCAAACCAAAGTCCGAGAAGAGAGGAGAAGTAATGGATGCTTCCAGGTGGATCTTCCAGAGAGTATCGCATTACAAAGTCCTCAGACTGAGGCGGAAGAACATGACCGAAGTGTCGGAGGGTGAAAGACAGCTCTCTGCGGAGCTGTCGTCCGTCCGCGCTTGCGCTGGATTTCTCTGGCCCAAAGGCACCTTCTGGGGATGTGCAATGATTAATTGTGAACCCGATCCCGGGAGGGGAGGATCAGTGAGATGTGATGTTTAGTCGGTAGGGCGCAGGCACTCGTAATATCTAGCACACTTAACACTCTTAACAACGTCTAGCGGAACCTGTTAACGAGTCCGACACTCCACCCGTAAATGGGGTTCCTCAAACTCACCGGAAAAAAAATAAATAAAAATAAGTGTGTGAGTTTGTCTTGGTTCGCATAATTTTCAAGTAAATTAGTATGAAAGTTCATTTTTATCTAGAAGAGAGGTAATTCATATAATTTTACAATACTAATTTATTTATTATAATTATTTTTTTAATACGAGTGTATTTATTTTTATAGAGATGCGATTATAATTTGTTCGGTCAAATAGAAGGAAGTAATAATAGACGACGAACAAATGAAAAAAAACAAGAATAGAAAATCAATAGGAAATTTAAAAATTAAAAACTAAATATTCAGACTGCGAACGAAAATTACATTGAAAAAAGAGGGTAATCTAATTTTAAAAAGAAGAGTTTTAAAATTAGGACGATGTTATTACTAGTATAATAAATAAGCAAACCGAACAGAATTATGTGAATCGTATGATATTACGGTCAGTAGCAGGAGTTTTGAGAGAGTTTCGGTCGTTTAAAATAGGTTCCATTGTTATACATTGTTGCATGACCGATGTATAATGACCGGTGCGTGTCAGGCACGCTGCGAGGTTCAGTAGCACGACAACCAATAGGAAGGCAATAATACTTTTGTAACATTCTGCTTCGAACCTTATTTTTTTTTCTGTTTTACTTGCAAAATGGCAACGTCCGGTCGACTGTTTTCCATGAAAAATTTTTTATTACAATATATTAAGGAAATAAAATTTTTCTCTAAAAAAAATTATCGTGACTATAAATATAAATTTCGGGTTTAGAATAATATATTTAAAATTGACAATTTTTATTATTTTTACGTTAAAAATATATCACTGTAATATAAATATAATATTGGGAACTATTTAAAAAGAATTTTTTAAACTCGTAACTAAAAGTACGGTAGTAACGTAATAAATAACATAAAAGTTGAATTATAATGGACTTATTAAAACGAACCGGTTTCTCATTCGATAATTAAACTAAATAATCGTAACAAATTTTCTCAAATTGTCTAATGAAAACATTTAAAAAATTTTCATAAGTACAAAAATCGACACAACTATCGGACGAGTCGGAAAAATGATCACTCAAAAATATCGATTACAGTAACGGTCGGACAAGATTAATGACTGTTAAACGTACAAAGTCACTGTATTTTGTTAGCTTAGCTTATTCGAAATATAAAAAACTTCAATTATCCGTCAGGAGTCGGAACTACGGCCGCGACTGATAACAGAGTAGGCAATTTACAAATAATATAGTTTATATGTAGTATAAGGTTATTTACAAAATAAAACTTAATACGAGCAGAATATAAAACGAAAACAAGGACGGCTTAATACGATATTTATCGGTAACAAAAAGTTAGAAAAAATAAATAAGACGTGTAAATATTTCCATTAGTTTGCTAAAAATATTTGAAAATGCCAAAATCGGATAACGGCAATGAATAATCGTTTCTTATTAACGGGTTAATATGTAATAATTTAGAATCTTATTAATACGTTTTTTTTTTTTTTTATTAAATATTAAAGAGCTGTTAGCTAATTAATGGTAATGTAATTGTATATTCTTGAACAAACTCAGGCCGATCGTTCCGGAAACGTGTGGTTAATTGAAACCCGACCGCCAGAGAACACCGGTATCCACGACCTAGTATTCAAATGCGAATAAAAGCAACAACTACCTTTATTTAGAATATTTTGTACGTCATTTACAAGAATTTAAATCGTAAAGTTTGGTTTAAAAGTGTTATCGTTGATTTTTTTTTCAATAATGTTTTAAAGAAATTTTCAGTATTTTTTAAACGAAATAGGAATAATAAGAATAAGCGATCGGGGAATAAAATAAGGTCGCTATCGACTTTTTAACTTACGAATTATGAAGCGAATGATCGAGCTTCGAACTCATCGACACAGACGTAAAACGCGAATAACGTTTCAGCGTATAGTAATACTTATATTAATGACGGTAGCTGGTACAACGTCGGAAGTGAAAATGTTTGCTCCGATGGGTGATCGGAGACCGACGGATAAACGAAGTTTTATTTCGTATAAAAGGCTCGTTCATCGTCTAGAAGTTTTACTGTTGCGTCGACTATCTGATATTTCTATGTTATTTATTGCAACAAATATAAATTATTCGCTTACCTTACGTAAATGAATAAGCTTTGAATTTTTGATTATTTTAACTAGGACTCGAATTTAACCAAAAATAAATTTAACACGATTCACTATATCTAGTGAATTAAAATATAGATTACCATAATCGTCTTGTCGGTTGTCGATAATATTTCTGTAAAATACTTATTAAACGACATTTATTTATAACAGTATGATTTTTATTTAATTAAATAGTATTTTATTTAGTAGATAGTATTAATTTGTTTTCGCGTTTTATAAATACAATTTAAACACGATGAGACAACTATACTACAGAATTTACCGAGAAGAGGAAAGAAAGCAGAAGAGAAATTAAATAATAAATTAAGGTTTTAAGGCAATTTAATTTAATTAAGGCAATTTTAGGCCTCAGATTAATAGTAGAAGGAAGATTAAAGAAAAACAAACCAACATACTTGGCGTTTATAGACCTAGAAAAGGCATTCGATAACGTAGACTGGAATAAAATGTTCAGCATTTTAAAAAAATTAGGGTTCAAATACAGAGATAGAAGAACAATTGCTAACATGTACAGGAACCAAACAGCAACAGTAGCAATTGAAGAACATAAGAAAGAAGCCATAATAAGAAAGGGAGTCCGACAAGGATGTTCTCTATCTCCGTTACTTTTTAATCTTTACATGGAACTAGCAGTTAATGATGTTAAAGAACAATTTAGATTCGGTGTAACAGTACAAGGTGAAAAGATAAAGATGCTACGATTTGCTGATGATATAATAATTCTAGCCGAGAATAAAAAGGATTTAGAAGAAACAATGAACGGCATAGATGAATCCTACGCAAGAACTATCGCATGAAAATAAACAAGAACAAAACAAAAGTAATGAAATGTAGTAGAAATAACAAAGATGGACCGCTGAATGTGAAAATAGGAGGAGAAAAGATTATGGAGGTAGAAGAATTTTGTTATTTGGGAAGTAGAATTACTAAAGATGGACGAAGCAGGAGCGATATAAAATGCCGAATAGCACAAGCTAAACGAGCCTTCAGTAAGAAATATAAGTTGTTTACATCAAAAATTAATTTAAATGTCAGGAAAAGATTTTTGAAAGTGTATGTTTGGAGTGTCGCTTTATATGGAAGTGAAACTTGGACAATTGGAGTATCTGAGAAGAAAAGGTTAGAAGCTTTCGAAATGTGCTGCTATAGGAGAATGTTAAAAATCAGATGGGTGGATAAAGTGACAAATGAGGAGGTATTGCGGCAAATAGATGAAGAAAGAAGCATTTGGAAAAATATAGTTAAAAGAAGAGACAGACTTATAGGCCACATACTAAGGCATCCTGGAATAGTCGCTTTAATTTTGGAAGGACAGGTAGAAGGGAAAAATTGTGCAGGCAGGCCACGTTTAGAATATGTAAAACAAATTTGTTAGGGATGTAGGATGTAGAGGGTATACTGAAATGAAACGACTAGCACTAGATAGGGAATCTTGGAGAGCTGCATCAAACCAGTCAAATGACTGAAGACAAAAAAAAAAAAAAAAAATTAAGGTACTGAAGTCGGTGGCATTAAAACTTACTTGTAGGACCTACGTGCTTTTCAAAATTTATTTCGAATACATATATATAAATCCAGATTAAAGAACTAAATGCAGAGTTGGAGTTTTTTGAATTTTTATTTTAATAACAAAAAAATAATCGTTGTCTCTAATCTTTATTCTCTTTTAAAAAGAAAAAAGTCACCTCCCAAAATGCGATAATTTAAGTAAAACGATTTACTTATATGTACTGTTACTTTTATCATTGTAATATAAAAAGATATACGTGCATTCGCTAATCGACGGTATTTTTTTCTGTACGTAAGTTATATGAACCGAAAACCTTACGAATACGTAAATTAATAAAGTTAAAAATAACAAAATTACAAATAAAAAATATCCGATAAGAAGTTGTCTTCTGTCACTGGCATTTTTTAATATTTGATAAAATCTTTTGTCGTCGAATATACGACTCGATAGACGATCGGGATTCCAGGAAGCGCTAACGTTTTAGATTCCTAACGGGCTACCTTCAACGTAGAAAGGAAAGAACTTAGCCGCGGTTTCCAACCAGGGAGACCCGGTCTATTGTCAGAGGAGGCACCAAAAACGTTTAATAAAAAATTAATGTTCATATCATAATATCTATAAATAAATAAACTTCATATCGTAACGTAACAGTGCAAATTCAGTGAAGCAACGTTTATTTTCATTTTTCTTATATTTTTATACATTCATTAAATTCTTATTAAAAAATTATCCGGAGCGGAAGATTTTAAAAATGGCGTCTTTGTAAACGCTCTGCTTTTGTGATGCAAAAAACGATCGGTAGTTGCATGAAACAATAACTTTAAATTTAAACATCACTCGTAGCTAAAGTGTCAACTGAAGCGTATTGGCGGGGTATGATTTAGTTTTTATCGTGATTTCTTTTAAAATAATCGTTAGTATATTTTTATAATTATTATTTATTTTAAATTATATTAATAAAATCTTTTTAGACGAATGGATAGATTTTTGAGTGGTTACAAGGGAAAAGTCGACAATAATTAAGATACTGATGCTGATACAAGTGGGAATAAAGCAAAAAAGGAGGTAAAGCTCTCAAGAAAATACATACATCGTATTTATGGTTAGGATTCACAAGTGTTATTATAGATGGCTTGGAAAAACCAATGTGTTTGTTGGGTTCGAACGTTTTGGCTTCATATAGTATGAGACCAGTCAAATCAAAATGGCACCCTGAAACTCTACATTCTGAATACGTTGAAAAGCCCGTAGAATTTTTTCAAAGAAAATTGGGCGAGATAAATATTCAGAAGCAAATGTTAAAAAAAATACTTTCTGTTACACCAAACGCATTATTGGCTTCGTACCACGTCTGTTACCGAATCGCGAAATATAAGAAACCACATATAGTAATTTTACCAGTAACTTGACATGGTTCTAATAATGTTCGGCGAATCGTTTGCAAAACAGTTGCGACAAATTCCGTTTGCTTATAATACAGTCGGAAGGTGAATCAATAAGATATTTGCGATCATTTAGTTCCTCGATCGCGTACTTCGAAATTCTCCTTTCAAGTAGATGAAGCAACTGTTGTAGTTAAAGATGCCTATTTAATCGTATACGTTCGATATGCTGCGGAAAATAATATATTATTTTGCAAACCCATTGCTGGAAAAACCACATCCGTTGAGATGTGTAATATAATAGTTTTTTTTTTGAAGAAAACGACATTACGTTGAATAATTGCATCGGACTATGTAGCGACGGAGCTCGCTCAATGTCTGGACACAAAGCAGGTCTTCCAGCGTCGGTCAAAAAGAAAACCCTACATGCTAGATGGACGCACTGTATGCTTCACAGCGCAACTTTAGTGTCAAAAAATATGAGCGAGGAACTGAACAAAACTTTTACGAAAGTTATAAAAATTATGTACTACATTAAGAATAGTCCTTTGAGAGCTAGGCTGTTTGCAAAGCTGTGTGTTGATATGAAAGCTAATTACACCTCATTTCTGAATTATTATGAAGTTCACTGGCTATCTTGTGCAAAAGCGATTCAAAGCGTGTTTAAGCTCAAAGAAGATTTAGCAACCTTTCTCGAAGAAAACCACCATGAAGAGGCACTTTTGTGGTCGAACGATAATTTTATTGCTAAACTTGCCTATTTGGTTGAATTTTTTGTAAAATTGAGCCGTTTAAGTAAAGTAATGTGCAGGGATCACAAATGCATCGCCTTGTTCAAAAAGACAAAGTGAAAGCTTTCATTAAAAAAGCTGAAGTTATGGAAATTTTCAAATTTTCAAAAGAACGAATCGGATATGTTTTTACTTTCAAAAGATTTCTGGGCCACAGCCATTATTGAAGCGAGCAAAAACGTTTTTACTAAACACTTGGATGGCTTAGAGCTGCATTTTTCAAATTATTTCAAAGACCTTGATTTCTCAAAGATTTTGTGGATAAAGAATTTATTTATCGACAATGAAGAAAACGGATTTGAGTTGACAACCGTCGAAAAAGAAATATCGATAGAATTATCACGCGATAGCTCACTGAAACAAAAGTTTAAAAATGAAACCGTAATTCAATTTTGGATGAATCTTAGTGGAGAGTATGAATCTTTATATTGTAAAGCGATGCAAGTGCTTCTACCGTTTGTAACGTCTTATTCATGCGAAACGGGCTTTTCGGTACTGCTTCAATGAAAACGAAACATCGAACCAGGTTAATAGTCGAAAAAGAGTTACGAGTGTTACTGGCCACATTGCCCCCAAGGTTTGATGTACTTTGTGCCGATAAACAACAACAACCCTAGCGTTAAAGTTTGATGCGTTAGATGTATAGTTTAATTAGTAATTTAATATAAAAATAAATATTTATAATGGTATTGTTATAACAAAATCTTGTTATTATTTTGTTAATTGTAGTTTTCAATATTTTTTTGTAATAAAGTTATTATTTAAAACGATACTTATATTATTACTATTATTACATATATATTAAAAGACAGGGAGGCGGGAAAAAAAAATTTTTAAGGAAGCGAGTAACATAAAGTTTGGAAACCGCTGGCTTAGCCAGTATAATATTCCGGTAGAAATGTTTTACGATGATGAAAGATAAATGAACTTTAATCAGAAAATATAAAAGAATAACTAATAGTATGATTTCTTATAAATTATAACGAGAACGTTAATTGAAATTTTAAAAGAGTACTTTATTTATTAATTCGAATAAAACTTATTACTGTAATAGTAAGATAATTAATTTTGCATCACTGTTTGCTGATTACTGTTAATGAAATAATTTTAAGACTAAGAAAAAGAATTACACAAAAATATATTAAAAATGTTAATAATAAAATCAGTCTTAGAAAATTACGAGTAGAATTAAAAACTAGCAAAAAAAAAAAAATAGAAAAAACGGTTTCATATCTCTTACCTTAACTTAAAATGTTACTTGACGGATGAAAAAAAATAGTTACCTGAAACAAATATTAAAGCGATTTATTTTGTCTTTTATAAATTACAAATTAATATAGAATATAGTCCAAAAAAGATTCATATATATATATATATATATTTATATATATATAAATTTTGGTAAATCTGATAGAAATCTGGTATATATATATATATATATATATATATATATATACATCTACCAGATTTCAATTCAATGAATGTAATTCTTTGAAATCATTCTGTATGTAAAAATATTAAAAGGATATAATGAATCCTACCGCTCTATTTGATCCCTAGCGTCAATAAAAAAATAATATCACAAAACATTTGTTATCGTAGAAAAAAAAGAAATGAATCTACTAACTCACCCAAATTCGTTTTCACGATTGAAATTTTTTTTTTTCGATCGGTTTATAGTAATCCAGTACATATCCTATTAGGAAATAACCAAATAACCAAGCGTATGTCTGGATGAATCAAGGAAAACCACGGTAGAAGCTTGATTAGACCGTCATCGCATAATAATTAACCAAAAAATAATTCACCGTTTAGAAAACTTAAATTAAGATTATTATTTGAGCGCACATTTATAACAACAGGTTGAACGTATGCACAAAACAAATTTTTTTTAAAATTTTAATTAGTATTCATCTACAGAGTAATATTGTTTCGCTAAAAGAAATTCTATTTTAAATAAATTTATCGGGAGAATTTTTAAATAGTTCGGTAAATTATAAAAAAAAAGGAAACGGAAACACAATAAAAGTCCTTTTTCGTTAGCCGAAGTACTGTGTAATTACACGAAAATAACTCTATCGCCCGGTTCGATAGAAATGGTTATCGCTGTATTTTTAAGAATAAGTGATTATTATTTTTGTTAACGACTGAGATTTAGGTCGGATGGATCGAGGGAAACCGCGGTAAAACTTTGATCCGAGTAGCACCACAAAAACATGACATAATAGTTAGGTAAAAATGCATGACGATACTATATATAAAAACATTTACTACAAAACTATTTACAGTTCAGAATACGTTAATAACAATTAGACTGGTCAACATAATTGTTGTCTCACGACCACCAATAGGTGTACTTAATGCAGTTTTTTATCCTGTTTTCAAATATTTATTCGGAATTTCTCCATCAGCCACAATGTTTATGTTATTTTAATTTTTTTAATATTTCAAAACGTTTTTTCCTTCATTTGTCCATCGTCAAGTAAAAGCTCCTAGAGGATTGTAAATACAATGGAACAAAATGAACTAGCTCAAAGGGTAACGTTGCTATTGTGCTGGTTCAGACGTGTACAAACGTGATCTAGTGTAGCAAACATTCATCAAAACGATGCCAGTTGTGAGATAGTAATGAACCAGTAAACACTTTATTGTGAGTGCTTTTTGTATTTGAATTATTGTGTATTACACATATTTACAAGTTTATTAATTAGTCGTTCTATTGTGATTAGTCGTTAGTTACAAAATGCCTAGAGTTTGTGTAAATCATCCTAACAATATTTGTTATGTATGTAGTGACGCTCAAGTCCCAAAGGCAAAACCTTACTCCATTAGTAAAAAAGTGTTATGAACTATATTTTGGGTGTAAAGTCGGGGACCAAGGAACAAGGGCCGGGGCCCCACATACCAATTGTTTACCTTGTTCTAGGCTTCTCACTGCATGGAACACGTCACACACCACATTTGCTACCCTTATGATTTGGGAAACCAAACATCACTCTTCTGACAAAATCAAAAGAAACAGTGGTGTACCGTAACTTGCTATTTGTAATGAGACCAGTTCCACACTGCGACGAATTGCCCTTTCCAAAGCCTCCAGTATATGACATTAGGTGAAGTGAGCTCAGAGTCTGATAGAAATATGGAAGAAAAAGAAGCAACTTGATACAGCTTTTGGACAAAGCAGTTCGTCTGAGCCTTATATACTGACTCGTGAAAATCTTAACGATCTCATACGAGATTTAAAGTTACCCAAAAAACAGTTTGAAATGCTTGCTTCCCGGCTAAAAGGATGGAATTTTCTTCAAAAGAATACAAAGATATGTACTTATCGTAATCGTCATTTTGTATTTAAAGACTATTTTTCTGAAGAAAATGGCTTAGTGTTTTGTAATGACGTTTTTTCTCTTATGGAGACACTTTGTAATGAACATAACCCAACAGAATAGCGCTTGTTCATCGATTCCTATAAACTTAGTTTAAAAGCTGTGCTTCTGCATAACGGCAATAAATTCCCAATACCTGTGGCTCACTCTGCTAGTATGAAAGAAACATATGAAAATATTAAATTTATATTGGAAAAGCTTCAACAAGGAAAATATGAATGGAATAGTTGTGGTGATTTGAAGGTAATTCCACTTATTCTTGGTTTGCAGCTCGGTTACACAAAGTATTGTTGATTTTTGTGTGAACGAGATAATAGGGACAGAAAAACTATTTCATTACAAAGAATGGCCTAAACGCGAATCGCTCATTCCTGAACAGAAAAATTTGAAACACGACCCATTGTGTAATGCTAAAAATGTGTATCTGCCTCCGTTACATATCAAACTAGGATTAATGAAGAATTTCGTCAAGGCCGTGGACAATACTCCTGGTTTCATATACTTAAAACACAAGTTTCCTAAAATTAGTGATGCAAAAATTAAAGAAGGAATATTTGTGCGTCCACAAATATGATTGCTAATGCATGATGAAAAGTTTGAGGAACTATTGAATCTACTGGAGAAAACAGCCTGGCAAGCATTCAAAAATGTTATTCTGAGTTTTGTGAAATCGAAAGGCGGAAAATTACCGTGATATTGTCAACGATCTTATACATCTTATAAAAATTTTGGTTGTAATATGTCCTTCAAAGTACACTTCCTGCATTCGGCGCAGTGAACGATGAGCACGGGGAACACTATCAACAGGAAATTTCATCTATGGAAATAGGTATCAAGGCAAATGGAATATGTTGGCCGATTATTGTTGGACCATCAAGAAGGATGCTCCACAGGCGAAATGCAGCAGAAAATCGTCATCTCTTACTTGGTAGTCAAATGTTTGAATATTGTGTAGTTAAGAATGCAGAAAGAATTAAAATGTTTGAAATTATAAATGCCTATCTCTCGGAAACCTTGCGCGATGGGGAAAACCAGATATCATTTTTGAATTGAGGAGAAAAAGTACTATCAGAATCACATATTTTTCTTCCCGAGACAAAAAATATTATTTTTTGTCCCCCAGTGTTATTTAAGCATATATTTACGCGCGCGATGATAGATGTAGAAAAGTCGGGTTCTTTTGTCAGGTTCCGTTAGCTGCCCATCACGCATTCCGTTTGCCGACCACCGATTGTATCGACGATAGATTAATAGTTTATTAGTAATAATGTAATAGTTTAACCGTGTTTCGGTTAAACTGTCTGCGGCGCTGTAATCGCAATGTTTTTCGCAATCACATGGCGAACAACTAATACTCTACCGGTTCGGTTACAAATGGAGTTACCGTATAATTTATTCCACCAGGTTTATGAGATGTGTAAAACGAAAAATAGTTGTGTTCCCCTTTTATTAAAAACGCTAACATTTTACGTAAACGATGAGGCGTAGAATTATTATTTGTTTTTCATTTAACACAAAATATCCCACAATTAACATATCGCCTAGAAGTACAAAACAAAAATGTGGTGGGCAGCAAACAGAATTCGTATTATAAAAATAGCGGCGGACGGCTGACAGGACTTAACAGTTTTTTTTGTTGTTAGTATTATTTAGAATTACATTGAAAAAACAATAACTTTTTTGCAAAACAAAGTATTTTTATTGTATTTTAATAAAATTTCAATAAAGTAAAATTTTAATAAGTTTATAAATTTTTCCTTCATAAGCGCATAAAATATTCTAATATTTTTTTCTTTAGTTCATTAATGCAACCATTCGTATGCCTTGGGTGAATGGTCAACCGTAGAATACTGTATAAAACAACATAAATTGTGACATTTTTTATGCATATTTTTTGTTAATATCGACAAAAATAAAAAGGGCTTCAATCACTTTCATAATATTTTTCGATTTACTTTAGTCCATTTATTTTTTGTATTCGTTAGTTTTTTGTTATTACGATGTAGGTCTTTTGTTTATTTTCAATTTGACGTCGATCGATGATGAAATTTAAAGAATCTAAGTTTAATATAAATTTAAATTTAATTATAATTAAACTAAAAATTTAATTTTCAACTTTATTAAATTGAATTTATTTTAAGATTTTAATTTCAAATGTTATTATTATTATTCTTTTTAATAAATAAATAAATATTCTTACAGAAAACGCTTAAACTATAAAAGAAAACAAATTCAGAAAAAACTTCCCCCCAAAAAAAATTAAATCCGTAAACCAAGGTTTTGATAAAGATAATAAAAAATGAATAGAAATGTTATAAATTTTATTGGACATGCGCCAAGTCGATCTGGAATGTAAGAATTCATGTTATCTTACTTTATCACCTCAAACTTTCTGATAATCTTTCATTCCTCTATTCAACTTATCTAGAATAAACTTGCTACAAAAGGATTTTTCTATACAAAATGAAAAAAAAAAATCATCCAGATGAGCTCAGTAAATCATAAAGGACCGATATAAAAAGAAAAAAAATTAAAAAATACAAGCAGGCCAAATTGAGAACCTCCTTTTTTTAGATAGGTTAATATTTGTGGAAACGACAGAAATCATTATTTTTTCCTTTCTGTGCAGTTATAAATATAACACATAGTATATTATAAAAGGGAAAGTACATTAACCGATTCGAATTTTGGATGTCGGGTTTTTTGCAGATTTTCATATTTCATGACCTCTACAAAAAAAAAACCAGTTTTAGCATAGGAAAATTCTGAAGGATTGTGTATATGTATGTTGGTCTGTTTTCTTTCTTAATATTTAAAGATTAAATGGACAGATCTGGATAAAATTTGGCAAAATAATTTCCGTACGCAGGACATTGATGGATGCCGTTTTATTTTGGTATCCGTCGGTCAAAGGGACAAGGAGATACTGACCTCGCGGATCTCATAACTCATAATTTTACTCAAGGGATAAATAGATTTCTTAATTTAATTTAATATCATTTAGGTTGCTAAGATACTTTCTAACGGTGTTTGATCTTATTCAAACCCCCGCAAGGGAAAAGGGGCAAAATATTCTTTTTTATTTTCCGTCAATTTTGGATTACACTCTTTTACTAATTAAATGATTCTATTAATTATTGTCACTTTGGTTATGTATTTGCGAAATTTCATTCAAAACTGTGGGATAATAAGCAATTTTTTTTTTCAACAACGACGGAACGCTTGAAATTTTCAAACCTGACTAACAGATTTTTATAAATTATTTAGCTAGGTTCATCGATGAGATTTAATTTTGGTTACGATTAGCCAGGGGAACGGCTCTCGGTGACTAAATTTTACTGAAAGGTTACAATAATTGTTTTACGTAATTCTTTACTTGTATACCTACATAGTTTAACGTTCCGCTTGATTTTCTTCCGAACTTGTATAAGTTTAACGGCAAAGTCGGGAAATTATGCAATTTAACTCATCGTCGGCGTTTTTCTCGTTTAATAATGTCTTAAACAACGGACGTTAAAAAAAAAGTTTGGTTCCAAATCACGGAAACTTTATCTTATTAAGCGCTAAACGGCCAAAAAAATACGATGTAGGATCAATAAGTACAGTTTGCGGAAGTCGGCAAAAAAGTGGTTATATGGCGCTTGTATCCGGATTTGAAGAAAACGTAATTATTTTTAAATCGACTTCAATCTGGATCCTACAGCGCTATAATATAATCTGCTAAAAATCGGTCCGTTAAAACGGTTAAAAGTTACGTTAATTTATAATTTTTGTGTTTCATACCTTGCTCGTTAGGATGGGAGTTTAACTAGAACACACCGGATATTATAAATAAATATAATTTATAAAATCGAGCGTTAACCAAACATTTGTAAGAATATAAGCCTGTAATTTAACTACTGCTGTACCTAATATTATCCGATTTCATTAAATAAAAAAACGACACCGATATTAAAAAAAATTACTTTTAATTACGCATCTCCAATGCGAAAGATGTTTTTGGTATATATAAAATGTTAAATGCTTTTAGAACAGACTATACAAAGTAAATCGTTTGATCATTTTATTAACCGAGCTCTTCTATGAATAGAATTTAAAGAGGGGCATGAATTGGTAGACCCTTGAAGAAGATTCATCTATTTTGCTCTCTCTCTTTCTTTCGGCGTAATATTAGCCTAAATATTTATCTGTTGAATCGACGACAAGTACTTAATAGATAAACTAAAGAACGCTGTTTTTATCGAACGAATATATTAATTTAATTTGATACGATCGTATTTTACGAAAACGTGTACTACTCGGATCGCATAAAAGTTTTCGTAATGCTAGTAAATGCCTTAATAAAAGCGCATAACACACCTTCGTATTTAAATAAAATTATTTAATCTAATTAAAGATCAGATTCGTTTCTAGTCTTGTTTAAATTAAATGTGTATCCTTCAGACTGTATTTAGCGGTAATGAAATGGATTTCTTATCATTTAACCCGATATTATCAGTCTTATGTACATTACTTTTACAAATAATATAAATTAAGTATAATTAAGTTAAGTAATAAATATTAAATTGTATTATAAAACAATGTTAAATTAAGTACGATTAAGTTAAGTAATATTATAATTAGTATTAGGATTACTCCATTAATTATTAATTCTGTAAAAGTGAAAGAAATAAAGAAATTATTATTATTATTATTATTATTATTATTATTATTATTATTCACAAGAAAATATTATATATGTAAACCGGTTGTAGGTTCGACTTCAGGCATCCATCATAATAATTTATAAAACGGTTTTAAGTTTTCTTTTGTATAACACATGCTTCTGGATAAGGCGAAAATTTCTTTAATTATTCGCATGTTTTTATCGGATGACTCGTTTATATCTTTACAAATTCAGCATTTTTTAATAAAGTTTACATCGTAATAATATTTTTTTTTGAGATCGCTTGACGTGCGGATATTAAATCGCTAATGACCTTGATGCGGTCGACGGTTATCGATAAAGAGTTCTCCGAAAGGTTTATTATTATATTATTAATATTTCTTGATGAAGAAATCCCCTGTTATTACCTGTTGCTCCAACGAGAGCCCGTGTTTTCCTGATTCACTATGCTCGATCGTTATCTTTGTTCATTTTACCGAGAGATAATACGACGATGGGGACCTAAAGGCGATCGACGCTTTACGAAAAATTCCAGATTCCTTTCGAATTCAGATACAGAAAAAAAATTCCTAAAATTAAGGTTTCACGTGATAAGACCGTCGATCAAATACATGTACGACACAATACTAGCACGATCGGTTTGTTTTTCATTCTATTAATGTATTTTAAGTACGATATATCAGGTCGAAAGCCCGTTCGATATGATATAACTATCGCATAAAACTTATTTGTTATCGTACAAGTGACACAGATTAGTTTAGAAAGCTTTATGTGATGGTCAGGTGTCACGGTGGCACTTGTGTGTGGTACGCTTAACTTTACTGTAGTAATCGTACGGTATCGTCGTATTTAGTCGTCTGTATATTACTTCGTCTACAATGCACACCGTTCACACGGTTTCATTTGATGTCGAATTTATCTGAAATAAAGGTAGACTTATTGATAATTTTACAATTAATAAATTTTGAAGTTATACTTGTAATAAATTTAATTAAACCTTTTAATCACTTATTTAGGTGTAAAAAAATATATCTTAAATAATTTTAAAAATATCTTTAAGAATAGATTTTTATATAGAAAAGTACTGTCTATCGCGAATTAATTATTCCGTACGATTCCGGATAGAGAACTGGAATTTACCGGTTAGTCGTCGATTTACATAAATATTTTAAATAAAACGGTTTAACCGAGGAACTTATGTTCGTAGGCTTATTTCTTTGCCGACAAATGTATCTGCCCTTTTATTTAAAAGGAACATTGTTTTAATTAGATTCAAAATCAAAACCGAACAAAATTTTTAATACTTTTCTATATTCTGTCTGAGGTAAAAAAAAAACACAAAAAAAAAACAGTATATACAATGTATTATTCCCCAAAAAAAGAACTATAATAATTTTATGTTTTACATTAATCGATCGCATCTCTTTATAATACCTGTAATGCACATAAAGATCATGAGATACAAACGCACAAGTAACGGCTTTCAAAATAGCTTTCTTTGAAAGTAATAATGTTCGTTACACACCCGTTATTTTAGTTACGACATTCTATAAGTATCTTTTTTAGGGACGAATATCACCTGAAATCGGCGTATTAACGCAACGTTACATTCTCCACGGTAAAACTTCGTCAGAAAACCACCTCACTCCTCATTTACCCGAATAACTATGGTGTTGCGACGTCGTATGATCCCGTAGGAGCTTTATTGGGAACGGTTATGCCATTTTCAGAGGCGATAGGTGTCTCAAACGGGATCACCTGAAATTGGCGGTTATGAAACATTAACAACTTACTTTATTTTTTAGTCGTATATTTAAGTGTATAACATTACGACTTGACTAAACGGTTAGATTTGCTTTACGGCCGATGCGTGTACCCTGACCTCTTTAGCAGGACGATAGTGTTTCCGCTTTCCAACAGGAACATTCTGGTTCGGAATTTTTCATACGGTATAAAAATTATATATTATCTGTAACTATAAAACAAGATGTCCGGACTGACTCTAATCAACGCCCAGAATAATCTGTTAAAGATAAATCGATGAAAGTTTGTATACGCATCCCTCTTACGGTGTAATCCACATACTAAGAAGGAATCGGAATTTAAAAAAACTTCTTGAATTTAAACTGTTAAAATGAGGTAACATTAAATTTTACTATTTTTAGAATTTCTAAATAAGAAATGAAGATATCAACTTCATTTTTTGCGTGTAAAATATTCACGTGAATATCTAAAAAGTGATTTCTAGAGTTTTCGAAATTCGGCCTTGAAAGGTGTGAAGAACAGTCAAAAAATTTTGAAGAATGTTTGTAAATTTTCCTCATTCCCTATTATAATGAACGAGGTATTCATTCACTCGTTTTGAGCTTACAAATACTCTCCAGATAAATATTTTAAAAACATTTTCGGGGTTTTTTTTAATTTTTAAGAGATACCACGGTGAACGGCTTGGCGGTTCAACCGACACATCCATTGCCACTGTTACTGTACGTACGACGCGATTGCCTGCATCTGCCTCCAGTTACTTGACAAAAAGAAAAAAATTAAAAAAAATTTCAAAAAATGAGAAACAAAGTACGGTTACATCCTACTGATGTTTGTCAGGTAACGCTAAGAACCCGATAAAATACATTTTTACCCGTAGGAAGGACGAGTAACCAGCTATAACTACTATTTTTAAGGTGGAGGCCGACTATTTTGAAACCCGCATTCTTCAGATCACTGAGTGCTTTGGGTGATGTACTGAATAAACTGTTGCTCTGAAGAAAATACAATACGCTGATAGTTTTACAAATTGAGCAGACTTTAATTTTTATTTGTCATTATCATTCTCAGAAACATGAGTTTAATAAACAGAGAGAGGTCCAAGGGGCAGAGCCCCCTGACCGAGTTATATACAAACTGAAAAAATAACACGTGTAGAAAAAGATAAATCGATTTTTTTTGTTTCGTTATACGATGATTGAAGAAATATGTAAATAAGTGTAATAAACGATTAAGCGATCGATGTCATATTCTAATCTATCGGAAGAGAAACGCAGAATTAAAACTCTGAATTCGATGCGTCAATCTGAACGTAACAAGTGTTAGAAAAGAATGATAAAATGAGAGGCGAATGGAGACAAGTAATGCGAAAGAGAGAGTCACTCTTTGAGTATACTCGGGCGAGAAGAGAAACGAAGCGGCAAGAAATTGGGGATCGACGAACACTAATGAGTGCGAGTCGGAAGAGGGGGGAAGAATGAGAGAGATAAATTTAGCGGGAGTTATGTATGCTATTCTTTTCGATATACGAGTGCACACGTGTGGTGAGATATGTTAACTAAAAATATAAGAATCGAACTAGTAGGTATATCTTAAGAGCGATCCGACCGGTGTAAGATGTACAAACATCGTAACGTAATGTAAATTAACTGCTTCTCGTCAAGATGAATCGGGAATTGACGCGATGAGCAAAAGAAGGGAGAGTCGAGAGACGGAGGTCTGTGAATATTAAGTGGTATTATTCTTAATCGGAAAGATTGCTTTGTGATGCCACCGAAGGGGCTAATCTTCCTTCGGTATGCTCTTCTATGCTTACTTTCACCTCTTCGATCCCCTCTCGACACTTTACTTCTACACCGCGCGACTGCTACAATATTTTCTTTTCTGCCACCCTTACTTTAACTGCGAGTGGAATCAACCCCTCTCTAAGTTTTTGAAGATTCAGTCGGCAGAATAAAAAGCGAGTGGCATTTTTTTTGTACGCTTCTTGGCTTGTACTAACTTGACACTTCTTATCGATAGTAATTTTTAAGCAAGAGATTATACCGTTTCTGAAACGAATAAAATCATACGGTCGACAGATTATTGAAATTAATACGGATGTAAAAGCGATATCCGATAAACGAATTACTTTTAATTAAAATTTTTACGTTCTTGTCAGTCATATAACTTCGTGTTTTCAGATTTTAGAACTTACGTCCCATCATCAAAAAATTTCACACGACGTAATTTAACACTAAAAAAATATTCCACGTAAAATAAACGTCGAGTATTACACGTTTCATATCGCCGATCGCGAAAGCTAAAGTTTCAGTTTAGGATCTTAGTTCGATCGAACGAAAAATTCGATTAATTTTTTAATTTCGTTCGTCCTTCGCGGTTTGTTAATATGCTTCTTATCTTTGTAAAACAGTACATGTATATCGTATAGTTAGTTATACAGAATAATATATTTATCGTATAATAAAAATAGAAAAAAATTACTTTATGTACGATCCTTTTTGATATTACTCATCGATATGTAATAAGCTCAGTCGACAAATAGAATAGGAACGGATCGCCAGATCAGCGACTCATTCCTTGCTTCCTATGACGTCCTGTCGCGGTTCACTATCCCTACCGCTGCACTGTTAGCAGCGATAATATTCCTTCTCCCAGATACAACTACTGCACACCTATGCATATGTTTTTTTTGTTTTTTTTTTTAAGTTTGACGAGTAATAAGTTACTCGAAGTTAATATTTCAAGTAAATATTGATAAGCTCGTATATTTAAATTAATTACTATAAGCCTACTTATTAGACGCAAGTAAAATATAATTACTCGATTAGGTTTTCATTTTAATTAGAGATAATAAGATAAATGAAGACTGTTTTCACATATATATTTCGATTTTCTACTAACTCGATATTTTAAAAACCATTTTCCATCGATAAAAAAATAAAATTAAATAAATATATCCGTTTTTCTATACGTCTCTCTCTTTTTCTGTTTAGCCTCCGGAACCACCATAAGGATGAAAGAGGATGAATGAGGATGATATGTATAAAAGTAAATGAAGTGTAGTCTTGTACAGCCTCAGGTCGACCGTTCCTGAGATGTGTGCGGTTAATTGAAACCCAACCACCAAAGAACACCGGTATTCACATCCGTATAAATATAACTGCGGATACTAGCAACTTTACTAGGATTTGAATCTTAAAACTCTCGACTTCGAACTCAGCTGATTTACGATGACGAGTTAAACCGTACTCGGTAAGAATTTTCATTACCTTGTAACGGAACGGGTTTGAAAGTTAACCGAATATATTCTACAAAAAATTTTCAGTATTCATTTTCAATCGTATTTATAATATTTATCAATCGTACTTAATAACTTAAAAAGTTTTTTTTTATATAATCTATGACCTACGTTTTTTACGTTAAAACATTTTTATTTTTACAAATAGACTACTGAATACTGAACACTTAAGTAAATACTTAGAAGAATTCTATTCGTAATTTCGATTACATTTTAAACATATTATTTTAAAATATTATTTTTATTATTATATTGTCTTAGATCTAATATTAAAATACATTTCCTGTTAATGTAAAATTTATTTGTAAAGTATTTTAGATTCTTTAAACATTTTAATGCGACTAAAATGTTTAAATTCCTTAGTGCGGATGTAAGCGATCCGGAAAGTGGACGTCAAAGAAATCGGCATGCTACTTCCATCATCTTTGCAGAAAGCATTTTCTCCACAAGACTCCTAATTTTCGACTAAATTACAAAAATAATTCGTAAAATGTTACTTATTCTAAAAGGGAGAAAACACGCTTTCATCTAAGCTAATATTTGAGCAAATTAAATTCAAATTAACGAAAATTTTATAAAAATTATATCTGTATCTTTACCGTAAAATAAGTGCTTCTCGAAATAGTCGCAAAATAAACAACAAATATGTAAACCATTTTGGAATAAAATTTCAAATGCTTTTTGAGATGTCTTAGGAGTATTATAAAACACACCGTTTCTAACATATGTGATAAAATTTTATAAAATTATTATACATTCATTCCATTAATAAAAATCTCTTTCTTTGCAAATAGCCGATTAAAAAGAAGGAAAAAGGTATAATTTTTCATCGGTTATATTTTAAACGAGTAAACAAAAATTTCACTTTCATAAATAATTAAAATTTTCATTCTCCGCTTTAAAATCAAGTAATTTTATTGGATAATGAGTTTTTACAATATCCGGAAACGGTTAAATATCTTTTTTTTTAGTATCTGTTATGCACTTACGTAAATCCTATTGAATGGTAAATAGTTTGTTTATTAGATACCGAGTAA
Source organism: Lycorma delicatula (assembly GCF_047948215.1). Lineage (NCBI taxonomy): Eukaryota > Metazoa > Arthropoda > Insecta > Hemiptera > Fulgoridae > Lycorma > Lycorma delicatula. The sequence goes on along the minus strand of NC_134461.1, from coordinate 133,905,937 downwards.
AATCTAAGAGACCTCTACATCTTACCTATCCTCTACCATCTCATCGAAACTATTTCATACGCGTAACGATCACGGTTCACGGTTTCCATGCTATTTCTATATATGTAAGAATTATAAAGATCGCTTTTCAAATCCGCTGAAGAAAGAAGGTACACGAGACCAAACGATATTCAGTAGTAGGGAAACGTTATTCGTATGTTAAAATACTGATTATTTGGGGGTACAGATTCGTAACTAATGTTTCTTTAAGAATTCTTCAGGTTTATAGTTAGAAGTGGAAGTACTTAATTAAAATCGGCCGATGTTAGTTGTTAGTAAATAATAAATTTCTAAAGCCGAGTTTAAATACCACAAAAAAATTCTGTTGCACGGAATATTGTTATAAGTAAATATTTAATATGTTCGTAACACAATTTAGGAACTTATTTTGCCTTGTTACATATAACAACGTTATTTGTAGCAAACTTAACATCGACTGATACATCGGTTAGGATATATTCGTGCGAATACATCTTAACAGCAACGACTTGCGTTGTTCTACGTAAGCAAAACAAAAGCGATGGTTCTAGGTTAGGATTTCACTGCGTGCAAGAGGAGAGTACAGTGCTATTAACCCGACGGATGTTGTTAAATGATAGAAAAAATCTTTGGTCGGGTCGTGAACTTACCCCTGATTGAAGTTTATCGGATAAGCGGTTCAGATTTCGAGTATTTCATTTTAATATTCGATCTCAAGATCGGAAAGACAGATACATGTTTAACAGAAGCTATTTATATGCGAGAAAGAATGGCGGTGACATTGAAGTTCCTTCCTTCAGAAGATTCTTACAGGAGCCGCGGTGGATGTTCAAAATATCGGTAGAAAGTATAACTAAATTGTACCGCAAGAATAGGTCAGCACGCGATACCAACGAGTGTCGGCGTCTTTTGAGAGCTCTGGTTTGATAGGCTTTTATATGTAATATTCTTGTAATTAAGTAAGATTTTGTTTTTATATGTTTGTTAAAGATTTGGTTATTTATATTCAGTGTTAGTTTTGGGTTGATTATAGTTATTTTTTATTTATTTGTTGTTTTACGTTTTTTTTTTTGCTCAGGTAGCCTAGGCTATCTGGGTAATTTCTTGAGAGTGTTTTATGCGATAGAACACCTTGTAAAAGAGTTATGTTTGGTGGTTTCTTGTTTATGTTCTTTGATTTGTTTTTGGGTGATTTATTATATTTATTTATATGTTTAGTTTGTTGTTATTTATTATATTGTTGTTTGCATTGTAACCGCCAGGCAACGACATATTGTTTAATTTGATTGGTTGATGTTAAGTTTGTTTACGTTTAGTTTTTCTCTCATTTGTTGACCGGATTAGTTTTATATTTATTTGTTATCGGTTGTGTTTTACCATTTACGGTAAATTTTTTTTTGTGTTATTTGTGTTATTTACGGTTGTGTTTTATTCATTTAGTAGTTTGTTGTTAAAAATTTTGAATCTTTTTTTGCGTAGTTTGTTTGCGATAGGTAGGCTTGAGTCGTGAGGCTCGTTTTGAGAGTAGTCCCGATGGCGAGAAAGTTAGAACTGTGGGTTCTGGACAGCGGGTGCGGTCGAAGAAGAAAGGAAAAGGGATGTAGTTGTCTTCAGGTAAGGTTAGGCAGGTTTAAATTCCAGAGGTGGCTGGTGCAACTGCCGAAGAATCAGATTCAGATGGGGTGAGGTTAGTCGAGGATATTTTCGGTCCACCTATCACTAGTCAGGATAAGCAGGCACTACCGTCCTTGAAGGCCAGAAAAGGCAGAGGTCACCGCGGATGTTGGAGAAGTAGTTGGCCACAACGGATTTGGTGTCGAACGATGTTGTGACTGAATTAATTGACATGTTTAACGATTTGTGTACGGTGAGGTGGAGGAATTTGTGGGTGATTCCTAAGAACGTGAAAGAATTCCTTGTATATCCTATCTCGTATGCGGAAGTTGCGTTTTCTACATTAGTTACGTGTTAACTGGAACGACAGGCTTCAAGGACTGAGGAATTCAACGCAGGAACGGGTGAGCGAGAGAAGACTGTTCCGCCCACATCACTTGCGAGATTGGTTTCCGAGGTAGTTTCTACTCTTGTAATTCCGAAATCAAATCCGGAAGTGTTAGTAGGCAAGCCTTCTGATATCTCATCCGCGGTCGTCAAGGGTGAGGTAGTTAATAAACTGATGCTAGAAATAATGACTTGCGGTCTATCAGTCTTGAAGATAATTCGAGAGGTATGCGGATTGTTGCCGATGATTCAGATATGAACAAATACATATGAAAATACATATAAACGTATGTTCATATAGTGATATGAACGAGATATTCGTGCCTCTGCGGTCTAGAATGATAATGTATGAAGTACCTTGTGATTTGGGAGAGGAGGGCTTTCTTGATGCGATTTGTAATCAAAATGCTGTGTTTGGGTTTGAAGATTATGATGATTTACGCGACAGGCTTAAAATTATTTTTCGGGCTGACAAAAGAGACGTTTCTTCGTTCATTACGTGTGGAGTGCGAGAAGGAGTTACGCAAAAGACTTCTCATGGAGGGACGTGTTTCGTGAATTATCAGTCATGCAAGGCGAGAGATTATCTGCATGTCAGTCGGTGTTTCAGGTTGGGGCATGCGGTTAAGACCTGAAAGGGGAAGGAGCTATGCTCATTCTATTGTAAAGAGGGTCACCGCGTTAAAGATCGTTTAGTTAAGAAGGCAGGTGGCTCTCCTGTGTGCATGAACTGCTCTCGTGTCGGGAAGCCGTCTGGACATGACGGCAGGTAGGAGGATTGTCCTGCGTACAAGCGCGCGCGGGAATATTTGTAGGATTAATTTATAGACAGTTTTATTTAGTTTGTAGTTGTTATAATTTTCTATGAGTTTGATTAGGTTATGTTAGTGCTTATCGGTATGTTTGATTTTTTGTTTTTATCTTTTTAGTAAAATAGCTTGTGTTAGTGTTTTTGTTTTGTTTATCATGGAGGTGTGGTTTGTAGTTTTACTTAGTGATTTTATTTTGTTGTTGCTGTTTTATGTTCTGTTTCTCATTACGTACTAGTGTTTTCGGTTGTTTATGTTAAGTTTTGCTTGATTTGTTTCTGTTTTTGTTAGTTTTACGTTTTTGTTGTTTTTGATTTACATTATAGTTATGATGGTATTGTGGTTTGTTGTTTAGTTGATAGTTTTTATCATTCTCTTCTCTGTTTTATGTTTTTTTGTTGTGTTGTTTGGGCTGCTGTTTGCGTGTTGAATTCACTCTCCCGACGGGTAGGTTGGTGGAAAAACTCAATGTGTGTGATCTCGTTTGAGACTTCTAACGTTATTGTAGGATTTAACTATTTTAGACGTAATACACCGATGACTGCGATGTGTTATCAGGTTTAGAGGGTCTAAAAGACGACCTCTTCCTGTAAAGTCCATCAGAGAAAGGAACGGAGGGAGTTGTGTAGCGATCGGGATCGTCAGAAGGCGGGGGTCAGCATTATCGTAATTATGCGAAGCGGCCGACTACACAAATATTGTAATTGTAAACGTAGCTGTTCAAGCTACGAAAAACCGTTTTCCCTCGAACGAGGTTTATAATATGGGCCGTTAGGACCGCATCGGCTCATAAGAAAATCGTTTCTGTACTTCCTTCTAAACGATTTCCATTTCTTATCTTCCGATTGAAATTGCCTCTTAGCTTCCTCATTTTCGTTTCGACTTCCTCTCTAAAAATATTCATTGTAGATGATATTTCCGTCCTGGTGTCATATTCTGGATTCTATTTTTATAATTAGGATAAGTCGGGTACCACAACTCTCGCTCTTCTCTACATAGTTCGATTAACTGGCAGACCTGGTCTTTACTTCCCTCCATTTTACAATACAAATGAACACCACCTTCACCTTATAACGACTCGTACTGTACTGAACGCGTAATTCGGGTAAACAATTTTGTTGTGGTACGCAATGTATTAGATATAACACTAATAAATGGATATTATTAACGTAACAAATGTTATCTATAATTTATTTTGATGTTAGCGACTTCGGATTGGACGGTGTTGTATTTTTATTTACAAAAAAACGAGTTTTATATAAATATTACGTTTAAAATTAATTAAAATATCTGTATAACTCAGTTATACATAACAGAAAAGACATACATAACAAATTTTGTTAAATAATGTAAATGGAGGTAAAAATTGATCTTACTGTAGAACCGATAGGAGATCCCGTCGACCTGCAACCGGAAATAATATTCATCTGTACATCTCAGTAAAGACATAACGATCTATCTAAAACCGACTCGAATCGCCGCAAAAAAAGATATTCAAGAAAGGAAGACGAGCGGCCGATAGACTGGATGCGATAAAAGTAGTTGGGTACGGACGGAGCTGTCCCCTGCGACGGCCATTTCTCCCCTCTGAATTATATAAATCCCTTGCCTTTTACAAGAGATTGTAAAACTATCCGCCTTTTATTTATTCCTTTGAAAATACTTACGAAAATGATTTTTGACAGCTCGCTTTAAAGTCTATATTTTTATTTTTAATTTTTAACAGAAATGATGAGAGAATATTTTTCATAATTAGAAACTTACATTAAAACATAAAATTAGACGAATTCTTTTTTCTTATTAATATAATTTTACTTTCTGGATTATACCGTTATGTATTCTATTGTAAAACAAAAACGACATAATTTTTTATATAAAAATATATAATTTTTAGTAAATTAACGTAATAAATATTGTTTACCGATAAACGATCTCAAAAATAAGATTTTCTCTGATAGTTTTTATCGTTAATACAGAAACACAAGAGTGACACTATTTTTGTAATTACAAACGAAGTCTCTCGCCTTAGTGATTAGAAATCTTTTAAATGAATGCTACCTATGATTGCTTAAAAGAAAAACTAACTGAAGATAGAAAGAAAGTGTGCCGTAGCTAATAGAACTTTAAAAAACTGTCATGCAGTAAGTCTTAAGTCATATATTCTCATGAATTATAAATAAGGCTGTAGTTCCTTTGCGATTGTATTATTTATTTTAAATAAAAATAAAAAAAAGTGAGAGCTACTGATGACATATAGACAGCTTTCAACTCTCGATCTGTAAGAAGTTTTTGAAAAACTACGATGAAGACAAAAGTATCGTATATAGAAATACATAGACAAAACTAGCGTTAGATATTTGTAGTTTAAACTAAAGTTAGACATTTATAAATGCCTACCGTAAAATAAATGACCGTTCATGTACATTACAGACGTCAAAAAGGAATTTGTACGCGACTTTTTAACTACCTCCGATCGAGGTAATTAATTATATCCACTTAAATACACTGGATATACGTTAAAACATAAACGTTATTGTATATGTATACCCTCAACCGATTGCATAGCGTTCTTTGAAAATCGAAAAAACTACCCCGATTTCAATCGGGTAGTGATTATGCATTTCTGAATTCTAATCTCATTTTGAGATTTTTTTCTAAGGTAGAGAAGCTATTAAAATTCATGTTATAATTTTAGTTTCCGGCCGTTTCTACTATTTGATTTATCCATAAAGTCTGTTTAAGTTGCAACGAACGAGTAAAATTATTTTAATTTTTGAAAATTAATTAGGGAGTTCAAGATATTCGTACGAGAAGTTCGTTTATGTCCACGAACTACACCGTATTATAAATTCCCGTATTTATAGATTCGCCTAACGACACGTTTTTCCGGGTCCGATCGCGTGAAATACAGCTTACTGGATCGCACTCGGTTCCGTGGCCTCATAATATCTACGGTACTAAAATTCTGGTTTTGGTGTCGGTAACTTTTTTTGGCAGGTAGCGAAACAAAGAATTTATTACGATTTAAAAGCTAATATAGTCGTTTATAAAAAAAAAAAAAATACGATAAGCGATTTACAGCGGACAGTAATCTAGTTTCGGCATAAACAAAGGTGACAGTTAAGTATTTGTATTAGCCAGTCATTTTCAATACGATTGTGTTCTTTCACGAGTTTAAATTTCTTTACATGAGGATAGGACTAAGAAAAAGGTTAACCATTTATTTTTTATTTTTTCTAGTTACTAAAAAACTAAATGGCTCGGCAATACATAGTCGTTTTCTGTTGTAGATACTAGAACATTTTATAAAGATTATCTTGATTTTAACATTACACCTATATGGTTTTTAAAATCGTTAGAAATATATGACGTTGTGTGTTTGTTATAATCTTTACTACAAAAATATTCCTAAGAATTCAGTTGATTGTCGATTCGAAATTTATGTAATAAAACTACCTAACACTACACAAATTACCGCTAGTAAACCGATTTTTTGAAAAAGTCATCAATAACAAAAAAAAGAGTGGATACTTAGCTGCAAGAAGCACATAATAAAGTTTAAATTGGCTTGGATTACAGTATATAAGGTTCTAACAACAGTTTTATAAGAACAACATCCGTGGACGGTAGGCGGGTCTCTTTGTCACCAAACTGTACTCGATATCATCGAACTTTCCCACATAATATTATCTGTTTATGGAAATAACAGCTCCTATAGTTTTTTATTCAACCTTTTTCTTTTTTTTTAGTTAAACCAGCTTCACGTTTTCACGAACCATAAAATCTATTATTTTATATAATTCTTTTTGTTAAAAACATAATTTACTAAAAAAAGTGTAAATATACAAAAATTTCTTCCTGCAACAGCGAATACAAAAATAATTTTTTATAAAATGACCACCTGCTACACCTGTTTCCTTGTGACAACGATGAGACTACGGCAACAATGCGATGTCCAGTAGCGAGTAGAGCTTAGCGACGGGAGAAATAAACAGCAGTTGTGTTGCATTGCTGGACCGGAAGCCGTGCACCGAGAGACATTAGACCGGTTCGCCAAACATGGTATCGTCTTCTTCGAATCCATCCATCGACCGCTAAGGTTGTCCGTACGGCTAGACCGGACCACGCCAACCGTCATCTTCGTACCCTGTTACGTTTTCCTCTTTTCTATGATCCTTACTGATTAAATTAAAGACGATCGAATCGGTGACTTTTTCATACCCCGATCAAAATCACGATTCCTTTTACAGATAAGAGCTTTACGCGACACGTAGCGATAAGAAAAAGACTCTATATTAGCAAATTTGAATGCATATATGACCGTTATGTTTCTCATCATTTTTATTCGATTTTAAATTGTTACAGTCGAATTCCTGTCGCGCTGACTATTTCAACGATACCGAATTTATGTCAGATTCCGGGTTGAACCTTTTTATCAAAAAATGTCATAAGCGTTTAATTTAATGGGTATTCAGCAAACCGATAAATAAGCGTTAGATAAACATCACGTTTCAAAATCACATTTTTGTCGATATTGGTTTTTTTAAATACCTGTCCAAATTCTACTTTTCCAAAAATTTCCTGAAAACCCGCTTTATTTCTTTTTTTTTCGGAACAAATAAAAGAAAACAGGTAAAGCCACTCAAAATGTGGCTTTTAAATTTTTTCATAAGATTGATGAATCCAACGATGTAGTTGTTAATGATTTTTTTAACGCTTAGATTAAACAAACTTAGCTGCTAAATTTTCCTCGTGATTAGTACAGTACAGTTAAAATTTATAATCCAGTTTATGACTTACATCGCATCCATCACCAAATATGTCCCGATAAATAATGTCGTTCATTTATGGGGACGATTAAGTGCGGTGAAGAGAATGCTAATCGGATCACTTCATGTTAAATTGTGGAATTTGTATAGCATACATTATTATAATTATAAATTATTTTAATATACAGTGTACACTCGTGTACCAAATGTTCACGCACAACTTTCTCTGGAATAACGGTCGCAAAAATAATATTGTACATGGATTTTAAGATTTAAAATGATGATGTAATCGTAAACTTATATACATATATATATATATATATATATATATCCGTCCAGTGTTGAAATACAAACCGCTTTGTTTTGACTACGAACCAGCAAAGTAAAATATTTTAGATAAAACAAAATAAGTAATTACCGGTATAAGAAAATCAACGACACATTTACCGAAAAGTAAAAACTTTCTACCCGTTATTGCAGTGGGAGCACAAGATAAGGGACGGATGAATTGTACTAGACCGGATTAAATACGTCTAGGGTGTCGACCAAGCGCTTTATTACGAAAACCTCCCGTGCTTGTAACAAATAGATTTAGCAGTCGTACGAACGATGATATAAAGCGAAGGTGATTGCCGGAAAGTGTGACCGGGTTATTATTCCAGGTGGAATGACATTCTTCGACTTTTAGATGTCTGCGTAAATCGATTTTTTAAATAATATCTGTAAACAATACACAAATCGACACGACACACAGACTACATCATTTGATAAAATTAAGAAGCCGTCTTTGATAAGTTTTGTAGGCAGATTATCACGGCTCGGTCAGAAATATTGGATGATTATATTAAAAAATCGTTTAAGAAATGTGGTTCGAACGCTCCCGATGAATGTAAGGACGATTATTTGGGGTTATGGATTATGAAGGTAATCCCGTAGAATTGCAATTCTACGTATGACAGAAACCCGATTGATTAACTGACATTATGCAAATAAGAAATACAGATTTTACGTTCTGTCTTCTACATTGATTTTTATATTAAAATGAAAAAATATATACATATATATTTACTTTTTCAAAACCTGTTGCGCGTGGTACAGGAGTGTTACGGTAATTTATTTATTTTTTTATAAATAATTGTTCGATATCAAATTTTAAATTAAAAAAAATCACAAACTGTATTAATTTAAAAACTTATACTTTTATTAATTCAAAATGAAACTATTACATTTTAGTGTTACTGTAGTGTAAAATTCGAATAAAGATCGGTTTGAATTTTCCACTGTACGGCAGGATTCTTTTTCTTCACTCAACCTCCTGCTATTTTTGGCCATCGCAATGCTTTTTACAGATTGATAGCTTCTTTTCCACCGCCCTCACTTTCCCTAGAAGCGTATAGTCACTCGCTAAAGCCTAGGTCACGTTCCGGCCCTAAATCCAGGCAAAGTGGCATTTCGTCTCACTCCCTTCGAGACGTCAAAGGAAAAACTCATGAATGAATTCATAGCTATAATGTTATTACACCGACTCTCATAATAATAAATTTCTTTTATCGACTACCGAAAATGTTTGCTATCGTATCATATTAAATATATAAATTTCAATTCGAAAAGTTACAAAAATTATTTTAAAAACTAACGGTGATGATTAGTAGTATATTTAGTATGTAAATAATTATTTCTTATATATATTTGTAAATGTGAAAGAAAAAAGATTATGCTCGAAATAATTCCGGTAACATAAAATAATGAAAAATTAATAATGCAGTTGTAGGTTTACAGTATAATTTATTTTACTATAAATTTGTTACGAATGATTGCTACATTTTTAGTGGAGTTTTTCTTTTATCGGAATACATTTTGAGCCGAATTTATCTGATATATAAATTTTCTACGTTTAATTTAATAGGTATCATTTTAAAAATCGGTTCTTTTATTTATTAAAAAAAAAAGTATTTGAACTTATAGAAAGTTAGTGAATATTTTAATTTAAAAGATCAAAATGTCGTTTCAAAAAAAAAATTAAAAGTATTTATATCTAAGCAACTACGAGATTAAAATGTAATATTCAGAGTTCCTTTTCTGATATTTTTCAACAATAAAGTAATACTTCAAGAACAAAAGAACGGGAAAGAAAATCCGAAAATAAAACGGTCGGAAGAAAGCAAAGAACAATAGGAAGAAGTCTTGAAGGAGGTCGGAAAGTGTTCCTAAAGTGCCAAAATCGAAAAGGAAAGGTTCTACATTAAAAAACAAATTACATCAAGACTGTACTTGTTTAACATTTAATAATCAGAACTATTTCTCTTTTGCAATAGATTAAATTTTTGCTTTGCAACAGAGCGAAATAAAGTTCCGATTCTACTAAACAGGCCTGTTAATTCAGATACCCGACGTATTAAATAAATCTAAAAAATACAAAAATAATTTAGGAAAAATATAAAATCGTTGCGTTTTTAATATTAGACGTGTAAACATCCGTTGTCTATTTTCTTCCTAGACTGAAATTTTTGTTTCTTGTCTTTTTATAACAGTGAACCGGTTAGATTGCATTTCGGTTGTCGGAAGGCAAAATCAAGTAAAGGTGCACTTCTTCTTCTGTTTTAACTTTTTCACAATTGATCTTGCACTATTAATTTATATGAAAGGAAAAAAAGCACGCGCGTGCACACATACACACACAAATAATATAAACATACATCTTACAACACATGTATAAAAGAAGATTTATTATTGGACTGGAATCTGAACTGACGCATGCTTCACTATATTTAATTTATGCAGTTGACCGGTTAAGGAGCTAGTAGAATGGCTTTGGTGGGACAATAGCTGACAAAAACTGTTCGGTCTGCTAATGAGCCGCGTTTTGTTCACTAAAAGGACTGACGGCGGACTGTCTGACGTCCTTTATGTATTGCGGTATTTCGTTCTGGATTACGACGATAAAATATAAGAACCTCAAATAGATTTTGTCAAAATAAGCCTAATAATTTTATTAATGAAAATTGTTTAGCCCGTGCTGTTTGCTACTGTCAAAATACTTAACAAAAATAAATGAAATAAAATATATTAAATTTACAAATAGCGGACGGTACTAATGATGACGATAAAATTTACATAAAATTTCAATTTGGAAAACTTTACAACTTCCTTTCGAAAAGAAAAAAATAAAGGCAACAAGAAAATTATCACAAGAACGATATGTCATGCTGATTTGGATTGAAACTTCATTATATTTCAATTTTTGTTTTTCAAATTAAAAATATCTTTATACAAATCCTTTTAACATAAATTTCGCATCTTTTCTTGTTGTGTTGACGGTAAATTAAAAAAAGAAAACGCTTACAGACGTTTCTTAAAAAGTTTTACTTAAATTTTTAAAATAGTTGATAATTTCGATCGTTCCATCATCTGAGAAAACAGTATGAATAAGAAATTAATAGTAATAATAAAAAATATTCGTTTAAAAAAAATGTTTATGAAAGTATTTATAAAAATAAGACGCATATTTCTATTAGTGTATTTTTAGAAAAAGAGTAAAATATACAAAAAAAAAATAAATAAATAAAATAAAACAATTTAAAATTCAGGCAAGCGTAATCTTAACTTAAAAATATCTAAATTTCCTATCACCCCACTCGGATAACCCGAAATGAACAAATGAACGCCTCTCACATACTCGTAGTTGTTACATAATAAAAATTTATCTTAAGATAAAGTCAGCATAAACCTTAAACCAGACGAAGAGATATCCCTTCTACAAAGGAAATTTAGAGTACCGTTTATGTTACGATTGAAAATGTTTAAGAAAAAAATTTTTTTAAATTTAAAATTATAAAAGGCTATTAGATATTGGTCCTTTATCGCTGAAGTTGTAAGCGTCGATAAAGTAAGTTTACCGAGTATACAATTCTTTTTTTATTACAGACGTTTTTTCCAAAAATTATCCATTTATAATAAACTAATTTTGTGACCGGTTTCCAGGCGATGACAGGATAGTAGCCGATTGCTCGGGGTTTCATTGTTTATTACGAGAATCTTTACGTTTAAAATCTAATGGAATTTTTGCCTAAAATAATCGGTCGCTTAATTGTAAAAAAATAATATCCATCTTACCGAACCGGATAACAGAATTGTTTTCGTATAATTTGACACAATTACTTTGGCTTACGAAAAAGGGTCTTGTTATTCTTCCGTTGCCATTCTTAATTAATACCTTTGGGTGTATACGTTTGATGCGAGCGCCGTGCTGCACTTCCCCGCCACAGCTGTATGTTCCCCTACTACCACCGCCTCGCGCGGCGCGCTCGCATGTAATATTCGGTTGCGTGCATTTTGACTAATTCAACGGCATTTAAACGAATGGAAGTAAATTAATGAATTGTCGTTTAGCATCTCTACTTTCGGATCCGTCTTTAAATTTTCATTTAAGCGATCGTACGTGATAGAAAGAATGCTGCAAGAAAAGGCGCGAAAAATTTAGAATGTCTATTGTGCACAAAGAATGCATCCTATAGAATCCTCTGCTCATGTATTTTATAAGACATTACCTACATTTTCTCCAAAGGCCGAGGCTTCAAAAGCAAAAATAATCATTTATTGTTCTTTGAAATTTTCGATCTAATATTCAAATCCGTATAAAGCAACTGTCTTTACTAGGACTTGAACGCTGGAACTCTCGACTTCCAAATCAGCTGATTTGGGAAAACGCGTTTACGACTAGATCAACCCGGTGGGTTTATCTAACTACCTAATTTTCAATAATGAAACGCTACATTTCAAAAGCTTCTATTCATTCATTTTTTGTTTATTCTATCGTCTACGTTTCACTACCTTCAGGCGATATACTCTATTATAATTTAAAATATCGATAAAATTATGCCGTAAATTTCACCAAAATACGATAAAAATAAATACATACTGTAATATATGACTGCAACGTCTTACCTGTCAGACCAGCACAGAGCTTCATCACGGTATCTAAAACAAACAGAAATAGAATTAATACTTTTACGATTAATTTAATATTAAAAATGTATTACTATCATTTAAATAAATTATTTCTTACGTTTCTAATTTACGATTAAGTAAAAAAAAAGTTGCCTGTTTTACAGAAAAGACGATACAAAAGTATCATATTAAAAAAAAAAAAAATAAAGCAACTCAAGATTAAGACGAAATATAAAAAATATGATATTACAAACAAGATATCAGAATTTGATGATATCCATTTATGATATGGTCCAGTTACGTTGTGTTTATATCGATTTCGGTTTGCATTTTTATACTCTCCCGGCTACATAGTTATACAAAGTACGCTAATCCAGCTAAATTTGGCATAGCGGGCATTTTTTCGATTTTAAAATGAATTAACCCGTCCACCCAAAAAAAAAACAAACATAATTTTAGTACTTAGCTATTCCAGAAGAACTGTATATATGCTGGCCTGTTTTATCGCTCGATACCTCCAATCGAATGGACCGATTAGGATGAAATTTAGCAAGATAATTTCTGTATACCAGAAATTTATGCCGTCTAATTTTCGTCATAACCGGTGAAGGACCCGGAAAGATAACGGACCTTATGAGTCTCATATCTCAAAAGTCCCCTCAAAGGGTAGGTCAGTTTTTCCACAAAATTTATTGTCTCCTATGAGATAATGACGGTCTTCAGTCTTATTCAAACTCTAAGACAGAGTCGGAACAAAAAATCGATTTGCCTTTCTGCCATTTCTGAACTTACTCACGTTCTTGTAAAAATTAGATGATTTTATTACATCAGTGTGATACGTTAGAAATTTATACGTTATAAAATTTATTTATTTTATTACATCAGTGTGAAATTTAGAAAATTTCATTCAGAGTTGGGAGACAAGGCTAATTTTTTTTAGTTATCGTTACCCTTGATATCTTCAGACGGGATCCGCAAATTTTTTCTACGGTTTTTAACTAAAATCATCGATGAGATTTAATTTTGGTCACAATTAGTCAAGGGAACGGAGAGAAACGGTCATTACAGGTTCCGCATCTCAAAACTGTACACGAATAAAATAAATTTTTTGTATAATTCTCAAGTTGCATACTCACTTTAATGTTCCGCTTAATTTTCTTTGGCTACCGAGCCAAAGTCACAAAACAATCCTATCTCGTAAAATATTAATAAAGTTTTTAAGATAAATATTAAAAATCAACACGATAGATATAATTTAATGTACTAATTATTTTGTTTTACGAAAATTTAACCGTAGGTAAGATTTAAAAAAATTAAAATCCATAGAAGAGGTCATTACCGTTTTGGAGAGTTGAAAACCGAACTTTTTACCGAATAATTTGTAAAGAATAAGAATATTATATCTTAAAAGGTGTTTTTAATTATCGATTCAAAAAATTCTAATATTTTCATTTTTTTTTTTACATCACTGTTCATACAAAATAGACAATTAAAAGGATAGAATCTTAAAAAGAATCTAATCGTTTCAGAAAACTAAAACAGAAATTATAATATCAGAAAGAATATATTTTTCGACAAAGGTGGTTAAAATAATCTTAAAAACCAGCGACGACTCTTGCTTCATCTTAGAAATTTCTTCTCTTTTCTTCCCTCTATTAATATTTTTACGTAAAGAAACCCCCGCTGAGTGTTAAAAGCGGAAGAAGAGATCCGATTATACTTCAGATTTTTTTTAATTTGCTTACCGCTGATAAATTTTGATGAATATTTTAAATAAATAATTAAATTTTATTTTAATTAATAAGTCCAATATTACTTCCGAAATATGAATATTTCTTTTTCGCTATAAAATAATTATTTCACGTGTAATATTTAATCTTTAGTGAAGTAATAAACACGAAAAAGAGAAATATATTTATCAAGTTTGTCTGACGTTTCACGAATTTGTAAGACTTTAATGAAAAGAAGAACGGTTTAAAAAATAGCCGTGGTTTTTTTAAAAACGTCCTTGTAACGAACAGAATACGTTAGAAAAAAATTTGACCTTCATCCAGCTATCGGTTGTACTGATAGACAAAGTTGTGTTTTTGGTTTGAGTATTTCTAAGAGATTAAACTAAAGGTATAATCGTTTAGCAGACACCCGAAGCATAAGCTGGTCGTTACCCGACACAGGTTTTCGGAAACGCATGCAATACATGCTTGTATTTCTTTATTTACTACGTTTCTAATGATTATTCGATCCGGCAGTAATGCAAGTTCGGTTATTCGCCACAAATTGGGGACAAATATCCAAAAAATCCGGGAAATACTGTCGGCTTATCCACACCTCTCTTTTAATAAGCGAATTACTTTAATGCGTTTATTCTGTGCGGCATACGCATGAATCGAACGTGATTTTAAAGAATGAGGTCGCTTTTTACATTCAGTAAATAAATCGTTAAATAATAAATAAATAAAACGTTAAATATTTTCTAACTATTCTCGGGTAGACGATTCGGATTCTATTTATTTTAAAATGATTAAAAAAAAATCTTTTATTTGAAAGTTTTAACTTACAGGCTTTCGTTAAGCGAATCAAAATCGTTTTTAAAAGCCTTGTTTATTTTAATTAACAGATTCGTTTAAGTTCATTTTTCTTTACGCGAATAACCTTAGATAAAAGAAAAATATTACCTTGTAATTTGTGTGAGTGCCCGTTAGTTAAAAAGTACGATTACTTCCTGTACAATAACATAATGTTTTTTTTTCTATTCAGAATAAGAAAAACTATTTGATGATTATTTTTTTATATTTTTTACGCATACGTTGATGAATCTGCGCAAAAATATTCTACAACAATATTTTTCGAACGGTATTAATACATAATTATACGATAGGACCAGAAAACGTTATTCCACAGCTGTGATTTTAGTAAACAAAATCTTCAGACGAAAAAAATATAACGATCTATGTACTTAATAGTTTGTTCGTTCGAGAGAATGCGGCCTAACCTTTGTTTGTACCTTTGTAAGTAAAGATTTTAAGACGGTTTTGTATCGGCGTAACGGTCCGACTAAGAAGAAAGGGTTGTGAAGAAGAGAAAGGTAAAGATGTTTAAAAGGAAGACAAAGAGAAGAAGCGGTAAAAATAGGTCGCGTTAGAGTCCGAACGAGAGTAAGGATGGTCACACAAAGTAAATAATAATATTCTAAACAGAGGCTTTATTTAGGTTCGCGGCTAATGTACTCTGTATTCAAGAAATCACCCGTTAAGTAAGTAGCTATCGATGTTTGACCGTTCTTCTGACGACGATGTTAATAATAAAAACTAACAAGGCATTGAGGACCATTCCTCGAGCGAGCTGAAAGAATTAAACGGATGCCGCGAAAAGCGGAACGAAACGATGCTGCCCGTATCCGACCGGCCAGCACAAGCGAGAATCAAGCTACTTTACTTTCCCGCTCCACTCTCTATTTCATCCACTTTTTAAAATCTTTATTCATACAATCAATTTTCTTTCCAAATATAGATGATTCTTATTTGTTTACTAGGCCGAAAAATCTGTTAACGCCATAGAGTTGTATTTTTTTATACCTTTTGTACATGTTTAGAAATAGAATTAAAATTTAATTGTATATCGATTATAAAATTAATAGCTTTAAAAAAAAAACAATTTTACTATCATTGAAGGTTTTTGTTATTATAGAGTTAGAAGAAAGACAAAAATTAATTTTTAATCTATTCCATTTTCATTTCGATTAAGTAACACAAAACAATCACTAGCCGTAAGTAAACTTCATTTCTTGATTATTGTTCATCATAATCAGTATAAGCGTGTCATAACTATCAGTCGAATTTAAAATGAACAATACTTTCTGTTATAATCTCAGTACTACTACGTATCACAACTTAATTAATTTCGACCAACTCTATAACAAGTAACGGTTAAAATGTATAGCCTATGTAGATCTTCATAAAGTTCGGTAACCCTTAAACTTTTCGACCGTTAAAAATCATAGTTCTAAAAACCTGGGGGTTCCCGTGGAGACTGACTCAAACATTTTAAATGGAAAGTCATCGGTAATGTCGTCGAGTTTCCCCGATCAGGAATGCCACGGACTGATGACGGAGTACAAGAAGCTGTGATCACCGATGTCTTTGGCAGTTTAAACTGCCATAAACTGCAGTTTAAATTGTCCGTCTTGAAACTGAACTTCTTCGATCCGCCGTCCACGACATCCTGACAAAGGAAAAATTTCCCCATTCAAACTCCAACTTCTCCAACGCTTATGGGAAGATGACTTTGATCGTAGAACGGAAATGTGCGGTTGGTTTTGGGACAAGAAAAAGAAGAACGCGGACTACCTATCACTAAACTGTTTTCCGATGATGGTAATTTTTACGTGATAGAACTTAACAGACAGAATCTGTGCCTATTGGCCACAGAAGAACCCCCATCGAATAGGGATGCGGTGTGGGGTCTGAAATGATCGCATGATTGGCCTGTATTTTTTTTTTTGAAGGAAATGTGGGCGGGGAAAAACACCTAAAATTGGCTAGAGATCGGATGTCATTGGAGGGCGTCGTGGATAGATCACTACGAAGTGAATAGATCACTACGAGTGCAAGACAACACGGCCTGGATGAAACCATTCCTGAACATTTTATCGGTCGCAGAGGATTTGTTGAATGGGCTCCACGGTCGCCACAAATTTGAATCCGATAGATTTTTCCTTTTGGAATTATCTGAAGTCACGAGTGTGCAATGAGATTTGCTATGCGGCTCACCTACACGCCAGTATTGTGGACATACGTCACGCCGTAAACAATTATGACTGCTATTTCACGTATAGACCTGTCTGTAATTCGACAGAGGACATATTGAACAAATACTGTGATTTTGCCTGCGGTGCGGAACTTTTCGGACACTGCATATTAAAATCCAGATAAGTACTCATATTAACGGTTATTGTTTAGAGGAAAAAAACTGTATCGTTTATTGGTCAAAATCCGTTATATGCCCGCGACGTTTTCTTTAATTAATTAGGTAGTTCTTAGATAGCGCCACTGAAACGCTAAATTGAAATAAGAAAATAAATAAAATTATAAATGTAATGTAAACAAACTTAACCTATGCTCGCTTCGCTTGCTAACCTTGACTAGCGAACGTAGGTTAACTTTGGTTAGATTATATTTATTCATTTTTTTTTATTTCAATATAGCGTTTCAGTGGCACCGTCTAAGAACTAACTACAGAAACGTTGTGGGCATATTTATTTTGCACAATTTTTTATTTTTTTTTTGACAGTGCTGGAGGAATTTCCAATTTCTTTTAAATTTTTAAAAGTTTATTTCAATAATAAGGTTATCTCTAATGACTTTAAAAATATTCGTTTAATTAAAATCGCCTCGCGTTTTCATTTCTGCAGCCAACAGATTCTCTTTGTGTCAACTTCGTCAAGTTCATCATCTAGCATCCAGCAGTCGGTCTTTATCTCTTACGGATGACATATACTTTTGCCGGGTAACTCTTTTCTTATTTCATCTGAAATGCAGTTTCAACGTTGGGAAAGAGGCATTTCATGTTGTTTCGAAATACAATTCGTGTAGGGATTATTTTTCGTTCAGCCACCAAAAAATTCTTTTAACACTCCCTTAAAATTAGTTTTTTATCATTAGCCATATCGTCAAAAATAACACGAGCAAAACAAAAAAAAAAGTATAATAACAATTTACTTTCTACAAAATTTAAAATTAAAAAATTACTCCTTCCAATTATTTGACCACGCATAAAATAAAACTGCGTAAATTAAGGGACTGGATATATATATATATATATATATATATATATATATATATCGGCAATAAATTGCTTAAATGTTAAGTAATTTTTATGTAACGGTTTTAAATAATCTATGCCTTCAAATAAGCAAAATAGTTCCTCTTATCAAATATTAGACCTGCCTGGTTTGATGAGAGGTGGATATGTTATTTGTAAGAAAGCAGGCTCCTTTTATATATATATATATTTAAATTATGTGAAATAAACATCTTGTACAGAATATTAAGATAGGAAATATATTACCTTAATTTTTTATGAAAGTAGTTATGCGAGATAATACGCAATTATCATTCTTTAGTATTTTTATTTTTATTACGCAATAACGGAATTATTTCAGTTATAACTGAGGATGCGTTATCCCGCGAAAGTACTTTCACGGTAAAATTAAGGTAAAGTGTCTTATCTCAATGTTCTGCACTAGGTGGTTTACCTAATAGAATTTAAATATAATTTAAAAGTACAGAGGTATAACATGAATCTTAAAAAGATTACTTTCAGTAAAATAATATATTTATATATATAGGCCTTTGTATAAAATTTTGCGGCTCAAAAATCTCCAAAACAATCGGACCGACTTTTTTTTAATATCTAATCTATCTAATCCGGTCTGATAAGAGGTGGAACTAAAAATGTTTTCGCGTAGCTCAGTACAACATTTCGGCTATCGAGAAAGACTTATTATACTTATTAAACTTCGTTGCCGTTTTTAATAATCCGATTTATTTAAAATACAATTAAAATATTTTTTTACAGACAAAATATTATTCTGTCGATGAATTTTTAAATAAAACTAATCATAAAATAAACTCGAATTTCTTGCATTCCTTTTTGCGCGTCCATATGTGTTCAAAATAATTTTCCATAGGACCTTCTGAATTGCGATCTATTTTGTAGCTATTTCTTTAAATTTTATTTCTTCCTGTGTTTACTTTAAAATTATTTCACGTGCGTTCATATTTTATGGCATTAATATTTTTTATAATAAATACGTATTTTGTGATGCTGCTCTGATCGATATATTACCCCGATTTCCCTCGATCCATGTAGGCGAATGCTGGAGCAGTTATTTTTATTCGTGGAGTAGCATATCTACCACCCGTTTCTGACTTTATGTGTATAATGTATTATTAGATACCGATCTATAAAAGATTTATTTGTTTCATTTAATTTCGGACCTTTAAAAGTCTTAAAAATTTGACCGATTGTAATCCGTTCTCTTATAAGAGTATTGTATACTGTAATAACCGAGAAAGTAAAAATATTAAAAAAACAGGTAACTAGGTGAAAAGGTTAAACTTTTTGTTAAAAAACAAAAATGAATATAAATACACGCAACCATCAAAAGGCTATAAATACAACCATCTATAAATACTAAATTTTAATTTATTTGTTTACAGAAAAAATCAAGATCCTGTAATATAATATAATATATTGTAATATAATTTATTTTTTAAATACGTCTATCTGTAATCTAAATTTATATGTTATGAATACATAAATTTTACTTGTATTTAACTTATTTACGTTATAGTGCAGGTTGTTTCATTTCATAAGAAGAAAAGTTTATTTTTGTATCGATTAAAACGGTTGTTAAATTGTAGATTTTATTTGACAATTATTTGTTTTTTCATTTTTATACGTCATAGTTTACTTATTTCAAAATATTATTACTAATAATTTATTCTCTTCTTAAAGAAAAAAATAAAAGATAGAAGTGAGTTTATTACGATAAAATTTTAATAAACGATCGAAAAATGTTGTAAATAGGTTTTAATTTATAATTTATCTATATTTGGATAATATCATTGCGTATTTATATTATTACGACTTCAACAAGTTTCTTTATACTTAAGAGCGATTCAGCCTACTGTATTTTACTCGCATTAAAATATACATTTTATGTTATAATAAAAGGGGCAGTATCTGTCGTTTACCTTATTAATAAAGTCTATAAATACAACAGTACATTGATATCGATTTAGTCACAGCAGGTTGCATGTACATTAATTTTTAACTTACTTGAAATTTATTTATTTTTAAATGGATAGTGTATTTATTTTTTTAAGATTTATTGATTTATTTTATGGATAAATGCGTCAGATATTTTAATAGAAACAGTGGCATTTTCTAATCCGTATAGATAAATAATTTGCGTCTGTATAATTAATCGTAATATTTGCCTCATAAATGTTACTCCCTTGCAGGTTTAAATTAACATTTATTTTATAAACGTTAAATATTTTAATCCTTATTTATCGAAGTCGTATATGAATACTTCAAATATTTAAATCGATTTTTGTGAAGGATTCAAATAAAATGAATCCTTTATTTTATAAAGAAATATCTTGAATACCTAAAATTGAACCGCTGCTGGATCGATCTGTTAAGATTATTTTACTTTAGAACAGGTTACAGCGGTAATTTTCAGTTTCTTATTCTGAATTCTTCTGATAAGCTTTTAATCTTGTTTTTCATTACTTCTTCATTTTGCGGTTAACGTTAGGGAATCCCCGGACAAAATTATTTAACCTATTTCCTACCTAATTAGATATAGATTTTAAAAATTATACTTCCACGCTTGTACTAAATTATATTTTCAAATCGTTTTGATGAGGGAAATCGTGTTCTTGTGCGTAATTGTTAAAATTATCATTAGAAAAGTTTATATATTTGAAATTTAATGATGTTTACTGGAAACGTTGTTGCGATTTCCTAAGCGTTTAGTTTTGTCCTTTAAAGTTTTAATTAAAAGATACCCTTAGCAAAAAACTAATTTTCGAAAACGTAAATAGGAGATGGGGACATCTATAATTTTATCACAATTTTCGGGACGTAAATTGTACACAGGTTGTATTTTTAAAATTCCTTCGTCGTTCATACGAGTAAATTAATTTAACAGAATGAAATGTTCGACGCAAAATGATCGTTTCGTTCAACATTTCTTATAAATGGAGTAAAAAGTTTACAGAACAGATAAAAATAATCTTTTTCCCGACTCGATGTGCAATTTTGATAATGAATGATGTAAATGACAACCGTCGATCGAATAGTCACTTAAAGAAAAATAGTATATGTTAACATTTTAACAAATTTAAAACGTTTTTTAATTTATAGTAAATCAATGATAACAAATCTCAAAAAAGACTACCAATTATGCGATCAAAATATTTACCTGAAACTACTATTCAAAAGATTCAAATATTATAAAAAGGAAAATACTCGTTTATTCCCACATACAGTTTGGGAAAATCCAGTAACGAGGTCAAAATTAAGGTATAACTGAGAAAAGTTAAATGCTAACTTAAGAAACGGTTAAATATTAAGACAAATGTAACGAACTCGTATTTTAGCGTGATTGCATCATTCTCTGATAAGCAACGATACCTTTGTTAAATACGAATGTATATTTATACATGATTACCATTTGTTTCATACTCGTTTGTCAAACCAAATATTGTTAATTTCGACCGGAAAATTCATGAAACATAAGAAATTAAAAAGTTTTTAAAATTTATTTAATAAATGTAAAACAGATAGGATTTTAAAATTACTAAAAGTAATTCCCGTTACCAAAATTTAATGTAGATCTTTTCTACATACGTCAAGATCGTTAATTTCGAGAAAAACAAAAGATAAACTGAAATCGTATGATTTTGATGGCTAAAGATTTAATTATTCTCGATATTAGATTTATGAGGTTTTTTCATTAGGTATAATAGTTCGGCTCTTTGTTTTACGTTTAAGAGTATGTGATCGGAATCAAACGATCAATCAAGGTGAAGAATCTAATACTTTAATTATGAAAATTAGTACAAAAGAATTTTAAAATTAAATAAAAGCTTAGACATACAAGATAAAAAAAAATAAATTATAAATCAATAACATTAATCGTAATTTTTTTTGAGGTATGATTCAATAAAAATTGTAAAATACAACTTAGTGTAAGAGACCGAAATTCCTTTCGCACAGCTAATGAGTATTAGTGATGAACAGTGATGTGAAAGTAATCCGCCCGCAATTCTGCTGGTTCGGCGTCCTGATATGCGACTGTTTACTCGACTCGGTGAAGAAGGCGATCGGAAACCGTTTTACTCCTTACTGCACCGAGTGACATGAAATGTTTGTTGCTCGTGCAAATGCCATAAGCCAATCTAGTTTCATATACAATAAATAATTCAGATATAAATAATAGAAAATAAAGAAATAAATAATAGAAAATAGAAAAACAAATTTTAATCGGCATAGATCTTTAAGCTGACAGCTACTTCTTTTTTCTTATCGATTGCTCTGATACGGATGTCTCTAAATGTCAGCAGCATCTTTATTCATAAGGAGGCGTGTAGGCGACCGGGTACCTCGTTTATATTATAGTTTACCGTATCTTATTACATCCGAGGATCGTCAGGCCAAGATAGATTGTTAGCTAGAACCCGATGACATAACAAAAGTCGGAGACTGTATCGAGAACTCACCGGGTTGTGGTCTAGTAGTGAAAGCGTCTTCCCAAATCAGCTGATTTGGAAGTCGAATGTTCCAGCGTTCAAGTCCTAGTAGAGTCAGTTATTTTTACACGGATTTGAATACTAAATCTTGGATACCGGTGTTATTTGGCGGTTGGGTTTCAATTAACCACTCATCTCAGGAACGGTCGAACTGAGACTGTACAAGACTATACTTCATTTACACTCATACATAACATCCTCTGAAGTATTATCTGAAAGATAATTACCGGAGGCTAACAGGAAAAAGAAAAGGAGACGGTATCGAGGAGCTGTAAAAAAAATAAATTAAGCTAAAATCTGAAGCTTTCAAACGATTTTAACGCAGTTTGCTAAAAAAATTTCGTTTTTCCTATGCACTCGATCAAACACGCAGAAAAACGTTCAAATTTTTAAAACATTTCTTCCGCAGATTTTTTTTTAACAATTTGATTATTTTTGAAATCAGAAGTGCACTGTCAAAAAGTAGAGTATTCAAGCTTTAATTAAATTTTTTATGCCCGATGGTTGCAAAGTTAAAACAGTTTGATTACAATCGTTTTTTATCGTAATATATGTACATCCTTTAATTTTTTGTACCAGTGTAACATAGCTGTAATACGAAATAAAAAAATATTTATATTCTTTGTGATAAACGCAAGTACGAACCTTTGTTTGTTCTGTGTAGCGGACACCAAATGTGTCTTTATGACGACTGCTTATAAATATGCCAAAACAAATGAGTACAACGCATTATTATTCAATCATCAAAGAAAAAATGAAGAAAAAGCGACCGGAAATACATACACAACACAAAATAAAATTGAAGCAGAAAAAAATAAACATGTTTTCATTTTGAACACGAATTATAAACAAACCAGTTATCGGATATTGTATGTTTTTATCTAAATTATATAAAGTCATCATGTTTAATTGCTTCATCATGTTTGCTTATGAAATATGTAGCACTTCTCAAACCGTATTAAAATGATAAAGTCATCTACGCTTAAATCAATTTTTATATGACTAGGTTTTTTTCTGTTTAGCCTCCGGAACAACCGCAGATTACTTCAGATGGTGAATGAGGATGATATGTAAGAGTGTAAATTAAGTGAAGTCTTGTACAGTCTCAGTTCGACCGTTCCTGAGATGTGTGGTCAATTGAAACCCAACCACCAAAGAACACCGGTATCCACGATCTAGCATTCAAATACATGTAAAAATGCTTTACTAGGACTTGAACGCTGAAACTCTCGACTTTCCAAATCAGTTGATTTGGGAAGACGCGTTAACCACTAGACCAACCCGATGAGTTCTATTTTCAAGACCTGGAAAAGAAGTACCTAAGCTCAGAGCGAAGTACATCAAAACTTGTTTTACCGCTTTCCAATTCTGAAGACTTGCCAATTCTCAATTCAGTCGGATGAATCTACTTTACCAACTAATGAAGCATCTGTACAGCCATTCCAGCCGCGTTGTAATACGTTTGGTTCTGGCAATAGCATACACTACGTAATTGCCGGATAAATAAACAACGGATAAATTTACATTTCCTTTATTCGTTTTTAAATTTACAGTCAATTAATTAATCGTTACATTAAATCACATAGTTTCATACTTTAGTTAAATACACATTTTTAAATATATGTTACTGTATAGACAGTTCTAGATAGCTAGAACAGATATGCAAAAAAAGTAATGATTAGTTGACATTTTAACGGAAAGTGAAGTCATAAGTTATTAAATGCTTAATAATACTTACGCTCAGCTCGTTCAATATTAAAAAATAAGAAATAAGAAAATGACAGGATACGTTTACATTTATCAAGACTATGAAGAAAACACATGAATCTGAACACTGCCCGTCAAAAAGAGGTTCTTTTTTTCTTATAATAACATGAGAATATCAATAAGGTACATATAATATAATATAAGGTACATAAATGTTACACTAATATAAATATCATTATTCAGTAATACAATATAAACCAAGTCATTGTTATAATACATTGGTATAAATGTAATTTACTTTTTTCTTTATCAATATAATATATAATAGTGGTGATCATAAGAATGTAATGGAAAAGTAATACAATAAGAATATAATAATAATCATAATGCTCAGAATATTAATACGTTTATAATAATGAACATAATATGTATAGATTTTTGCAGACTTATACCTATAATCTATAGCGACTAGGATTTTTTTAAATGTGTTGTTCGTGACGTAGGAGAAGATGTGTCCAATGGTCCGAATAACCATGGTGCCATGGTATAGAAAGTGTAAATAATGGTAACTTTTTGCGTCTAACATACATATAATGTCTGTCTGTTTTGTGTGTGTGTGTGTGTGTGTGTGTGTGTGTGTGTGTGTGTGTGTGTGTGTGTGTGTGTGTGTGTGTGTGTGTGTGTGTGTGTGTGTGTGTGTGTGTGTATTTATATTGTATGTGTTGTCTGCGTATGTGTTTGTGTGTAGTATATACGTACATGTAAATGTAATATAATAGAGTAGAGTGTTAGAAGAGCATATGAGAGTAAGATCTAAATATACAGAATATTACATTAATAATAAGTAACATTTATGACCATAATATAAATCGCATTAATAAAATAAAATAAGTATAATATTAACAATATTCTCAATTAGTAACATGTGAAGTATTTTTTTTATTTTAAATAATATTCAATTAATTATCAGACACTGGCAGCAAACAACTTATGCACAGGTTTTCGGAGCTGACCATCAGCAGTCTTTAAATCAACGAGTTTTTTTTTATTAATCGATCAGGACCTGGATAAACCTCAATGAACATTCTTTCCGAATTTCCTTGCACCGGTGAACAGTTTTCCTTGCAGATTAATACTTCTTCTTTTTCCTGTTTAGCCTCCGGTAATTACCTTTCAGGTAATACTTCAGAGGATGATATGTATGAGTGTCCATTAGATTACGCGTAGGAGAACGCCATTTATTTCTCTGCTGAAGATAGTCCTTAGAAAATCGTTTCCACACGGATTAGACGAATTTCTGGAGTAAATTCCAACCACCTAGGCGGTTAATTTGAATTTCTTTGTAATCGGGTTCAGGTAAAGACATAAGTGGACAACTAATAAGAAAATGTCCAGGCGATAGTGGTTCTGGGTGCCTATGATCTGTAGAAACAGTAAAAATGGGACGAGAATTAAGATAGGCTTCAACCTGTATTAAAACCGTATACAATTCTTCAAAGCTCAAGATTATGGTCCTACAACACGACGTAGATGATATTTCTCGCTTTTAATTCCGCTCTCCATATGACACCAAAATGGGATGAAGAGGGTGGAATGAATGACCATGATATGTTTTGTTTGGGTGAAAAGACTAGAACGTTTGATTTTAGATTTTCCGAATCCTTTACCGGAACCTTTATCGGAAAAGACGTGGGTAGGAATACCTCTTCGTTAAATGTGTTATGAATGACTGTAGTCAAATCAGACCTAATTCTAAATGAATTGCCGTAGTACTGAGGTATATAAAAAGTGCGATATAAGATTTACTTATGATTTTGGACCGCTGCTCGCCATGACGAATTGTAAATGGACCTCCATAGTCTATTGAACAGACAGAAAATGGACGGGAATGTACACTTTGAAAGGTGGTAACTGACATAATTGTGTTTTTACGTTAAAACGAAAACAATTCAAACATTTATTAAAGATCAATGAAATGCTTCATTTAGCATTTAAGATCTAGTATTTCTGGCGTAATGAATGATGCGTTATTCGTATACCAGAGTGTAAAAGACGTAAATGATCGACAATAATATTTAATTTAGTTATATTTGCCTTTGAATGTAGGATAATAGGATAGTTAGCTTGATAATATAATAAAGAGTGTTGTAATCTATCTCCCACTCGATATAGTCCTAAGACATCCAGAAACGGGTCAAGTGAAATGATTTTAGTTTGGTTAGAAATAATTTGATTGTTCTTAAGTTTATTTATTTCATCAGTAAAATGTACACGTTGAGACTATTTTATGAAAAAGGTAACGGTTTGACTTAATTCCCTTATAGTTAAATGAATGTAGTGATTCGTTCGGTCCGATTTAATTTAAGGTTATGAATAAATCGGAAAAAATAGCTGAATATACGAGTTAGCTTATGCAAAGATGAAAACTGTTGTGTGTAATCAAGTAAAACAGTATGTACTAAAGCTGTTGATGCGCGTTTACGTTTTTCTATAAGACAATTCGGATCCTTATTACAGTTATTGAAGTTAATATGATATTTCGCCAATGAGATGAAAATTTTAAGGGCCAAGGAGGAACATGCCACTAAAGCGACATATCAATTAATTTACTTAGATTCAACCCCTAGACAATACGTCAGCTGGATTTTCAAAAGACTTAATATAGTACCATTTAGCATTTGAGATATCTCTTTGAATTTCAGTAATTCTATTACTAATAAATACTTTCCAAGCAGACGGATGTCCACGAATTCAGGACACAACGGTATTGTCGAATCTGAATAAAAATGTATTTCACCAATATGTATATTCAGAGCACTTATTACCTTCGCTAATAAACGAAAGAGCAATAAACAACCAGATAATTCAAGCCTTGGTAGTGTTATTTGCTTTAAAGAAGCAAGTCTTGATTTGGAACAAAGTAAATTACATAAAATTGGTTGATTAGAAAATAAAGTTCGAATGTACGCGTAACAGGTTATGTCTACATAAAGTAGACATAACCCTTTATTGAAGCATCTGAAAATCCGTGTATTTGGACTGAGTTAACCTCAGCGCCATTGTTGAATTTAATTGGACGACTTATCTTAATCAATTCAATTAAGTGCAACTGTTTGTATAACTTATACCGCTGAGATAACATCGTTGTAAGTAATCTCTCACTGATTAATTTTAAGTTGCCATAAAGATTGCATAAAACATTTATGAGAGATATAATAGAACCAATAAGACCGAATGGGTCAAATACTCATACTATTAATAGAGAGAACAATTCTTTTATTATCAATAGATCGAGCAATTTGAAATGATAATGTGTCTGTAGAATTGTTCCACAAAAAGGCCTAAGGTACGTAACTCATGTTCCTGAGCTAAAATAATACAACAATTATGCTCAGGAGAAGCAATATTATTGGTTATTTGAGAACCATTGATGAAATGGAAAACCATAACGTTGGAGTAAATTAGAAACATCAGTTTTTAGTTTGATAGCTTCATCTAGACGGTCAGAGCCCGAAATAAAATCATCAACATAAAAATCATTTCTAATAGCATTACGTGCTAATGGGAGATCTCTTTGGTTTTAATTTGATATTTGGATTAGACATCTAGTGACTAAGTATGGAGCAGAAGCTGTTCCATATGTTATCAGTGCAAAAGTTGTAGTTGTTGATCTGGAGATTCACGCCACAAAGTGCGTTGTAAATTAGTAGCATAAGTTTAACTAGTATTTAACGATAGATTTTCGCTATGTCAGATGTCATGACATGACAGGATATGTTTACATTTATCAAGAAAACACATGAATCTGAACATAGTTGTTGTCATACGTGAGGTTTATCAAAGATGAGAAAATACGTCAAGAACTATTATTCGCTAGAAATTCAGAGACGTGCAAAGGGAAAACCCATATGTAATACACTGGGAAAGTTTTGTCACAAAAAGGAAATTATTTTGAAGAATATTATGTCAACCGCTACTGACGGCGCTCCTGCTATGACAGGGCGTAACACAGGCTTCAGAGCGTACACAAAAAATAAAGCTCCAGACGTGCTTGCTGTACATTGCGTCATTCTTCGCCAACAATTAATTACGAGAAAACTGAATGAATGCCTGCATACATCGCTGCAATATGTTATCAGAGCGGTGAACAAAATCAGAAGTAACTCGCGAAATGATAGATTATCTAGTCGGCTTTACGTCGCCAACGATGAAGATTTCAACCGCTTGCTGCTTCACACAGATGTGCGCTGGTATCCAAAGGTACTTGTCTGACTCGATTTTACCACCCGTTTGACTCTATGATAAAGTTCCTGGAAAACAAAGTCACAGAATTGCGCGACAACCTCATTACATCAAAGACTGATATTGAGTATTTGACAGACCTATAGAAATTGTTTAATGATGTTAATCTCCACTTCAAGGCGACGACTTGAACTTGATTAAAACAAAAAATGTCGTTGCTGGTTTGTTAGCCAAACTGCTATTACACAAGAGAAATATTGGCAGGCGTGAATTTAATAACTATCCCAATTTATCAGCTGTATCCTTCAACAACAACGACTTGCGTGTTTACTGCCAACACTTGGAAAACCTTCCGGTAATATCAAAGAACGATTCCAGGGCATTTTAAATATGGACATACCAGACTGGGTGTCGGATCCTTTTTCAAATATCAGCACAGCAGGATCATCCCAGTTAGAAGAACAACTTATAGAACTGACGACAAACGGTGAAATAAAAATAATATTCAAGAATGGCTACCAAGAATTTTGGCCGCAAAAACCAAACCCGCAACTGTACCCTGGAGTATGGTCTATATTACAACGATTTCTGATAGCATTCCCATCGTCTTTTTGTCTGAACTTGGATTTAGTGCTGCAGCAACGTTGCTAACAAAAAAAAAGAAGAGAAATCGGCTGCATGTTATCGAACGCGGCAACTTACGGCTGTTTTTAAGTAAATTCGATATTAACAAACTCGTTAAAGCATATTAGATTCATCGTTCACATTAATGTAAGTGTAATTTTTCAATTGAAAGCTTTGTTTTAATTATCGTATTGTTATATCGAATATGCTATCACTATTGTTCATATATAACTATATAAATACAACTGTAATTTTTTTGAAAAATACTTCCAAATGCGATTAAATGTGCGTTTTAATTGCTCTCATTTAAAATGCAACTTTCAACTCAGAAATAGGATGTGCCACGTTTAAAAACAATTATTGCAATTGCTGTGTTTAAGAGTGCATCTTAAAAACAGCAATTGCAGTTATTTTTAACATATAGTAAGTTAACATTTTTGCGGGCGCTAGAAAACTTTTGATTCTCAATGTGAACGAACGGTGAGCGAAAACGTTTGAGAATGAACGGGATAGACAAAAAAAAACTCTCTATTAATCAGATGATTAACGGTTCTGTCAAATGATTTTTAAAAAGCTCACGGGTTTTTCCAAAAGAAGCGCATTCCAGGATCTACCGGACATTTTACGAGAAATTTTGTGTCTTTTGTAACATTATTTAGATTATAGCGATTTGAAATCAAAAACACCGATTTTATCTTCGGTAATCTCATTTAAACGCGATTATGTATCAGATCGTCAGACTCGTTACCGTTCGTCCGCACTCGGATAAAACCTATAACTTTTCACAATATTTTACTTATTTTTGATTAATTTATTTTGCGACCGAATCAATCCGTTTCAATTTTATCGTAGGTTCAGAATATTGACGTAAAAAATGCTTACCGGATTATGAACTCGGGTTATAAATAACGATTTCATACGATTTTTAAAATTGTACCGTAACATGAAAACTAATATTTATATTAATTTTAAGGCTAATACGTTAAAAATTTTAACGGATTTATTCTAATAGTTTATATAAATAAATCTTCGGTTTGGCCGCTAATAAAACTAGCGTAAAAAATTAATAAATCATTTTCCTTTTTATATATGTTAATATTTTATAATAAAATTTTGATTTAACTTAGCTTACAGTATATTCATGTTCTTTCGATGACCAGAACCGTTCACGAGCG
This sequence comes from Lycorma delicatula, assembly GCF_047948215.1. Classification (NCBI taxonomy): domain Eukaryota; kingdom Metazoa; phylum Arthropoda; class Insecta; order Hemiptera; family Fulgoridae; genus Lycorma; species Lycorma delicatula. Next base: position 133,875,320 of record NC_134461.1, on the reverse strand, counting down.
AACACGCGTGGATACGTAAAAATACATACTCGACACAGACATAAAAAAAAAAAAAAACATAATGCGTAGCCTCGGTCGGTCGCGTTGAATCGATGAAGAAAATAAATGTAATATTTTTAAAAAAAAGTAAAAATAAATAAATAATATAAAGATTCAAAGGAAATTTACATGCGCAATATCAATAAATTAAGGTTGGCGTGAAAACTGAAGGAATTTCCATGAATTACAAGCGAGGTTTGTGTTAATTTTAGTTCCCACCTCGGGGTGTTCTCTGGTATACAGTATACGATAATAAATTACAGAAAAATGTTTATAATGCAGGCATAAATAACAGTGCGGTATTAATCATATCCTGCTGGGACACCCGGGACCTCGACCGGGACATTCGATTCCATTACGCATCACACCGTTGGGCTGAAATCTCGATCTAGACGTACTTTACATTAATTTGTTAGTTACACACCGCTAACTTATTATACTCTTACTCGTACGAGTAGTGTGATCCCGATAAACAGAATAACGAATAAGTTTATCTCTCTAGGTATTCATGACAGGTAACAAAGTTAATGATAATAATTTTTATTATTATTAGCGACAGGAATAAATCAAATAAATTAGTTAACTGTGTGAGGTATTCTGCAATAAAAAGAGACGGTTTTGTAAAAACTCTAAAAACCCTTAATTTTAAGAAACTCCTACGAAAGTAATGGAATTATGTCTACGTTGTCAACGATCAGGCTTTAAAATAAATGTTTTAAATAGAAATGCTATCCAATTATTGCCGTCAATTATGCTAAACATTAATCGATAGTAAGAAAATTCCTTCCCTTAGTTTTTAAATGTCTTTTAAAAAGAGAAATCCTTAAAAAAAAATCACTTGTTCAATTCTTCAAGTTTCAACATTTTGAGATCGACATCGAATTAATAACACAAAATTATCGAGGAAATTTAGCACTGGTTCAAAAAATAAATGTTGAATTATATTAAAGAATTATAAAGTTTTTTTTAAACATTTTTTTTGGTTCTTAATTGGTTTGTAAGAAATGTTAATAAAAACATAAAATAAAAATCACTATTTATTACAATATAGTATTATCAAAACTTTTCTTTAAATTTCATTTCTTAGAAGTCAGTGTCAATTAAGGATTGAGACCATTAATTTTGGGTTAACTTCTAAATGTAAAAATGGAAAAGCTGCCTATTTTTAAAGGTAGATAATTTACCGACAATTTCGGTAAATTTTTTAGTTTTTTTCTTACTATCTTATTTTTATTCAAATTGTAGACAGAGCTACAAAAAACGTTGACCATATAGAAAAAAAAAACAAAAACATTCGCAAGAAACGTAAATCCGAGAAAATTGCATCTTAATAAAAATAATAGTAATAGCAAAAATAATAGTAGGTGCGATGCAAAAAAAATTCTATTAGCTTGAGCTATATCTCTCGTAAATACGTAGAGTGTAACAAAAAATGTATACCTGGCTATTTATTTTCGGATTCTATCAAAATAAACAAAGGATTTTCTATAAAAAAAATCCCCTATAAAAAAAATGATTTTTCCCTTCTTACTTCTGTCATTTCTGTTTAAATGGTATTTTTATAAAAATATTAAATACTAAAAATATTAAACCTCTCGTTGTAAACAAAACACCTTATTTAAAAAAAAAAGTGTCTAAAAATTGCGTTATTCCAAAAAATTAATGACAATTTTCAGTTGGATTTCATCACCACCATTTTAAATTAAGTAATCTGAATAAGCTTCAATTTTGTTTCACGATTTTGTAGCTGAATTGCAGAGAATTTAAGTTTGCCAAATTAACAAAGCTATACCAGCGAATTTTGAAAGGAGAGACAATCGTTACATGGTCAGGCAGTGTATCGCCATCGACGGAAGCTATTTAGAGTAGTTTCTCTAGCGAAATCGAATGTAAAACTGGTATATAATTATTTGTGTCTCATGTAATATTTATGCGGTCGATGTTTATTTAAATTTAAATAAACCTGCTGTTTACTGTAACCCCAGAGAATTTATTAAATCCTATTATTCTTTAAATTTTATAATAAATACTCTTTAAATATTCTTTAAATAAATAATCTCTATTCTGTCATCGACGAACTGTTGTGTAAGAAAGATGTCTTTAGCGAGTCCTAGTGAAAATTTATCTTTGTGATATAATTTCTCGTGCCGAGATATACTCAGGTATTTCATTGTAGACTACATTATCCTAGTATTATTTCAACAAGGAATAATTTTAATCGGTGTCGTTCTTCTAGCGACAAAACAAAAGCTGTTCCTTCTTACAACGGGGAATCATCGAATGTAAACAATAAATTACTATCGTACGTAAACACTATCCTACAAGGTAATAGAAAACGCGGACCTCTAAAGCGTTCTGACAGGGACCCTCGAAAACCGGGTCGGCGTAAGTTAAATTAGTGACGGCATTAAAATACGAGCGACTTCTCGGGATCAGAGAGCGAAAATGACATTACGGATTTTAGTGCGGCAAATCCTCCCTGGCAGATAATACTAGTATTGCGCACGTCGAAAATGTCTCGATCTAGTCCTAAGGATGGCTTGTCGCTACCCGTGGAAGAGGTCAGCGAAGATGTAAAATTAAACCCCCCATCGATAGTTTTGTACGAGATCTCTTTTATCTATTTATTTTTTTGTCCAGTTCTGCCTCCGGGAATCACCGTCAGGTATTACTTCAGAGGATGAATAAGGATGATATATATGAGTGTAAATGAAGTGTAGTCTTGTACAGTCTCAGGTCGTCCGTTTCTGTGATGTACGGTTAATTGAAACCTAACCACCAAAGAATACCGGTATCAAGGATCTAGTATTCAAATCCGTATAAAAGCAGCTTTTATACTAGTTACGTTTCGTTACTTTTTTTTTACTAAGATTTTAAGGTTGGAACTCTGGACTTCGAACGAAATCAGCTGTTTTGCGAAGCCGCGTTCACCACTAGATCAACCCGGTGGGTGTACGAGATCTCTGATATGAGAACTCCACTCGTGAATAGAATTTGTAGTATACAGTCACTCAGACAGCTCAAATGGCTTCACGTGCTGGACCTAGGGTTCGGATCTGACGGTGGAGATGACAAGCCTCGTAAGTCGAACGACTGTGACGTTACGGAACGATTCAGTAGATGATATACGTCTCGAACAAGTTATATATACTAGGATAATTATAACGATAATATATTTACGGCTTACTATTATTCGAATTAAGTGTTGTTTGCTTTCTGGACGTGCGATTATTTACGTGTTGAATTTTATCCCGATCGTTATTTAATTTTTCCGATTGTTTTGATTACTTGTCGACTTTACAATTATTTTGTTTTTCAAATCAAATTATCAGGGTTATTTATATTGTTTATTTCTTTTTTTTTAGGAGTATCACTGGATGTCCTCTTTCACGTAATATTTACTTACGGTTCATATAAGTCAATCCGATTGTAAATAAAGAATTAAAGCAGAAATTAAAATCAGTCGTCGATAAGAGCGGAAAACTATATATTAATAATAATAATAATTAGTATTTAATCGGTTTAATTATTTTTAAATAAAGAAAAATCCTATCGTTTAACAATAAATAGTGTTTCACAAATTAGTTCATTTACTGGAAGGTTAATTAGTTATTATTTACTGTCGAAAGTAAAGAAAAAATCTTAGCTTATTCAAATTATTGAACATGAAATCCGGCTTAAAATTATATCATCTTTCGGCTGTTTTTAAAACGACATGGAAATGGAATTTTTTAGCGTACGAAAAACGCTACGCTTGACCGAAATTCAAACCCAGGACCCCTCGGATGAAAGACCGAAACACTACTGCTCCGCTACGGAGACCGGCTCGGTATCGTATTCTGAGAAGTAGAATTTAAAAATGAATAGACACAGGTACGATTTTTTGTTACATCCTTTGTGTCACAATCCACCCTAGGTTTACCTACTGCTTTTTTACATTTTTCTGGTGAAGATATTTTAAATATTAATATGACATTAAAGGTAGGAATCGTTACATTATAATAAATAAGCTTCAAGCGATGGTGGTGATGACGAAGATTACAAAACGGAAAGAATTACAAATCGTCAAAGATGCGATTTTTCGTTTAAAAAAAATTTTCAACTTAAGTTGCCCGGGAAAAGGTTATAACGAGATCACTCGAAGAACTTTCTTAGAAAACTGAAAAGATAATTATCAAAAGCGGTCCGTTTTTAAAATATTAGAAATTGACTACGGTTATATTTTAAAAAAAAATACCTTATTAGACTAATAGAGTAAAGCCCTCGGGTTCAGTGGAGTCGATTAAAAATAGTTTAATATTAGTCGATTTTAATTACTCTGAGCTAAATCTATAATCGAAAGCTGTAAAGAATATAATATTTATTGCGTACTGCAGATTTTATTTATGAAAATTTGTTTTACTAGCAAAGCTTGTGCTTTACTGCTAGCGTAACAAATTATAATTCCGAAGGAACGTTACACCTACTGAACCCAGTCGGTACTCGTTACTCCCACTCTGATTCTCTAAATGTATCAGGTTATCGCCACCCACATATTTATTTAACAGAATAAAACCTTAATGAAGATAGTTATTTTCTGCTTCTTCCTACTTAAATACGATAAATATATCTTATTAACCGCAATTAACAAAAATAAGAGATGATCGATGTATATCTTAGTTTTCTCTCTACTGTTTGCAAAAATAATAAATACAAGATAACAAATGTAATTAGACGTAATAGAAAGAAGAAAAAAATATCAGAAAAACTTATGTAAATATGTAAAATAATAGCAGGAAAATAATTTTCTTATTTCGGCAGTAATATTAGAATAATCGATCTAAAGCAAATAACAAAAGTACGTTACAACAAGCGTGTTAATTTTCGATGTGCTAAAAAAACTTGTTAATATCACGGATAATTTAGGAATTAAAACAACGTTTCGAACTATTTGCAGCGAAATAAACAAACGATTCGTACGACATGTTTAGTCACAGGATATCGAATAGACCGAGTCGCGATCTGCAGGCGACCAGAACTATTACTCGAATAATAATGTTGGGTCTCAAACCGCGTACTTTCTACACCGAAAAATCGCTTGTTGACGAAAGAGTGTTTAAAGTAAGGCGGATTAATAAAATAACGAAATGAGTTTTTAAAACGAATCTGAAAAAAAACAAACCTTTGTGATTTCTATGAAGGAAAAAATATACGTCTCTGTTAAGCGTACTGGATAGATGAATTTATTGACCGAAGAAATAAGCTGACGGTAAGAAAATAAACGGAATAAACAGTTGAAAAGATACGATGAGGTAAGTACAGAATAAAAATTTTAAAAAAATGTAGAAATTTACAGTGATTGTTGACAAAAAACATCATCGACGTTTTAAAGAGGTTATTAAAAATTTGTATTTGATGACACTGAAAGCTAATTAAAAGCGATTAAATTTCTCGGCATACACAAACAATAGCAAAAAATAAACTAAAAATAAAGTTTAATTCCACTAGGCGCTAAAAATTAAATTTTATTCCTTTAACGTATCGGAAAAAATTAAGCTTAATATTACGGGAAAATAAACAATAAGCAGTTCTATTATCAGGATTAAAAACGACAGGCGAATCGTAAATTAAAAAAAAAAGTATTAGTATTATTTTTACGACAAAGTATTCCGGTAACAGTCGCGGTATTATAAACTAATATTCGCACAAATCACAAAGGCATTTTAAGTATCTTGTTGCCGATAATAAAGAAGATGATATTAATAGAAGTTGAAAAGCTGTTAATTCAATTAGTTGTGCGGAAACGCGAGGGGGTAATTGAGCGGTTAAGCATCAGAAACTACGAGAACGAGAGAGAGAGAGAGAGGAAGCGGTGAATAGACGACATCCAGTTGTAGAATGTCCTTCGGAATGCGTCCGCAATATTAAGTGTTAAGTACCTCCCTTATTTCAGTGCTATTCACTATATTTGTACCCCCATCGTGTAATAAACCATCTGAGAAATACCTCACAAATCACCGACAAAAATGAACGCGACCGTCGTCACCACCCTCCGCCACCCTTTCAACTCACACCCTAAAAATCCACCCCCGTTTTTCCAATCCCTATACGACTCCACTTCTCTTATTACAGAGGAAGGCTTTTATGGGTAGACTTTATGAATGCAAAGTCTCCTATAAATATCGGGGAAGAACTTGAAAGGGGGTTTGTGATCGGAAAGGAGGGGTGGAGATGTAAGAGTAAGGGGGAGATGAAGAGGGCAACGTAATCCGATTGTCAAAGAAATGAACAGGAAAGGACTGAAAGAAGCGTCCTACCCGTTCATTTTTTAAGCTTAATATTTTCAAAATATTGTTCTTCTAATCTACTATAACAAAAAAAAAAAGAAAAGAAGAAAGAAAAAATGGATGTGGAAGTTTTATTATCTCAATAACTTAAGTTTATTATAATAAACTGCTATTACCTAACACAAATTTTAATGTTTCTTTTTTTTTTACAAACAAAAGTATCAACCATTTTTTTAATATACGACTGATTTTATAGCTTACAATTGTGTGGTTAATAGTAATAAAAAGAAAGTCGAAACGGTAAAAACGGTATGAATAAAAAGAATCTTATTCATTAATCTTCCGGTTGTAAATTTAATGCAGTATAACGTAGATATGTTACTGCGCTCAAAATCTTGTATTAATACAATTTATTTTAAAATAATTACAATCTTACGTGAACTATTTACATCTTACGGACATAAACAGAATAATTTTTTTTAAAGATAACCATGAAGGTCTAAAACGTCGTATGTTCTGGATTTCAAAATTAATTTGGAGTTACAAAAAAATATTTATAAACTACTTGGATAAAATAAAATTAAAAAAAAACTACTGCTTCCAGACGATTCAGTTTGATAATATTCTACCCGGGAAATTCTCGGGTTTTGTATTGCATTATTTAACCGCTTTTTGTTTTGAATGATTGAATTGTTGCAAAACTGGAAACCTCATCGATATGAAAGCCGTCCGTTTAGTATTTCTAAAATGACAACCGATAATGTAAAAAAAGATATTAAAAACTGTATCGTATCGGATATATATTCGTCGTAAAACGAACGCGTAGCTGAATCGTTCTCATTAGATTGTCCGTCAAACGCCAAGTACGTAGTAATAAAAAAAGAGATTATTTACATCCTTAACACGCAACCGAAGAACGATGAACGTCAAACAAAAAGTTTACAGAAAAATATTAAATAAAAAATAGGATGTAGCATAAGAAAAAGATTTTACGGTTTTCTTCCTCATAAGGGACCTCGAAAACGAAACGAACAACCCCTTCGCCAAGGAGTTTACGATTTCATCGTGAGCGGTCCAAGTAGAAAACAAAATCTTGTTTATCAATAGTATAGTTGATATAATAACATATATTTTGATGATTGTATTCAATAATCGAAGTAAGCATTTAATTCTCGATTTTCCAGTCGCACGTAATATCGGTTGTACTTAAACTATCTGTAATTAAATATTATAGCATAGCTCATTCCGTAATTTATAAATGATATCTGTTTTTAAAAATATTTACTTTATTTTTAATTTTGTAAAAATTGTTTGCAGATTATTTGAAAAAATAATGTATCCGATACAAAAATAAAACATATCATCAAAACGTACAGACAATTTTTGAATTATTTGACTTAGAAATTTTGCCGTTTTAATAAAATCATTAAAAAGTAAATTGTTTTTACAAGCCTATTTAAAAGCAGTGCTGCTGGATTTTTATTTATTTTCATTCTAGAAAAAAAGGAATTTTCTTCATAACAATCAGAATTTAATGAAAAGACAGGCTTATAGCCCGCCGCGAAAATATTACGTGGTTTAGTTTCATAACACGTGATTTTGTTAAATGTTTTTTCCAACTGTAATTAAATAACGTTCATGAATTTAGCGTACTAACAAAAAAAAAAAAAACCTTTGCAACGAAAAGTTTCAAAATCCTCAACACTTTTAGTTGTTTCTTGAGTTCTGATTTCTTTGCACAGCTCTAATCCCATTGTTTTCCTTTCTTATCCCCTAAAAACAAATATCACTTTAGATAAATCGTTCGTATCAAGAAGTATTAATCGTTTGAACGAATGAATCGTTGCCGCCCGGCGCACCAGTATTGGTCTGCTCAGCGCACCAGTATCAAATCTTTAGATTTTATATAAAGATTTAATTATCTAGCAATTAATTATAAAGACGTCCCGTACTTTATCTGGCACGTCGTAAGAAAAGGAAGCGACAGCTGGGTCAACCCTGTTGAAATCCCTTACAAATCGAAACCCTATCAAATCGGGTGGATCGGTAGAGACATAAAGCACATACACAAGATTCTTTATAAAAACCCATACGAAAAAATCACATACCGTCAGAACGGGTGACTTTGGAGGCCCCCAAAAACAAACTCTGTCATCGGTTCCACGCCGACCGATCCATCGGCCGCGAAAAATGTTATTCAACCGATCTTTTACAGAGTTACCCCGACGAGGAGGCGCACCATCTTGTTACCAAATAAAATTCTTTGGTCTAACGTTTAGTTGAGGAAAGAGTACGCATCATATGCGAATAAGTAACTCCTATTACGCTAGCTTCAGCGGAAAAGAACGGCCCGTAAACTTGTCGGGATATAGCTCAGAAAACATTTAATCAAGGGAAGTTCCTATCGCGTTGTAAGAGTCACGGAGATTTTCTGACCGGATACGGATATTATACGGGCTAAGTCTCCCGCTAAGATAAAATTTGACTCGTCACTAAACACGATACGATCATTATCTTCACGCTGAAAAATTTCGATCGCGAAGCCAGCACGTACAGCATAGTCGGTAGGCTTCGAAGCTTTTAAAAGCAGTAAACGGTACAATCGGAAACATTCCACGCCCTCATAACCGGCATCCCTAAGTCCTAACATCCTAACAGATATTTTACGTCTCCCCGAATCGAACCACATATTCTTCAACACTGTCGGTCTTCCCGTACAAACATTTTACAAACTTTAGAAACATCCGGTCTTTCAAACCGATTATTCCATCCACAAATGTTAAAATCACCCGGAGGATCGCGCGATTAAACTTTCTACGGAACGCAAGTCGAACTGTAACTACAGATTCACATTTGGTAAACTGCAAAACAGAAATCTTTTTAATCAGCAGTCATCTTTTCTAGTGACGCTGACTAAAGGAATCTACCTAAAGCCTGTCTGCAACTAAAAATGTCCTTTTTCTCTTTGAGTCTAGCTTAAATCAGTACTGTACACCTCGTGCAAGAGATATTACAACATAACCCCGATATTCTTCTTTTTATGGTACTCCTGGTATATTCTGAGACTTACTTCTTTTTAATATTTAAGATAAGTTTCATTCTCGGATCTGATAGATGTTATTACTAGAACGCTATCTTAAAAGAAAACTTAAGAACTAACCGATTAGACGCAATCCGATTTATTCACCTTATGTCGATTACTGATGATTATTCTTTTATATGGCATCGATTATTGCTGGGAAAAAAAACCTGTAATCGACTCATAATAACGGATCATAATTTTTTTTAAATTTCGGTTACCGGTGATAATAAATTCCTTTTACCATACTATAAGTAATCCGAAACCGTCTTCTAAACGCGTTTCTTATTTGAAATAGATTATGAAATAAAAACGATTTCTCCAACTATCAGAAGACAGTATTTAGAAATACATACAGTACAGTCTTTCTTATGCTTGTGACGCACGTAAAGCATCCGAGGTACAAGTGTACCTCCGATAGAAATAATAAGCTTAAAACTATTGTAAAGAATTTAAAAAAACGATTACAAATTTATTTTTTATTTAGGATAAAACTATTACCAAAAATATTTTTCCGGCTGAATTCGAAAAATATACCATATCTTTTCTAATAATTTTTATCGTATTATTACGTCTGAGGTGTTCTTAAAACGATTACATTATAGCAAAAAAATCCATTTTATCAGATAAAATATAAAAACAGATGTATTAAGAACAAAACATATCTGTCCTACGCACCTAAAAAACCTAACCCGTAACCAAGAAATCACCGGTTGTTAGCATCACATTTCAAGATCTACACGACGACCTTATCTTGACGTAAAACATTTAGTCCAGGGATCCTTCCTTTACTTTTCTTTTGTCTTTTCTTATATTGTATATCTTTATTCAAACTATCATATTTTACCGTATCATATTATATTTTATTATATTTCTTCACCGAGTTAGTCTGCTATGTGTCTTTATAACGACTCCACTGAAAATTTTTATTACATCGTAAATTCTTTTCTTTACATTAACCATAAGGAAAAAAATAAGAAAAGATACAGAGGCGGTAAGTCGATATATAAAATTGTATTTTTTTTTTCGTTTATAAATATACGGTGTATTTCTATTGTTGTGACGTTATCTTTTCTACCTCGACCGTTTTAAATATTTGTCATCCCAAATTTTTCTGATTTTTTATACAGAAATAATATATTTCTTATAAACAATTTTATTTATTTTTTAATAAAGATAAATTTTACGTTAGTTTTATAGTCGAAAGACAAAAATGCACTTATTTTTCTTAATAAATTATTATTAATTGTTTAGTATTTAATACTTCTTTTATATTTATTCCTTTTATTATTTTACATTATTTATCTCTACAGGATTCGGCAAATGAATAGTATAATTTGAAATAACAGAAAGTAAAATTGAACATTTTGAGTAAAAAATACATTATAACAAAAAATTAAAGATTAAGAACACCATAAGTTTTGAAGGAAACTAGATTTTAATAAAAGAGAACTTATTTTCTGAGTTACTTTGTGAATTTCAAATTATTTGAAGAAAACCTAAAGGCATTTTTAAAAAAGAGCACGATAAATATTGACGTTCCGTAAATTAAAAGATTTTTTGTTCGTAAAAATTAGGTTTAAATTAAATTTATGTGTCTTTTAATTAAAACATATTTCCGACGATAGGTTTCACTACGCCGGTCATTTTAAATAATTCGGTCGGAAAAGTTTTTAAACGATTCCGTAATTTAAAAAATACGAAACAGAAGAGTAATAATGCTCATTTTTCTTAGCCGAAGTATCGCGTCGAGTTAAACGAAAACGGTTCTGTTCGGTTTAATAAGAGACTATTCTTTACGGCAAAGGTCGCAATAACGCACGAATGACTTAATTTTATTTTTTGCAATATCGGTCTACATGAATCTTCTTACGGACGCCAAACAACGATATGACAGACTGTTTTTGTATCTTGAAAATTCATTCTCGTTTGAGGAATCCTCAGAGACGATACTACACTTCAGACTGGAAATATACGTAAGCGCTTCAAATATTTAAGTTACTTCCAAAGAAAACGCTAGCTTTACTTTCTTTATCTTAAATTGTTGTCTATCTTGTATTTAGAATGAACTCGGTGCTTATAGATGGAATTACGTAAACGTTTTTTAAACAAAAACGTTTATGACAGATTATTTGTTATTACTTTAATTATAATAACAATTCCCAAAAAACTACAACCTGGATTTAATATAACTTTACTTTGAAGAGATGTAAAATCTAGTTCAAATTAATGCTAATATTAGAATGACGTTATGTAAATTTTAAACTAATTATCATAAATTGTTTCCACGTAATAATTTAACAAATGAGATCCGGGTAATATTTTTTTGCTTTTAAAGATGTACGAGTATATACAATTTTTAAAAATTTAATGAAATATTAATAAAATAGTTTTATTTTTTTCGCACATAATAGACTGTATTCGTAACTTTCTACAGGGTTTATAATCGGATAATAACCGAAGTTAATTATTTTAATAAGCTAATAATAATTATTATAAAAGTAATTCTTCACGTTTATTCGATAACGAAGAAGAAATTCTTGTCGAAATAACATACGTCGAAATATGAAAAGGTTACAAGAAAAAAGCAGGGATCATTTAATGAAGTATAGCAATAGTTTATGCTATCTTACGTCGAAACAAAAAAAAAAAATAAATAAAAACAAGATTTCATTCACAAACACGAGCTCGTTAACCGAAACGTATATAAATTAAAATTTAACATAAACATGAGTTTATGATTTTGACAGTTAAAGGATACGTACTTTACAAACCACCAAACCGTAGTATACTAACCGACATACATATGTACATCTAGAATCTAAAAAAAAAAAATATTAATAAGAAAAAAGTTAAACTGAATCACGCGGAGAGTGAAAAGAAGATACCTAATTGGACTCGATTAAGATAACCGACGTCGAATTGAGAGCCTCACTTCTTTTTCTATTTTTCTCACTTCCTTTCCCCTATTTCTTTTTTTTATTCGTAGATAAGTGTGAGAAGCGTTATCGTTGTTGGAATCCTGACGGTTTTAATCGAAAAGGAAAATTATTAAACCTTTCAAATCTCATTTAGAAAACATTTTAAATTATTTGGGAAATTTTTTTTCTTTAAAAAAACTTGGAAAAAGAAACTAAAAAGTTCTTACTTTTAATCTTTAATTAGTCGTGATTTATGTTAATGAATCGCTTTGATATTCTTTTTAAAAAACTATCAAAAGTCACAGAGATTAATCAATACACGAACAAACTTCAGTCGATAATTAAGAAAGCTTTCCGATATCCATTTTATTTGTTACCGCTTTCTCTAAATTTATCCGATGTTATCATCTCGTCTCCGTTCGCGCCAAATAACTCGCTTTTAGATATCAAGAACATGAATATTGAAATTTAATATAAATATTACTGTAGGCTTTAAAAGATGCAAAAAAAATCTTGAAATTTTTCCCCGAGTTCTAAGAGATCCAAAAAATTGGGTTACAGTTATATGTAACTTTGTGCTTTTGATTTTTCTCAGGTGTTGTCTTAAATGCCAGTCTCTGTATCAAGATGTGTTTCGTTAGACTCCGTTATTGCTGTTGTTATGTTGTGTTTTTTTACTGCGTAAGTGATGTATATGGGTGTTTAATGTACGTTAAGTTTCGCTGTATATTATATTAACAATTAATCTTTATTGAGTGTTATTCGTTGATTATGTTGTGTTATTCTATGTTTTGTTTATGTTTTTGACAGTAACAGTAATTATCGTAACTTTTTTTATGTTCTAGGGTTTCTTATAGTCGGTTAGTATATTACTATCTTGAAGTTACATTGTAGGTAGTAAGACATATATTCCAGGTAAAATAGTGTCAGATAGATAAATAAAGCGATAAAATAATTTAACCGTACAGCCGGTGGTAGACGTAAGGCCCTTGAAAAAAGGACGCTAATGTAGTAACTGTGTTTGATGTGGAGGAGGTAATGAAACAGGCAGAGAGAAGGAGGTAGATCTGCTTCGTAGAGTTTAGTAGCAGAAGGGAATAGAAGCCAATGGCAGGTTAAAATCAGGAAAGATAATGATCGATGTACAAAAGGCCAGTGCACTAGTTGCGGAAGAGGTGGAATTGGAAGGGAGGAAGGTTTATGTGCTTGTGTTCGACTCTTCTGAGGTGTGGACAAGGTGTCGAGGAACCTTATCAGTGCCGTTTACAGGAAACAAGAAAAGGGAGAAGGAGTACCGTTTGGAGCCTGGAACTTTAGGATTGGGATGACTCTGAGCAGCTTCTGGAATACATTGGTTAGAAAAAAGGAGTTAGATGTAGAAAAGAGAATCACACCTAAAGGAAAAGTAGTCGTGAGGGCTGAAGGAAGGACGTTCGTGGAACTGTTGAAATAATCGAACCATGGTGTTGAGCAACACCTTACTGAGGTCCTTTCTTTGAGGAAGGGGGCACAAGATAATGTTGAAGGCTACAGGTGAAGAGAGGCTTAAGAGAAAGATTCAAGAAAAATTCAAATGGGTAAAGTCATTTTCAGAGGTAGACAAGAGAGAAATGTCTATGTTTGCCTAAACGACAGTGATGAGTTAATCGCAGTGGAGGAGGTTAGAAAATGCTTGGTTCTGGAAGCGATGATGGAAGAGGATGAATATCGGGTTATGTCAGCACAAAGCTTATCGGCTTATGGCCGATTCACCTTAAGCTGAATATCGGCTTATGGTAGCACAAAGGTAGCGGCTACAGTGGTGATTTCACCCAAATATTCCGAGATATTTTTAAAGAAGTGTAAAATTAAAATTGGCCGGGTAGGAAGTGTTAAGTACAGGAGTGATTAGGTGCTTTAGATGTTGGTTGTCGGGACATATCGCAGCTAGATGCCTGAGACCTGATAAATCATGCTTTAACAGCGGTATGGATGGTCGTTTTAGGGATCGATGCAAAGAACCGATTATATGTTTAGAATGTGGGATGAAGGGCGACCCCTTATGTAGCAAGACTGGAAAATGAAATTTCTTCAACTTAAGGTGAATACGAGTAGAATGCTACATGACCTACAGAGGGCCACAGCATGGGAGAACGTAGGAGACTTTATATTAGTGAGCAAACCAAATCGAAAGTTGGTAGTGAACGATAAGTGGATGACTGACGGTAACCGTGATTGAACCTTAGGGAAAGCCTCGAACCGCTTTGTCATAAGTGATTTTGGAAATGACATTTGAGGTTTGTGTGGATGTCTACGATAGAGTTCTTTGGTTACATCTCACCCAATATCCCCTTGGAGGAATTCATTTATATTAACCCGTACTTGTCTCTTCAGATTCCTTGAGTACCTTGCAGGTGATTAGTGACATGTACTCCAGACACCCTATTGTCTGTGATATACAGTTTGTTATCTCTGAAGTGACTCAAAGTAACACAACCGTTAGCTTCTGTTAGATCCTTAGTCATATTGGAATTTCAGTCTGATCGTGCGGCAAAAGAGACTTGTTTGCAGTCTCCTTTCACTAATCCCGCTGTTTCGATTGATCTTGTCTGTTTTCTGAAAAACGTGTTCGTGACGAGTGGCAAAGTGAAAGGAATGCTATTAACTGAACTTCGGTCATTTAAGAACACTATATCAGTTGGAGCTCCTCGTGCAGGAATAACCGTCGATAGAAGGTTATTATTTACCGTTTGCGAATAGGGCACACTAAAATTACTCACAGATCCCTAATGAATCAGACCGATGCACCTGTCTGTGGTTGCTGAGACTGCCAATTAACGGTACAGCACAACCTTGTAAACTGTGTCTGTTATGCGGCATTGTGTCGGAAGTTTAAACTAGAAGCTAACATCCGAAATATTGTCGCGTGTTCATTTCTCGATCAGAATATTGATAAATTAACAATTTAAGAATGTTTATATAATTACCGTTTATTAATTTAGTAATATAGAACATAAATAAAATAAGACAAATCAGTAATAATAAAATGACAATAATAATAATCGAAAATAATAATAATAGTGATCCCAACCACAACAACAACAATAATAATAATAATAATAATAATAATAAATGTCATTATTAATAATAATAAACGATGATTACGTACAAAATATAATTTCAAGAAAGGTCAGAATTTACTTACAGGTAGTTAAATATTAAAAACCAGAATTCAGTCCCATTGACAAAAACATTATCATGACCGCTAATATTTCCACCTGTAACAGCTGGTATTGTATTACTATGAAAAACTACCCTATAATTTAGGAATGAATTTAATATTTAAGTCTTTTCACTAATCGTCTATAGTAACTCACCAAACAACCTCTTGCATTCTACTGTCCACACTGGAATGCTTGTGACGTCACGTCTAACACCACCCTGCGCCCTGCAGTACTACACGTTGATAGATAACATTGCCTTACAATCGCGCCGAACACAACCAGCAACACACCTCACTCGCCTCTTCAAAACCGATCTTAAGTCATTCTTCCTGGAGAATTTATACTCCTATCCTCTTGACTTGCAGAAGCAGACCCAAGTTGAAGTTTGAGAATGATTATCCGAGCCCTTACATTTAACCATGAAACTTCCTACTCTGATACGGTAACTCTTCTCGTGGAACAATATCTGTTTTAGGTGTGTCGTTGGCAGTATTAAAAAGAACGATTGTTAAAACGGACCTGTTAGCCTTAGAAAAAGGATTCCTTTTAAATAATGGGATTTCCTCCCGTTATTGTATTTTCTACTACTTTCTTCTTTACTGGCAGGAATATGTTACTCAGGTTCGTTATACCGGTCTTGTTGCAATTTCTTAGGCGACAATGAATCGATGTTATCTAATGTCTTACGATTTCTTAAGGCTGTGCATCTGGATTCAAATATTTAATTATCTTTTTTCTTTTTTAATCTTTTCCATCTATTTATGCCATTTGGCGTAAACCAGATGGTAAATTTGTTCTTTTAAGTTAAATTTTCAACGTTGTATTTTGCGGTGGTTTTATTTCGTTTTTCGTATACGTCATAGCCGTTTTCCATAGATGCTGCATTTTTATAATAACAGTTGCTTAGATTTTAATTGTCAATTTTTATTAGATATTTTTTTTACTTTGTAAATATCGTGTCCGGGTGCGGATGACGACACTTCTTTGCGTCCAGAAAAAGAAGTATGTTTTTTTAACGAAATAACAACAAAAATATAAATTAGTAGTCGTATATGTTTTTAATTTCCGTTGGGATTAACGATATCGCTTACAATGCAGCGGGTTCTGTGATGAACGGAGCGAAAACGAAAATATCACTCGCAGGATTGCTAAATATCAGCTACAATTCGATGAGATCGGCATAGCGATTAACGAAAGTATATTCGGCTCGATAAAGAAGGCGATGGAAAATTACGTTTCTCATAATTTGTTTTTTGTTTAAAACCGTCTTTGCCGTTTCGGAAGTAAATTATGATCCACGTCAAGTCATCTGTAATACTATTGCCGTGTAACTTAGATTAAAAATAAACAAACAGACAGAAAATAACAATACTCTTTGCAAAATCTATTGTAAAGTACATTAAATGTTTTTTTTTTATCAATACGATCGTCCGTAAGTCACTACTTCTTTATAAGTTATAAATCACTATTTAAGAAATCAGATTCCCTTTATCATATGGTATTTTAATTTTAAAATACGACTATGAATAATAAAAGAATAAACCGATGGCTATTTTCAGAATAGAATCAGAGTAGATTATCTAAAATTAATTACAAAAAAAAAATAATTTTAAATGTAAGTTTCTTTTGATGCAGTTAAAGATAAGGGGAACTTAGAAAAATCACCGCGTTTCAAAATCCATAGCGACAAAACTAAGTTTAATCAAACTGTTATAGTATGTAAATATGCGACCGGTATAAATTAATATTATTATTGGAAGGGTTTCCCTAAAAGGGAATTCTTGTTAAATAAAATATTAAAAGGAGTTATGGAGGCGGTCGAGTGCTGTGCGAGTTTATTTGTGTATTCGTGTATATGTGTTTCTTAGAAGTAAGGAATGAAATAAACCGAGTTAGATTGTCATCAAAGTACATTATGTGGTATATAAAATTACTGGTTTTATTCGGTGTGTTTTTAAATGTGACTGACACACGAGTCTTTGCTTCGTGTTACCATCTGCGTCTTATTGTTATTATTAATATCTAGTTTCAGCCGATTTTTCCTACATTTAAAATCTATTTACAGTACGCATTACGGGTTCTCGGGTTGTTACGACAATCTTTATCATAATTCGTCGATTTCACATTATTTTCTAATTAAAATGGGGGCAAAAAATTATTTCATTCTAAAACGCGATTGAACTTTTTGCTACGGTAAATGTCATCCGATAGATAGTCCGTATCACGTTATCGATTTACTCGTTAATACGTGACGATATTGATAAATAAAACACTTTTTTATTCCCGGTAAACAAGTAGATTTCCTTTTTACATATTCATAATATTGACCGATTAAAAACCGTTTTAATAAATTTACTTCAATAATTCTGGTCTTTAATATTAGGTTTAAATACTGACACAGTGTTAGTAAAGTACGGGCACCGACAAATAACTTTTCCATCTTCAAACATACAATAATAAAATTTACCGAATACTCCTACCTCAAATCGATCTATATTTTGATACGAGACCACCTCCCCCCCCCCACCATGGGGAGCAAACATTTTAAAAGGATGCAGTAGGTATTGACATAATATTTCAAAAACGACTGAAAAAACATCGATGAATTTAGGAGATAACAACCCTAACCAAAACGGCGGTGATTTAATGCTTTTCTCGACTAATTTCAAAAGTAATTTACAGTACCTTTTACATAACTTCTAAAGAGGGAAACACTAAAAAATAAGATTTAGTAAACGCTTCCTCCTCAAAATAATATATTTTTCAGTATGAAATCGCTATTTAATGTGCACTGTAAGCCGCTTTACAAACTAGTTGCGAACGAAAAATATTCAGTGACCGCCATTTTGTAAAGTTTCTTGCAACTCTGAATAAAACGTGCGGATTTTCAAAACTGGAAAAATAGGGGATGTCAAATGAAAATAATGCTCGCTTATCTTTCTTGGAAATGTGAAAATTCGTTAGCGGTAAATAAGTGTTTCTTGCCGTTTATGAAAAAGTCGAAAAGCAAAGTTAATTAATTATTTATTTTGCGATTATCTGTTGAACTTTTAATTAAACTTTTAACTAACTTCTAATTAAAATAAAGCAATCGCAAATTAGTTCAACAAATTAATATATCTTATCGATTAAACGATATCGTTTGTTAAAACAAACAATAAATAGGAATAATAACGGTAAAAAAAACCAGCAAACGGTTGCATATAACTCGTTTGGTTTGGCCTTGACAGATTTTTATTTCTCCCTAGGAAAGGGCGTGACAGGGGGGCAAACGACAGCCACGACACTCCGAAGTGATTGTGTTAAAGACCTGTCACTTTGGGGGTGTTTAATAAGGTTTAAAAAGAAGATAAAACTTAAAAGTGTATTGTTAAAAGCATAATTGATAAAAAAAAAGAAACCAAAATTTTTAATAAAATATTTTGGGTTCCAGTCCACCCCTCGGCCGCGTTACGTTATTATCATCAAAATTATTATGTATTTACAGTATAATTAATAAAAATAATCGAGCAAATTTATAACTAAAAAAAAAATTGGTTCCATTTGAACCTGCCTACATATAACATTTTTCACAACAGCCAAAAACAAGGTATAAATATAAAAAATTTAATTCTCTACTCGGATCCCATTGAACACCTTTATCTAAAAAAAATCCAATGTCGTCTACACTAATACTTTCAATTTTGAAAATTAAAATTTTATAAAATTAATATTTTAAGTACGGGTCCCATTCAGCCTCCTTGTTTTTTAGAGCTTAAAAGTTTATTTATTTTAGTGATTATTTACTTATACGGATCAGCCTGATTTGGTGCATTGTTATTCAACAAAACTAAAAATGTATTTTAGTTAAACAAAAAATATGGGTACCGTGATACCCCCATGTTCGGTGGGATAGAAAATCAGGAAAAATATATATATTTATACAGAGTGAACCAAAAGTATGAAGACTCCTCACCAATATTTATCTTTAATAATATCTGAAAGTAAAATGAATTAAAAAAAGATTAAAGTTTTGTGTTACAACAAAATCATTTAAAAAGACAATTCTTATAAAAAATTAAAACAAAATGTAAAGGATAGGATAGTATACGGATTTTTTACATTTTAATTGCGCTGCGACACTCTCTTCCGGTTACCGTTCGGTCGTTAGCTTATAACTGATAAACCGTGTTAAGCAGCCCGGTTATTCAGTGATGTAACGGCCTGCAAATAAACATAACACCCGATGGAGAATACGGTCGCCTAAGGGCTCCGAATCGAGACAGTAAGTAAACGACAGAAGAATTCCAGAATATCGTACGAATCGATCGATCAAAAAACAAATGACTTTTTAAGCGTAAAATAGATGTGATGCTACAAGTTAGAGTATAAGAAGGGGATAAAATAACCCGCACGGAGAACTCTTATTAAAAAAGTTTGCTTATAAGAATTTTGGGAATAACTTAGACACAATTTGTCAATCGTTCAATATTGTAAACGATCTTAAAACCAGGAGAAACAAATCAGAAATCACTAGGTAATTTATAACGGTCGACATTTTAACAAATGTTTCTGCATAATTTACCGATTTCCGTGGCAGAGTCGTAGCGTCTCGACTTTTCATCCGGAGGTCCCGGGTTCGAACCCCGGTAAGGCACGGCATTTTTCATACGATTCAAAATTCCATTCTCATATCCCACGCACAAGGTTCCAACTTATGTAGCGATATCATCAAGGAAAAAATTGTTTAACACGCTCTCTTTTATCGAAGTAAAACTTTGTGGCGGAAATACTCGGTTTTAGACAGTAGAATAAAATACAAGAAAAATTATTGGAGAGTATAAAGTTAGGGAAGTAATAAAATATATTGGGAATTAGGCGTTAAAGTTTTATGGGAAATTTCAATTCCTCTCGCCATAAAAAACGGAAATAAGATAGGGTGAGATCTCTCACCCGTATTTTCAATTGTAACTTAGAAAATTTTTCGAACGAATGGGAGAAACGAATGAGAAGAGCAAAAGAGTATTTTTTCAAAACCGGGATAAAATGGGAAATTATACATCTGCATAGAAATCAGCGGGTTATCGACTGTCTTCCCTTCGCAAACGATTTCGTTATCTTATCGGATAACCCAATATAAAGATAATGATAAATAAAGATATTTAAAGAAACAGCAAAAAGAAAAACTCTACCTTATCTTTTGCAAAATAAAAACAATATATGACAAATATTAAGAATCTTCTAATAGTTTTTTTTTTAAATCCAGGTATGGAAAAATAGAAAAGTAAAACCGTTTAAATACTTTGGAAAAGCTACACTATATAATGGAACGGCCAAGAAAAAATAGCCCTAAGAAATTGGGCAAATAAAATTAAATCGGCTTATCGTTAACAAAAAAAAACAAAAAACTAAAATCTACTTTTAAAAATGTAAAATTAAGGCATTTAAATGCGGCGATTAGTAAAGTGGCATTGAAACGCTGCAAAATTTTTGACGATGGCCTTTTAAAGGAAATTCAAACGGAAAAATGGAGACAAAGAAAATAGGGGATCACACTTAATACATTGAAATTTCAATATATTTTTGCTATATTGAATTTCAATATAGCAGAAACTTAAAGAAATAATGTAAAAGAAGAAATCGGCTTTCACTGACAACATTTTAAGGATAAGAAATAATAGAATTTCAAAAAAAATCCTCCTCTTTTATCTAAAAAGAAAAATTAAAAGCGTATATATGGCGATAAATTAAGAAAAAAACAAACCGGGAAATAGAAATTCTGGACTTAAAAAATCGGGATGTTAGAGAAAAAAAAATTAAAAGAGATCTCGGAAAAGAAGGTTTTCTACGAAAAAGAAACCCAAAACGAAAACAGAGATAGCGATAAAAAAATTCAGGAAAAATGCCGGTAAGCGACTTATACTAGCAGGAAAGGAAAGGAAAGAAAGAGACGCTAAGAAAAGCGTTAAACGCCATCCGTAGGTGGTCGAAACGGAAAAATAATGTTGAGGTTGAAATTATCACAGAAATGAGAAGTATTCTCATACTAATATCTCGGTCGACTGACTCATGACAGGAAATAAATAAATTTTATACTGCAATGGAGTTAAATCTATAAGCTATAACCTTTAACGTGTGTATACGAGGAGTTTGTTTTTCTTTAAGTCCATACGTATTGAAAATCTCAATATTTCTTTTGCAAAGGTCGGGAAAATGAAATAAACGAACCTTGTCGATTTACACGATCTAGCAACCCGATGAATTACGTCGATGTAATTTTATTATTATTATTAAAATATAGATTATAAATAACACGGTCTTAATCATTTTTAATTAAATATTAAAATTCAACCGCGAATTATTTATACTATTATATAATAAGAAGAGCGTTTTGTTCGGGATGAATAAAAAACTACCCGATCAATCGTAAAGAAATTTTTACCCGTGTATCTTGACATATGTGAGAAGGTTTTAGATACATTTCACTTCGAAAAATGTCGAAAAAAAAATTTATATGCGGTAGTGGAGGTTTTCCGGTTGAAGCAGATACCTGAATTGTGAACTATAAGTGTATCACTGTGTGAGCGGGTTTTGAACTTTAACGATTATCAATATCTAAAAACCAATATATAGATTTTTAAAAATTGCAAGTTTTAACGGTTAGAAAGGATTTTTGAATTTTTTTCGTAACCTTTTTATTTTTTTAATTTCTCGGTAACAAATGAAGGAATCAACCTGATTTTTGGCGAGTGCAATCTTCATGTCGATTAACTAATTTCTAGATTTTTGAAACTCGATCTTGAAAGGGGATGAAGAAAGGTAAAAAAAATTTTGAACAACGATTGTAAATTTTTCCGATCGCCACTATAGTAAACGAGATATTCAGTATATTTGGGCTTGCAAATACTCTTCAGATAAAGTTTTTTTTTTAATTCCGATTTTTTAAGGGGTGCGAAAATATACGGCGCTGTGGTCAACCGACGCAGACACTGCCGTCATTGCTGTATGTGTAACTGCCTCCGGCTACTTGATTAAAAAACATAAAATAAAAACTTTGACCGGTACAGGAAACTCAAGTAACCATATAGCGTGGGCAAAGCTGTGACGGGGAGCTTATTAGGTAGATTTCATTAAAAAAAGCTACCTATTGTAACGGGTACCATTATTCGACTTCCGGAAAATTTCTATATACCTTCGCGTTTCCCATCTCCCAGACCCAAAACCACCGTGTTAGCTCAAAAGTTATATATATATATATATATATATATATTATATTTTTATTTATTTATTTCACTTTCTTGTGGACACATAACAGCCGTAATTTTGCGCCAATCACTTTCAAATTGTTCCTTAAAAATACATCTTCCAAAACCTCGGTCGAGTTCGTTAACGGTCAAAATCGGATTATGGGGGTGAATAAGGGGGCTTTTTCCAAAAAATTAAATATCGCTATAAATTTTGTATTAATTAAAATGCGTTTGTTTAAAGTTTCTACTATTCTTTGGATAACGGCATAAAACTTATCTAAGTAAAGTTTTTTGATATCACCAACCGTTGTACCAGAGTGGAAAAAATGAGGTTTTGAAGACAAAAAAGTCATACCGTCCTTAATATGCTCGAATCGATTTAAAGTGGTCGTTAGTCCTCTAAACATTACCTAAAACTTTTGTCTGAAACAATTTTTGATACGACCGATCCTTACGGCAAGAGATGATCAAAATATTGCTAGAATTGTAAGACGGGCTTCTATGATAAACAGGTGAAACTTATTTTCACATGCGACCGTTGTCGTGTTGAGTAAATTTGAAGTTTTTCTTAACTTTAAGGTGGAAATCTTTTTTATCCTCTACTTAGCACCGGTAAAATCTACCTCCGCCTTCCTGCGTGCCGAAACGGATTTTTTTTTTAATATTAATTCAGTAGGAACTAAGGTCGACCGAATCAATATCGGCAATTATAAAAAAAGAAGAATTTTAAATTAAAACCTAAAAAGATTATTGAAATATAAAAAAAAAAAATGTATAATACGACATAGAATATTTTTAAAATGTAGATTTGTAGAATAATGAAGTTAGATTAAGAAGATTTTGTTAAATTTACAGTAAAATATAAATTGAAACAGATTGTTTTAACGAACAGTTACTTAAACGATCATAATAACAGTTTTTTATGTGTTATCTAATGCGCAGTGGGTGTAAATATAATCATATATACTCTTTATAACAAAAATAACCCTCATTTTATCTTTAAACTAAATTAGTAATAATAATAATAATAATAAAAGAAATAACTTTATAAGATGTTTTTGTTATAAAACTGTAGTATAAAAACCAAACACGGGAATATACGTACGAAGCTTTCTTTTTAACCTCCGGGCCCGCTGTTAGGTACTGATTCAGAGGATGAGATGAATGACAAGTAGCATGTGAAAATGCCATGCCTGACCGGAATTCGAACCCGGGACCTCCGGATGAAAGGCCGAGACGCTACTACTCGCGCCACTGAGGCCGGCACGTACGAAGATTTAATTATTATTATTGTAACGGATTTTTCCCTTCTCTCAATATATTAAGAAAATCAAAATTATAATTATAAAAAAAGGCAGCAAGTGATCTTTTCTTGCTTTGACTTTGACAGATTTTTATTTCATATTCGCCGTAGGTTTTTTAAAAAAATAATGACATAATTGTGCAATATTTAGATTACTATATGCGAAAAATATCAAAACGTTATGTAAAAAAATCTGAGATCAATTTGACTAAGTTTATTTGGTTTGACTTTAAGTTGATTTGACTAAATCGCATTATTAAAAGAATAATCGAGAAAACAAAAATCAAAATCTTTTATAAGAAATCATGGTCCCGGTCGAATGCCCTTGACCAAATAATCTTTTCATCACCAAAATTATTCTGTATTTAGAGTATAATTGTTTAAAAAAAATTCAATATAAAACTTCGGGTGCATTTGACCCCCTTGATCGATAGGGGCCGTTTGTATACCCTGTCATATGCTCTACGCATTTGATAGTTACTCATATAACATTTTTGATAACATCGACAATTCTAAAAACAAATAATCTATCGGAAATAATAAAAATTTAAACTCTTAAGTCAGGTTCCGTGGGAGCACATCTTTAAAAGTTCCCGTGTTATCTATATTAATATTAAATACAGTTAGATTTTCGACTTGAAGATTAGCGATAAAAAAAGTAATACTTTAAGTACGGATCCCATTCAGTTCCGTTGTTTTTTTGTTGTGGGGGGGGGGTTGATAAGTTTATTTTTTGAACCGATTACTTACTTCAAGGTTAAAAAGAATTATAATTTAAAAAGAAACGGGTATCATGATGACCTAGTTAATTATATACATATATATATAAATCCAAACATTTGTGCGAATTTTAACATTTGGTTAACAGGTTTTCGTGATATGAAGCAAAAACTGTTTTGCTCAAACATAACATTTGTTAATGTTGAATATTTCTAAACGTAATCGTCCTAAAACTTTGGAATTTAAGCGACTTAATAAGAACTTTCATCCTGCTGAAGCTCAATTTTCTACGACCACTACAGAAAAGGTTATAAATTAAAATGGCGGAAAGCAGTCATCATTATTTTTTAATTTTGTCTAAAATTTAATGCCATCAGTGCCCTGTATATAGAATTTTTTGAGACATTATCGAAGATTGTATGCTGAACCGATTCCGAGATAATCAAAATACAGGTCAAAACGTTTACTTTCATATTTCGAAAATCTTTATAAGATTTTTGTTCTAAGCGGGTCTTGAAACGTCAACAGTTGTAAAAAACTAAAGCTTTGGCCGATCGCTATACTTTCCCTCTGCAGTTACACCGCAGCAGCAGAAGCAAAAGAGCTATAGCCTATAAAGTAAAAACACAGTTTTTTTAAATTTGATTAATCTTTCTGTTTTATGGGTTTCTGAATCTAAGTAAGCTTACAGTGAAATACATTAAAATGTCTTAGGCTATCAAAAAAACGTATTTATATAAAGATGACGTTTTTAATTCTTTCAAACTTTATACGTATTTTTCAAGAAATGATCTCACGAATCTTTATGTCTATCATTTATATTTTCCTAAAACGATCAATTTCTGACGAAAATTAATATATATATACAGAGAGAGAGAGAGAGATTCTTTCATAATATATCGAGTAGGAAAAGTTGTACGATAACTTATATTGTGTAATACTTTAAAGAAATGATAAAAACTTGACACGATACCGATCGGTAACAAAAAATTGTTTATGTTTAATCTATCACAGCCTAAATTTGTAAATACTGCACATGCCTTCATGATATCCTCAACATGTACTTTTTTATACTTGTAAAACATTAATAACATTAATACACATTATTAAAACATTATTAAATTATAACATTATTAAACATTATAACATTATTAAAACATTAATAAACATTAATAATAGATCAATACTGATATCAATGCCGATTTATTGACAGAAGTTGAAGTTCCAGTACAAAATTCTTCAGTAATAGAAACAGCCGAGTCGACCGCACTTACAAGTAAACTCGCATAACATCAGAATCACTCGTGTACGATGTTAATAGTGCCAGATATAGTAGGCTATTCTACGTTTGTTACGTGTATTCCTGCGTCTGCTTTCAAGGAAATATTTCATTAGGCAACAACTGAATCGACACAAACGAGTGGCTTTAAAAGGAAAATAATTTATAAAAAAATTTCGACATTTCTCTTTAGAATCTTACGTATAAGTAAGTATATCTTACACTGTAATTTAAAACAGGAAAATATTTTACGATTGATGTAGCAGCTTCTGCGCTTATCCAAGTTTGTGAACCCGTATCTGGAATACCTAAAAGTGGATTTATTTCATTCTTCAACTTAAGCAAATAAGAGTAAAATTTACAAGTCTTGAAATGTACAACTATGAGTTTGTGTGTATGTATGCGCGCCCGCGCCCAATATTATTGTTATTATTATTACGAATAAAACGTATTTCAGACTGCGTTAGTCTAATTTCTTTTTAAATACTGCTATGTTCGTTTCGATAAGCCGAAAATGAAGAATTTATAAATTAATAAAAAATAAAAATTAAGGCCGTGGATAAATTAACATCTAATAATTACTAATCGATTGAATACTGCGCTCGGTTTGGGTTACTTATAGTAATTTTCACAAGAAAATGATTAACCGATACACTGTATTCCATAACGGGAACATGTAATCGATGTTTTGATTTATCGTTCCAGTAATTCATTCTCTCCGCAGCAGTAATTCCTCAGTTATTATAAATTAAAAAAAAAAAAAAACAATCTACCCGGTTTTAATTACTATATAAGTTTCCTTATTCAGCTTATCCAGGCGAACGTACAAGTTTTTTTAAAATAATTTTTGAAAATAAGCAATCTTAATATAAACAACTATTACCCGGCAAATGATCGATAAATGGAATCCTGTTCACCAAAAACTTCTAAACTCTGCCGATACTATAAGAAACGTTTAGTTGATATCAATTAATAAGGGGTAATCGTATAAATTTTTGTGTTTTTCATTCACTAACTCTCATTTTTTATCGTTAAAAACAAATTATATTAAGTATTAAGTTAACCGGATTAGCAGCTTAGCTGACTGATATATCTGGAAGTAAACACAAAAGTAAAATTGTGAACGATTTGTAGCGTTTATCCTGCGTTTCCGCCTGAAAACGATCGGCTACACTATAGGCGAGTTACACTAAAAGTAAACGTAAACAACAAAATTTCTTTCTTAAAATGTCTTTCTGTCACCTGGTCGAATTTACCGGCTCGTTCTAAATTCTTATATAGACATGATTCTTTATTATTAAGGTAATGTAAATTTTTTTAACCCGTCCGAATATCTATTTAAATTATAAGTTTGTTTAACGATCGGTAATATCAGTCATAAAAAAGATTTAAAATGGAAATCGCTTACCGATTAGCTACGATTCGGTTAAATCGCTTTATATTAACTGTATTCGTCGATCTTGTTTTCAAATTTAATCGGGTCGTACTAAAATCATCCCTACACGATTGTAAATAGAATAATAACCGGCACTTTAAGATGCCGTCTAATTAACCATATCTCTCTATTGAGACAGGATCACGGTATTAAAAGAAGGGTGTTAACTCTTTCTATAAAACTCTTCAGAAACGTTTCTCTCTTTTATTAACTAATTAATTAAAATGAAATAAAAAATAAAAATCTTTTTTTTCTAATTTTATAACGTTCGTTCTAATTTTCTAAGCGTTTTTTAAAATCTTCTTGTATCCGATACAGTTTAATTATCCTATCGATTGTATTTTGTTTCCAAACAAAACAGCTTTTTATACAAATAGAGTGTTGTAAGAATTTTTCTTTTCCTTCTCCTTTTGACGAAAGGAAAACTTCTTGAATATACATTTCATTGTCGTCAGTCTTTTAACAAACGTTCTTTAAAGATTACGACCACATCGTATCGTGTACTTCGATATTAATAATTAACTCATTAACATAATTCTAACGGTTTTTAAACCGAAATTTTTAATTTTATATACGCGTTTTAAATCGTTTGATTTACCGCTTAAAAAAACTCCTCGCTTATATTTTACGAAACGTTTAAATAAACCGAGTATATTTTATAAAAATAATTCCAAGTTAAGAAATCACGACAGATGTTTTATTTGATGCGAGAAAATAAAAAGAATTTATACGATGACTTAATGTTATATTCGGTATAAAAATACCAAATCCTATTTTAAAAGAAGCTATGATAATAATACATACATTAATCGCATCACACCGTCTGTTGTCTGCAAACAACAAAAAGAAGCTGTTAAATTTGTCGCACGACAACTGACACCCACGCAAGTAATTACTTAATCTAAACTCGTCTACGAGATCTATGAGGTCCTCGTAATCTACTTTATGTGCGGACCAATTTTTATAAAAGTTTATTTGTTGTGTGTGCGTGTGTACGTGTATACGTGTGCAAGCGCGCGCGCTTATGTCTTCGTCTGTGTATACATGTACGTACGTATGCGTATACATGTTATAAATGTAATCACGTGCTATAAAACCGGTTTGGTCGTGTCGTTAGAGAAACATTCAGAGTATTATTATTATTCTACGTATATATAGCTGTGAATATCTAAATATAGGCCTACATCATATCATAATAATTCTTTATTAATCCGTCTCGCACAGTGTAGTCTAGTTAAATAACCAGAATACAAGAAGAAAAGAAGTCCTGCCACCTACTCTATAAAAGCTCGGAAGTCGTTAACGTTTGCCTACGATATATATAATCCTACAACTAGAATATTGTAATAAAATTGTCCGAATCGACAAAAAAATTATTTGTAACTAAATACTGTTATAAGGTTTTATTTACATCATGATATAACCTCTTACAAAACGAATTTCCTTTTAAACTAGTCGTAATTAAGCGATGTCACGTACAGAACTACCAGTATTAAATCTGTCTGTCTCGTAAGCATAATAGTAGTAGGCGAAAAGGCACGAAACACGATTCAGATCCGAGAATAACGGAACGGTGCTCGAGAAATATAAACTTATCGGACAATCTACTTTAGCTGTTCAAAGAAGTGAAAATCGTTATAGTTGCCTTTTTACAGTAAATCTGTTGTTCATCGATATGTCAAATTCTTTGTGTTGCAGACAAATCCGTCTCTACAAGTCATCTCTTCATACTACTCACCGAAGTCTACCTGCTGCGTAAAGAACATATTACGGACGGAAAGTGTACTAGTAATTTCAGGAATAATTATTATTAATTTAGGAATGATACTTCCGTTTTCTTCTAAACGTTATTGTATTAATCGTTTTCGAACACGTTCATCGACTTCGATTTATTTAAATTTCTTATTTAACAGTTTATTTCGTTAAGGTTTAGTATCTTAACTACGACCTGTCGTTTTATATCTTAATGACTCTCATTACAGAAAATATCGGCAAAGAGATGTTTCTCTTAAGAAACAATATATTTTATTCATAGCTCGCCTGCATACAACCGAAGTCGAACGGACGGATTCAACTGTTTTAATTTTAACGTCATTAATCTCTTGTAGAACACGTATCGTCCACAAGAAAAGAATAGAAAAGTTATAGTATCTAAAAAATGACGTCATAAAATACGTTGCAACACACAGCAAGAATCCTTATATCGAAAGTTATTTTGTCGATTTCATATGACGGCGTCTAATTACGACCCGTTTATTTTATTGAAGTCATTTACTAATATAAATGTAACAAATATTAACATATTTCTTTCTTTAACTTTCAAGTATAGAGCTATGTCTTCCGACTTTACAAGTAAAATAAACAATTCGGATTACATTTGAATCTTTATATTAAAATAAACTGTATAAAAGACCCTGAAAAGCTGAAGTCGGTAGATATATTATCAGACACTGAACACATCAGGAGAATCGGCCTTACTATTTCGGGATTTCAGATTTTAGCCACCGGATAACAGGGGTCTCCGAGACTTCGAGGTGGACCTACCCCAAATAAATAAGGTAGAAGGGATCAGTGATAAGGAGGGCGAGTAAGAAAGAAAAATCCGGCCGACAGGGAAAAGACACTAGACCAACAACTCGATGTAAAATTTAATTTGAAGTATTCCTTCAGGAACGTTTACCCTCGATGGAAGCAGCGCATTACTTCTCAAATTATTTTTACGTCGATCGACTTAAATATATAGCCGGCGCTAAACCAATTCTTTTCATTCAGAAATTAAAGGTCCACCTACAAGTAAATAGAGAATGGTACCTAAAGGAATAATCTCAGACGCTCTTAAAATTGTGTAGCGTGTCGCGGTAATCCATGGAAATATAAAACGTTTTGTCAGACGATTATCAAAGGTAATATTCTATTTAACGGTACCTTTTCCATGAGATTTATGATATTCGTTTAATTTTTTTCTTGTCCTTCGCGTCCCTTATTTCGCTACCGGTTATTAAACCGCTAGAAAAAAAAACAAGGGTAACAAGAAAATTACGACGATATAAATGAAGGAATAAATATTTGTTTACAACAGAACGAAGGAATTTTCGAAATAATCATAAAAGAAAAAGAAACACGGGTATAACTATGTAAAAACGATAGTTAAAAAATATGCCGTAGCTTAAATTTGTACAGACGGAGAAAAAATATAAATGCGCAATTTTATTTAAAAAGCGTTGTCGGCCTTTTAACAGCAATGCTAAAAACCGGCTATTTAAAAAAAAAGGTTTTTTTAAATATTAAATTTTACTTTTTAATTATTCTTATATAAAATAGCTACAACTGCCCTCTATTTTAATAAAAAGAAATTTATTTTTTTATACGCCATTTTTTTAAAGGTGATCTTTATATAAATTACATCGCTGTACGGGACACAAACCGAGTCGCTTTTGTAATGAAATCGAAGGGTGGGTTACAAAGTGTCGTTATACGCACTCGGTGTACAATATTCACCCCTTCTCGACTACTTGTAACATTACTTGACAAAAATTTTATTTTTCTCTCATAAAATAAACAAAACGTGCTGATTTATTATACATCGAACACGATTCGGCCGTTTACTGAATTCTAAACTGTTATCGCACATGTTTATAATAGGAATAAAAAACTTTACGAAAATATTTTGTAAGAGATTTAAATTTTATGTCGTCATCTTATAAAAAGCTTAAATTAAAAAAAAATAATTTTTTAAGCTTAAGCTTAAAGCTTAGATGTTTAGCTAAGCGCAAACTTAATTGTTAATTTACTTAAATTATATTTTTTAGTAAAAAAAAATATTAATAATAAAAGAAGCCTTGACGGCTACACAAAATAAGGAAAAATAGGATATTGTAAGTAAAGGATTTAAAGTTGTGTTCGATGTACAATCGTTCCCTAGAGAATAAAAAATATAAATAGAAAAAAAAGAAGAAAAAACATAAACAGATAGTTCATCGTAAGTGTATCTCTTTGTCTACAAAGCCGATAAATCGATGACTTGAATTATAGTGTTAAACTAATTTATACCTTATGGGACAAATTCAGTAAATTAATCGACGTTGGGCTTTCAGTGTAACGAACGGTAAGGAAAGGATCTAAATTTTATCCAAACGTTCTAGCCAAAGTGCAAAAAATTCAATTTTGGAATAAGATAAATCGCCTACAGTCCGTGACTACGGAATTTTGGTCGGAGGTGATCCTTTTACTTGAAATATTTAAACGGAGATTACTGAAACGAGTAAAGACCTTAAAAATTTGGATTTATAGGTAAGCGTTTATCCCACCTAGTGATAGCTCGGTGGGTTAGGAAGTTTTTAAAAAATTATATAAGATAACCTGCGAGACTGTTAAGGTGAAAAATTAAATTTTTTTTTCACTACGATAAAAATACGGATAAATATAATGTTTCGTGTCATTTTCGAATAAAATAAAAAACTATAACACTTTTATTATCGATAACCAAAGCCGGTAAAAAATTGTTAATCTTTAATCGTCAAATTATCTTTTAATTATTATTATTATTTTTTTTAAATATAATTTATAAATTAACAACTGGCCGTGTATTATAAATGTACATCTCTCTACGCTGAAATCGAAACTTTTTATAAGATAACGACTTTAAAATTTAAATCTCTTTCAAAATATTTTCGTAAAGTTTTTTGTTCCTACCATAAACATATATTTACATCGATTTGTTTATCAGGCCGTCATGTGTTTATCGACGTAAAATCATAGGTTTAAAGACTTTAGAATAAAAATATATTGATCGATAAAATTTTCTTTGTAGATAGAAAAACGTTTTCGCTTATGTACTGTCGCACGTGAAGATTAGGGAGCCGTGAAGCAAATAGTTATCGCAAACGGAACCGCAAATAAAATCGAGTAACTATATCTCAATATAAGCAATTTAAATTACGTATTTATTAATTTTGCGAGCGGCAAACGTTGTAGATAAAACATCCACTAATAGTTTCCAAAAGCCCTTGGAAAACCTTTAACGAAGATGTAATGTATTACTAACCGACAAGAAGGATTTATATCGGATGAACGAATTAACTGTATGGAGCGCGGTAGATACGGTTTTGAATCGTCGACGATTAGAAAGAAGGAAGAGACATTTTTGAATCTTGATCGTGAAGACGAGAGTACGGTGGTGTGAAACGAACAGATGAATCGAGGATAATGTACCGAGAACCGCAGTAGAGAAGTGAAATTCGATGAACGCGTTTAGAAAGAGAAAATATCTTACTGGAAGTCTACCGTACTCGGATAAAAACTTCAGTGAAACAGCGTAGAGGAAACAGTGGAAGAAACTGTACGAAGAGCGATCGGTATGCTAGCGGACATTAGAATAGGAAAAACCTATAAGGAGAGGAATTAAAAGAAATACATGCACAGAGCAGAAAGAAATGGAGGCTTTCATTTGAAACCTGTCGAAACACAGATTCACCGAAAAAGAAGAATTTATCGGTCGACACTGCAAAAAAGCTTATAAGATAAGAAAGCTTACAATCGAAAGAAAAAAAAATTAAAAGTAACTTACACATTTTGTTATTTATTCTGCGATTTCTAAACGCAGTAAATTGTCAATAATTAGTTTACATACGAGGTTGTAAAATTTAAAAACTGTCGGAGAGTTTGCTTAAAACGTTTTTCGAGAAAATCATAAAAATTATTTTATCTTCCGTACGTGCAACTTACGCCGCGTTCTTTTTTTTTGACTACTTCTCTACTGTAAAGATACAGTTTAAGCTCGTAAAGTAAACGCGATACAGGTATCAAGGTATAACCCACCGGATCGGTCTAGCGGTGAACGCGTCTTTCCAAATCAGCTGATTTGGAAGTCGAGAGTTCCAGCGTTCAAGTCCTAGTAAAGGCTGTTACTTTTATACGGATATGAACACTAGATCGTGGTGTTCTTTGGTGGTCGGGTTTCAATTAACCATACATCTCAGGAACGGTCGAACTGAGAATGTACAAGACTACACTTTATTTAATTTCATACATATCATCCTCATTCATCGTCTGTGTTATTTGAAAGTTAATTCCCGGAGGGTAAAAAGGAAAAAGAAAAGAAAAACGTCGTAAAGGTATAGCACAAAAAACGGTGTGGTGTGGTGCGGTGAATATGTTTATTAAAGTTTTATCTTTTTATTTAATTTTTGAAGCGCGCTTGAAATGTTCAAAACAAATGAGTACTTCGGACTCGGTACACGATGGAAAACGGAAGACGGATCATCTTTAGGATAAAGCGTTTCAGTAAAGCGGGATGTGGCCGACTCCGTTAACATTTCCTCACAAAGTTAAAAAAAAGGTACAACACCGACCGAAACGATCGATTCGAGAACTGCAGATCACTCCTGGTGAGAGGTAATAAAAAATTCAACCCGTACATAGTGACCCGAACGACAGAAGACCCGTGGTAATTTGTGCCTGTAATATTTACAGCGGCCAGATTTTTTAAAAGTTTTAATTAAACGTTTGCATTAAACTTAAATAAAAACCCGGATTAATCAAGATTTTTAAAAATAATTCCTAAGCCCGTAAGGGCTAATGAAGAGGGAGCCGGAGGGTATCTTCCCCTACGGGGTCAGAAAACTGTTTGGCCAACAAAACTTATTTATTTATAAAAAATAAATTAATTTATTTTACGAGGTAAATATTTTACACGCTATAAAACAAATAATAACATTAACTCCAAAAACAAAATAACAAAAATGGAATAAAAATTGCAAAAAAAGAAAAGAAATATACCCGTTTTGTTTAAAAAAAAAGTAGCCGAACGTTAATATATTAGCGTTAATAAATATAGATATTTATTATAAAAATTTTATCGTATAAAAAGGAAGAAAGGTGAAAAAAGTTAAAAACAAATATAGAGTACAACAGTACGAGTGTATTTACAAATTATACGATCATCAAACCGTAAATACATTATGTATATTTCTTATAATGTTATGTAGTTTTATAACGATCATAAGCAGTACAAGTTGTATTAAAAATGCAACCTCCGTTAGAGTATAATTATCTGTTAGATAAAAGCGAGCATTAAGAATCCCGATTAATATAAAAAAAAAAGTTAATATAAAACTTTAACTCGGGGAAATATATCATTTGTTTTATTTTTTCTTTCTTTTTTTAATATAGATATATATTTTAAGCATAAATTCTACCTATATTATAAGAACAAATTACTCTGAAAGAAACTTTTTTCATACATCTAGAAAAAAGAATATATTCTTAACAATCCATTTGTACGTATTGATGACTTCCATATGTACAAATGGATACTGAACCTCGCTAATTAATCTTAACCGGGGCCGAGTCTTCTTTATACTTTCTACCCTGGACGTCTACATTTTTTCTTGAAAACATTATTCTGCGATCGATTTTAATTTATACCGAACTGTATATTTAAGTCTAATCGATGCTGTTTTACGATATATCTGAGTATTCTAATAGAGCAACAGAAAGATGTGAAAATAATTCACATTTAATTTTACGTAAAATGTTGTGACGTTTATTCACGTTCACCTTTAGACTCATTTTGTTGTTACAGAAAAAATACACACGCATATCGACACAAATTCTACCTAAGTACGGTCGTAAGTACGAATGAAAGTACGAAGGAAAATTTTAACATTCAATTTATTTTTGCTTTCATAAATCTACTCTGTGTTGTTTTTGGTAATGATTACGTGCGACATAATTCCTTATTTACAAATCATCGTTTTTAGTTTCAAATTACACCTACATTAAAAAAACGATTTTTTAAAAATCGTAATAATTAATAAAGGCTCCGGTTAAAAATAAATTTTAATATAAAATTTTATACGATTTATATTTATAAAAATAATAATTATATTAGAATAATTCATAAATTTTTTAACGGTACTTTATGGGAACGATACTTTTTGGTTTTTATAACCAAATAATTATTATTGGTTAATTATAATCGGATTAATATATATTTAAAACATCCTTCCTCTGATTTAGATAAAATATAATTAAACGATTTTCTTTTAGAAACAGCATTACTCTATCGATAAATCATTAAATTAAAATTTATTTTTAAAAAGTTTTTAACAATAGAATTAAACTTTTTATTGTTAAAAACAATAAAAATAAGCGGTAACCTCATCGTCGTAAATGAGCTGATTTCGAAGTCGAGAGTTTGAGGTTCAAATCCTAATAAAGGTAGTTGATTTTATTAGGATCTGAATACAAGATGGTGGTTACCGGTGTTCTTTGGCGGTCGGGTTTCAATTAACCAAACGTCTCAGGAACGGTCGGCCTGAGTCCGTTCAAGACTACACATTTAACGGTACGGTTACACTACACTGATAAGTCGCTAATGAATTTAATTGTTGATGCGACTATAAATAAAAATAAAAGAAAACCTTGGATTTTCTGCATCTCGTTCGACGTTAACATACATGTGTGGTCGAATAATTTTTATTAACAATTTTTAAGTTACGATTTGTTTCGTATATTTAGTATCTTATAATATTTATCTTTGAATTATTTCGCGCATTCTTATTTTAAAGAATTAATATGAATTTTAATCGCATTTATTTTTTTATTTTATAATTAACTGTACATTTTTGATACTACTCCGATCGAGTTTTACTGCGGTTTCTCTTTAACCATCCGGGCAAATGAAAGTACGAAGTAGCATACGATACGAGTATCTACCCGCTCCTGATGCGATATAAATTACGCGTTATTATCCTCCTCCGCATGCGGATACATATATTATATGTTGAAAGCTTCCTCTGCCTGCGAAGGAGACTTTACAGCTTCGCGACGGAAGCTTGGCAGCAGGAATGGTACGCCACAACTAAGGGTAGATTGTATAGATTTATACAGGATTTGGAGGGATGGTACGCTTTTAGTTTGTTTTTAAGGGCAACGGGAGCCCAAGTACTCTCCAATCACGCGAATTTGAACCGATATTTTTTTCGGTTCCACCTGGCGGCTGATGAGCTATGCGTCTGCGGGGAGGTCCAGTCGAACGAACACATGATGTTCGACTGTTCAGCTCTTGGGGAGGCCAGAACTCAGGTCACCCTGGAACGTAGAGGGGAAGGGGAAAATTGGCCGCTCACAAGCTGCGAGTCAATGTGCGGTGAGCCGCATTGTCGGACCGTGTGGGAGTTCCTTCATGCCGTTGATTTGTTTAACCGGCATCAGTAGTTTAAGGAATATAAGTCTCCTACCGCTTGCTGTAGGAAGCTACCCTCGAGAAATGGCTGGCCATCGGTCAAATATTGCTCCGAGCGCTATAATATTGTGAACAGGTGGCATTCAGCGATCTAGGTGTGGCAGCAAATTGCTGTCCTTAACCGAATAAATTTTAATTTATTGACAAGTCATATATTGTAGTATGTAGACTGGGTGCGCCTACCCATTTTAGTAATATATGACAAGTCAGCGGTGGGACACGCAAGCGAGCGGTGTAAGGCACCACGCTTATTCCGCTCGCGCAGTTAGGTAAGCTCTAGGAGCTAATTAGGATATCGGTCGCTAAACCGTTTTGAGTTACAGTAGACGTTTGTGGCACAGACATTCGAGCTTATGCTATAGGGCGACAGAATAGGGTGGTGGTGGGAGAAATACCAGACAAACCGACCAAACATTTGCTATTATGGCAGTTATCGACCCATCAGCCTCTTGCCGGTAATCGGCAAGTTGCTTGAAAAGCTGGTTGTGGAACGGCTCTGGGAAAACATCGTTATAAATGATTTTCTAAATCAAGGCCAATACGGCTTTATGAAAGGAGTTGGTACCGAGGATTGCATCTTAAATGCTCTTGCCGGGGTGGAAAGTTCCGACTGTAAACATGCTTTGGCAATTTTTGTAGACATAGAGGCAGCACTTCCTTCCTTGAGCTGGAGTTCTGACCTCTATGAGTTGGAACGGCGCAATGTTCTCGTAGCCCTGCAAGCCGTGGTATGTGACTATTTGTCTAACGGTACGGCTCTGTTTAAGAATTTGCACCTAGTTGTGGAAAAATCCGCAGGTTTCCGTTCTCAGTACCCTGGTGTGGAACCTGGTATTCTACGGCGGATTTCTGAGATTGACATTTGCAGGAGGGGTCAGGCCCAGGCTTTCGCCGATGACTGTCTCCTATTAGTTCGTAGTAATTCACGACCACAGCTAGAAGACCGAGCGCAGGCGGCCTTGTCAACCTCAGAGGGCTGGATGGGCATACAAAATATAAAGATTTCTGTGCCCAAGACGAAGTTTATGCTTCTCAAGCGTGCAGACAAATTATCGTATAGCCGTATCCCCCGTATTAAATATAAAGGCTGTGTAATCAGCCGAGTTCGAGTTCATAAGTACCTAGGTCTTTTGTTTGATGAAAAGTTACTGACTGCCTGCTCTTGGGAGGGTCCAGTGACCGGGCCACTCTGGAACTTATAGGTCAAGGGGAAAATTGGCCACTCACAAGCGGCGAGTTAATGTGGCGAGAGCCGCATTGTCATATTGACGGTGTGGGAGTTCCTTGATGCCGTTGCTTTGTTCAACCGAAATCAGAAGTTGACCTAAGGGAAAAGACTCTTACCGTACTGTTGTGTGAAGCTAACCTATAGATTTATATGGCTGACCACCAGCCAATTAAGGCTCCAAGCGCTTTAATATGGTAGACAGGTACTTGCTGGTATTCAGCGACCTAGGCGTGGCAGCGATTGCTGTCTAGACGAAGTAAATTTTAATTTATGGATGTCATATATGTTTTTCGTAGTTGACGGGGTGCGCCTACCCGTTTTAGAAAATATATGGCAAGTTAGCGGTTGGGACGCGTAAGCCGGTGTTGTACGGCACCGCGCTTAGTCCGCTCATGCTGTAAGCTTTAGGAGCTATTTAGGATACTGGTCGCTAAACTGTTTGAGGCGCAGTCGCCGTTTGTGGCACAGACATTCGGTCTTATGCTTTAGGGCGACCGAATGGGGTGGTGGCGGAAGAAACTCCAAGCAAACCAATGTGTTGTTACGTATTCTACCGATCGGAATAAAAGTTTTATTTACTTTTATTGTTATTATCATCATCATAATAATTACATATATTTCCAGAATATATTTCGACAGATCTATCTCAATAAATTCACTCGTTTAATACATTCCCAAACGTTGTATTATTTTTTATCGATTAATTTATAATTTGTTACAACAAAATATTAAATTGCGGTATTATATTTAATTATTTTCAGATGTATTAATGCGGTATATAACCGGTTCGCTTATTTTTTATATATTCATTTTTTTTTAAATTTGTAATGATGTTCTGATAAAAAGTTTTGTTATTTTTGAAGACAAATGTCGGAACAGTTCTTTTTTATTATTATTGGAGCAGCATACTTAATGTTCCTGACACGATCAGTTTAATGAATAATATTATTTTTTGAACCGATTTATTACGCCTAGTTTTTATTTATTTTGTAACCCGTTTCTGATTCAAATAACATCTGTAGTTTTTGTATCTGTTTCATTATTTATCACAAAATAAAATAGTAATCGCTTATAAAGTTTTTTTTAAATAAATATAATCAACTCTGTTTAAAAAAAAATCATCGTTACTGCGACAGTAATACTAAAAAAATCTATACCGAAGACAAAATCATTCTGTAGGAAAAACAAATCTTACACGGGTTTATAATTTCAAAATGAAATATTTGAGGGCTGTGTAATAATATATCTTGATGAGGAATCCCTAAAATAAGCGTGTCCGACTTCTCTTCTAAGCACGAAAAAAGGTGGAATAAAAATAAATACCGACGAAATGAAAATTAGATATTTAATTAAAAATATATGAGAAAACGGTTCGGTTTTATAAGTCGTCTTAAAGAATCGGTAAACATTATCGTCCGGTGGGGAGAAGACATTCGGGATAGAAACCAAAATGATTGATAAATTATTCTTTGAAATCGGAAAATGTGTACTCCTTTGTAGAGAAGATCTCTATTTTGACAAAAATTTGTAATAATAAAAGAGTAGGTTAAATATAACGCTCTTCCACATAAACACAGATTTATTAAATACAGATTTGGCGCCAATTACGCCAAGTACACTTATAATAACAAGCTCGAGAAACTTGTTCAGATTTTTTTTTTAATCTGCCATTTATATATAAAATAAAAAGACATATTTTACTTAAAAATATTATCTTTATTAATTTCTTGGGTTAACCAAACAACTATACAAACTTATAAATTGAATTAAAGTGAATTTAATAAAGATAATATTTTTAAGTAAAATATGTCTTGTTATTAAAATATTTAATCCTACCCAATTAAATAAATTACATTTAAGTT
Organism: Lycorma delicatula; assembly: GCF_047948215.1. NCBI lineage: Eukaryota > Metazoa > Arthropoda > Insecta > Hemiptera > Fulgoridae > Lycorma > Lycorma delicatula. Next base: position 133,835,512 of record NC_134461.1, on the reverse strand, counting down.
AATGTTCATATATACCGGTGGTTCATTTAAATTGAGACACATCTACGAGTATATCACAAAAACTACAAATTTTAGGAAAAAATGTTTTCTATTAAGGGTTTTCCATTTCTAGGGGGAAATACGTTCACAGCCTATGTTGCCCTTGATAAGGTCATATAAAGGTCATTTCAAGGTCAATTTAATTTTGTTAAATAGGAATGTATATTTTTTATTACAGAATCGAATTCTTTGCAAAAAAAAATTAAAATTTTATTTTATACTTTTTTTTTCTAAAATTGATAGTTTTTTAGTTATTCATCTTCAAAAATGCTTTAGGCATATAAATTGGTGTTTTTAGTTTCATTATGTCTGACCCAGCTGACGAGTTACATCCTGCTGATTAAAATTTTAAATAAAAGAAACTTAAATTTTAAATAAAAAACAATCAATTAAAGGATCGACTTAAATAAAATCCATTTACGTTTTAATGAATTTTTTTAATCAAGTAGTACATACGGTATGGCGGCACATAGCCTACGTGTATTCCACGCTTTAATCCGTTAAGTTGACTCCATGTAAATATTTCGTTTAATGAATTACTGATCCGTTAAATTTTTGTTAATGCTCTATATTTAAAATAATTACAAAAACTTCCTCTACGTAAATTACAGCAACAAATTTCCTTCTACTTCTATGCATTTTTCGATACGAAATGTTGATCAGACAGTACCTTTGTATGCTGTACGACTCCCGACAGAAATACTTCAAGTCGTGCTTCTGTGTACAGAATTGTAAAACAGTTTAGTGAGCTGGAAGTGCGGGAGCCAAAATTAGCAACCGTTAAAATACTGTGACAGCAGAAACAATGAAATAGCGGTGGCTGCGGCGGTCATCGTAGATCCTCATGTTAGTTCAAGAAAAATTTCGCGTGACTCCGGGATATGAAAAACCAGCGTTCTGAGAATATTAAAACGCCTGAAATTCCATCCGTACCGCATTTAACTGCATCAGAAATTGCATGGCAACGACTTTGAATTAAGAGTAACATTTTTTCGATGGGCGCTGGAAAAAGTACAGGTAGATCAAACGTTTTTTCTTAACGTTCTATTTTCCGACGAATCAGGTTTTACTAATCGTGGAGCAGTAAATAGACATAAATCCATTATTGGTCAGTGCAAAATCCACGGTGTCTAAGGGAAATATTCCTTATGGGAAATAGAATATTTCTCATAAGGAATAAGGGAATAGTGGACTGTCAATGTTTGATGGCTGTACATTAATCGGACCGCATTTTTTCGATGGAAATACGCAGGTTTTCTAGAAAATCAGTTGCTTTTACGGCTTGATGAACTGCCCTTGGAGAAGAGAAGAACGATGTGGTTTCATCATGATGGCTGTCCAGCACATTATTCAGTTATCACCAGAGTAATTTTGGACCGCGAATACAACGATCGTTTGATTGGTCGAGCTGGTCCAGTTCACCGGCCTGCTAGTTCCCTCGACATTACACCGGTAGACATTTTTTTACGGGTTTACCTAGAAGTACCATCTACCCTTGAAAATATGAAAGAGCGTATAATAATCGTCTGTAGAGATATCAAGAGAGAAACTTTATTAAATGCTCATAGGTCGTTCTTAAAACGCATCGAATAACGCATAAGTAGAAGGACATTTGTTGCTGTAATTTACGTAGAGTAAGAGTTTTGTAATTGTTTTAAGTAAAGAGCATTAAAAAAATTAAACGTTTAATTAAAATTAAATTTTCATAGATTCGACATAACTTTTTTAACTTCCGAGACCACCGTTAGGTACTACTTCAGAAGAAGACACGAATGAAAATTTTTGTAACGTGTGAAAATGCCATGCCTGACCAGGATTCGAATCCGGGACCTCCGGATGAAAGGCCGAGACGTTACCACTCGCGCCACGCAGGCCGGCCGACATAACTTAACTGACCACAGCGTGCAACATATGTAGGTTATGAACTATTTGATTAAAAAAATTCATTAAAACGTAAACGGATTTTATTTAGGTTAATCCTTTAATCGATTGTTTTTTATTTAAAATTGAAGTTTCTTTTATTTAAAATTTAACATCGGCCGGATGTAACTCGTCAGCTGGATCAGACTAATGAAACTAAAAAACCGATGTAGGGATACACCTAATGCATTTTTCAAGATGAATAACTAAAAAACTATCAATTTTAGAAAAAAGTCTGAAATAAAATTTTAATTTTTTTCAAAGAATTCGATTCTGCGATAAAAAATTTAGGTTCCTATTAAAAAAATTAAGTTGACCTTGAAATTACCTTTACTTGACCTTGTCAAGGGCAACATAGGTTGTGAACGTATTTCTCCCTTGAAATGGAAAAACTTCAATAGGAAACATTTTTTTCCTAAAACGTGTAGTTTTTGAGATATACTCGTAGATGTATCTCAATTTAAAGGACCACCCGGTATATATATCAACACGCGCATTTTCTTTCCCGTTTCTTTCTCTTTTTGCACGTGTAGGTTTTGCGTGTTTCTATTCCATAAAACTGTGATGGAACATAAGATTATTAATATACAAATTAGTTATGTATTTTTTCTTTATGATACATTAATGTACGAGCAACAAATTTAATAAAATAAAATATGAATAATTAAATACATACATACACACACACACACACACACACACACACACACACACACACACACACACACACACACACAAAATAGCAATTTTATTTGACACTTTAATAATAGCATAATTACCGTTTAGTACGATATTTATACGTATAAATTTAATACGATAAATTAAAATATTTATTTTTTAACAATTTATATTTCACATAGAATTAATACTTGTTCGTAAATTTTTAAATTGTAATAATTAATATTATATTAAACACTAATTACATATATCATTATTAAATATGTATTATATTTTATTAATAATATTAATCAATACATTATATATATATTTTTTTTTTCTTTTAATTTATCACGTACCTGTAAGGCATGTTCGCAGCAAGTTTTTTAAGTAGTACTATTATTATTATTTATTTTTTATAGTATAATTAAGCACTCTTATAGCTAGCTGTCATCACCGGTAATCGGTTTCAAAGAGACCGCTGAGATTTATGTGCACTGATGGGAAATTGATTTAAAATTCCTCTTGGGCATTTAATTTTGTACCTATGAAATTGTCTAATGTTATTATTAACCGGCCGACAAGTTTATTACATTATTACAATTTACAATGATAATTATTATCGGATAAATGTGTGTGTGTGTGTGTGCGCGCGCGCGCGTGTTTGTGTGTGCTCATTTTTGTATACGGGAATGTTAATTTTAATATGGAATTTATGACTAATTTTTTTCTATAATTGCATCTTTATAATATGTCAATGCTTTCTCTTTGGAAAAAACTAATACTATTTGTTAATTATTATAAAAAAAACGAACTTATTTAAATTATTTTTGCAAATGTTATGCGTTGTGTTAAAAAAAAAAAAAAATTAAATAAATAAATAGTTTATTTAATGAGAATGATATCAAATAAATTTTTCTTACTTCACTGGACCTTGTGAATTCTGGTTGAAATAATTACCATTCTATGATGCGATAATTCTGATGATTAAATTTAATCGTACAATTATACAATTAAAACATTAAACAAACTTTATATAATTTAAAGCGGAATATTATGAAGTAAAATAAGAAAATATATTAAGTAGTATACGTAAATAGTATATTAGTTATAATGTAGTATTTGTATATATATATATATATATATATATATATATATATATATATATATATATAGTAGTAGCATATACCAAAACAATAATATTGACTCGAAGTAAACAACCAAAAGATTGGCCAAACGTTGTAAAATTCTTTTACAAGAATCCTTGAAGTTTTGAATTTTTGAATTATTTAAATAATTAGCATCGATTTAACGGTTATAGATGTATGATTATGCACCGACTTAAAAATTTCGAAATAATTCTTCTATTTATTTTACTCCACCTACATTTTTTTTATTTAAGTTTGGATAGGCTTACAGAAAAATATTGTAATGGAAAATACAATTATGCGTATAAACAATAAACCTTTTATCATCTCACAGCAGTACAAAAACAAAAAGAGTACAAAACATTACATAAACACAACCTCCTCCTAACATAAGCTGTTAAAAATATGCTCCTAAATGAAGAAAATAAAGAGGACAATAATACTAAGCGATAAGTAGGTGCTATTTAATTTTTATAAATAATTATGCGTATTCTGCTACTAAAGTGCAATTTGCTGGACTATTTGTTAACGATAAAAGTAGTTTTTACAAATCATATCGAATTTGAAGAAATTATCATCGAATACGACACGATTAAAGATTAAACACACTATTCTATATAATAGGGCCCCGTTAATATCAAATACATGTAGGGATAAACAGAATTTACGGATGACGGATAAGCGTACTATAAAATCGTAACATTTTTTAGTTTTTTTTTTTTAATTAAACAAATCAGAATCACTTGTTTTATAAATTATATAAAAAAGCGGTTTAAAAGAAAAAAATAGAATCGATGGTAATTCGATCTCGCTTGATTCTGATTAAAGTAGAAATTCTGTTTAGGCCTAACCGTAATTGTAATTTTTATTTAAAGATTACACAGTCGAAAAGAAAAAAGACTGCAACATTATTAATTTAAATACGATCAAAAAGAAAACGTTTAAAAAAATAGAAATGTATAACTGAGTGCGCATTTCTAATGTTTTACAATCATCATCGGAGATACAAGAAATCAGTACAAGTAAGAAAAAAGACATCGATACAACAATATGTACAGGCTTACTAAAAAGCTTTCGTTTTGTGTTTCACTAGTATTTTACAACTTTTAATTATTTGTTTATATTACTGTTATACATCGATGCGTATAGATTTTGTTAATTACTTTTTACGTCCGTAACTATTGTTGATGATCGTCTGACAATAGAAATGCGCCTCTAGTTATAGAAATTTATTTTTGTTCTTCACCGTTTTATCTCAGATAAATGTAAATCTTATCCAGAATGTTATTATTATTATTATTATTATTATTATTATTATATTGTTTTTATAGATTTCAAACAGGCTTTTAACAGGATGTAAAAATCTCGTTAAACTAATAAATTTAAGATCTAATAAAATGTATCTACGATATATAAGTAATTTGTCTGGAATTTAACCTAAATTTGTAAGGTAGATTTAGTACATAGTTGTACAAGTTGAACGCATGCATTATGACTTACCGACCCGAGCGCTTGGAGCATTTGGTTGACGGCTCGGTTAACGATATTTCGATTGAACCATTTGAACAAGGTGTCGTAGCGATACGAGTATTAAAGACGAATATGATCCTTCAACACGTGCTAATTATTACTAGAGGGAAACAAAACGTCACGGCTTTCTATTTTAGATCTTAATTCTGTAATATAACACCAAATATGGTTAATTACATATACCGTAAATTTATACTTTTATTTGTCGTATACACACTTTTGTACGGTGTATTGTAGGAATGCGTGTGATATATTCATAGCTACAGATACAATTATGTCAGCGCCGGCTAGGTTTTACGTAACTGAATAGATCGATCGGTTAGCTTTAAAATAATTTTTTCTTATATTCACCGCATAATATTTTATTCCTGACTCTATTGCTTGTTATCCGAACGATTAAAACGATCATAAATTAAGTCATTCGTATCTTTAAGCGGAAAGGAACGGTACCGTTCGTGCTAGTTAACTTTATTTAGTAATTTTTTTTACGATCATCAATTTATCGTGTACGTTTGAAACTTTTGCGAGGAAAATGAAATAAAAGTTTTGTTGCGCATGAAAAATGGCACTTCCGATCGGGATTCAGATCAGGGAACTTCGGGATGAAAGGCTGAAACGGTACCGCTCCAACAGGGAGATCGGAAATTCGTTAACACTATCTCTACCGGTTTTGGTTGTGGTTTATGGCTGTGACTCGTGTAAAGCATTTCTGGTGGAAGAGGCTTTTGTCAGAGTCGTTTTCTTTGAGAGTAATGATGTTTATTGTACGGCCAGTAACTACGTAACGGTGAACCGAGTGAACGTGTGCTTGTAGGGTCGATATTGCCTTCTATTTAGAGAGCACGGAATACGAGTACGTGACAATACATACATATCTGTAAAGAAGGGGACGGGAAAAGCTCCATCGGTTTCCTAGTAAACCCGACAAACGATGTTGTTTGATGTAACGTTTTAAAAAATCTGTCTCTTTTCTTTAGTCTTTTCTTGTCCGACCGTTTGAAGACGAGTATTATCTATTGTTCGGCAGCCATTAAGCGATAAGCATCTGGCATAGATAGATGAAAATTTACGGCTACGGATGCAACGTTTAAAATCGACCGTTTGAGCTTATCGCTCTTATAAAAAAACGGTCGGTTTTCATATGGAAGGCTCTAGGTTCGAATCGCGTTCATGTTCGGCCTTTTTGAAATGCCGCGTAATTCATATATCGTTATAAAAAAGCGGAGGATGGTAGCTGTAACTCCCAGGTGAGAAAAAAATACAATATTTAATATTACGATGAAAATGGTATCGAGAAATTTTTTTGTCAACATCGACTGTGCCATCTTTAACGTCAACAAATAAATCCTCAATTATCGATTTCATATACTCGTATTTTAATCTCTGTCGAGCATCAGTTTTTAGAAATCAGAAACCGGGGATGCCTTTATACAGGGGGCATCGCAATCCATCCCAATTCCTGACGTTTCCTTTTTGTAATTAAGTTTTAATAAATAATTTTTAACTCGTATTTAATCTAACTTTTGTTGCAGTTTTTTTGAAAAATAGTTTCTTTTCATCTGGTTTTCCCACATTTCCGTAATAGGAGTTTTAGCAAAGTCTATATGTAAACTGAAGATTTCCTTCCTATTGCTTCTCGTTTTTCTTTATAAAAAATTTCTCTTCTTCATTCAAGACTCGATCGGTAAAGTAAACAAACAATAAACATTAAGCTTTATAATTCTACAGTTTTGGTCTTCTAATAATTTCGAATAAGATTCAATCGATCAGTCGGTAATTTCTCGCAAAATGTCTAAATCCGAAGGCTACAAAGTTTTTAATCCGACTCATGCCGGTTATAAATAAGCGATTCCGTTTCTGAGTTTGAGGGTTTACAAAGTCGGTTATTTCCCTCAAACACGGATAAATTCTTTTACTTTAGACTATCGGTCCTCAGCTTTTTTATGGGGTAACGCATAACGATGAAAATAACACATTCTATATGAACGTCATACTACCCAAACGTCCTTCTTCTATAACTAATGTTCGTTATACGAACGAAACTAAGCGAATGTTTCCCTTGAACGGTTAAATATTGTCTACATTTTAATAGACATGGGGTGAGGCATTTTAATAGACATACCTTCTATTGTGAGATTCAACTCGCAATAGAAGGTAACGAGAAACCTTTTATCCTAGTAAATCTAGTAAGGGATCCTTGAGAATTCTGATTTCACTTTCAGAAGTGATCGGTGTCTCATGTCAGATCTCCTAAAAATGTTTAATTACTCCACGTAAAGTACATATCACTAATAATAAATGATTAATTTTCCACTTCTTTGACGTTATACGCTTTATTATTGAGAAAATTAAACCGCAGTCATCCTGATGGTAGTGTACTATTAGGTATGAAATTTGACGTCATCGATATCTTCACAACTAGGCTTTTTTATTTGAAGCGAGATTGAAAACTTTTGAATATACCCATAAAAACACAAAATATTCTGACCGCCAAAAGTATCTAGGAAGTTCGCCATTCGAATAACAAATCGAATTTTTCCCGAAGTTTAAATTTTATTTTTATTAAATTTATGTACAGTAATTGCTCGATATAATTTCCAACTCCATTATTGTAACTGAATTGAAAATAATTAGCGTTTAATTACATAAAAATTCATATTTTTATGTTTCAGTGTCGGTGAAAAAATAATAAAAGTTACTTTTTCGTGATTCTCCACTACCGACCCGTAAACATTTGAACAAGCGGAATGTATAACTTGAAAATAATAGAAGCGTTGAAGATAGTTCCTGGACAGATCAAAAGACTTGTTCTGGAGACAATAGTACAGACCCCATAAACGTCAACCAGAAATGTTTTTGTTAGCCTGAAAATACCCGGAAAAACTTTACAAGAGATTCTAAAGGAATTGAAGTTTAATCGTTAACGGTTAAGATTATTTCATGACCTTCGTGAAAATGATTCTGATGAAAGGGTGCTGAATTTTGTGTGAAGCGGATTCTCATTTCTCTAGCGCAGCGATAAGGTATGATGAGACGTGATTCAACTTGAAGGGTAAACCGCCGTAATTGTATTTATTGGTCTCATGAAAATTCTCGTGTAATTATGGAGATAAGATTTAATGTACCTAAAGTAATTGTTCGGTGTAGAATATCGACAAAAGATGTATCAAAGGCCTTAATTCTTTGATGGACGCGTAACAAGCGATTTATATCTTGAGATATTTCGAGATGTTGTCATTCCTGATCTGTTAATCAACCTTATATTTGACATCGGGCGTCCCTTTGTTCGGCAGTAAGGCATAGCACCTCCTCACTAAGTTCAAGTTAAAGACAACCCCGATCAAAGTTTTCCTGAACGAATGGAAAGGTAATAAAGAATCGAATGGGCACTACGTTCATGTGATTTGATGTCTTCTCATTTCCGTTGCGGGGAATCGACAAAGACACGATATTTTTCTTTAAATTTAAATCACTTGAACCGTCTGCGACTGTCGATTGAAAACTAGATAAATTTTATAAATCAGATCTAACCTTATTAGAAAAGAAAATAAGTAATTCAACGATTAAACGTTGCTACGGTACATAAGGGTAAAATGAAATATTCCTCTGGTATATATTAAACATGTGATAATAAAATGGGCGCTCAGTTAACTTGGTGAGAGGGGCGCTGTGCAGGCGCGTAGGTCTACTGTAAATCCCGCTGAAATCTGAACGGCTAGTGTCGCATTCGCCAATATGAAGCCCAGCATGTGGCAACAATGTAAATAAATGTCACTAACCGGGCCGGTTAAAAAAACACAAAATCATGTATCAGTGATGAAAGTTATTGACGATTACCGTTTTTTTCTTTCCTTTTTTATTCAGTTCGGTAAAGCGAATAGCTGAATTTAAACTATTTTATACTTTATACAATGGTTTTATAAAAAAAAATTATTCTAGCAGTAAAATACGTGCGAGAAAAATTAGGATTTGTAACCGCTTGTCAAACAACATGTCCATTCTAAACCATCGGCTACTCGATAATAGTTGTAATTATTAATTCAATGTTTATTATTCAGTTTATTATTCTGTCATCACAGGTGAAAAAAAATAGATTAACAAATAATAAAATTAATTCAAATCTTACTTTTCTAACAACAAATACAACAATAAAATTTTAATTTAATTATCTATTTGACTCTGTACATACGAATCCAAAAAAAAAACAATGAAATTGTAAACCGTACGGTAAGAGTCTCGCAGATATCATTTCTTCCGCTCAAAAAACAAAAATTTCTGTAATATAAATAAAACAGTTCTTAACAAAACGATACTGATATCAAAAAACGTAAGACACTACATTTTTATTATCAAAATCTGTTATTAATTTAAAATTTTCTTTAAAAAAAATATATGTTAAATATATGTAATAGACAATAATAGATAATAAACAATGTTTAATCGTTCCATACAATAAGTAAAAAAAAGAAAAAATTGTTACAAAACGCTTACCGATTTCATTTATTAAATAACGAATAATCATAAGAATTGTATTATTTCTGTAAATGTGATATGTATTGCATATAAACCAAAAATCGGATGGCCAACACGATTCACGAGACTTGATCATCCGGTAAAATTAAAAAATCGTCTTTGATGCAGATTTGTTAGCGGATGGATTATCCCGGCTCGGTCAGCAATTTCGGATGATTTGATTAAAAAATGTCCTATTTTGAGTGCTCTCTATAGAAATGACGATGGTTATCTGTGGTTAATTGATTACGAAAAAAACTGCAATTCTACGTACGACGGAAACTCGATCAACGATGACCGATTAAATGCCTAATGTAAATACTTAATATAAATTTTATGCATTTAATTTAGAGTATAGACTTATTTACTAACATTATCCGAATAACTGTTATACAGTTCGATCCTCTGTCGTTATTTTGTTAACAAAATGCTAACAAGTAACAATATTTTATTACTTTGTTCAATTTTCCAAACCTAGTGCGCGTAGTACACGAGTGTATACATTAGTATGAAAAGAGAGTGAGTTTACAAAACCAAGTATAGCATCGCTTTAAAAAAAACCAGGCATCTGAATCATAATGCTCATACAATTCGTGATCAATCACCTACTGAAGAACGCATCTAAATTTAAAATATAAGAAAATCTTGTACAATTCATAAGTAAACATCATCGTCATGTCATAAGCAAATTTAATCGTGATGTATAACGATAGTATATCTATTTTAATGTACGAGGTGTGTGAGAAATGTAATGAGATTGGTAACACTGCGAGCGATCTGGCAACCGGAGCGGTAGCTGTGTCTACCGGTCTGTGCTAGACCGGTTTGTTCATCCCTTCCACATGCTCTTTACGAGTTTCAACTCCGTTCAGCCAACACATTATTTTAAACAGCGCCATCAGTCAAGTTGTGTAACGAAAATGGAGCATCGGAATTTAGAGCGACGTTGTGCGATCAAGTTTTGCGTTAAATTTGGGGAATTCGTGAGTGTGACCTTTGAAAAGTTGAAACAGGCCTACGGGGAACATTGCTTATCAAGAGCAGAAGTTTTTCCGCCGGCAAAAATCATTTTTGGAAGGCCGAGAACACGTTGAACAACTTCGCTCAGGGAGACATTCAACTTTAAAATCTGACGAAAATGTTGAGCGTGTGAGGGTTCTTGTGAGATCAGACCGTCGTTTAACAATAAGGATGATGAATGAACAGTTAAATTCAAACGCTTTCACCGTACATCAAATTTTGACAGACGATTTGAACGTGCGAAAGGTTTGTGCGAAATCGGTGCCGAAAAACCTTACAGCGGAACAGAAGGACAATCGAAGAAACGTGTGAGATGATCTTCTTGAGAGGATTGACAACGACCAAGAAATCTTTAATCGTGTGATCACAGGTGATGAATACTGGATATTTGAGTACGATCCTGAAACAAAGCGGCAAAGCGAAGAATGGCACGCTCCGTCATCTCCTCGACCGAAAAAATGTCGAATGAGCAAATCAAAGATGAAAACCGTGCCGATTTGCTTTTTTAACAGTAGGGGTAACGTGCTTAAAAAATTTGTTCCTCCACGACAAACTGTCAACCAAGCGATTTACAAAGGTGTCCTTGAAAGACTCAGAAAAGAGTGATTGGCGTGAGACCAGACATTACAGACAAGTGAATGCTTCATCATGACAATGCCCCATGTCACACGCCCATTTCCGTCAGGGAATTTTTGACTTCAAAACGCATTCCTACGGTTCTTCAACCCCACTCCCACTATTCACTTGATTTGAGTCCTTGTGACTTTTTCCTTTTCCCGAAATTGAAAAGTGTCTTAAAAGGTCATCATTTTGGAACTCTGGAGAACATTCAAAAGACTGTGACCGACCGGTTAAAAGCCCTACCAGTTGATGCCTTCCAGTGCTGCTACCAGGAGTGGGAACAACGACTCAGCCGGTGTATAGCTGCCCAAGGAAACTACTTTGAAGGGGATAATACTGTCGTTTGAAAAAATAAAAACTTTGGTAAGTAAAAAGTTTCATTACTTTTATCACACACCTAGACTATATATATAGTCACATATATATCTACAAAAAATCATCAACTAACTTCGAAATTTATACAAAACCAGCATTCCCGTCGGTGCTTCGCCCGCGCTATATTCGTACAGAACTACAAAAACTGAAAATAGGTTTTTAATAAATATGTACGGTCTGTTGCTCACTGTTATAACTATACACAACATAACTGATAAAAGAAAATATTTGTATAAAGAATGTGTTCGCAAAATTAAAATTTTAATGAAATCATCAATATATTGAACTCGTTCAAAACCTAATTTGCTCCCGGCACAGCAAAGTCCAGAATTTTTACCATTCCATTTTTATCATCGCAATGGTTATTAATCGTGTTACCTATATAAATATCGTTTAAATTCGAATACTCAATTTCAGAGTTATAATTAAAAGCCGATTTGAGACTTAACATATTTCTCGAAGGTCGCACTTATATTTTTAACCTGAGCCTATACCTTGCTGTTCTGTAAATTCACGTCGTCCATGATCATAAAGGCTAGTAGCCTAGAAGTTATTCCTATCTGTGAACTCGCCGAATTTGGCGTTATGAAAATATTAATACCGAATTCAAAGTCGGATCTACGCCGAATACGCGTACGGATTATCCTGATAGAACTTCTTTGCTCAGAATGAAAAAATAAACAGAGGTACTTTTCTCGAGCGAAGATCAGTTTTCGCCGGTCGTCGTCAGATTAGACAAAGATATTAAATTTAATAAAACACATAATAACTTTGTGAAGTATTCGATAGACATAAATAACGACACTGAACGTTGTATACGAAGTTCTCTTTTTTATGATTTATGTATTATTGAGATCGGTGAGATTTGAATTACGGTAAACATTTAGGGGTAAAAGAAAGGTTACAGTCAAAAATTCGAAACAAGAGGTCGAATAGTTTTCGCGGTTATCGGTAATAAACGAAAACGACATCGCCTCTTTATATTAGCGATAAAAATTACATTTTTTTATGTTAAACACATTAGTGTTAAGACACGATTAGTATTAGCTACACTTCGTATTATAAATTCAAGCAGAATACACAGGATTTTCATATTATTTATATTATTTTATGTTTGTCCGAACAGAAAGAAGTTTAAGACCGATAAAAAGAGAACGAAAGTAAGAGAAAGGGAGAGGGTAAAATAGAAAGGGAAAGACCAAAAGCTAATTAAACCGTATGATAAATGAATCAGATTTACACACGGGCGAACCGTGTTTTCTGAAATAGACTATTAAGCGAGATATAATTTTTAGTTGCGCTCGCTAAATATGCAGGATAAACAGAGATAGAGTGGAGTGAGTACGAATAGAAGACACTGGATTTGATGTATGCGTTATTTATAGCGACCGGTACCACATTGTATTGTACATTACTATAATACAACGTAAAACAGCACAACTTAATGCGCTTGCACACACACACACACACACACACACACACACACACACACACACACACACACACACACACACACACACACACACATGTATATATATATATATATATATATATATATACTCACACACAAATACATCCACAAGATTTAGAGTTGCGGTCGATCCTATAGCTAAGTAAGAAGTAATAAGACAGATGACAATACCTGTAATTGAGACATAAAACTTATATCTTTGCAATCAATAATCATAGTGGAGAAGTTCTACAGACCAAGATTTAACATTAAGACTGTAGCCAGTCTTCGTATAATTTAAAACACTCGAGGCGGCAGTTATAGCTATGCATGCACAACGTAACATACCAGCGACGAGTATACGACCGAACGTACTCTTTTAAGGTATTGTTGTTTAACCGAAGTATATATGAAAAAAATAAATAAATAAAACATAAAATATATTGTACGGTTAATATACAACATATTCTGGTATCAGATCTGACCTACAGTACGAGTATGATGTTAAAAAGAGAAGTGTTGGAAAAATTAAATCGTACACGTTAAGAAAATCTCTGCGAAATTATTCTGAACGATATTAATGACGATATATGAATATATAAGTCGTTGAATAATAATAAAATATATATATAAATTATAATGCCAAAAATATACGCGTAAAACGAATTATGGAATCCTTTCTTTCGTGACAATGACATTATTCTAGCGACAACCGCAATAATTTTCTAGTATAACTTAATCGGAAAAAAACCACTACGCAAATTCTATTATCAATTTTATCTCCGATTAATTAATTAATGACTCGTTGTGAAAATCCATACCGAAATGAACAGACCAACCGATTGACTGACTAATTGAAATTAGATATTTATCAGTGAGCGAGTTTTAATTTTCAACCGCGAGTGGAAATAAAACTGTTGTAGCGAATAAAATATTTCCCGTCACCGATTCTTCTTATTGCTTGATGTTTTGAGGCCTCCCGTTGACCAAAAATTACAAAAGAAAACCGGAACGCTATTCTGTACGTATTACTGTGTGTGTCGATATCTATTTAAATTATTATTTCTGGAACGCCTATCGTAAAATTTGGTACGGCTACTCCGGTTAGTGGGGGTTTTACTCCATTGTAGTCGCCCTTTAATCGACGAATTCTACCTCGAGGAGGTGAACATCGGTTTTGTTAGATACTTCCGTTCACCACACGATTCCAAACAGACCAATACCTTCGTCCGTGTTTCACTTTAGTAAAACGATTGCTTTTTATTAAAACGTCCTGCGATTACTTTGGTAACCGTGATTCTCAATTTCGGACGTATTGATATCTGGATTACAGAGATCGTTACGCCGTATATTTAAGCTGACCTACGCGAAAACATTGATCGGCAAATTGTCGCTTCCGTTCCGGGTAAAGATTCTCCGGTCTCCGGAATGTATGTCGAGCGAGATAGAAGCTTGCCCCCTATGGCAGCTCGTAGCGGTGGTAAGAGGTACTCATACTTCGTCTCGATTTGTATTCCGTGTAAATAAATCGTGCTTTTATCGAAATTTATCCGTTTTTGGTATTCTTGATCCTCTCCTTCCAGGTGAATTTCTTTCCGTGTAGTTTTCTGCCAGGTTTTATGCCGGATGTCGATCGGATCGGTTTTAAACTTGTGAGAACTCGTTTGAGCCTTCCTGTCTAATATTTTTGATGCGGTTACGATCGGCCTGCTGTCGGTTTAACCGGGAATAGGATCTATCTGTTTCGTTTTCGATGGCTGTATGAAGTGGAGCAGGCGGGTCTAGATCGAGGAATTAGGCAAGGACCTCTCACCGACACCGTTCGACATTTACGTTAAAGATATAACAACGAATAAATCAGAAGAAAGAGAAGAAGGAATCAGCTGATTTTCGAAGTGGAGAGTTCTAAGGTTCAAATGTTTGTAAAGGCGGTCGCTTTTATATGGATTTGAATGTTAGACTGTGGATACCGGCATTCTTTGGCGGTCGGGTTTCAATTAACTACATGTCTCAGGAGCGGTCGACCTGAATCTATTCAGGACTTCGTACTTACCAATACATTTACACGTGTAATGCACTACATCAAGCTTGGCAAGCCGGTAGCAGTAATCGCATTTGCCTACATACACACACACCTGGGAGTAGCTGGAAAACCGGTTGGAGAAATACGATTGCATTACTTTATTTAATGATTATATTGAATTAATTTAAACATTAAAATTATTTTCAGAAGATCGTGATCTTGATGTAATAACGATTTGTGTTGCATTTGATACGTACGATATTTTTTCTAGCCGTCTATATCATTCTGTTGAATATAGCTTGTATTTACAGTGTCCCGTAGTTAAAATATTTACTTAAAAGTTGTATTATGTGAAATAAATAAAAAAACCGAGTCGCGATCCTTTCCACCTCATTATCTGTTTCAAATCTAATAAATTAATTACAGATTATAAATAACTCTACCGGTCGGTCAACTCATTGAGGCTTATTCAAATCATAGCTGTAAGTAAATATTTAAGTAGTAGCGGTTTCGGGTCGTTTTAGATACCGTCATCGATATGCTTTAAGATAACATCAGAATGTTATTGTAATAATTCTACGAGAAAGCGGTTATTGCATTACGTGCACTGACGATGAGCGAAATCGGTAGTAAGAAACGGTTACAATAAAAATCGATGAGTTCTGCTTCAGATAAATGTTTACATTTACTCCGTGGACTCAAGAATTTGAAATTTCATAGCCGAACTAACAAACGTCCGCCAATTCTACCTATCTTGAAACAACCCACCCGGTCGCGGTTCCTACACCCGACGTCCCAGAAATGAAATTTATTATTATTATCTTCGCATCGTCGTCATGGTCTATCCAAAGGTCTCTTCGATCGGTGCTCTCGACTTGAATGTAATCTGTGCACCTGAATGCTGTGGGGCTTTCTTCACCAGTATGTTCATCGGTTACAGACCGAACGTTTTTCTTAAAATTCTATTTTCTAAATTTCTAAACTTCCTTTCATTTATTGATTTCAACGATCGTGTCTCACAACCGTAACGAAAACATTATTGTTTTACAAATCCTATTTTTTAACTTGTTTTCTTATAAATCTTTATACTATACCGTAATAACTTGTTAATGTAACTCTCTAACTCTGAAAAATATTCAAAATATCCAAAGTATTTTCGATGTAAAAAAAATTAAATACTCGGCTTCTAGTCCCCTACACCCTACAAATGGTGATAAGAGTCATAAAATACAACGCATCAAAAATTACCCTTACGGGATTACAGAATTCTTTTACAAAAATGTGTTTAAAAATACATTTTCCAGTTTATTTATACTCTCAGGCTACATATAATAACAAATAAGAGTTGTGTTCGCCGATTAATTATTCCTTACACGCGCTATTTCCTAGATACACGGTAAAAGCTACCGGCTTACTAGTAAATACTGTTAATAAATTACGCACAAAATGTGTTACGACAGTAAATCAACGGCAAAAGAATTTGTCGCTTTACAATGAAGGTAGTAATTACTACCTATCGTTGTTTATAAATGAATCGACACAAACGATCACGGTTTCAAACTGAAATGAATAAACTCTTTCGCATCTATTTTACGCTATATTAACTGCAATTACGAACTTGTAATAATATTTTATCGGTTTTTAATTTTTTTTTTATGATCTAACGCGAATGACATCGCACTCGTAAACTATACATAAATACCAGGTTATTTTAATTTAAAAACAACATTTTTATTAAAAACGAATACCGTTTAAGTTCTGGGATTAAATAATAGACAATAAATTTCTACGCGAATCTAATATTGTCCGCAAATTATATTTGTGGTTTGATTCGATTTAGCTAATTCTCATTTCTAGGAAGAGTATTCTAAGCTTACTAACAGGTAAGGTTTACTACCGAAAGTTTTTGCACCTTCGTCCTTACCGGTCGAAAAATAAAATCACGCGAGAAAAAATCAAAAAGAATAAAATGAAAAATCTGGCACCCTGGTCGTCGAAATCGACCGGTTGAATTTTAAAACCACAGCGGGTTAAAGGAGAACTTTATTTTCACAAAATTGAGTAGCATCGATGCTCTTAATAACGAGTTCATTACAGAATTTCAGTTAAACGCTCACCTGTTCAACGGATATTAAGCAAAGTAGATTTAAAATAAAGAAACAGACATACGCTCGCGTGCCCATAGACTACATATAAATGATATAAATGAATCTTCTTTTACGTTCTATATAGAATATTCCTCTAGTGGTTTCACTGTAAATTTTTTCCAGGTAAGAAAAACAGATAAATTTTATAAAGAATGATTACACGATCTACACTGAAAACGATTTGAGGATGTTTTCTCAATTTTTCTGTTTACATCATTGCTTAATATCACATTATCATGTCGTAATGACATACAGCCGCCTATTATTCAAACTATTGTCCGCTAAATAATCGTGAAAAATAATTTTACCAAAAAAAAGGAGATGGTCATTAGCTATAAGTACATTATTGGATATATGTTATTTTTATATATTACTGGGAATAAATAAATAAATTCAAATATAAATTTGAGGAAATACGTATTCTTTCAAGAGCTTTAATTTATTTTTTATAATAGTATTCTCTTTACATAGTTTCTCTACAATCCCTCACTTTTGTTAAGATTTTTTTTTAATAAAGAAATCAATAATTTTATAATTATAATAATAATTAGGACATTTCACCTTCATTCACACATATGAGCGCGCGCAAATCATATATATATATATTCGTTTATGTTTTATTTTTTGTATTTATTATTATAATTATTTTAATAGCTATTGAACGTGTCTATCGGAATGCACACCTAGTTACAGATTTATTATTACTTTTTATTTTAATTATTTCCATGTTTTAGATATAATATTAGTATATAATATATATAATATATGTATATATAATATTAGTATATTAGTATATAATATTAATATATTTAGTGTGAAAGTACGGCAATCCTTAAATAATTTTTCAACAGTTAAACATAAAGAAAAATTTAATTTGGAAAATGCTTTTGCCTAAAAACAACCTTCTTAAAATAACTGTGAAAAATATTAAATGATTAAATCAGCGCCATTTTGATAACAGTTATCGCAACCCAAATTTATTAAATATATTATTCCAAATGTGTACGTTGCAATCTGTTAAAGCAATAAACAATAAGCAACCTCCTCCCCCCGAGGCCAAAATGATATGAGGATGATATGTATACACGTAAATGAAATGCAGTCTTATACAGACTCAGGCCGACCATTTCCGATATATGTACTTAATTGAAACCCGACCGTCAACGTACACCGTTATCTACCGTCTACTATTCAAATCCGTATAAAAGCAACTAACGTTTACTAGGATTTGAACCTTCGACTACGAAAATCGGCTGTTAAACAAGTGATTTGAGACTAAAAGTTTACCGCTAGACCGGCCCGGCAGTCTAGATTTATTAACGAAACAAAATTTTTGTTTTTCAGCACCCTTTAAAAAAAATGTTTAACAACTCTATCCTTTCCATTTGTTTAATTTTTTTTAGTTGCTTCACTATGAAGGGATTGGAGCGTAGGGGTATCGTACGGAAAACAGATCGTTTCGAAGCAGGACGATTTGCTGAATTAATTAATTTTTTTTAATATTTGACTGTTGAAACGTTATTTAAGGATTGCCATAACTTCATAAGATCTGTTGTATATATTTAAGACTGTGCTTAATCGGTCTATGTGGAATTGCTGTGGATTTATTAAATTGAGCAATCTGTGAATAAATAGTTTTGTGTGTGTGTGTGTGTGTGTGTGTGTGTGTGTGCGTGTGTGTGCGCGTGCGCGCGCATGCATGTGTACTATATATTTATATATTGTGAGATATATCTGGAATATAAAGATTTATGAGACAATAGAACAAAATTAAAATAATATTTAAATTGGGCCTAAATAACGTTTACAATTAAGGAATTACATTAATAAAGTAAAAGATACAGTGTGGTTATTAAAGGATAAAAAGATAACATAATTAATACAGAAGAAAGTAAAAAGAAGAAATCGTATGATAAAAGAAAAAAATAAAACAAAAAACCAGTTCTGACTACGTAAAGTTCTCAGTTTTATTTTTAATTTATTTATATTTTTTTTATTTATATTAATTTACGTAATTCTTTATATATAAATAAATAAATAAATAAATAAGGATAATGACACAGTCTTTAAGAAAACTAGATAAAGAATAAAAATAAGACAATTAAATAAAAAAAGGACAGGGAATAAGAAAACGGATGGAAAAAGGGAAAAAGGATGCTATGAATCACTAGTCGAGCGTATATTATCTGAGATAACTTGAATTATTGTTTACAAAATAGTTGTTTAAATAACAAGAGAAGTTTTGATAGGATAGCCGGTGTAAGGTTAACGTGTAAAATTCAAAACAGAAAGGCTACTTTGAGACTGCTAATCTTAATTATGTTAATTTTATGCTGTAGAAATATTTTAATCTAATTCTACGTTGAAAATAAGATGAGAATAACGTAGTTACGGCGCAGTGGTGGTGGTTAAAAGAAAGAAATTTTATTTAATGACTGCGTATTAGTATACGCTACATTGTAGGGTAGGGTGCCGGTTTTCTTAACATTCATATAAGTTTTAACAAAAAACACCGAAACTATTGCGGTTGAGTGGTCTTATCGGCGACTGTCCGGACATAGGATTTCAATTAAAAGAACAAGGATTCGAGTAACGAGATCTCAGATTTATTGTTGGAAGCTAGAAAGATACCTCTACTACGTACATATAAGCTACATACAAACAAACACACACACATCGCAAGACTGTCACACTACCCTACTGCAACATGCGCGCGCGTGGACGCACACACACAAACCGCAACAAGAACTCCACTCTACTGACAAAAAAAAAAATTAAAATAATCTATCTAGATCCTTAATTACTTTTAAATAATAAAAAAACTGTTAACGTTCATGACAAATAAACATAAGAGAAGACAATTTTATTTTAAATTAACAACGAATAAAAAACAAATCTAAATAATTTTTTCCTCCGATTTATTTTTCGTATAGAATGCTTAAAAACAATACAAAAATCACCAAAAATATATCATAAAAATGTAACAAAGAAGAACTACATCTTCGGCCGCTGAAATTCAAAAAGCTAATTAATAGTTTTAAAAATAGCAGAACCGTGACTTCTTTTGATTTGCACAAGCACAGATAATAAATAAATACTTTATTCCGACCGGTTCGCTGCACAGATCGCGTCAGGTGACGGGAGATATGGTGCAAATAAAAAAAAGGAAACGTCCAGCGTTTTCCTACGTGGAGCAAGGGAAACTGAGGTAAAACCTTGCGCTGCAGCATCCGTGGAATATAACATTAATTAAAATATTTTTAAAAAATTCTATTTGTATTAATTATTTTAAATATAAACGCGCTAAGTAATATTAAGATAAATACATGAAGATACAAAAATATAAAAAATAGATTAAAATTCAGAAGGCATAGTGAAAATAAGTCGAGCGCGTATTTATGCACACGTTGAACGAGATGCAAAAGAATGGCCGTTTTTTCAAACTTTCAATTAGTATCATTTAAAAATTTATCGGCAGAGTAATACTGTTTCTATAAATCAAAATATTTTAATCGGGTAAATAAAATATAAACGGGATTTTTGCTTCTGAGCGTCTACGGTTGGTAGGACTGGGCCTGCGCTTCTAATATGCTTGGGTCATTAGGAGCGGGGAGAGCCGGCCATTCCACACGCCCAACCAATTCGTCAGTAACGATCACAATGTCGGAGCAACAGGTGCACCCCTACACTGCGCAACGCATAATTATAAAACTTCTTGCTCGTGAAGGAGTTCAAGCGGCGGAGATTGACTGCACAGTTCAAGAACCAAACATTGCCGAGAACTCGTGTGTTTGTCTGGCATAACAAGTTCTTTTAAGGAAGAACGAGAACGAGTAAAAGATCAGGAACACGATCGCCGTTCTCGGACCAGCATTACAAACGAAAACATTCGAGCGGTTCGAGACATTTTTTAAGGCGATCGGCGGATGAGAGTATCCGAAATTGCAGAACAGGTCGGAATAAGTTACGGGAGCTGTCAAGAGATCATCACGAACGACCTACAGTAAAGCGTGTGCCAGATGGCTCCCTCGCCTTTTGACCGTAGATCAGAAGTTGAGACGTTTGGAGGTCTGTAGAAGCTTACAGCAAGGTTTGTGAAAGAAGGTGACGTATTTTTGAGTCGGATTGTCACCTGCGACGGAGCGTGGGTCCACAACTACACTCCCCAGTCGGAACAAGCCAGTATGGAGTGGCGGTGGAAAGGAGGAAGGCAGCCCCATTGAAAGGCAAGACTCGACTGTCAGCTGGAAAGGTTCTCTCAACCGTTTTTTCGACCGGTGAGGCATTTCGCTCACTGATGTTTTGCATGAGCAACACACAATCAATGCGCTTACTACTGCGAACTGTTGAACGAGGTGAGGGCTGCATATCGCCACAAAAAACGAGACAACCGAATCGAGAGGACATCGTCCTCCACGACAACGCCAGGCCCCATACTGCAGCTCTAACGGTCTCAAAACTAGAAGAAATGCACTGGATTCAACTTGATCATCCTCCCTACAGCCCGGACCTATCGCCCTGCAATTTTCATTTGTTTAGGCGCTTAAAGAAGCTCTAGGGGGCAACAATTTGAAGATGACGAGGGCGTAGAGGGATTCGTGTGCAGTTAACTCCTGACGCAACCAGCTTCATTCTACGATGCTGCGATAAAACACATTCCTTCTCGCTGGGAAAAATGTATTTCTAAAGCAGGAAGCTATGCAGAAAAATAAATTAAAAAAAAAAATAAAATCCCATTTTTATTTGGTTTAGTCTCGTATTATTTAAAAGGTTCGGTAATTCATTAAAAAGACAAAGACGTGTAGTAACGGCCTTTTCGTTACGAAATAGTTCTTTTGTATGATTTTATATGGGGATATTATTAAAACAATATTTTTTATAATAACATATTATTTTTTTAAAGCAGTCACTTACTCACCGATAACATTATTAATTTTCAATGTATTGGACTTCCTGATTATAATAATTGATATCGATTATGATTTGAATTACTTATTGCAATATTTTTTTTATTTCTCAATTTACTTATTTAATTCGGTTTCTTTTTTCGGTTTGTTTTCTATTTCTACTACACTTTTACAAAGTAGTAATATTTGTCCTACAAAAAAAAGTTATTTTAATGATTATTAACTTTTTTCTCACCGGACAGCTTCCACAGGAGACTCACTTGTTTTCCACCACACCATGTATTCCAGACTCTTATCGAGCGACCTGCCGAGGCAGACGGTATTAAACTATTCTCCCCATTTATTTTATTAATAAATCTTTACAGAAATATTTTCCCCGATCCAGTATTCGAGTCGATTAGAAAATCGGACTAAATCTAATAAAATATATCGAGAATATCAGTCCGATCGTCTATAAAACTAATCGTAGTAGAACGACGTAAACCTTTAATAAATTTCGGTAAGATCGCTTTGTAGGCTCGATAATAATTTTAAGATCTGCCGTATCGAAATTCTTTGTTTTATTATCGGTACTGTACACCATTTTTCTTAATAAGTATTTCAATACTTCCGTTTACTTAAGGCGACGGGGTAAAAACAAATTCTATAAAATATTATTATACCTGCGAACATAATGTTACGGATAATAAAAGGAACAGTTACGTTTCCTACGGACCTATTTTATTTTTACTCCGACGATCTCGAATCCCAAATTTCCAATTTCGTTCAGAAGTAAGAATATATGAAAAAAATTCTTTCGGTCTTATTGTAGTCTATTCGAGATAGGAATTAGTAAAAAAATTATTTCCCCGAGGTTCTTTTTAGTTGTAATTCGAAAAAATCTGAAAATGTACAAATTTCGGTTTAAAACATGATATGAAACATCCTTATACCAATATACATTGTCGCGTGTTTGCGGCTCGATCAGGATATTGAGAGATTGAGAAATGAAAATGTTTATATAATTACAATTTATTACTTTAAGAACATAAATAAAAAAAGACAAATCGATAATAAAACAAATAATAAAAATAGTATAGAAATAACAACCACAATAATAATAATAGACAATAAAAAACATGTTACAATAATAATTAAAAGATAATAATGGCAACAGTAAAGAATAATAATATTAAATGTCAATAACTCAAATAATCATAAATTTCAATAATAATAATAATAAACAGATTACATACAAAAAAATTTAAATAATTGTCAGGATTTATTCACAGGTATATAAGTAATGAAAACCAGAATTCAGTCCCATTGACAAAAGGTAGCACGACCGCAGTCTCAACACTTTTAACCACTAGTCTTATATTAACAAAAATAATACAATAGATAAGGCAAGTATAAATAAATAACTTTTTATTTAACTTCAAACGCCTTTGCTATTCACAAATAAAACTGCCCTAATAGTTTACAAAAAAATGTAATGCTTTATCTCTTCCGCTTATAATCTTACAGTAACTCACCGAACCATTACTTGTGACGTCACCTTAATCGCGCCGACTTAGTTCAATTTGAAATTCGCTCCTTCATTGACCTCCTCGCAGAATACTCTCGCTGACAGACATCCCGTGGACCGATTCGCAGAACTCGCATCTCGCAGATCGACATCGCACACTCTTTTCGCGGAACTGATTTCTAACTGGTCTTCTCCGGAGTATTTATACTACTGACCTCTTTACCTGCCGGACCGTACCCAACTCGAAGCGCGAGAACGATCGACCGAGCCCTTTCATTCTCATGCATTCCTAGCCTGGGTCCGGTAACTCTACTCACGGAACGACATGTGTGTATTGTGTATCAGCGGGCAGTATTACAAAAGACGATTGTTAAACGGACCTGTTACTTTTACTAAAAGGGCTTCCTTTAGTCCCTTTCTGGATTCCTCCCGTTATTATATTCTACTACTGTCTTCGTAATTGGCAGGAATCCGTTACTCGGGTCGCTGTGCCGGTCTTTATACAATATTTTTCTTTATATCTCAGGAAGAATTTAACTTAGATTATGAAATTTTTGTTAGAGGTTTCCATTAGGAGCATCGATTGTATTGCTGTTTTTTTTTTTTTTTTTTTTTTTTTTTTTTAATATTTGCGAAAAGAGGTACACAAATAATGAAGGTAGGTTATTGCTTATTAGAAAATTAGTTATTTTAAATATTCAATATTACAATATTGATATAATACAAAATTAAGATTTTTTAAAACCGCTTTAAAAATCGAAATCTCACAGGCAATAGCCGAATCGATCTAAAGCGAAACTAATTAAATAATTTCAAGGAGTTGTCTTAAAATCATACCCGGATTCATCACGTTAACCTGAAGAGATCTGATTGTTCAGATAAATTTGAAGGCCAAACTGTGACTGTCGGTGTCTGTAAGAATAAAAATATATATATATAAAAAAATCACAGAAGAATCGACTGAATTTTAAACAGCTATATTTAAATGGAATCTGAAGAACGCGAAGCGACAATAATAAAAATATATAGGGTATAATAATTGTTTGAATAAAAGGGAAGGTGGAGACATCTCAAAAAGAATATACACGGCACGATTTTATGATTACAATATGTTTAGAACCCAGCATTAACTTTAATCAGTCTTTTGAAAGAGAGAGTTAGAGAGAGGTGCGGCGATCTTTAATAGCATTCTTTTTTATACTTTGAATGTCGCACCGCCGCTATACGTTCGCGTTCACTATAATACGGGTTAAATTACAGACAATAGACGGATCATCGGCTGTATTAGCATTAGCATAGCTATGCGGCTCTCGACGTAAATGGACTCTCCCCTCGCTCTTTCCCGTCGTTCCTGGAACTAAATAAACGGCAAACAGACCGAATTACGATCTTTGAGGTAATTAGCCGAGCGCTGTCGACATCAGTAACCGTTTAATGACACCACAACTAATACGAATAAATCCTTACGTCGAATACTCAGACGTGTTTACGGTTATGCGGTTCGCATACTGCAATCGAACCGCAAATATACCTTATATACACGAACGCGTTACGTTCACAAATAAATAGCGGTAGAGAGATTTTAATTTTTTCGAGCTCGATTTAAATATTTTTTACAACTGAAACCGAGTCTGTGCGTATTTTACGCTAAATCCACCGTAATATCCACGATTAATATTATTCGTCTGAAGCTTAGACATTATTTTAAGTACTCGAATTTATATTTACCTTACCATCGTTTAATTCTTAATCGCGTTATTCGGTTCGATATATCGATTAGGGGCCACAGTTACGAGCGACACCTGTATCTATATGCGGAAGATAATTAGTTAAAAAGATTTCAAAATTTTACATTACTAGTCGAATAAATTATTCGTAGGATGGATTGTAACCGGATAATTAAATGCCGATTAAACAGACGCGTTGTTCTTCCTGTGTAGACATAACGCTGCTAATCGATCGATAACTCCCGTAATTAATAAGTTATATTCCCAATAACGATGACATTTCTGTTTTCCATACAGAGAAATTTGCGGGTATTTTATTACACGGCAAGTCCTGTCGACGTGATCAAGCCGATTTCATTTCCAACGAAAGTAATTCGTTTGTTTTAAAGCGTCTTAATAAAATTGTAACCTTGTCATCATTATTAAATATTTAATTCGCTTATATATAAATTGTAAAGAATATTGTCGATTTTAATTATGCGGATGCCCCGAAAGGGCCGTTCTCAGAAAATCAGAACACGTTTACAAGGAACAAAATCGAGCTGTCATATACATAAGTATAAATCGTGTAAACTGATATTTAGATAATTAAATACGTTAAGTATCCAGACGATTACATTTATGAATGTGTAATCTTTGTAAAAGTATTACTCGCTTATTAAAGAAAAAAAGGACAATATTCATCTACAACAAATCAGATAACCGTTTTCTTGAAACTCAACACAATACTTCGGCTTACGAGAAACGGCTTATTATGTTTCAGTTGCCGTTTTAAACAAATTATCGGACCGTTTAAACATTCTTCCCTTCGATTTACTTAAAATTCAATTAAAATATTTAATTTTACAGAACAACTATTACTTTGTCGATGAATTTTAAATAATAAATATACTTTTTAAATAATAACAAATCTTTAGTTTTCTGCAGCCGATTTAACGTGTATATAAATACATGCTCATATAATTTTAATTAACGCCTTCCGAATTGTGAATTATTTTATTGTTTTATTTAATGTTTCATGTATTTGTCTTAACATTATTTCTTACGATTATATTTTAAAGAATAATTAATACGAAATTTACTACCGCATGTATTAGTTTCTTTTATTGTTTAATTTAATTAGGTTTTTTTATTTATTTTTACTTTTTTGTAGATTTATCACGATTTTCCTCGGTTCACCTAGGTAAAGCCAATAATATTTCTATTGATGGATTTTTGTATCGGAGAACTATACTAAACGTTCGTGACGTGATCTACGTTATGCATTATTATAATTTATCGATTGCAATAAAGATCTATTTCACCTGTATGAATATTTGTGTAATAGATTTGTTTCTGTGTTTTTTCTTTAAGATTTCAAGATAAACATAAGCGATATACAAAATTAAACTTATGTAGCGATTAAGCTGAATAGTATATTGTACCAGTTTTTCAGATTTTGTTTGATTTAGATACCGGTGATTGAAATTTGTTGCCAAACTACAACTTCCATTAGAGATTTGCGGGTTATTTCTAAACAAACATGACAAGAAGAACATATCTTTTAATTTTTAAAAGTATTCTATATAAACAGCGTAAAATTTATTTTTCATAAATTATTATCTTAACCTTTTTTCTAATTACATTCATTATAATGGATTACATAATTTTTTAAAATTTCTCTAAACAGAGTTAAACTGTGTTAAAATTAAAAAAAAAAAAAATACTTCCTAGGGTAGTTGTATCAATTTTTTTAATGTAAGAAAAAATCGCACCGAAATAGTCAATTTTTTAAATTTAATCTTAAAAACGTGTTTCCTATATATCACTACAACGTGTACTGTTATACGGTTGTACTTATCATCACAAGGACTTTTTTGATTATTTTCTACATAAATATATTTGTTCTACTGAAAAGTTCGGTAAAATATTAAAATTTTCTTTACATATTAAAAAATAGCTGGAAAATTAATGTTATTGAAGTGAACAATTATAAAAAAAAATTGTAGCCTAATTTAAAACTAATAAAAATATTAATAAATATAATTTGCGCTCACCGAATCAAACCATATCTGAACGTTTTCAAAACCTACCTGAAAACAAAAATACAAACAAAATGTATTATAATTAAAGTTTTAACGATTACAAAAAAAACTAAAATTATTTTATAATCATTTGAAATTTTGTATAATACACGAGTAACTTATTTATGATGTCAGGTCATCTTAATTCCAATATTAATTGAAAACGCATCGCGCTAATAAACTAAATATTATCGTTATATCGACTAATATTGCAATAATATACACTAAGTATTTATTTTTTATTGATGTATCTATATTTTTGAAAATCTTCAAAGCAAAAAATAAAATATATAAAGTACGAGAACCCTTAAATAAGTTCAACAGTTAAACGTAGGAAAATGAAATTTAGCAAACGATCCTGGCTCGAAACAATATATTTTTGGTATGAGATCGCTACACCCATAACACCGGTTTAAACGTTTTAAATGAAATAACAGAATTACGATCCGTTATTTTAAAGAACATTGAAAAACAAAACTGTCGATGGGGGCTATAACAACCCGAAGCAAAACGGTAGTTACATAATTTTTCAACAACTAGTTTTAAAAGAGACTTCTTCAGCGACATCCCGACGGGAAATGTTGGTCAAACTTAAGAAATTGATGCAGGACATCAAAATAAACAAAATTGTTCATTTCGCTCGCTTTATTTTTACTCTGTTTTATGAAAATTTGTATCTTAAGAAAGGATGAGATATTTTTTTTAAAATTCTGTGTACATGTACCCGACAATATTCTATAAAAAAGTAAGTTTGGACATTCTACCGATGAAAATTTCAAAACGGGGCCCGTTTAAATTATTCGACCGTTAATAGCTTCGAAAATATTAGTTTGACTAATAAAAACGTATTTTATCATATAAAATAATAAACCTTGAATCGTGAAGAAACTTATACCGCATTCGTTCAAATCGATCAATAAATTACCGAGATATGACTGAAATTGCTTAAAATGGATTTCAAAAATTATGCTCTCTACCGTTTAAAGCCCGTTATAATTTTAATAATAATAGAAATTATTATATGTTACTTTTAATTCGATTAGTGAAGGAAGTAAAAACGGGGACAAAATTGTGCCTGACCTATTCCATAACCGTAGCTCATTTTAACAATTTCAGCCATATCTCAACTGTTTATTAACCGATTTAAACAAACGGGTATCATTTTCTTCAAAAAAATTTAAGGCGTAACATTTTATCTAAAGGTAATTCTAGAAAAGTAATATTAAGAAAATATTAACGATTAAATGATTTAAACGCCGTCATATTGGATATCAAACGGAAGATATTAAGATATTGTTTTGCAACGTGTACACTGAATCTCATTAAAACTCTCGATCCTTTTTAACGATATAAATAATAAAAACTCATAGAATGACGGATAGGAGGAAAACGAATAAAAAAGAGAGAGGGCATTTGTCCGCGTGAAGTTTTTATTTATTTTGACGTCATGAACCGATGTCTTAAATTTTGCCAACGTCTCCCGGGACAGGGACATCTCGGTGTACAATTATTATTAACCGACCGATAATGTGACACGTTTTATAATATAAGCTTCCGAATACGTCTTTATTATATACGTCTATTCGGTTACTACAATTAATTATCATGTCTGCGAATAGTTCACCTCAAGTAGAGTTCGCGCTGAATTAACTAGTTCCATAGCCAAATTAAATTACTAAAATATAAAACGGAACTGCCGAGCGTAAACGTTCGGCAATGTTTACACGGTGTATATTAGGAGACATTGTAAGCAATTTCCAAGAGCGCTACGTAAAGGTACTTTCATTACATCCAGGGGGTTTTAAATTATTTAATTTTTTTTTTACTAACAAACGTTAAACTAAAGCCGGGAGTAAAACGTCAATGAATGAAGCATCAAACGCGTAACCGTTTAGTCAGACTGGAAACAATGGCTGACGTTGACTTAGGTGTTGGTCGCGATGTTAGTATTGTGAAGACCAGGTGGTAGGATTTAAACCCACCGGGTTGGTCTAGTGGTGAACGCGTCTTCCCAAATCAGCTGATTTGGAAGTCGAGAGTTCCAGCGTACAAGTCCTAGCAAAGCCAGTTATTTTTACACGGATTTGAATACTAGATCGTGGATACCGGTGTTCTTTGGCGCTCGGGTTTCAATTAACCGCACATATCAGGAACGGTCGAACTGAGAATGTACAAGATTACACTTTCATTTACACTCATACATATCATCCTCTGAAGTATTATCTAAACGGTAGTTACCGGAGGCTAAACAGGAAAAAGAAAAAGGTGTTAAGATTCAACGTCGGCCTAACGACAGAAACTTCCCGTCCGTTGGACATCTCTTTTTAACTGCGTAATATATAACAGCTTCCATCATTAAACGAAATTTTTTTAAAAATTCTATCATAATCTCGTTTGAAGTGATATGGAGGAATCTTAATGAAAATTTTCAAAAAAAAATTGTAAAATTAGTTGGAATTAACCGATTTTTATTTTCTTCGTTAAGATCGATCGACAAAAATCGTATCGAATTAAGACGGGTGTAAATAATATTTTATTATTAAAAAAATTTAAGAACCCTGTCGTCATCGGTGACGCCGTATTCGTTAACTTAATTGATTTAATAAGAAAATACGGAATTTTCCGTTTTAAGTAATATATTACTCTGCTGAGTTACAAAGTAATCAGATAGGTTATATTTTCTTGTTCGTGCAATATTTTATTCAGATAAAGAATAAAATAATTAAACGCAATACTTATAACATGTAAAACAAATGTATATATGCTAGTTTTACTTTCGACATTACAATTTAATAAAACGGTTTATGCGTGTATGTGCCCTTGTGCGCGTGTAGAAACACGCTTAAATGAAAAGTTTCTAATTATTGCATTTTACATTATTAACATGCAATTCTAATATTATGGATAAGAAATAAAAAAAAGAAGTAAAGAATGCACATTTAGACTGTACAGTGGTGTACATTTTATCGTTTTATAACGAAAACAATCGTACATCGAGCGTATTTTCTTTCTTCTAAAAGCATAAAAATAATAATAAATTAATTATTTCATACTTTTTTATCGTAAAAACATCGGCGATACTATTGATGTTAATTTGTGTTTTATATTGTACACTATTCCATGTTGTATGTTGTACTTATTCCACTATCAGTGGAAGAAGTGTTAGGAGAAGACCAATTTGGTTTCAGGAAAAGTATAGGGACAAGGGAAGCAATTTTAGGCCTCAGATTAATAGTAGAAGGAATATTAAAGAAAAACAAACCGAAATACTTGGCGTTTATAGACCTAGAAAAGGCATTCGATAACGTAGACTGGAATAAAATGTTCAGCATTTAAAAAAAAATTAGGGTTCAAATACAGAGATAGAAGAACAATTGCTAACATGTACAGGAACCAAACAGCAACAGTAACAATCGAAGAATATAAGAAAGAAGCCGTAATAAGAAAGGGAGTCCGACAAGGATGTTCCCTATCTCCGTTACTTTTTAATCTTTAGATGGAACTAGCAGTTAATGATGTTAAAGAACAATTTAGATTCAGAGTAACAGTACAAGGTGAAAAGATAAAGATGCTACGATTTGCTGATGATATAGTAATTCTAGCCGAGAGTAAAAAGGATTTAGAAGAAACAATGAACGGCATAGATGAAGTCCTACGCAAGAACTATCGCATGAAAATAAACAAGAACAAAACAAAAGTAATGAAATGAAGTAGAAATAACAAAGATGGACCACTGAATGTGAAAATAGGAGGATAAAAGATTATGGAGGTAGAAGAATTTTGTTATTTGGGAAGTAGAATTACTAAAGATGAACGAAGCAGGAGCGATATAAAATGCCGAATAGCACAAGCTAAACGAGCCTTCAGTAAGAAATATAATTTGTTTACATCAAAAATTAATTTAAATGTCAGGAAAAGATTTTTGAAAGTGTATGTTTGGAGTGTCGCTTTATATGGAAGTGAAACTTGGACGATCGGAGTATCTGAGAACAAAAGATTAGACGCTTTTGAAATGCGGTGCTATAGGAGAATGTTAAAAATCAGACGGGTGGATAAAGTGACAAATGAAGAGGTATTGCGGCAAATAGATGAAGAAAGAAGCATTTGGAAAAATATAGTCAAAAGAAGAGACAGACTTATAGGCCACATACTAAGGCATCCTGGAATAGTCGCTTTAATATTGGAAGGACAGGTAGAAGGAAAAAATTGTGTAGGCAGGCCACGTTTGGAATATGTAAAACAAATTGTTAGGGATGTAGGATGTAGAGGGTATACTGAAATGAAACGACTAGCACTTGAATCTTGGAGAATCTTGGGAATCTTGGAGAGCTGCATCAAACCAGTCAAATGACTGAAGACAAAAAAAAAACTATTACATCGTTAAAGGCTTATTTGAAAAAAAGTTAAATTTTTATAAATATTTTCCTGAAGTACTACAATATAAACGGCTTCAGAAAATCCTAACACTGGTCTATTACATGTCTAGAAGAACGATGCGGGTCTAAATCGGTCCAGCTAAAGTTTTCCATTTTTTCTCTAACGTAGTTACCATTTTAGACTACCATTCGTTTTCCTTCTAACACAGGTAAATGTCGTCATATTCATTGGAATTTAGTATACCTGTTTAATTACGTTTATGTGATCTGTATAAAACTTCCTACAGTATGCATTAATAACGTTTTTTTTATAGTATAGTGATAAAGTTTTCCGAGTTATATTTGTATAGCTTTTTCTTTTGTAATATTTTTTTTTAATATATTAATTATAATCGAGGTGATTAGTCTCCTTTTTTAAGTGACTTTTTACGTTAAAACGGTTAAGGTTTAATTGCGATACTTTGTTTGATAAAATATTATACATATAAATATAATATAAATTACAATTTTATAATTTATATTATAAATTTATAATATAAATATAAATTTTATCAAATAAAGCTATAATCGGTTAATATAAAAATGTCAAAAATAATTTTTTTAAAATTTCACGAACGTTTTCGGCTATTCATGTCACCGTCACGTATAATATTTTTAAAATTAATAAAATATTGTTAGAATATTTAAAAGGTAAATTTCTAACCTCTGGTAAAAAAAAATCAGTTAACTGTGATTTCATATTTTGACCGATTTTAAATTCTTATGTATTGATTATGGCGTTCGAGAGTTTTTTTTCGATTAGAAAACAAGTATTAAGTTTTTTTTTATATTAAGATCATTTATTTCGTAAAATATTTATTCAAGAATGTGAAATAATAGAATTTAATATTTGCAGCATCTATGTAAAATATAATTTTTACATAGATCCCGTTTATCAGCTTATAATTTAATAGTTATAAAATATATTTAGGCTGAATATTAAAAATATACGTAAAAATACTTCTAAAAATGAACCCTTTTTTCATAAGAAACATCTCATAAAGTTTTTTGTAATTTTATCGCAGGATGTCTTGAAGTTTTGAAATTAAACGCTCAGACGGATAGTTTTTCAGAATCGGCTCCTCTGTGAGTAAAACGTTTCTTACTTCTCCACGCTTATTTTACCACAGGTTCGTTCACGGCTACTTCTCCAGAAAAAAGGGACCAAGAGATCTGTCCTGGTTATAATTTGGTCGGGATCGACATATCTGTGTCTATGATCGCTGATATTTCATTTGCGACGGTCGCACAATAAATCACGTCTCCGAATCTCTCCTAAAATACAATTAAGCTTACGTACGACCGGAACGCTTACTAACTTTCTGGTTATGAATACGGTATTTCATATTAACGATCTAAATTTGAATTAGTTTGTATGTCATATCGTAGAGTTATACACGTCATATCGTATTAGTTGTACGTTATATCGTAGAAAAAGCAAAAAGGTAAAAATTGCATAAATTTTCCGGCTTTGACGCTAGATATTTTATAACTATTAAATCGCAATAAATGAAAATTAACATCGGTTGAAATACGTCTATTTGCTGCTTTTGGTGAAGGGGCGATTTTTTCAAGTTTTTTCACAGCAACCATTATTTGTTATTAAAGAGAAGACATCTTATTTAATTTAAAATTTGGATGAAAACGCCGATACGAGATATAAGTAACAATTGTAATTTTACCCTCCCCACTCTTAAAAGAATTACGATAAAATTTGTAAGAAAATACAGCTTTCATTTAAATTCGTAATACCCCACCCGATAGACGAATTTTTACAAAACTTTTAACATCAACAATACCCCTTCTATATATATAATCTTTGTTTTACGGGATCACACTCGACGTGATGTTGAATTAAAAAAAAATATATTTGATGATTTTACAAGCAAAAGTAATACTTTCTATTGTATTCTACAATAGCCGGAAAAATAGAAAATAGTAACCGGTAATAAAAAATAGCAACCAATTATATTAATTCCTTTTTAAATATTTAGTTAAAAAGTAAATGTTTCTAAATCAGAAACAAGAATATATTTCCTTAAATTAATTTTTTTTTAATTTAATTTTGCGGGCTTAATTTTAATTATGAGAATATTTTATTTAGATGGGAAATAATAATAATAAATTGCACTGATTACGTCAGGAACGGCTAGGTATAAAAATGTAATTACCCAACATTTTCCACGAAAGGAGAGTCCGGGGAAAAGTTACTTAGATTAAGATCACAACAGAAAATTCAATAAATGAAAAAGAGAAGAGGATAAGCATATGTACACATATAAAAATAATGATTTTATGTAATAATAGTCACCGGTATAGAATAAAGTAACAATTTTGTAGGCGTTAATTTGACTGAAAAATTTGACTGACGAACATTACTAGGGGTAGTAACGTTAAACAAAAATTAAGAAGGTTTTAAATTATTTAATTCATATTTTAAACTTATCGACAGAAAAAATACGAATTGCAAAAGAAATTCATTCGATATAATCTTTAATTAATTCGTCTGAATAGTTTTAAACGTTACGTAATTTATACAGTTTTTTAAGCGGGAAATATTTAAAAGGAAATACTCTCTTCGTTAATGACGAACTATTCGATTAGCGAATTAATACAATGTGAAAAAGCTTGAAAAAATACCCGACTCTGATACTAAGGTAAGAGTTTTATTCAGCAAAACTCAGATAGGAGCTTCGGCTAACAATTAGTTTTTGATATAATACCGGTCTCGAAAGCGAATTTTGAAAGAAATTTTGTAAAGCTGCATTTCTGCATGTCGATCGACGCGTCGAGAATGTCCTAGCAACGATGTCGTGCTACTTGTTTTCAACGTTATGAGTTATTAAATTATTTCACAGGTGAAAGACTAGCTGATCGTAATTGATTTTTCTACGGATGTATTATAACGTTTGAATTACGCGGCTGGAATCTGTGAGGGTCATTATGAAACAGATTTTCATTACGATGCAGGTGTTCAACCGATCAAAAGGCTAGTCTTTTCAACCGTTGATCGATCCGAAGCGGGTGTTGTTTAATTTATTGGGTGTTTTTTTACTACGATTTTAATCCTATTCAGTAGTTGGCAAGCAGAGGTCAATTTGAAAGTACACCGATAGGCAACTAAGTTTCTATACTTCACCGGAAAAAATGTCTTTAACATCGATCGATATTAAAGAAAAGGCAGAACTTACGACTAATAACCTATC
The DNA here is from genome assembly GCF_047948215.1 of Lycorma delicatula. Lineage (NCBI taxonomy): Eukaryota > Metazoa > Arthropoda > Insecta > Hemiptera > Fulgoridae > Lycorma > Lycorma delicatula. The sequence goes on along the minus strand of NC_134461.1, from coordinate 133,800,245 downwards.
GCCACAGAAATATACTTTTTGAATAAAAATTCCGTAAATAATATATTCTATTGTCGAGTTAAATACACGATCCCAATATTTTCTCAACCGTAGAAAAAATACGTTATGGAAGTCTCTACAGTGGTCATTAATGCACTTTTGCGAGGTTTACTTGTGCATTAATGGCTACCGTTGTAAGCTCGTTGCACAATGTACTGTGTTTTGATATATGGAGTTCACATAACAAACATCCCAAGACCGATAACTTCGCGGAAGGGTGAAATAACAAAGTAAAAAAGGCACTTATTGTATCAATAAGACATTTAAGGGGGGAACTCGCATAACGATTTACTCTATAAAAAAAGTAACCTAATTTGGAAAGGAGAAAAAGCGAACGTATCTAAATCTAAATTTGGAAGAGCGAATCGAGTAATATTATTATAGTATTAATAAAATAACTGTATTAAAAACGTTTAACAAGTTTAGCTTTTACTACTAACTACGATAACGTAAATAAAATTTAAAACAAATAACATTTTATAAATTATGATTTTTTTTTCTAATTATTATCTATTTGTGCAATTTTAAAGTAAAAACAATAAACGGATGTATCCATTCTATCCTCACCTCTTGCTAATTACATGAGCAGCACCTCTATAGCGTTGAATGCAATTACATACGAGTACGTAATGTCACAATATTGGAAGAAAACAGCCGCACAGAAATGCTTGTTTTGACAGCAAAACATAAAGTACGGCAACATGACGTCGTAATGCCGGACTCATACCCGGTGTACGCACTCACACCCGGGGGTTTGCACGATACCGAAACTTAAATTGCACGGGTCCGATGAATGATAAAGAATGAACTATTTTACCTTATTTCATTCTATTTTGGAGTATAGATTAAAGATTTGGAGGGACTTCATCGGCAAGGACTGCATTCCTAATTTAAAAGAAAGCTGCAAGAGTTATCAGTGATATCTGCACCGATAGCATTTGTAGATCTTTATATACTATATGATAACTTAATTGTCTTTAAAAATAATATCGACAGTGAAAAACCTAATTTGAGTTCACGGGCATAACATTTGAAATTGGAACTCTTATATCCCTGTTTTAGACTACTTAACAATTAATAAAAACTTCTCCAAAAGATCTATTTCCTTTTTAAAGAATTATATTCCAACGGTTAATATCTAAAGCCTTGTATGACATAAACGGATTTATTACCTGCTCTTCGTGATGATCTGGTTAAAATTAGTTTGTTTTATTGTTATAATTTTTTTTTTATTATCGTAATATTTCATATTTTTAGTAGTATCATAATTGATCTTGTGTGTTATTTTCTTCCCAAAGTACAAATGTCAGAGTGACAATGCTAGGAAGGACAGAAAATAAATTCAAATCAATTATTTTGTTTTTAGTTGTAATATTATTTTATTTCATTATATATCTCCTGTGTTTTAAGTATAAAATACGTGTAATAAGTCTTACACTTATATGTCAAATAAGATTTGTTTGATCTCGGTAAGTATGGTGGTAAAAGCACCACGTGATAACGTGAATTGTAAATTTTGTGATTGTTTTTTCCGACGTCAATCGTAATAACGGTAAAATTAAATTCGTAAAGATAATGAATCGGAACTTAAAACTAAATTAATAAAAAAAATATAAAATATACCCTTCATTCCTGCCAGTTCCGTACCGGTCGTTTAAATTTCAATATAGCTGCTCGACCGTACATTTCTAAATTTGATTTACACATTTTAAAATTTGTCTCCCTCAACAGAAAGAAACCTTTTACACTTCCTTTTACGCGTTGAAGTCCTGTTTACCTAATCGTTATAATAATTCGCCACTCACCGATTCGTTTTAAAAATCTCTTCGATTCGTACTTCACCCGCTTAATATAAAAGATTTTTTTTAATAAAAATTTTCAAAATCTTTTATCGCTTTTCTATCCGGTTTTTTCCTATTTCCCGTGTTTAAAGGATAGAACATTTATTTTCAACATAAATACGCTTCATTTTTAAAACGTTATTTTAATTTTTTCCTCGCATTGTTTGTAATTTCTTAATTTACGGTTAACGTAAGAAAATTATTCGGGTGGAATAATTCGTCATTAATTGCAAGACACTTGTCAAAAGACTGCTTTTCACGTCCTTCATTTCACCCTTATTTAATTTCAAATTAAATTTCTTTTTTAATATGAAATGCACGCATTTCTGTTATTCGTCGTTTTCAATTCCTGTTAAAAAAACTACAATCGATTAATCCTGATCGTTAATCGTCGTTCGGTCTCAAAATTTTCTTTTAAATCCTTTATTATATCTTCTAGATGTGAAGTGAAAAGTTATGGGACGGACTCCTTTTTATACGACAGAATTTTATAACATTTTTTTTTCATAAGACAAAAAAAAATGACAGGGTTTTCCTAACACAAGACAGGAAAAGACAGTATTTTTAATTAATTTTTCTATTTTTAGTCCTGTTTTCTTTAAAATTCAGAAAAATTTATTTCATTTTACGTAATCGGAAGTTTTTTTGAGATCTGTCAGTATCAATCGGGTAGATCTTTGTATATTTCTAGCCTGTTTTTTTAACATATATCTCCAAATTTTTAAATTACAAATCGGAAATTTTTATGTTCTAACGAATATCCTTTAGGACAAAACATAACAAAAAAATAAAAACGTTTCGATATTTCAGAATTATTATCCCTTAATTAGGGTAAACAAAATATTTTAAAAATTTTATGTAGACACATATATATCCTTTTATGGATGATACGGCCTTATCGTGTTTATAACAGCAGTTATGTTGTAATTATAACAGAAACTACAATTCATGTTACTATAACCGGTAAAACTATTTCTGTACTAAGACTAAGTCACTGACAGCAGTCTTAATAACAAAAAGCTTGAATTCATAAATAAAATAAACTTACGCGCGCATAACCTTCGGATTATAAGCGAAACCGTTAGATAAAATCAATCTGTAAAAAGTTGTATCGAGCGTAAATAGTGTATAAATGCGTTTAAATTTAAGCATTAAAACAGTTTCACTATGTATCTTATGCGTTCGACTTCGAGGTTGTTTTGTAATTTGTTGAGTGAACGTCGCGTCGTTAGGTTACGTTAAAACACTGACTGAAAGGAGAGATTTGTCCATCCTGTTGTATTATATAGAATACTTAAGACTACTATATATATATACTAGGAGGGTCAAGAGGTCAAACAATTATTCAAGAGAGTTAACCGAGGACAATAGTAACAAGAGATCATGGATAGCCGATTCAGGCTACTGTTGACATACGAACATAAACGCTCACAAATACTTGATGCATACTTAAACGTACACAAATGTTTATTACCGGCATTATATTCATTCGGATAAAACTATTTTATTTAAATCCTGAATTATCTTGTGTTCTTCCGGATACTAAACCGTTACGAGATGGAAACCCTCAGGCAAAATTAAAAAAAAACATTATTATTTTGTTTTTAATTAAATCATTTTCCATAAAATATATCTGTAACTTGTACAGAGCAGTATTTAACGAGATGATTGAAGAAATCCCGTTTTTAAATTTCAAAAGTATTTTTAGAAAGTAATTTAACTTTATTTTTAATTTTCGTTAAAATTCATTCACGTTTAATAGATCAGAATAAACCCTTGAATGAATTTATAAAATTTCCGTTTACCATTAAAACACTTCTCTAAAAAGAAAACTTTTTCCCGATATTATTTAACAGAAGGCGATTCGAAATGTTGTCGGCCTGAAAAGAAATCAATAGATTTATTTAAAAAAATTTTTCAACGTAGTTACATTGCAATACCATGCAACTAGACTAACGATTTTTCCCGTTTTTTAATAACCTTAGTGTAAAACGATTTGTCCAACTCTGCAAAATAAGTTGTTGTCTCAGCTTTGACCTCATCATTTAAAGAAAATATTCGTCCAGATAGCCATTTTTTCAGGTTTCGGGAAGAGAAAGTAATCGGAGGGATTCAAATCCGGCGAACACAGCGCATGAGAAAGCGTAGATCACGGAGTTTTGCAGAAACAACCCTAGATGTGCAGGCGCATCATCGCGATGAAAGGGCACCTCCTTTCCCTCTAGATGTGGACGTTTACGCTGAATAGCACCCTTAAATCGGTCCACTAATGAAGCGTAATACTACCCGGTGATGGACCTACCTTTTTCCTCTTTTAGGTGATCTATGAGTACCGCACCACGAGAATTCCAAAAACCGTAGCCGTGACTGCAGATGGAACCGTTTTCGTTTCCTCGGCACACTTTCACTCCACTCACGTTTTTGAATGCTCTTTGGTCACTGAGGCGGCGTAATGATGAATCCGTGTTTCATCTAAAATGAAACTAACGAAATAGAATTTAAATAAGTTTCAACATCCAGAAAAGCATTATGTCGGTTCGATTTTGGTCGATTGTTAACAAACGCGCCACCCATCGAACGGAAAACATTTACATACCAAAAATATCAATAAACTGTAGTAGATCTATCGAAATGTTTACAAATTCACAAGCTCGCGTAACTTCAGTCGGCAACAATTTAATACAAAATTATGGATATTTGTGACGATTTTGTCGGTCGTAGCGGTTCTTGGGCGTCCCGAGCGTTTATCATTTTGATTTGCTGCTTTTAAATTCTGCAACCCACATTTTTACCACGTTTACATTTTTTTTTGAAAACGAAGGAGAGGATAATTAAAATATGGAATTTTAAAGTGGAATCTAACTTTTTTTTTATATGTATGTCGAGATTAAACCTTTTAAAACAACGTACATAATAACAGTTTGAACTTCAATGTTATCTATTTGTCAGAAAATGTCAAGTTTTTGTTGCTTTACCCGATGCGTCATTTAGACTCCACACCAAGCCGTCTAAAGGATCATAATTGACAAATATCAGTCACTTGGTCAGACTTGCTTCGTCTCTGTCAGGCCAGGAACTTTTGGATCTATTTTTTGTGTTTGTGTGCATATATATACACACAAACACACATCGACAGAAATCTCATAAACATGATAAACTTCGAAGAACCTTTTCTTGATTTTTGAGTACGATAAAAATATTTCGTTCACATGGTTGAAATTTCCGCCATTTTTCAGTATGACAGCAAACATTAATTTTTTTTATTGGAAACCCCTTTCAACTATTAAAATATTTTCAGTTACAACACACAGTACAACGATATTTTTATTTTTGGACATTTTTCCCTAAACGGAACAGATTATTAAGAGCTACACTTCTTCTCCAGTTACACCTATCGACGTACGTTCTCTCCCTATAAGTTAAATCTTTAAGTTTTGCAAATTTTTCTTAAATTTTATTGTTTAAACGAAGATTTATTTTTGTCATATTTTATTATTTTGGTTAGCTTTTAAAAAGTGTTCGCTTTTTCGTTTAATAGTTTAGTAAAACTAGATCATTGGCTCAAATTTTTATTAATCTCATTCTATTAAATAATGCAATAAATAATTAAGTAGAAAATAAAAATAATAAAACGTTATCTTTTCTTTTTTTTTTCAATTTACGAAAATATTTTTTTCTTTTTCGTTAAGAAAAAGCTAGCATCAACAGCTACGGTCTTTAGCCCGGTGGAAAAATATAGCGTACGATAAGATGCCACGCCTCATCGAGATTCGAACATGGGATCTTCGCACGAAATGCCGAGACGCTACCTATTCAGTCACGGAGGTAGACAATTAAATTATTAATGTAATGAAATTAACAAATTATTCATTTCAATTTATGAGAACAAATATTAAATTATAGACAATAACAAGGACAAAAGTATTTTATTATAATGCAAGAAAAATAAATAATAGTATTACTTCAACAAAAAAAAAAAATAACATTTTTTAAAAATCAATATAATATTGACAAGTAGTTTAATATTATTAGACGATTAAAATTTATAAAAATAAATTACAACAATCCGTAAAAATCTAGGCAATTCTCAATTTTCGAAAAATTTGCTACAAAATAGATGTGTTACGTATTATTATAGTACGTATTAATACACCGTATCCAACTGTACAAAATCATGATTGTACATGAGTTTGTAGTTTCCATGCAGTAAGAGATTAAAGTTTGTAGTTTTTTGAGACTTTCGAAATTCCATACTTACCTTCTCATCAAGATTCGAGAAAGGTAATAATAATAATTCTGTGTTGAAAATTATAGGATGAAAACTTCTAGAAAAGGGAAAATAAATTTTTTTCAATTTAAACTTTTTCCGCGTTATTTAACTCAAGAGTCTATTAGGGTCCAAAATTTTCAAACTGCAGTTTTATGCCTTCGAACGCTTTTAGTTTACTCCGATACGTCCGTAAGTAGTATACAAATCTAGGGCTTGTAATTCGTTAGTATCTGAAGGAAACATCACGGCAACACATACTTGAGACGGTTAAACAAATTCGTTAATCGGTAACAAACCGGTCCAATTTTGATTCACGCTCGCTCTACTTCCGATTAATTTTAAGGACGTGCAACCGGGCTTCTTTCTGGAAGAACTTTGAAGCACTCTTTTAATATGAGTTTATCGATCTCATTTCACGGTTTCCTTGTACGTCCCTTTCTCTTCATTCTGTTTTCACTACCAAACATTTTTCATTCTTCTACGCGGTACATTAGCGGGTTATCACGTGTTATCAGTGGGTTTCAGCCGGACACCCGCTAGATCCCATCTACTAATATAAAAATCCATATATGTCTCTAGATGTTGTGTACTTGGTATTTTCTCGGTTTCACGGACCTAAGAATCAATTACGAAACTGATTTCTATGCAAAGCGTCCGGCTGAATGGATGAAGGGTTTATGCTGTTTTTTGGAATGCTATGCTTTTTCGTCTTGATTAAACACAGGTAGAAATCTTTGAAAGTTATTTTTTCAAGTAGTCGTTCTCGAAAACAATATAGCCTACTAACTTACAACGTATTAAATACTATATTATATTATAATTACTGTACACCTTAGCGGTAAATAATTATAAACTTTTTTTTTAAATATCTCTTTATAATGTCTGGCAATAAGGGCTATCAAATTTTTGTCGCTTTTGCTTTCCACTTCTTCCTTTATGTCAAATTTTAAAGCTAGCGCTGCTTCTTTACGAGTAAGAGTTTATAAATGCGCAAGAATTTCACGATCTTATGTATAACCAGGCTTTTCAGACATATCTAAGAAAACTTTCATTAGAAATGCCGGTGCCTGCGTGTTTGCGCGTGCAAAAATACATCAACCGTTGTAAAGGTGTAGACAGATAACAAAGTAAGCAATCGTCATCACTAAAACACTTCTTTTTATAATACCGTTCGAGAGAGAGGGGAAAAAAGGTAAAATAAAAGCCTGAAATTGGTAATTGACTATTATTATGTCTGCTTGCATCGATCGAAAGCAATAAAGTAAAAAAAAGACACAATATAATATAAAAGAATGTCAACGACCTTAATTTTCAGCAACATGATGGAATTAAACTTTTTTCTTTTTTTTCTATTGATAGCTCTCGATATTTAATCTATAATCGATTGAAATGAGTGTGCATTACTATGCATAACCGTTTCGATACAAGGATGTAGATATAAAAGCATAAGCAATAAAGAAAATTTTTTAATTAGTTGAAAGTATATAATTAAAAATTTTTGTATATATATATATATATATATATAGATAAAATACACACACATAATTTGTGTTGTGTTAAATTATCTATACCTATGATCTAATATTAAGAAAAGAAAGAACTGAAAAGAAGAAAAATATACTGCCGCTTTTTTCTTCTCAATAATTTATGATGTTGCCGTTTTAATTAAAGAATAATGTGGTACAAAAGTACAAAAAGAAAAAAACTTCTTTTGATAGCCTTCCAAAGTAAAATTAACTATATCAAGAATAAGTTATATTATGAAGAAAAACTGTGTCTAATACTTGTATAAATAATCAGCGATATTTTTCGGATAAATTAACCGTTGAAGAACTAACTATTTTGTCAAATTAAGAAATTCAATTATATAATTTCAACTAAATATTTGGGCAATTTATTTATTTTATATGTTTAATCGCAGACAAATTGACCAGAATTTCGATGGTTTTTAAAAAACCAATATTAATTTTAATTAAAAATTATGCGAAAGTCGAAAACTCGTTTTTAATCATACATTAAAATGTTTCAATTAAAAAAAAATTAATTAAATTACATAATTATTTTATAGTACTGTAATTACATAATACTGCGTAATTATTTTATAACTACACTCGCAGCTTTTAAATAACTCATATATTAGCAATTTCATTAATTCGTACCAAGGCAAGTAAAAATTGCATTATTTTTCGAGGGGTGAAAGAATTTTCTTCTTAATACAAGAAAACGTTATAAATTTGCACTTAAAATGAGTGTAAGTTATTTAACACGAAGTAAAAAACGTCAGTTTCCTAGAAGACCGGAGAGGAAGACAAACTTCAGTCGTTTGGCCATCGCGAATTTTGAAACCGGAGGATTTTTTTCTTTTGGGGTTACGTAAAATACATCGTATATCAAGATAGACTCCAGTCACTGGAATACCTGCACCAAAAAATATCAGCAGTCCTTGAACGATTTCCTACAGTCAAGTTCGTCAGAATGTGGAACGAGGTGGATTATCGGTTTGACGTTTACAGGGCTGTAAACGGCACTTGTATCGAGTTACATTACGAGATATGAAAGCTTTAGACTTTGTACTTTCACGCAATAAAACTCACACGTTTGTAATTATAAATATAAATTTAATTCAAAAGCACGGAGTTCTTTTTGAAATACGCAGTACTTTTTTTACTCCTGTAAATGTTATAGTGGCTGTAAAGTTAAAAATTACATTAACTAAATGTAACATTATTTTACAGACGAATTTAAAAATAATAAAAAATATTCGATCTCCACTTTTATTAAAATAAAATTCTGTTATAATACTGTTCTTGGTAGACTCGAAAATAAGCACAAATATTTTCAAATTTTTCACGTCTACGGATTTGAACACACGTCGGGTGTAAAATCGCCAGGTTCGACACATTTTTTTAACCGTGTCGTTAAAATAGCTGAAACATTCCGCCGTTTATTTTCTGATCCGCCTGGTATAGAATACTTTCCTAATTTTAAAACGACTATTCAGGTAATTTGATTCGTATCATATTTGGGTTTTTTGTAACCGTACATACTTTTGGCGACGACAGATATTATATCAATTTCACATGTTTTTACAGCGTCACCAGAAAAAGGAAGTAAATGTGCGATAGATTTGTTAAATTTACAATAAAATCTTTTATTTTAAAATGTTTAACTCTGCCAAAAAATAATACAAAAATTTCATTCGTGGCAAAATTAGATTTTGTGGTCGAACGTGTGAGGGTTTCCATTAAAAATAATTCACGAATTCTTAAAGATCGGATAATTATTTGGGAAGCGATTATCTAAGTTCACCGAGAGGATTTATTATTATTCGTTACAATAATTTTATAATAATGCGATTTTGAATAGGTTTTTGATATAAATGCGCTGAATATATAAGAGTAAAACACACACAAAAGAAAACATACAGTAAAGGCAGGGAATTATGTTCAACTGTCATCCTGTACTTACAATGAGCAATGTTTGTGTTGTCTTTATGCAGGCGCAAACACACACATACACACACACACAAAGAGAGAGAGAGAGTGAGAGAGTGAGATACACACTGGATATGGAGTAAGTCATGAAATTGTAATGATGACTCTGATGATGTTCATTACCATTGTTATTATAGAAACCTTTTCTTCAATTTTTTGTATTAGAATAGAACTAATGGTAGTCTGTCTTTTGATATGTTTTTTCTCGCCCGAGTTCCATTCGAGTTGTATTCGAAAACCAGTTTATTGTGGTCATCCGTACTCTGTAATCGATCAGATGAGATGAAATCAGACGGTCTCAACCTCTTTTCTCGTTCTGTTTCTTTTGCCGACCGCAAAATTGGATCCATTCATAGACAAATAAAAAGAAACCGAAAAGTTATTCAGATCGGTAGATAAACAAACACATCCGTCTGCTAATATTTTTTTTCACTTTTTACAGAAAAAACTTAAATTACTTATACCCGTATAAATTACAATAAAACCCGTAAAAATAAAATTCTGTTTTTACTTTTATAATAAACATAAACTAATAAATTATATAAACCGGTTATTCGGGATTGTAAAATCGTTGGCTAGGTCAGGATTTTTTTTTTCATTAATTAAATATTAATTACGATACTAATTCAGAAGGTCCACGGTTTGATCCCTTTATCCGCTTAACTATTAAGATTCGGTTACGATATTTGATAAGATATAATTTGAATCGGATGTAATACGGTATAATTTAGTAAAATGCGCTTTTTATTAATAATAATAATAATAATAATAATGAAAGATATTTTATTTTTACCGAATACATATCACATACAATACAATTAAACGGATTTGATCATTCAATTCAAACTCACGGTCGTTCCACCGAAGAAGCGGCAACAATATTATAAAAAATGAAAATCCGAAAGAAAAGGATAAACAATAAAAATAAGTAAATGAGATAACAAAAATAAGTAAATATAAACCTTTATTACATACAATAACATTAACTAAATTAATAAATAAATGTTTATCTATAAAATTCTATCTACATTGCCAGGTCTCTTTTCATTACCGACGTGTGACGAACAAATCATCCATTAAAGGCATAAAAAAAATTGACTTACGTCAGTTGACTTATTATTGACTTTTTGTTTAATAATAATCAAAAAGATAAATACATAAATAAATAAGTGAAAATAACTAACAGCGATTTTCTTGAATTATAATGCATCTGTTTAACCTGACTTCTTTAAATTAGACGCTTAAAACAACCAAATTTTTATCAAATGAGAATAGAAACCAATTTTACATCCGAATAAATAAAACAAACGAATCAAATATGGAAATAAAATTTAAGCATTATTATAATAACGGTATAAAATTAATCGGTAAATCGCATTCTTCGATTTTACTTTATTCATTTTGACAGACATCTTAAACAATTCAATTTATCCATATAAAATACAAAAAGTGATACCGATTACAATTTTAATGATGTAGATTACAACAGAAAAAACGTTGAAACTACTGGACCTACACTGTGCCAGATTTATTTGCTTACACAGAACGATCCGATACTATTTACAAAAATGTAAAAAAAATTATTATTAAAATAATAATAATCCGTGTAAAAGATTAATAAATGAATTCGTAATAGTTGTACCTGCATTGCCAGGGGTTTTTTACATTAAAAAAAAAGACTTTAGAATGAATAAACCCGTGATATTTTAATGTACATCATAAACAGAAATTAAACGAATAAACCACCTTTGTCACAAAATACATTGAAAAAACAAATCTACACGCACAAAGATGTCGTTTGTTTGCGTTTTAAGGTAAAAAGCATACCTTATGCGAATATTTTGGCGATCAAGTAGTATAAAACTTGAAAGTCGAGTTTGTGTTTAGGCCGATGTGCAACGTACGGTATATTTCGTATTATATTGTCGTTAATAATTTTTTTAAAAAAGTAATTTTTATCTTCATAAAAATCAACAATCTACCAGGAAAAGGGAGCTCGCTGGTTATATGTGAATGCAAACCGGGTAGCCGGTTTTCATTGTATCTGATGGCGTTCTTCAGCGCGTGTGTCTTTAAGAACTAATTCCTTACCTCAAATTAGATTCAGTTGATACGTAATAGATCGATCTTGGAGCACAAAGAGCAACAAAACTGTTTTCGTGTAACGCTACTTCCACTGACATTTTTAATAGATTACCGAACCGATTAAACAGAATCCATTCTCATCGATTTATTTAAAATATAATTAAAAGATTTTCTTACGCAGAAATCATATTGCTCAGTCCATGAACTTTTAAATAATACTAATTAAAAATTAAAACAAAAACCATTCAATGCTCAAATAAATTCCAAATAATTGTGAATAACGCCTTCTGAATTATAAATTATTTTTTATGTTAATTATCTTCGTGTATTTAATTTAAATTTTCAAGTTTTTATTTTTAAAGAATTAACAGGAATTTTAATCGCATCTATCTTTTAATTTATAACAATTAATTATGTATTTTGTAATGATCTTTGATCAAGGTTACAACCTTAACCGCAGTTCCTTTGGTCCGTCAAAGAAAATGACGGTTCAATCCTTTTTTCTGTGTCCATATCTACCCGTTCCTGAAATAATTCCTACATATTACGTTTAATTATTTCACACGGTATTATTATGTAAAGATAAGAATAAAAGATTTATTTATGTTCTTATCTAAAACGGAATCGATAAAATGTATTAAAATTTTACGTACTACTAAACGGAAATAATAACCGATTTATTTCTATTTGGCTAGATCGCAAAAGAATCATTTCTAATTTAATTATCGTAAAAAAATTGAAGTATTTAACTTAATAAAACCACCGTTTTACTTTCATTATAGACAATTAATCCTTGATCGTAGTATCGTATAATCGCTTGCAGATTATTAATAGCGAAAATTGAAATAAATACGCATTCAGAAATACTAATAATAAAATTATTAGTATTTAATAATACTAATAATATATATATATTATTATATATATATATTATTAGTATATATTAATAATGTATATATATTTAATATATACATCGTAGGCGACGGATAAAGGAAGGTCTAGTGACATCTTACGAAACATAAACGTTAAATTTTATTTTCATAATTTAACAAAGTCCATGTCATGATAAAAATCTAGGTTAATTTAAACTTTCACGGACAATATTTTTATTATTTTCATTCCTTTTTTCTAAATATAAATTATAAAATGACCTAGATAAGATGATGTAATAATTTTATTATAATTTTACCTAATAAAACAGAAATAATTCCCATACGCGACCGGTCGCGGCTCAAAGAGTAAGTATAGTACGTGATAGGGTACGTGCCATTAAGTTAATAAAAATTAAAACAATATTACTCGCGTATTATTTTAAATTAATCTTATGTTAAAGTTTAGATTAATTAAAATAGAATATAAAGAAATATTAATAAACACACACCATGTATGTATATATATATATATATATATATATATATATATATATATATATATATATATACAGAGTGTTTCTAAAATGGTAGGGTGGATAAACTTTTTCGGTTTGTACTTGTAAAACTGAACAAAAAATATACTTAGGAAAAATGGCAATTTCTCTTTCGTTCTCCCTCTGTCCGCTATTTTATTATTTTTATATAAACATTTATATCTAAAATTCAGATAGAGAAATAACATTAATATTTGGTAAGCATCTTGGTAATAAAGTTTTAAAATTAGCAAAAAATCAGGACTTAACAACCTTTGAAAATTACGAAATGGCGGCCATGCTTATTTTTCAATCCGTTATGTCTCCATAAATATAATTGATGTTGATTTTGTATCTGGTTTCATGTTCTCCACTTTACGTTCAATTCGATTAAATATTCTTTTTTTTTTTTATTTATTGTTAATTAGTATTTCCGATGATTTTCCACGTAGACTGGCATTCTGTAACTGGTTTCGAAAAACATTTTGAAGACTTTATTTTCGGCAAGGATTGTGAAGATTCTTTCAGCCGGAATGGTGTTCAAAACTATCACAGCCACCATATTTGGAGCGACGAGAATTCTCATGGAACTTCCAAAGTAGCCATCAACAAAGATTTTCGCTGAACATATGGACAGGTATTTTTTAAAGACTATCTTTTGGGTCCTTTCATTCTACCAAATCGTTTAAATGCAGAAAATTAATGTCGCTTATTTGACCGAAAATTTTCCACGTTTGTTGGAAGATTCCTCTGCAATTAAGAGGAAATGTGTGGTTTTACCAGGATGGATCTCCAGCATATTTCAGTCAGTCGGTATCAGATTTCGTGCATGAAACTTTGCATGAAAAATGGATAGGCCACTGTAACATTATCACTTAATTTGATACTAATTTACAATACTAGAATTAATAATAAATAAAAACAATATTTAATCGAATTGAACGTAAGGTGGTGGACATGAAAACAGACACAAAATTACATCAATTTTCTACCATAATTCGGCTGTTTGTTAATCGATTTAAAACAATAAGATGCCATTTTGTTCAAAATAAAAGGCTTAATATTTTAGCAAGATCATACATTTTGATAAAACTTATATTTATGGAGATATAACGAATTGAAAATTAAACGTAGCCGCCATTTTGTAATTTTGGTGGTATTTAAGTCCTGATTTTTTGCTAATTTTAAAACTTTATTAACAAGACGCTTATCAGATATTATTGTGATTCCTCTATCCGAACCTGAGATATAGATTTTTATATAAAAATAACAAAATGGCGGACAGTGGGAAAACGAAGGAAAAATTGCAATTTTTCCTAAGGATATTTTTTGTTTACTATTAAAGTAGAATCCGAAAAAATATACCCAACCCACAATTTTAGAAAAACTCTATATATATCCCTGATTTTCAACGACTATTTTCAGAATTTTCCCTGATTCTAAAATAACTAAGATATAGATGAAGTCTAACGATATTTTACCAAACAAAGTTCAAAATCGCTCGTAATTGAATCGCCTATTTCAAAAACCCTTTACGTACAATGACATTCATATGGAACATACCGGGTTTCTGAAGTACACAATTCGATATAATTTTTCAACTTGAAAATTCAAAAACCGCAGATATTTTCCAATATTATCGATACCAAAATTAATCTTATTGTAGTATAAAAATATATTTCAAAGTAGAAATTATTTTTTTCCCAAAAATTATCGAGAAAGAAAAAAAAACACGAGTCTTAAAATATTTCTATTTAAAAATGTTTTCAAATATTCTTCTCTAATCAATTCTAAAATACCCAACTCGAATCGAAAGCTTCGACTACTCGCACATCCATAAATATACGTGTACGCATTGCCGGCATGAATAGTTACTTATTCGTTGTCCAAATTGTTAAATACGTATTTGATCCCCTTAAAAAAATACATTTAATCCAATCGATTTCATTTCAATGGGATCTGGCTAGACCTCTATCCAATTTGAATAAGATCTAGTCGGATTTAATCGGTTGCCTGTTGAATCCAGCCGAATGTTATTGAAAAATCACTTAATAAGATTTGGCTCCAACATTGCCCAATTCGATAAGGTTTCAGTAAGACTTGATAGGATTCGATGTTTTTTTTTTTAACTAGATAGTGGAACTCTTTATTTGAAGCGTTCACGCTATTAATATGTACCATACGATTATAAATTGAAAGATTAGTATTTGATTTACAAAAATCGCTGAAGAATCCAAATTCGTACGCGAAGGTCGATCTCAAATTTACCCTTTACTATTGTGTATTTCAAACTTGAATCGGATGTATAATTTGAGAAAAGAGTTTCTACTAAATTTTCTTTGATTTTTCCGACGATTGAAGTCCTTTCAGTAATGAAAATACACAAGTAGCGTTATCTTATAGTAATTTTTCTGATCAAATAAAATGTTTAGTTTCCCTGACATCTTACAACTCTCAATAGATTTCCCTGACTTATGGTAATTTTTCAAAACCTTCCCCGACTAAATCGAAATTCCCAGACTTTCAAGGTCTGGGGAAACCCTGCATAAGGTCACTCAGATGCTTAATTAAGTATAATTCTAAAACGATTATCATTTCTTCTGCCGGTACGGGAAAAACCGCAAAAGAAAAGTTTTACCTTATACCTTTATCAGCGTAGGTATTATCGTTAAAAAATAATTATTTTGCTACTATTAAATAAATAAAATAGTATAAATTCAAAACTATTAACCAAATATTGCCGTATTTGTTAATACGACTGTTAATCGTTTAGTTACATTCGTAGAATATAGGCTATCGCTTATATTCTCCGATCGACTTATATATTTGTCGAGTCGCCAACCGTTATTAAATTTATTCTGTGTTTGTTACGTAATATAAAATACTATAAAAAACATAGCTTTGCGTATGAGAAAATTGCGAGATGTACGTATAAGCTTTTACAAATCTCATGCAGATGAGATATTTATAAAGGTCGGCTGAAATAATAGAGCGCTTGTTTGAGGACGTGTACTTGTTACTTTAAACAGCCTCTCGTAAACTTCAGTACATCCCGAATATTATTTAAACAGACCGTAACGAAATAAATTATACCCGTATACAATCGTTACTATTATAGCAAGTAAAGTACAGTAGAAATTTAAAATATATTTAATATGTGGGCATAAAGTAACTGCAGAATTAATTAGAGCAAGTTTTTAACCGAACCGAAATGAATTTTGTACATTACTTCTTGACGATTTATTTACTGTTAATTAAACGAACTGATTTTTATTTTGCAATACATTATTTACATCGTAATAATTAAAGTCAAACATTATTTGGCGATTTGCAATAATATTAAAAAACGTTTACGGAATAAGGTAATGTTTAAAAATTACATAGTAATGAATCATACGTATTTCTCAAAACGTAAAAATTGTTATATTTGATACGATATATCTTCAAAATGTATAACGATCCAATTTTTATTACCGAGTCATTAACGTTAATGTAAATTCGATGCGCTTACATTCGATAATCGATGCGTAAACTTCATCGGTATTTTTAAAACCTTTGATAAAACACGAAATAAGTTTCTGATTAAAAGCGATACTTCAATCGCTTCGGTACAAACCTTTGTTTGCCTTTTAGACTGTGCTAACCCTTGGGTCAGTTTTCTATAAGGAAAAATGTTACGTAAAGTTTTTATTTTTTAATTTTTAATTTTTCCCTATATAATTATATTCGTTATACTAATCGGTAGGAAAAAATAATTTTTCCCAGACGCCCTCGACGGAATGAATCATTGAAGCTTATTTTTTAAAGTCAACGGCAAATTTTAGAATTTGCCTTTTTCTGAAGCCTTAATTTAAATAAATAACCTAATCTGTATCTTATGCGCTCGTCATTCATTCAAAATTTGGCGTCGACTTGAAAAACGAAATTTCAAAAATTCCATCCAGGGTGTACGGAAAAATTATTTATTTTCCATTTCAGTGGGATTTTTGTTATTTTTGAAGTCGGCTCTATTTTTCTTTTTAAAAAAAATTTCGTATTTCTTTGTTTAAATTTTCGCTGACAGTTTTAATTGTCTTCACTAAATTAAAAATTTTGGCCCGCTCAATTTTTTTTTGTAAAATTAACATTTATTTTATTTATTTTTTAAAAATAATTATATTTCTGATATTTTTAATTTCTTTTTTTAATCGATGAGAAATTAAGGATTTTTTATCTTTTTCTTTTGTTTCTTGTTAAGATTTTCAAAAACGTTTGGCTGTTGAGGTTAAATTTACAACTTATGCTTTTAAATTAATAAGTTTGAATTTTTTGTGGATTATTTTATAAACGTAATTAATTAATTTTATACAGTCAGATGCTAATTTTGTTTTTTAATTCGGGGTCGGATTACCACATCACTCTCTAAGTCTTCACTTTTGATATGGCGAACTACTAAAAATATTTTTTTTTTATGGATTTATAATTTATATATTATTTGTAGTTTCATAAAATAAATGAACGGTTTTAAATTCTATATTTCGTTTGCGGAAGGAGTTATCTGTTTATTATATTAATAGGAAAGAAAGAGTTTGAATCGTCCGACCGAATTCGATGTTGAGACTCACAAAACGGTTATCTTGTCCCAAGTTGGGTTTTAAGCCGTTCAAAATTTTTTTAGTGTTCCGAGGCACCGTTAAAAGACGGAAATTAAAAATCCGTAAATCATTTAACCGATCGAAGTTACTTTAGGTAAACGTATAAATACGATTTAATTGTTGAATCCTACATTTCGAACCCGATAAATCCACCGGACCGGAAATCGGAGGACAGATGTTTCAAATGTTTGTCGTCTTACTGGAGGTTATTATGACAAGCATCGACTTCAGTTTAGTTTAACAAAAAAAGTTTTATGAATTCATAGCAATATTTGGAACAGAGACGAGGGACAACTTCGGTGAAGCCGGCGATTGTAAACAGATTAAAGGATCTTATACGTAAAAATACCTTTGTTTTAAGCTCTTGTTACGTAATTTGACGATTAAAATAATTATAATCAGAAGTAGAAGTAGCTTTTAAAACATTTTAATGAAAAGTATTGAAACGAGTGAACGATTCGTATCGCAATTCGGCTCGATTAAAGTTTCTAAATTACTAATTCTCTGAATTGAAGTTTTTAAAGCGTTTTACTTTCATAATTCAACATTCGGAAACTAAGATTTAATAATAACAAACTACCTTTGCTGCCTTATATATAATTTAATCCGGAGTTATATTTCTCTTTAAAAACCTGTAAGCGTGAACTATTATAGAAAAAGTACACATTATTTTCTCTGGTCTAATAATAATTTATTTTAATAAGTTTAGAAAAGATCCTCATCATCTCTGGGAAAGAAGATAAACAAAAAACTAAAAAATAATAATAATAAAGCGTAGTCCAATTTATTTTATAAAGAAGGCCTATTAAGAGAATGATTCTATCTCTTTATGGTATATAATGTATATATATATTATATATATTCTTACGTATAATACAGTAAACGACAGGTAGAGTAGGTTCACCCAATGTCAGCCACGTCATTTGATCTTCCACCATTACATTTTTCCACTTTGTTGCTCGCCTTAATTACTGATAATTACACCCTCCCCTTCTACTGTACTTAATCTACCTTAAATAGGCTTCATTTGAAGGAACAACTTTCAACAAGCAGTAATATAAATAAATCAACCCGACTTGACGTTGGAAATATATATATATATATATATATATATATATATATATATATGTTGGTAAGTTCCAACTTGTAATAGATATTCTTTACGCGTAAAATTTTGTGGAAAATTTTATTATCAATTTATATACGATAAAATTAATCAAATTAATGAATTTACCTAAGATATTTTTATCTAACGATGATGTACTTATACTGACGAACGCCCTTTCAGATGTTCACCGAAATAAGCTTTTCATAAAAACTAAAAAAAAAAATATTAATTTTGTAAACTACACGCCTCAAAAGATAATAAAATCAAATCGAACGTTTTAAAATGTCAGTATTATTTAATAAAAAGTTTTCGATCAATCGAATCACGAAATCAGTATTTACTAAAATCGGAAGAGCCAACATGATCGTTTCTCTTCAGATATAAATATATATAAAACATATAAATATATCATATTAAATATATATATAATGTTAACAATTAATACGATTTTTTTTTTTCGGTAGATCAGAGTATTAAACGTCGTTATATATTTTTTGTGCGAATTCAACAAAACACCAGCGAAAGTATAAAGTAAACGGCGTATTGTCTCCCGTGCCAAGATTAAAAATTTATACAAACATAAATTTTACTTTGTCTAAACTAACAGAAAAGCAGATTAAATCCTATCTGAAACACGCTAGTTTATTTAGAGATAACATCAAAAGCTTTTGTTGGTACTAAGGTATATTATACGAAACTATACTGTGCTCCGTCGTAATGTATATTATAAAATATAATGTTTGTTGTACGATATAAATGTCATTCTGTCAAGAAATATTATAACTATATATATAAAATTTATTCTTATACGATGAAGTAAGGAGTAACGAGTAAATCTACACGCGACGCTCACTCGAAACGATGTCATTCTTCTTTGACCTTACACCGGTCGCTAATTGAAAAATTATACTCCGTGTCGACCGCAAAAGTAATTATTAATGGTACAAAAAGTACGTTTTACGACATCGAAAACCACAAGTACGGTATATCTCCTCCCCTCGACGCACTACTGTAGGCTATATAAATATTCAATCGTATATTTTACTCGCACGCTTTAAAAACATACGTACACACGTATTATGTGAACTTTTAAAAATAAATATTAAACGTCCTATAAAAATGAAATGTAATAAAACTAGATACATCTGAACTGTCAAGCGATTGAAATAAATAATTGTCTTTAACCTAGCAATTTTTTTTTCACTGGTTTTTCTTGTAGTAAGATTGATACTGAACTGACTTTAATATTCTTTCTTAAGAAATGCTATATCCGTAATTAAAGAGGGAGAAACCAAATATCACAAATAAATTTAAAAAAATAAAATTGCGAAAAAATATTGAATTTATTTTTACTTCTTTCCGTAAAAAAAAATAAAAAATAAAATTGCGAAAAAATATTGAATTTATTTTTACTTCTTTCCGTTCCCGCCTGCGGAAGAGGCTTTGGGGCCTCGCGATGGAGGCATGGCAGCATGAATGGCACACCACGTCTAAGGGAAGATCTCTGTATAGATTTATACAGGATATGCCTCAAGTTCATTTTTAAGGGTGGCGGGTGCCCAAGTGCTCACCAACCACGTGAATTTGATGCAATATCTGTTCAGGTTTCGCCTAGCGGCTGATGAGTTGTGCGTCTGTGGGGAGGTCCAGCCGAACGAACACCTAATGTTCGACTGCCCTGCTCTTGGGGGGGCCAGAGACCGGGCCACCCTGGAACTTAGAGGTCAGGGGGAAAACTGGCCGCTCATAAACGGCGAGTCAATGTGGCGTGAGCCGCATTGTCGGACCGTGTGGGAGTTCCTCGATGAGGTTGCGATGTTCAACCGTCATCGGTAGTTTAAGTTTAATTTTAATGGGGATTTATTGATTCCTGTAGCGTGTCGGTGAAAACCTTCCCGGAAATAATGGCTGCCATCAGCCGATAAGCTCCAAGCGCTTTAATGGTGGACAGGCACTAGCTGGCAAACAGCGACCGAGGCGTGGCGGTTTAAATTGCCGTCTTTTTATTAAGGTAACTTTTTTGTTTTTAATTGTAACAAGGGGTGCGCCTCCCCGATTTAGTTTTAATGTGACAAGTGAGCGGTAGGGACACATAGGCGGGTGCTGTACGGCGCCCAGCTTAACCGCTCACGCAAGATATGAGCTCATTAGGAGCATTTAGATAACGAGGTCGCTAATCTGTTTAGAGGCACAGTAGCCGTTTTTGGCACGGTACATTTGGTCTATGCTTTAGGGCGACCGAATGGGGTGGTGGCGGGAGAAATGCCAGTTAACCAACAATTACTTCTTTCCGTAAAAGAATAATTTTTTATTATCGTAAGCAAGGTAAACGTAAAAGTTAGCAATGGATTCATTCTAATATCTTTTTGTGAATAATAAAAACTAATTTTTCATTCGAAGGACGCCAGAAGCGATTTAATTTAAGGGGTAAATTGGCGTTGTAGAAATAAAAGTAAGATTTTGAAATCCGAGAAAAGAAAAAATTATCGAAGGACGGGGACGTTTAGAATGGCCTTGTTAAGATGAATTTACGTGTAACTTCAACCCGATATGATAATTCATCGATTTCCCGTATAACGGTAGTTCACGATCCGTACAAGTACCTTAGAAATAGCTTTTTTTTCGGTAAGTCGGAGGAACGTCATTTACGGGCAGAGTGTCGGGTTCGCTAACAGGTTTCGCAAGATGTTATGAAGCGTGCGTATGTGTGCCTGCGTCCTACCGACTAAACTTCCTATCTCACTGAGCTCCTTTCTCTGGGCCGGACCAGCAATTAAGCGTAACGCAGTTAGTTCTACACACAAGCGCGGACGAACGACGGTTCCGCAGGAGGCTATCCTTCACCCCCTCACTCACCGGCCCTGGTCTTCTCGATATCTTTCAGTCGCGCATCACCGTAGCTATCGTCTAAGCTGTATCGGGGGTGCCGCTCCCTTGAATCGAACACGTAGATTCAGGTGCCCTCTGTTCGTTCCGGATTATCAACTTTCTACGATATTGTACTACTTCTGGAGTCCATTTATGAGTTTTCATCGGTAGTATTTTACACGTATTAGATAAAAATTAAAATTTTCCTCATCGTTCGCATTTTAGTCTCGTCTGGTCTAAAATGAGACCTGTCTGTCGCTCGTCAGATCCATCAGCAATCTTCCCGGGATCACCTGTACATCCTCTGTCTCTCTATTGATTTCGGTCATCCCGTATCCCGACGAGCCATAAGCATTAGGTGCGGCAGTTGTCCGCTGTTCTTTCTTTCCGTCAGAACGCTTCATCTTCTTAACACGGTCTTTATCCTTCACCGTCACGGCCACCTTCGTGGTGGAGACCCAAGCCCCCGTCCGTCGGCCCGGCTGGCCACAAGCAACGCACTTCTGCCTGCTCTTCTTACAGTCCGTTCTCGTACGACCTTCCGCGCCGCAGTTGTAACAGAAGCGGTGGGGGTCAGGTCCGGTGCATTGGATAGCCTCGTGTCCTGTCCCCCAGCGTCGGGGCTCCGAAGGGCGACCCGACGTAACTTCCAACGGAATTTGATCCTCCCTGCAGCCGCCAGTTGATTGGCCTCAGCCGAGGAGAGGATCACGGTTGGATTTTGGGCGGAGCCATATGCAGGTCTTGGTGATCTGACTCTTGCCGTTACCACACGTCCCAGGGCGTACCCGATGGCCTTGATAACGTTGCTCTCCGTGTCCTCAGCGTCTAAATCTCTAACGTGTACGACCGCTCGTTTCGAGTTGCTCATCTTCTCCAACGCAACTCCCTGAGTGCCAGCAGCAATCTTTTTCCCGTAATGCGAGCAGTGCCCTGTCTGCCACCCTCAGGCGTACCTCCATCTCATCCCCTCTTCGCTGACAGAGAGGATGTCCTCGGACGTGTCTTTGCCCACTGACACCTTGACTTGGCGCAGTAACGCAGCATAGGACATCCCATTATGTTTAATAATGAGGGCAGTCGTTTCGACTAGCCCTCCTGGATATTCTTGTGCCCATCACCCATCAGGAACAATTTTACATCCGTATTCTGTTTCCTTGCTCAGTACTCTACAATTCTTTTAACCGTTGCACCCCTTTTACCTGCAGCAGTAGCCACAACCAGCTCATGTTCGTTGACTTCAGCAATCCGGTCAAGGCCCCGAAGGATGTCACTGGCCGTCCTAAAGTCGTCTCTCACGACCATTATAAAGAAGTTGTCACCAGTGTATTCTATGACCTCCTCTCCCAGTACACTCACAGCAGTGACATCCAATGATGTTGCTAAGGGCCGATCGGCTTCTTTCCGACAAATCAGGGTTCGGATGGCTGGTCTCCCCATTCGGTACGTTACGGCTCAAAAATACGTGGCTGTTACCTTGATGAAAATTTTCGGTTCAAGGATCATCTAGAGTATGTGGAAAAAAGGTCGCTGACGCTTTTTATAGAATCCGTAGAGTAATTCATCCCAATTCGGGGTTGAATTACCGTACCATGCGTATCCTTTACAAAAGTGTCAATGAAGCTACTATGCTATATGCTATGCCAGTCTGGGCTCACCGCATGGCTTTTAGGTATTGCGCGGACATTTTGTTGCGGGCCCAGCGACTCCCCTTGCTGGCTGTTATAGGCGGTTATAGACCAGTCTCGCGGGAGGCAGTCTGTGTTTTAGCCGAGGTCAAACCAATAGATATCTTAACTAACGAGCGTAGGGAACGCTACATTTCCAAGATAAATAACCTATTGACGTCAGAACGAAAGCAGGAGATTGAAGACCGGGGCCTTGTATCTTGGCAGGTCAGGAGAGATGGGTCTCCCACAGGTCGCTACACGCGTGGTATATTTCTATGGTGTCTGATTTCGGTGCGATTGGATGGGTCTCCTCCCAATCGGTATATCACAGTTTTTCTCCGGGCATGATGCCTTTCGGTCGAGTTTGGCTAGGTTTCGTTTGGTAGATTCGAGTCAACCCTCGGGTTGTGAGACTGATGATACAGTGGACCACGTCCTCTATGTCTGACCCCGATACTAGGTCGAACGTTCACGAGCTGTTAGGGAATTTGAAAGAATACATTCCTTTCCGGATCTCCGTATTAACGATCTCCGTATCACGGTGATCCGTGAGGAGTGGTCTATAGTTGCTGGTTTTCTTCGCGCCCTTGCGGTATGTAGGTCTGCAGAAGGAGTTTAATCGAGGTATTTGTTCATGGTAGGATCCCGGGTGGCTAGGGTTCCGCCTTAGACATTGGATTGATTGGAGGTAGGAGGCGTATTGTCATCGTGACTCGATTATATTGGTATCGTTTCTCATTCGATTTGGGGCTTTCACTGGTGGGAGTGGCCGCGCTGCCGGGGTATGTAGCCCATGCGACCTTCTTCTTCTTTCTTTACTGTTTAGCCTCCTTTCTACTGTCGCCCATGCGACCTGGGGCGTGGCTTCGTTTCGCCGGTGGCGGTCCCCGATTGTGACTTGGTAATGCCGCGCGAGATTTCATGATGGGACCGGGTAGGAGTGCGGAGTTTGTTCCCGGCTCCTGCGCGGACAGGAATGAGGTTACGTTCCCCTTGTTAGGTGATCAAATTTGGTCGACTTTGGGTGTAGGTTTGATTTTCTATGTTGCATAAAACATAACTTTGATCGGTATGAATGTAGTGCTGATTTAACTTACAACTCGTTCATTCTCTGAGGCATTCGCAATCACGAACGGTGTTGTCAAATTTGGACTAGGCGCGGGGTCCGCGCTTCCGCCGTCTCGGTTAATTAGTTTGAGGGAATCATGTTAGGTTGGGTGTGAAGATGTCCGTTTGAGGCCTACGTGAAGGCAAAATTTGATTTGTATTTTACCGATACAAAAGTCTGCCGAGGCATTTACATCGGTGGCATCCCGGCCGAGGCCTGGCTGATGACTGCACTCTCACTTCGAAATATGCGACAGGGCGTCATTTCCCTTTTTTATGATTACATCCTTCGTCTTGCTGCTAAATCATCGGCTCAGGCTATCATCTCGACCTGCTGTCCATCGAACGCTATAATCCATAATAGGGGCCCCAAAACGGACCCCTGCGGCACTCCTCCCAACATTTGGTGGTTTTATTTACCCTCTAACGTCTCCATTACCGCTCAACGATCCTTCAAATATTGACATATCTACTTCAACAAGTAATCGCTTATGCCTCTGTCTTTCATCGCAGTCATGACAAAGCTCCAAGGAACCGAACCGGTTCCTTAAGGTTAAACGGTTAAATGTTCTATTTTGAATTAAATGGTTAACTCTTAACCGGTTAAATGTTCTACCTGATCTTAAATAACACAACTCTCGGCTCACCAAAGCACCTATTTTACCGCAACACGGCAGGTACACTAGTAAGTGTAAAAAAACCGTATAAAAAATATTAAGTCCGTTATCCAATAATCGAGAATACATATATACACCCAGAAACAACCGGTTTAAATGATCCAATGTCCGTACCGTAAGAAAAACCAAAAAACCTGTAATAATCGCGGAGCAAAAATCTACACTACCACACCCGTATGAGTTTCCAACTCGACCCGTAGAAACAGCCTGGGCTTAAAAAAAAATTAAGCAGGCGAAGGGTCCGTATATCTTTCCCGGCTTTGCCCTCGACAGATTTTTACTTCAAAAGCGCCACATCATTTTTAAATATTAATGACTTCATAATGCAATATATGGAGTCAAATTTCGAAAAAATCAAAATGTTAAGGAATAAAATTCGGGTCCGATTTGGCCTTCTTGATCAATATCTTTTTATCTTGAAAATTATTCGGTATTAAAACATAACCGTGTAGAAATACGGGTTCCATTTTACACGCAGACCGAATGGTGTTTTTATGACAAAAAACTATCCTGTATTTAGAGAATAATTATGGAAAAAATCAAAATTTTTAGTAAAAGGTTTTGGATTCCGCTTGACTTCCTTGAGAGCTGCTTCATGTAACAATTATCATAACGGCTACAGCGTTAAAAACAAATTGAAAAATTACAAAATTTTTTAAAACTTTTTAATTCAGATACCATGGAACCGCTCTTTTTTAAAAAAATCCTCATGTGTTTTACGTTAATGCTAAGTGCAATTGGATTTTCGATCCTGAAAAAATTATATTTTTTTTACGGGTTTTCCATATATAAGGCAAAAACTGTTTAGAAGTAATGTTCGCTACTCCTAATCATAATTCCGATCGACTTTAAAATTTCGACTTTTAATAACTTAATAAGTTCTTTTATTATACTGAACCTCAATCTTCCACCACCGGTATACAAAAAGGAGAAAAATTAAAAGCGGCAAATACCACTCCTATAATTTTGTCCAAAATTTAATCAGAGTTTAATTCCAATACTCATATATAGAAATTTCCTGAGCCGTTTGCAAGAAGTTATATCAAGTAGGTCAGAGATATTAATCAAAGTACAAGCGACACGCGTGTAGGTACGTACATATATCTTCCAGAAATTTCTACATTTTTTTTTTGTGAGTTTTGGACGAAGGCGTCTTGAAACGTCGACTTTCGCAAAAATCCTGATATCCAAAATTTTTGCCGATCCCTTCGCTTTCTCTCAGTCGGAAAAGTAAAAATTATTCGACCGAAGCGAGGAGAATAAAACGGACAAACCAAAGTTCCGATCGGATAAAATATTCTATTGAAATAACAATTTTTAGTTAAGGGACAGAATTTGTTAAAGTTAATATCATAAATCTTAAGCGTTTATTTGAAATTTGTATTTATATCGGTATTCTGCTTACGGTACAAATTTCATACGTTAATGAAATCGGGAGACAGCCTGCAGCCTGTTTACAATTTAAATCTCTATAAATAAATATTTTTTAAAAACGTTCAATAAATTTGTTTATCAAAATTTAATTGCTTTAAGAAACTTGATTTTATTAAAAACGTTCAAATAATTTTGTATAGCACCTTCTCTCTCTCTTCAATTTATTTCAAACGATACAATTTTACCGTAAAATTTATTCAGCATTTTTTATTCGTTAAAAAAATGTTTTTAAATAAAATACCCGGAGAAAATGAACTAATATATAAGACAATTTGCTTTTTCTAGCTAATTTTTTAAAAAGCCAAATAATTTATTATCATTTAACTATAGAGATATATTCGTCGATCTTATTTTTTACTTATTAAATTTAAAAAAAAAAAATAAATTAAATTAATTTATGTAAAACACATTTGGAAGTAAAAATTATAATTGTATAAAACCGTAACCCAAATATAGAATAAAAACATTGTCAGACATTCTTTTTAAAAACGATACTAAATCCACTGTTGTTTTTTTCAGCTACACAAGTCAGCGCAGCATGCGGTACAAATTTCTTTACCTTTCTTTTTATTATTTATAAACTGTCCCTTACTTTGCATATGAACAAAGTGTGTCTTGCTATTAGAGAAACCGACAAACAGTATTGTTATTTAGATCGTTCTTCTTTATGATCAATTAACAGTACATTATATTAGGTATATTATTAATATTATTTTAATTTTATTCTTATTATCATCTCGTTGTTACATTTTTATATTTAATCTTTAAATTTACTTATAAAAGTATCATAAATAGACCTTTTTACTTTCTTTTACGAAGAAAAGGAAGTTTCCTGACCGCGAAAAATCGCGGTTTACAAATTTCAACGGAAATAACCATTTAGACTATCCCTGAATCCTTATGAAGTTTCATAGCTACAGTAGTTACTATAGATATGAGTCTGGTTTTCAAAGCTCATCAAAATCAACAGGTAACGGTGAACAAAAATACTTTGTATACATAACCCCACAAAAACAGTTACAAGATATAATATCGGGGATCAAGAGAGGATTACCAAGTCTTGGGTTCCCGAACGCCCAATCCAGAGTGGTGGCGATGTTTCATTTAGAATCGACGAAATCGGTTATACAATGTAGTAGTGTTCCTTCTCGCTGAAGAATGAATTCTTCAGAATCTTCAATTATGTTAGATGTCAGTCCGTCAGCATTTCGAAATGAGAATGCCCTGTTACTTTTTAAAAAAAGAAATGGACATATAATTTACCCAAATATAATGGACCCAAAAAAACACGAACCGATATGTACCGTCGCAATCCATTCTCCACCCTGCACGTCAACTGAACATTCTAAATTTTGACGAATGATAAATACGTACTTATGCGTGATATAATAATGAGAAAAGATCGTATAATTGAAGTTTATAATCAAACAGTCCGTGTTAACGTCGTAAAGCAAAACGTTGATTGCGACACTCGTACGTAATTCATAAATACACTTCATTAATGGGAAGAAGCGCTATATAAATGATAAAATTAGAGCCGGACCCTTTTTTAAGGTTTTAACAAGAATTTATGGGGTAAAAACAATTTTAACAGGTTTTTATAAACAGGTGTTTTATTTTGAAATAATAATAAAAATCTTAAAGTTCAATTGAAAAATAAAAAAATTCCACAATCCGAAGGAGTTTCTTTAATAGTAAATTTCGATAATTTTCTATTAAAATTAATAAGGAAAATCAGACTTATTTTTCCGAAGAAAATTAAAGCCAAAATATTAATATTAACGAAGCTTGTAAGCGGATGACTGTACAAATAGTTGTATTATTTCTTGACAGTGATTCGAAGAAAATTGAACTTCATATTTCATCACTATTTCATTACGTGTGAAATAGTGGAATATAACAGTATAATTAAATTTGCTTTATCTGTGAGCAAAAATCTAACGTATATACAGATCCCCGAGAAAAGTTTTTCTTTTCTTTTAATTACACGATTAAATGTCGATTGCCATTCAACCGGATCGAAACAATCTCGTGCGATAGCGCTTGCATAATCCTTACTATATCGAAATACAATTTTTATTGTACCGGAACAAAACTATGTCGTTTTCACAAGTAACCTGCATCTCATTACGAGTTGTCTACAACTATTTGGCAAATAAACAAGAGATCTAAACAGAATACTTAGTTACTTAGTAGAAACGCTTTGAATGCTTAGTAGAAATGCGTTACTTAGTAGAAATGCTTTTGTTTTTAAAAACAAACAATAATGTACTTGGGTAATCATTATTGAGCCGAGTAAAAATTACGCTGGATATGTTGCATTATACTCTTTGGAGAAAATAAAATGAACTTCTACTAAGGAACTGAGGAAGATCGGAAGAAAATAAAAGCGTTAAATGTTAAATACAAATTTAATTCAGTCGAACGTTAAATGCACAAATTTTGTTTAAGTTGAATTTTTTATAAATTATTAAAGAAACGAAAATAAAACTTACACATTCAATCGCACGTAAAACCACAAAATGACACACTAATTCTAAAAATGATTAAACATGTTCGTATTATATATTTTTTTTTTTGGTCTTTTAATGAAAAAGGGTATTAAAAAAGTCGAAACACATATATAAAACTATAAAGGATAAAAGGGTTGTGTTATAAGGGATGGTAATTTAAAGAAGTAAGGTAATTTAAAAAAAAAAAAAAGGTAAGCTAATTTATATGAATAATCCAATAAGGAGACTGAGGGTGGTTACCAGGTGACACAATAATGATAGGTCTGGAACGAATCCCGGCTGTTATTAACTTAGTAAGAGTATAAAGTAGGCCGATGCTGATAACCTTCTCCTATAATAATTTATATTTTCCCTAGCTGACCTGTCTTTTATAATTATTATTATCAATTATATTCTATTAAAATTGAAATTACACGAAATAGAGATGGAAAGAGACAGAGTTTGTGTTTTCAGACAGTTACAATTAAATAAACTAGTAAAGTCTTCAAAAATGTACCTATATATCTAATTCTATAATTTTAAAAAGGTAAGTAACAAGTAATTAAAATGATTCTACGACGATAGATTTGATTCCGAACTCATATTTTATTCGCAGGAATAAATTTATTGCATTTATAAAAGAATCTAATGTGGACACGACATGATTTCCTTGTACGCTTATTAAATTACATTATACATTTTACTTCGTATAAGGAAGTATTGTGATCATGAAAAATCTCGGTTTTCAGATTTCAACGGAAATATCCATTTTGACCATCTAAACATCCATTCAGACCATTGTTGTTTAATATATGAAATCGGGCCGGCAAGAGTTTTTTGCATTTTCAATCAACATATTTGAGAAAATTTGACGATTTCTTTATTATATGATTTCTGTTATTAAATATGTATACAACTATATAAAAAATTGTTTTTCTCCAATCATTTCGTATTTATTTTATATTAAAAAATTCTACCGTTTAGTTACAATATTACTAGAGCGGGAAGAAAATATTTAACAGTGTATATTTCTGTATTTGAGAAAATAAAATAGGAAATATATAACAATTATTATCTCGCCTTTATTACATATCTGTACATTTTTGATTCGGATAATAATTTTTGAAGAACTATAAATAAATAAATTGTCGAATTTTGATTTTCGATGTTTTCAATTGACGGCAACTCTCGCCGAAACCTTAACAATTTTATTGTTTTGGGTGTTTTGATATCACCTGTTTTTTTGTTTTCTGTTCATTCGTTAAATTCTGTGAAATTTTAGACGATATATCAAGTCTAGTCGATAATTATTCATCTATTAATAATAAAATTCTTCTTATTTTTATGAAAAAACTTCAATTCTCATCAAGTAAAGCACTCGATCTTTACGAATTAAAGTATTCTTTTTTCACTGCAGTAAAAATAAAATTAATAGCGATCTAGTTCATATCAGTCAGTTTTTCTATTCGACGTCTAGTCATCTATCAGTATAAATTATCAAGTTTTTGTATGCTACCTGGTACTATAAAGTACTGCTATCTAGCGGCGCCATTCGTAAACGGGGTAGGAGAAAAAAAATCAGGGATAGAACAAAAATTTCACATTTTCAAATTTTACATTTATCATTTTACGAAGATTATCACATATTTATCGAAAATATATTCATTAAGAAAATCTACTTCTGCGATTATATGTAGCTTTTTTCATAAAAATTATTTTTTTTTTTTTTTACATTTCAAACGGTTTTAAAAATTTTTCAATGTCGATTTGCGAGTTGGTCAGAGTAAATAAGTTTTTCGGTGTGGACAAACTCTCGCCGGCGTCATTTCACCGAATGACTTGAAAACGGGTGACCTATCAACTTTCATACAGTTTTAATTTGTTTAAACATATCTTTCATGTTGTAGAAATAGCAGGCATTTAAGGTCGCCTAATGATTAAGTTCTCACCAGGTCTTATATCGATAAGAAAATTTTGTCTTTCAAAGAAAATTTTTAAATGCATTCAGGCGGCTCTTTAATATAGGATAATTAATTAATTACTATTCAGAGCTCTTAAATATAGGAAAATTACTATTCAGAGCCCTCCGACTGCATTTAAAAATTTTCGTTGAAGGAAAAGTTTCTTATCGATGTAAGACCTGGTGAGAACTTAATCATTAGGCGACCTTAAATCCCTGCTATTTCTACAACATGAAAAATATATTTAAACAAATTAAAACTGTATGAAAGTTCATCGATCACCCGTTATTTAATTAATTAGTGCATAATGATGTTTAGTCCTTTATTTCCATACCTAGTTTTCTTTTTTTTAGTTCGATTTATTGTCATTTTTTTAGTACAATTTATTGTTTTATTACTTTTTTAAGTTTTTATGGCAGTCGTGTTTTTTAATTTTTATCATTTAATAGTTTCTAGTGATCGTCGAGAAAAATTCGCGATTTGGAAACTTACGGATACAATGTATTTAATATACTGAGCGAAATGAAACTGTAAACATTTCAGTTTATTTAACTGGCGTATACCGATCTAGACTTTTAGATTTCTCAAGCGGTTGAGATCCTCGACATACGTTTTTGTCTTCAGCCAGCACATGCGACTCCTTCCGGAAAGGAGAATACATCGCTTCCTCCAAACACTGGGGCCCCCGGAAGGCGTATTCCTGTTAGTCCCCCCGAAAGGCGCTAGCACAGAAAGGAATTCAGGAGACGGAC
Source organism: Lycorma delicatula (assembly GCF_047948215.1). Taxonomy (NCBI): domain Eukaryota; kingdom Metazoa; phylum Arthropoda; class Insecta; order Hemiptera; family Fulgoridae; genus Lycorma; species Lycorma delicatula. The sequence goes on along the minus strand of NC_134461.1, from coordinate 133,768,408 downwards.
AGAAGTGAAATCTCGCCGGGAGTACGAAGCTCATATGCGCCTAGTCTCCCACGATCAGCCCCGGTCAATTATTTCTTACCGGTCTAAAGGATCGGAACGCAAAAACCAACTCCGCCCGTAAATAAAACACAAAAATTTATAACCGCCGCTAAATAAATTACCACCCGCCCGATAAACGAAAGACACAGCAGCAAGGGACATTCATCCAAACTATGCGATTAATAGGGAGATAACAACCGCCCGCTATCCTTGCGTTCCGTTCCGTTCCGAGACCTTTTATCGCGCGGATCATACAGCAATATTTTGGTATCCAGATAACTAACGATTATACTCTCCGATCGTCTCACCCGACTCAGTGCTACAGTACCCTGACTCTTAGCAAAGATGTGAGTGCTCAGATCTACGAGAGACTATATAGGATAGTCCCTTGTAGTTTATGCACCGTGACAACAAGCCACAATATTACTGACCCGAGCCGTTCCACTTTTCCCCGTTCCTAAAGCTTCAAATTCGATAATAATGAGCTCTATCCCCGATTCAATACCGACAGGATTGCCTCTAATAGTACTATCGTCAAACTCTACAAAGACCGTTTGTGGGAGTTCACCGAGCACAAGCAGGTCTCGGCGAGATGCAGGCCGCTGGATATTTCTGAGTATATCGGTTAATTTTTGTTCCGGTTCGGTTCCATCGTGATTTTGTATCATCCTAGCAAATACACCGTTTGAATTTTGAAAATCAGAAGGTCGGTTGCGAAGACGTAACAAAATTTCCGAATAATCGTGATCTGTTAGATCGAGAATGTAACCGATGCGTGTAAAAGTTAGCCTTCAACCTAATGACACAAACCCCGTTTGAATTGCGAAAATCGGACGTTTGTTTGCTGAGATATATAAGAGCACCCCATTGCACCTCCAAAAACAGCGCCTCATTAGATATTCTTTTATTTGTTCGATTAATGTAGGTTTAGATATTAAAATTGTAGGAATATAAATTTTTTCCTGACCGGTATCGATGTTTGATAACGATCTTTTTCTATTTAATTCTTAATTTTTTAACGGTTTTCAAGTCAAATAGCAATAGATATATAACTTTTTATGTAATTAAAGATTTTATCGTATAATTAATTATTCATCGATAACTAATAATAAAAATAAACAGTTAATACTATGTACAAAAAGGAATAATAATTTTTTTTCTTTTTTCATATCTAAAATATATAAAAGAGCTAGCTCCTATATAAGTTTGCTGTCGACGCTATGTACGAACAAGAAAGAAGGATAATACGAGAGGGTTGTTTTCCGTAATGCGGCTGTTATCTTGTCATCTGTACACCCCTACCTGAACGATGGAGTTCCTCACCGAAGTCACCCTCTCGCTCTCGAATATCTAACGAAACAAAATGATCTCTTCTCGATCCCTTCTCTTCTAAACTTATAAAAAGTTAGGTCGACTCATCAATAATGGATTAATAAGCTCTAACAATTATAAACTTTTAAGATATGTAACTATTATAAAAAGAAAAATATGAAAACAATTTTTTGATCTTACTGAATCGATGCAAAACATCAAAGTTAATAAATATTTTATAACTTTTCCAAAAAGAATACTAATATATTTTTTATATTTAAATAAATAATTAACTTATGAATATTTATGATACTATCTTTAAAGCAACTTCAAAAAATAAATAAAAAGGAAAGTTAGGTAATAAGAAATTTGAGAAAGAGGAACAAATGCTTTTTTCTTTTTGTATCGCACTTTTTTTATAATGATATTTAAAACTATAGCGTTGTGTATCTGCACGAATAAAGAACATAATAATTATTATTTTCATGTTTTTATAAATTAATTGTTTTTAATAAAATTATTACAAGGTAATCTTTCGAAGTTTAATAACAGAGTTTGGATAATTAACATTGTTTGATTAAATAGTTAGAAGTCGGTTATAATAAAGCGTTTATTTTTCATGATTTATTAAACAGTCTTGTCTACGCGAATGCAATACAACTAAATACACGACATAAAGTAATACTCCATAAATAAAGAACCAAATAATCTTAAAATTACTTTTACAAACTAATTTTAATGCGCAGAGTGATAATAAGGTACGAGAACGCTTAAATAACTTTTCGACCCTTAAAACAGAAAAATGAAATTTGGTAAACGTTCCTATCTCAAAAGATATATTTTTCGATACGAGACAACGGCATCCGAAACGCCGAGAGGGGATTCTACTGAGGAGAAACTCAAACGTTTTAAATGAAAAGGAACAGGACATTTTAAAGTGTACTGACAAACTAAAATTTTGGCGTAAAAAACTTCTGGCTACAACAATTCGAATCAAAATGGTGGGCCACTGAATGTTTTTCACAGCTACGTTCAAAAGTGATCGATAGTGTCTCATAAAAATGGTTCATCGTGAAAGTAAAAAAAAATAAATAGTAATAATAATTACTCAGTGCCTGAAATACGATATATGTTTAATAGCGATATAAGAATACTGCATCGGGTGTACAGTAAATTACTTTTAAAAATAGCTATGAATAAAATCAAATGACTGCCGTTTTTTGCTAAGATCGTAACTGAAATTTTTTGTCGATTTTTAAAAATTTTAAAGTAATTTGTTCAGATCCCACACATTCCATTTAAAGTGTTTTTCAGTTACCCTCTCCCCCAAGGGTGCTTTCTTGGATACGGATGGGATGGTATAGTAAAAAATAGGTCTTTAGTTAAGTAAGAGCGTTTACTGAATTTCATTTTTCTACATTTTAACTTCATATAAATTAGAATATTAGTGTTTTAAGACGATAATTAAAAAATTAATTAAGATTAAAATATACGGAAATTTGATTGTTTTTTTTTTTTTTTACTGTATTTTAAAGATTGTTACTCGGTTCCCAAAAGAAACACCGAAAACAGTATATTTCCATAAAAAGCTATCGTAACGTGGTTTGAGAAAAAACTATCGAAATCACCTTATTCGTTTTCAAATTATGAAAAGAAAAATATTTGTACCTCCCGATTAAAAGCGGTGCATTTAATAGGGAATAAATGCACATGGAAAAGGTCAGGGATACTGCAAGGTATCAGATAGATTATATCATGGTTAAACAAAGATTTAGAAATCAACTCCTTGACTGCAATGTATATCCTGAAGAAGACATCGATACCGACCGTAATTTAGTGATAATGAAATGTAGATTGGGGTTAAAAAACTTGAAGAAAAGGTGTCACATGAATCGTTGGAATTTAGAGAAGCTTGAGAAAGAGGAACTAAAGAAAATTTTAGAGGAAGACACTGCATTAGATCTGAGTAAAAACGATAAGGTAGAAATTGTAGAAGAAGAATAAAATAATATTAAAAAGGAAATTCTTAAATAGCAGAAGCGAAATTAGGTGGAACAAAGAGAACTAGAATTAACCCTGGATATCAGAGGATTTAGTGCAGCTGATGGGTGAACGTAGAAAGTATAAGAATACCAGTGATGAAGGTAAAATGAACTTATCGACAATAAGAAATACTAGAAACAGGAAGTGCAAATTAGCAAAAGAAGAGTGGATTAAAGTAAAGTGTTCACAAGTGGAAAGAGAAATACAGGAAAATTAAGAAATGATCATCGGTGAAATAGACGAAGCCTACAGGAAAATTAAGAATTTTGCGGTACATAAATTAAAATCTAATAATGTGTTAAAGAAGGTAAACCAATTTATAATGCGAAAGAAAAGGTCGATAGGTGAGTGGAATTTATTGAAGAGTTATACGGAGGAATGAATTAGAAACTAGTGTTATAAAGAAAGAAGAGGAAGTCGATAAGGATGAAACGAGATATACAATGATGAGATCTGAATTTAATAGAGCATTAAAAGGTTTCAACGGTGGAAAGGCTCCTGGAATAGACGGGATACCTGCAGAATTACTTCGCAGTCCAGATGAGGAAGCGATAGATAGATTATACAAACTGGTGTGTAATATTTACTAAGGGAACGTTCCTTTAGACTTCAAAAAGAATGTCATTGTCATGATACCAAAGAAAGCAGGAGCAGAAAAATGTGAAGAATACAGAACAATTAGCTTAACTACTCACGCATCAAAAACCTTAACTAGAATTCTGTACAGAAGAATTCTAAGGAGAGTGGAAGAAGTGTTAGGATAAGACCAATTTGGTTTCAGGAAAAGTATAGGAACAAGGAAAGCAATTTTAGCGGTTAGATTAATAGTAGAAAAAAGAAAAACAAACTGACATACTTAGCATTTATAGAATTAGAAAAGGCATTTGATAACGTAACTGGAATAAAATTTTCAGCATTTTAAAAATTTAGTGTTCAAATATAGAGACAGAAAAACAATCGCTAACATTTACAGGAACCAAACTGCAACAGTAATAATCGAAGAACATAAGAAAGAAGCCGTAATAATAATAGGAGTTCGACAAGGATGTTCCGTATCTCTTTTACTTTTTAATTTTTACGTAGAACTAGCGATGATATTGAAGAACAATTTAGATTCGGAGTAAAAGTACAATGTGAAAAGATAAAGATGCTACGATTTGCTGATGATATAACAATTCCAGCCGAGAGTAAAACAGATTTAGAAGAAACAATGAACGGCATGGATGAAGTCCTACTCAAAAGCTATCGCATCAAAATAGACAAGAGCAAAACAAAAGTAATGAAATGTAGTAGAAATAATGTAGATGGACCACTGAATATAAAAATATGAAGAGAAAAAATTATGGGGGTAGAAGAATTTTATTTGGGAAGTAGAATTACTAAAGATGGACGAAGCCGGAGCGATATAAAATGCCGAATAGCACAAGCGAAACGAGCCTTCAGTCAGAAATATAATTTGTTTACATCAAAAATTAATTTAAATGTCAGGAAAAAATTTTTGAAAGTATATGTTTGGAGTGTCGCAGTATATATAGGATGTGAAACTTGGACGAGCGGAGTACCTGAGAAGCAAAGATTAGAAGCTATTGATATTTGATGTATAGGAGAATGTTAAAAATCAGATGAGTGGATGAAGTGACAAACGAAGAGGTGTTACGGCAAATAGATGAAGAAAGAAGCATTTGGAAAAATATAGTTAAAAGAAGAGACTTACTTATAGGCCACATGTTTAACCATCCTGGAATAGTCGCTGTAATATTGGATGGACAGGTAGAAGGGAAAATTTGTGCAGGCAGGCAACGTTTGAAATACGTAAAAAAATTGTTAGGGGTGTAGTAAGATATAGGAGATATACCGAAATGAAACGACTGGCACTTACATAGGGAATCTCGGAGAGCTGCATCAAACCAGTCAAATGACTGAAGAGAAAAAAAAATTAATCGGGATTAAATCCGTTTGAAATTTACTACTTTTTAATCGGTTACCTAAATTATAATTGTCACTGAACCTACTTGATAATTTTTTTTCTACCGGAACCAGTGTTAGATATTGCTTCAGAGAATTGAAATGAAAATTTTGTAGGGTGTGAAAATGCCACGCCTGACCGGGATTTGAACCCGGGACCTCCGGATGAAAGGCCGAGTACCATTCGCGCCACAAACGCCGCTAATTACTTCTATTTAATAAATGAAATATGTATACATATAATTAAAATTATTTTAGTATTTGTTGGCTGTTATCGATAAAATATATATATATATGTAATAACGAGTGGGAAAAAAATACGATCCTGTATTTTTACATATTAAAACCTTGAAATTACAAAAAAAGTAATAATATTGTAACCTTCAGAAATATAGTTATATTACGAGTATATAGGATTGAATTTTATAATAGTCTAAAAAAATCGAAAATATTGCCGTTATCAGCCTACATTTCGTATAATTTATTACATTAAGCTTTATATATATATATATATATATATTTAAGAAATTCAAACAAAAAATAATACATAAACTATGATTGATATGAGAAATAATTGGTAAAAAATATTTTTATTTTTTATATATATATATATAAATATTATTTTTTTTTACCAAACATCGTAAATTAATTATCAAATAACAACATAATGTACTTGTAGCCGATTGAAATGCGGTGTGTGATTATTTTTTACCGTAAATATTTTTTTAATGATTTATAGGAATATGTACGTCTATAAATATATCATCGTTGCTTGCTTTTTCTTTACTCGTTACAAACAACATAATACTTTTTTTTAAATACATAAATAGACACACACACAGATATCCATTCCTGTAATGAAAAAACTGTCGGTTTGTAAATATTTTAACCGATTAAATATAAAAACTAAATATTAACATCTTAGAATTCGTGGTAAAGATAAATTCGGAAATAGGAACGAACACTGATATATTACTTTATTTCGATACTGATTTAGCCGCACACAACTTAAAAGGATGTATTTTATAGTAGGTAGGCAGTAACGAATTAAAATTTTATCGATCGCATCTTTTTTTTTCAAATCGTGTATAATGCAGGGGGAGGTTTAAGGGATATGTGTCGGGCGGAGAACTACTCTTCTTAATTACAACTTATCTTTTTTTTTTTAATTCGTATTTCAATTTTTTTTTTTTTAATATTTCTCTTCACACGTTTGTTAATAATAATTGAGATATGTGATTTATAACGATTGAACTTAACTTAGCTCTACCTAATATAATCCAGCCACACATTTTTTTATTCTTTTGTTAGACTTACAATCGTTTTGTTTTTTCCGTATAATTTTACTGAAGTGTATACAAATTATTTAACGTTAAAAATAACTGTGTCTTTTATACTTTTTATTCTCTTTCTATATTCGGTTTTTATTGTTATTATATATCTTTTTTTTTTACACAAAATTGGTTGTAATTTTGAAATAATCCTTACTTTTTTACCTTTATTAGTAGGCATATCACCATTTACGTACGCTACAGCGGTTTTATCCTTCAAAATAACGTGTCATTAGTCGGCCAAATAATCACTATTAACTATGTAAGTGATGTAAGAAATTTTATTTATATATATATATATATATATATATATATATATATGTATATATACATATACATTAGTCGGTCCCTGGAGCCCTGGAGCCTAGGTGAACCTCAGAGTCGACCCAGGGGTCCCTGGGTCCACGGGGCCTACCCCCAGAGCCGTAGAGCTCGCTTCGCTCAGCCTACTGTTACCGTTACCAGCCTAAATTTGTTATAATTCATTACACTAAGCTTTATATAAATATTTATATATGTTTTAAGAAATTCAGACAAAAAATAATACGTAAGTTATGATTGATATGAGAAATATTTTTGTTTATTTGTATATTTTTGTCAGATTATTTCACACCTCAGATCCATAGGCGGGACCTCTTGCAGGGACCCCCACCCACTGGATCCCCTAATATTTGTTAGCCTCATGGTTTTAAGAATAATACTGATGAATAAGGATTAAAGTATTCAAGCTTTATAGAAACCTGAAAAAGAAACTAAATTACAAAATTTAGAATAACGGTAACTATAATAATTAAAATACACACACCTTTGATGACGAAAAATTTATAATTTATCTCTGCTACCGTGATGACAGAAATATAATAATGAAGTAAACGAATTAATCTTTTCTTTCTTTAATGAATGTCTTTAATTCACAACTTCACCTCCAACAGCCGTAATTCGTACCTTCCTGCGGCTTAAAACCTTCCTGGGATAACACAAATGTATCCTGCAAAGCAATCGGTGGGTTAGTTCTCGCGTGGCGCGAGAACTAACAAACAAACAGACAAACGTTTTCTTTAAATATAACGTATATACGACTATATATATATATATATATATATATATATATATATATATACAAAGAGTGATTCAGAAGGGAAGGGAAATAATTTGGTAACTGATGCTAGAGTTTGAAATAAGAAAAAAAAATTCATACAGTGTCCGAAAAGGCTTTGTTATCGAATTACGGCTAGCCAAACATTTCTCCCGATGAAATTAGGTCATACTGAAATTTTTAAAGCGTTATATTACGGGTAAACTTAATTTCTTACGTTCTTTGATCTGTAAAATCGAATCAATGTCCCAAAACTGTATCTCCCGTAGTTTTCATGATATATTCAATGTGAAACAGAAAAATTCGGTGACAAAACACTTTTTATTTTTTTTATTTTTTAGTACAATAATTTTGTAAAATGAGTAGTAAATGTATCCATTTTATAATAAAAATATGTAGAGAATTTAATCTCAGAAAACTGATGTAATAAAATTTATGAAAACCAACAAAAAAAAAATCAATCTTTATTATTAAGAACAAAACGGAACAAAACTTAACAGCAAAATGTTATGTAATTTTTAAAAATGAAAAACAACAGTCTTTAATACAATAATTTTAAACCTTTGAAAAAATAGGTTGGTAACAGTAACTGGATGAAGCGAAATTTATTTGAATACTACTCGTTGTCATTAAATTGTGGTTACGTGTTAATAATAACCGTTTAGTCGTTTGTGACGCAATTTTAATTGTGTTTAATTATTATTTTTATAATCAGTTATGTAGTGTTTTTGTTTGTTGTTCTTTAAACTGTGTCTACATTTTCCTGATTGAATTTGAATCTAAAATGTGACTTCGTTTTGAATTCTTTGTTTTGAAAAATGCCGCGTCTCTCACTCGTATAGAATATGCTAATATGATTTTTGTGCACCGCTTTTGCGATGGAAGTGGTTCATAAGCGGTGGAAGAATATCAACATAGGTATGCTGGACGAGTAGTTCCAAACTGAAAAATTTTTTGTTGAAATTTTAATAATCTTCGTCAGAATAATATACTTAACGGCGCTCATGTTTCATCTGACCGTCAACCGGTAAATGGTGATGAAAGGGAAAACATTATCTACAGGTAATACAGCTTATTCCTACAACCAGCAAGCGAAGAATATCTACACAACATTCTACAAAGTACAGTATGGAGGACATTACGTGCTCACATACTGCGTCCTTATCATGCTCAGACTATACAACACCTCCAGCTTCTTGATCATGCCAGGCGACTGCAGTTTTTTCAACGGGTTACGAACAATTATTACTCGATTCTGTTCATATAATTTTCGGACAAAGCTACTTTTACTCGTAATGGCATAAAGAACACATGGAATTCACATCGGTGATCTCAAGAAAATTCAGATGTTGTTGTTTAAATAAATTTCCAGCAACGCGGTTAAGAGCAGGATTTTTTTAATTTGATATTTCTTAATCTTTTAACAAAGTTATTGTACTTCAAACCCAAAAAAACTTTTTTTTACTTTCCGAATGTTTCCGTTTTACGTTGAATATCATGAAAACTGAGAGAGATACAGTTTTGGGACCTGTCTTATTCGATTTTCAGATCAAAAAAACATAAGAAACAGAAGGTTTAATGAAAAACATTGCTAGAAGAATCATCAGAAAAATGAAAGCCCAAAAAAAAGAGTGAAGTTTGTAAACGTGAAGGAAACGGAAGCTATAAAATGTTTACCTGGAAAAAAGAGCAAAATAGACACGGACATCGTGCTAGCGACCTTCCTCTTACAGGTAACGCAAAAATGAGAATATTACTGCTCGTCAAAGTTTATAAAGGCAAAACTTCATACAGATTTGCAGTAATTCTCAAGCAGTATCAGCACTTCTATAATAGTAGGGCGAAGGTGGTAAACGCTACACTCTGACTGGACGTGGTAGATACTAGCTAGCTAGTCTCGGGTCCCACAATCCATCTCCTCCCTCCGCAAATCTCGAGGAGTAATAATTATTAATAAATAATAAGATCTAGAAGCTTCGTAAATCAAAGATGATTTTAATTTCTGTAACGCACCTGGAGGTAGCAATCCAAAAAATAATGATTATTTTAGAACCGTTTCCAATAAGAATATAGTGCAGGACAGAACATCTTCAATAACATTAGCCTGCAGAATTTGGGTTATGGAATTTTTTAAATTTTTAATAATTTATTCCTGTATATTTTTTAGCTCTGAATCCGAAAATAACCTTCATTTTTTTTCCATCACGTCAGGGAGTTTTCGCAAATCCCAAATTTCAAATTTGTAAAAACTTGAAAAATTGCGAATATGTGATGCTATAAAATAGACATAAACCTTTTATTTTAATAATAAATTAATATATTCACTGTTTTGGCTTATATTATGCATTCTTATACAAACAGTTGAATCGTGTGAAAAGGAGGTAAAAGGGGGTTTGGGTTGAAGATGATGAGAAAGTGGGAGAGCTTGGCCACAGGTTGTGACAAGTCTTAACAAGATGTAAAATGTTTATTGGCAACTACCCGCGCCACTCATCCGTACCGTGTAATTATTATAAGTGCTATTTCAACCATCAGCATGCATAAATCGAGTATTTTGTCCTCCGTGATCAAATGCGCCTTTACAGGTGGAAAATATATTTTCATAAAGCAAACTTTCCGTTTTCAAAATGGCAAAAAGAGGCTGCAAAAATTGTGCAGATTCTTATTGTTACATTTGTGGTAAGTTAATGGTGGAAAGGCCCGCCGGTTCCGGATCTTTCTCCTTCACCCTTTACCGCAAACCCCCGGTGATGGAACTGAGTCCAGCTGTGCTGTTCTCAGGAACCATCATCAGGAGCCGGTACTATCTTTTGGGTTTTTTCGTATTTCTATTTTGCGGTACTTAACTTCAGCCGCTGTAATAGCTCCCTCTTATCTAATCCTTGGTAGGGGGAATCCGAGTCGCTTTATCAACGTTCCGGGGATCCCATCTGGCCCCAGGCTCTTCTTGCCGTTAATTCATCGCAGAGGAGGCCTTAGTTCTTCCATCGTGAAGTCGAGTTCCACAGAGCTGATATTCCCACAATGAAGGTAAACGTTTTAAATACATTTGTGACAAATTTCCAGTTTTATCAATAGCCCGACTAAAAGAGGGTTTCTTAATGGTCCTGACATTTGAAAACGTTTCAAAGATGGAAATTTTGAGAAACAAATGGAGGTTGCAGAAAAAGAAGCCTGGAAAGCCTTTATAGACATAGTACGCAAGTCTCTGGGCGATAAGAAGGATCCAAACTTCAAATCAATCGTTGAGAACATGCTACAGATGTACAAACATTTAGGGTGTTCCACGAGCTTCAAGGTTTACTTCCTAAATTCACACGTGGACTATATTCCTGAAAATCTGGGTGCCGTTAGCGAAGAGACGGATGAGAGATCTCATCAGGACACGAAAGAAATGAAAAAGAGATATCAAGGAAAATGAACTACTACGATGATGGCAGAGTATTGTGGATGTTACACCGAGATGAGCCCTAAAGAGAACATAGAAGGAAAAGCGCGAAGCAGAGTACAAACCGTCCAAAGAAACTTCGACGCATGAAATATAATTGTAAGTATTTTACATAATTGGTCATAAAGGTGGGTGAAAAGGGGGAATGGTTTCTAAAGACATGACGTACCTCATAAAAATTCATTAAATAAAAATAATTAATTTAAAAATGCACTATAATATAAATTAGGCTTATTTTGTGGCTATTTAATTAGAAATTAAGGGATCAATGACCCCCCCCGCCCTCCTCTTCAAACCACTCAACTGTTTATCTATAAGAATGCATAGTATAAACCAAACTAGTGAATATATTGTATTAATTTACTATTAAAAAATATTTTATATGCATTTTATTGTATCACATTTTCGTAAGTTTTTACTAATCTTGAAATTTGCGATTTGCGAAAACTCCTGACGCGAAGGGAAAAAATAAAGGTTATTTTGGGATTCAGCACTAAAAAATACATAAGAATCAATTATCAAAATCTAATAAACACAACCGTGGCAGGCTTCTGTAATTCAACGGGTTTGGCACGCCGATTTGCAACAATGAACTCGGCTCGGTGAACAAATTAAATGTAAAATCACTTTGATTTTACTTTTCCTAATAACCCTTTCATGAGATGTTTGTTATATTTGAGAATAATTATGCCGTTTCCCGTGAATAACATTTCTCGTATCTGGTCGTCTAATTTAACTGTATTTTTAATATTTTCACTAATTAAGAATGCAATTTTTCCCGGTAGAGAGTTCGAAAACTGAAGGTAAGAAAAAATGCTGGTTTTACTTATATTTAAAGTTAATAAATATCATAATTCTTTTTTTTAGAAAGATTAATCCTTACAAAAAAACAAAATGGCATCAATGATGCTGCTTTTCCAATATTATTACCGAGTTTTAGAAATAGCACTGCGACTACACTGTTACATGTTAAAACTGCTGTTTGCAAAAATTAGGCTGCTCTCTTTTCTGCTCCCGCAATATCACTCTCCCCATTCACTGATCACCTCAGTAGGTCTGACAGTTATGAAGTTATGCACCCGTTTTTTTCCGAAATATGTAGATTTCTGCTGATGGATACAGTAATGAATAACGTTTACTAACGGGAAGAGTAACAGACACAAAAATACACGATTAAAGAACGATTCCTTAAAGAACGATCATCCGCTGTGTTCACGCTTGCGTAATCAAACCCTACATCTGGAATAGTAATTCTCCAAAGTTTTTTCCACGGATTGCGAACATTAAATTTTATTCGAAAATTATTTTTTCGTTGTAATTTTAATATTTTTCTTACGAGTAGAAAATCAATAAAACCTTTTTGGTCGACCTATTAAGCCGACAATAAAAACTTTAAAAAAATTCAGTTTGCGTTGGGACAAACTCCCCTTTAATAAGTCAAATGTTATTGAAAAAAAAAAACAACTAAATTCTTAATTTATCTACTTCGACAAAGAATTTAATTTAAAAAAAAATACATATTTTCTAAGACAATAGTAAATTAAACACTTTGGTAAAGATAACGCCTGATTTAGATAAGTCAATTTTAAATTAAATAAAATTCAATTCTTTAAGTATAGTGTAAAATTGTAAAATATAACTCTACGAAAGGTAGACTTTTTTTGGAAATCAGTTTATTTTAAAACTATTTCACGGCACTACTTCAATGATTATAATTATCTATTGATATATTAAAAAACAAATTTCCGTTAAGATTCTGAATTCCCTTAAAATGTCTGGTAGCTTCCCGCAACCGATTTTTCTAAATTTCATAGAATCGATTTCTTAATACACGAACTACGATACCGAATTTAATCGGTATAAATGAAACCGCATCAGAACTTCTTATCTGTTGTAATATTTCTTAACAATTATTCCTTATTCTAGCACGTTCACGGATCACCGGTACGGGTAGAAATAAAATATTTATAGCGTATGGAAAATACCGATTCCTAACGGTATTCAAACTTAGAAGGTTCTGGATTAAAGACGGGGATAACGCTAACTATTCGTCATCAACGTATAAGTAAAACATTCTAGAATACATTCGAACCGGTATAACTCTTATTTATGATAATGACTTTCTTACAACGGTATACCCGAATATTTTTACGTATTTTAGACGATGACTAAAATACTATATCGTCCATTATCCGTTTATAAAATACATAACGGATGATACGAACTGTGATTCTTACTGGGAGCTAAAGAAAGAGAAAGGCTGATAAACGAGAAAAGCGAAAAGCTTCTACCGACCAGCCAAATGGCTGTTTAATTAAACAAGACGATGACTGCGGATCGCTTGCAGTTGTGAATTTGTTTATCCAATGTGGAACGTCATAGACCGTCAGCGTATTCACGTACTAAAACGAATAAACGGTACCGTTTTAACAAATATGTCGAATCGTGTGCATTTTTTTCACGTTAACGCAATAAACAATTTTTAATCTTATATCTTAATACGATTATTGTGTGTTTTTGTAAAATTTATTATTTTTCTATCAAATAAATTACTTTCGGGTGTATTAGACGGGTTTTTGTACTTATTTTAATAAAAATCATAATTTTAGTTTTCTATATTTTCGCGGAAAAGAAATTTTAATCGGATGGAAGTAAAGAGAATAAGATATTTTACTAACTTAGTAATCTTAAAAGTCAAGAAAACCAATATCTGGAGATTTTATTTTTTCTCGATAGTTCCAATTTTCCCGTGATGTACGCTACATGAAAATTAAAAAATGCTAAAAAAATTAATCAAAGCCAAAATACCTCCTGTAGACAAGCCGGATATAATCCCGCTTAGGCATTAAACCGAATAACAAAGCAGAAAAGTCGGCTAAATAAGCTGCTGAATCTAACGAACACTGTGCAACTGAACATTCTATCGACGCTTAAAGAAGCTCAAAGACTACCCAAAAAGAAAATAATCAAAAGCTGGGGCGAAAAATGACGATAAAACAAACCTCAAAAACTCCGTCAAATACAAAGAAAGTGTTTATGAAGAAAATCCTGCACCCTCATTTCCTGGAAAACTAACTAAAAATCAACGTACCTAGAGTGATAATAGGATACGCTAAATTCAGCGCGAACATCTCATTAAAAAAGGAGCGAAATCTGTATGGATATTGCTAAGATTATCTATCGGTAAAACAAGTTATTACCGACTGTTCATACTAGTAAACGAAAAGAATGAGTGAAACACAAGATCTAGAAAAGCGCTTAAATAATGTGAAAATTGTGAGAAAACTCTTAATTATCTGAAGACTTGAATTTTCAGTATTATACATAAGTAAATTATAAGTAAAAAATTCTAATAAGACATGCGTCTTCAAAACAGTGTCGGATCTAGGGGTGCCGTGGGGCCCAATGCCCCTCCAAAGGCCTGAAAGCCTTGCATTTTGAAAATCCGGTTGAAAAGAATTGAAACATTTTACCAATATTGTATTGTTAAAATAACCGGTTTCAAGTCGCAACTCTATAATTAATTAGAATATAACTTTTTTTTAATGTGTAATTAAGAGAGGCTGATGTCACTTGCTCTAATGCGTATTCATAACAACATGCAAATTGATATTGATGGGCATTGTCGATCGGTACGCAAATATGCGTATTCATCGAAATGAATTCATTTTGTAAATAAATTATTGTATGAAATAACATGTGTAAAATTTTGGATTGTAATGGATTAATTATAAATATTGAAACGAATGAACAAATAAAAATCAACTTAAATCTTCATCTTACTATTTTTTATCCCATTTTATATTACTACGTCTATAATTTTATTTGCACGGCAGTTTTGTTTAAAGTTGTTAGGACTATACAGCCCGAGCTTAAAGTTAATTAAGCTTCTGGAGTCCCCGTGAGGTTTATTTCGAATAACTGAAAGCTTAATTTTTATAAATCGAAAAAAAATTGAAGAAACTTAAGCGCTTTTTTGGTTTTGCCGAAACCGTCCCTTTTTGCCTTTTTTACAGCAATACTAATGGTCGGTTAAACAATTTTTCGTGTTTAAAGTTATTTCAGAATACAGTATGTATCCGCTAAAAGTGTATAAAATATTATACACCCGACACGATTAGAAGGAAGTAGGAAAATGTGACTCCTTGCCCACAACGGCACCCACCAAATTCAGTTGTTGGATCCGCTCCTGCTTCTAAATCTGTATTAAACCCTTGAATTGTACTTTCTGATACAAGCAGCAATTTGTAATTAAAATCAGTATAGATCCACTAGTGTCGCTAATGTCCTATAAGGTTAAATAAATATAAAAAAATAAAATTTAAAAAAGTTACTTAAAGAAGGCGATTATGTAGTTTTTAAAAGTCGGTTCTCATGTCACTCTTATTTAATTTTTCTTTATAAATCCACGCCAGATTTTACTGTTTACATATACGTTCTGTCCCTGTTCTTACGGTTCTTATGTATATTTATGAGTAAAAGAAAGTAGTAATAACTGAAAGAAATGAAACATCTTTATACATACGGTAAGAGGACATTCATCTCATTCGTTCCGATTTCATAATGGACTAATTAGTTAAACTGCACTCTCGGTCGCTGACGGACGTTCACAATAGAATAATAAGTAAAATAAGCTTAGCCTTTGAATCTAGTAAAGATAAGGTCAACGGAGAGACTGCTCTCAAATTTCATTCAACGGAAAAAATGATAAATGCGATAACAAAATCTGATACAAAAACACTATCGTTAAAAAATAAATATTAATTTATATTAAATCGAATTTAAAGTACCGATTTAAAAGTTTAAAGTTACCTGTTTTTTTTGTTTGCATATCATTTTTATAAGCGAAGCGAATAAATAATCTACCTGTTTATAAATAAATCGGTTATATATTTTAGTAATTATTTAATTAAATATTTTATAAGTAATCTCGATATCTGTTAAAGATACGATAACGTAAAAACGCGACCGAGTCTATGAACGGAACGAAAAGCTTGTACAAAACCTTTCATCGCAATTTAAGTTTATTATTAAATGACGGACAGCACTATTTTACCAAAAGATATTCTCTAGAGGTTCAAATATATGAAATACTACGTAAATTCATAAATACCTCTATTATTATTAGTATAGAAAAATTATTTTTTCTACGGCTGTATTATAACGTTTAAATTACGCGACTGGAACCTGTACGATAATGAAACAGATTTTCATTACGATGCAGGTGTTCAACCGATCAAAAGCCTACTCTTTTTGACCGCTTACCTATCAGCAGTGGGTATTGTTTAATGTATCGGCTGTTTTCTTACTTTGATTTTAGTCCGATTTAATAGCGAGCAAGAAGAGATTAATTTGAAAGTACACCGATAAGTCATTAAGTTTCTATATTACATGTTTATCCTTTTGTTAATTACCTCCGATTACGAGGAAGAAATGTCTTTAACAAGATCGATATTAAAGAAAAGGCACAACTGACAACCAATAACATATCGGCGCAGAAATGTATTTTTTAAAAATTAAAAAATAAAATCTTCCGTAAAAAATATATTCTATCACCGACTTGAATAGCTAATCCCGATTTATTCTCAGCTTGATATTATAGGCTCGTCGCATAGTGTACTATTATAATCGCACGGAAAAGCTTGAACAAGAATAAATAAATAATTATTCTACGTCACCCGCAACGTTAAAAATAATTAATAAATAAATCGACCCTACGTTTGTTGATGATACTGCGGTATACTAAGGTAAAAAAATGATTTCTATCTTCTTTATAAAAAAGGACGAAATTAAATGTTAATTAACTTCAAGATTATTTTTTAAATAGGGGATCACAATATAACAGCGAGGGAAGAATTTAGTTATTCGGGTAATCGCAAAGGATTTTAACGGAAAAAAATAAACTTCATACATTTTAAGAATATTTGGAAAATATTTTTGCCGAGTGTAACCCTTTAAAGTAGTGAAAATGGATAAGAAATAGAGAAAATAATAAAAATATACAGAGACGTTTGAAATGTTTAAGATATTGAAAACGGGACGGATCGATAAAATTCGAACTACAGAAGTCTTCATTCGAGCTAGGGTGAAGAAATTTGCGGCAGAATCTTACAGAGTCGGCGGGCTCGATGGTCTGTACATTAAGACATCCAGGTTTAGTGAATTCGGTGCTAGAAATCGTAGAGGAAAACAAAGAATGGATAACTAAGTAAGTAGATCGTAAAAAATTTGATAAGATTAAAAAGAAACCGTAATTTTTTTTAAAGGTTCTTGAAATTTAAAGATCAAAATCGAACACGATAACTAATTAATAGATTTATTTATTTTTTGAACCGGTGCTGGCTTTTTTTAATAAAATGAAATGATATTACAATAAAAATAGCGTAGGCTAAATGTATTTTTATCTTTAAATTTCTATCGCTTCTCAGATCTATTTTAAAACGCTTTTATAATGTACACATGATTTTTATTTATTTATAAATTTTTCCTATCCTTCTATAAGAGTAAAAAAAATTAAAAAAAAAACAAAATGCAGTTTTCTTTTTGTTATATGATAGACGTAATTTGAGTATGTATTTTTATTAAATTACGATTGAGTTTTTATCTTCCTTATGCAAGCGATGCATTAATGTACGTTCCCGTATTTTGCAGATTATACTACATTTTGCGGGTTAACCTGTATATAGATGTTTCAGTTCACACGAAGAAATATATTCGTAATTATGTTTCCAAAAAAATGTCAAAGAAATTGTTAACCGTACGGTAATAGTCTCGCAGATATAGTTTCTTCCGCTCAAAAAGCAAAAATTCTGTAATATAAGTAAAACTGTTTTTAACAAAACGATACTGATATCAAAAAAGGTAACGCACTACATTTCTATTACCAAAATCTGTTATCAATTTAGAATTTTCTTTAAGAGAAAGTACGTGTTAAATATATGTAATAGACAATAGATATACAGTAATAGAATATAAACAATGTTAAGCGTTCCATATAATAAGTAAAAAAAATAAAAAATTGTTACAAAACTCTTACCGGCCCGATTTCATTTATTAAACAACGAAAAATCATAAAAATGGTATTATTTCTATAAATTTGATATGAAAAACATATAAATGAAATCGGGCCGGTAAGAGTTTTGTAACAATTTTTTCTTTTTTTTACTTATTGTATGGAACGCTTAACATTGTTTATATTCTATTACTGTATATCTATTGTCTATTACATATATTTAACACGTATATTTTTTTTAGAAAATTCTAAATTAATAACAGATTTTGATAATAGAAATGTAGTGTCTTACGTTTTTTGATATAAGTATCGTTTTGTTAAGAACTGTTTTATTTATATTACAGAAATTTTTGTTTTTTGAGCGGAAGAAATGATATCTGCGAGACTCTTACCGTACGGTTTACAATTTCATTGTAATTTTTTTTATATCACTGCGTTTTGTTGGATTATTCTTTTATTTTTTTTTAAATTACTGATTGTTTTCTTATGGATTTATAATTAAAATTTATCGCCTTAGAAAAAACAAATTGAATTTCACGGTCAATTTGTTTTTGTTGATAGTCATATCTCATTCACTTCATACTATATATTTCCTTTTATAATAAATTTAGTATAATCTCTTGTAAACTAATACTTTTATTTTTATTTAAATTAGCGATGGGAATTAAAAAAATTGTTTCATCTTCAGTACTTTCATTTACATAACAGTATTTACCAATAAAACATGCCGTAGTATATTTTCTTTTAAATTTTATTATTTGAAGTACATTATCAAATTTTTGTACGCGTCCTACTACTTTCAAGTACTGCTATCTAGCGGCGCGATTCGTAAAGGTACATTAAAAAATTAAATAAAATTACATATTCGAATCCCGCGGTTCATCAAATGGAAGAAAGAAAAGTTGTCTAACAAAATTCGAGGTATTTTTTGAACTTATTCTTTATTATTAATCTAACTGAACAGAAATATAATGTTTTCACGATTATTTTTATTTTTTCCCCATTTTAATTTCAGCGTTTAGATTTGGTCATGTTTAGAACTGTAAACGGAGTTGGTTGACTTCGTCGCCTCTGACCGACGAAGTTCTAACGAACTCCGTGATTAAATTGAATTTTTATTAAAATTTAGTTTTTAATTTTAAAATTATTTTTCTGAATCGTAACCTATAAATAAATTTGTATCATTTATCCCGCATCCCATCACCTAAATGTTTACATTTTTATTAATCCAACTACTGCTCTATCGGTTTGTTTCCTATTTAAGGAAAGAAAATTAGTTTGTATTTTGATAATTTTTCTGCATCTTCCCAGCTATTTAACCGGACTGTACAACTACTTATAGTTAACCTTAGTTAATAGGGCAAATTTTCCACATCTGGGTTTTCGCATATCTTGACATTTCATCATCTCCCCTTAACTAAGAAATATAATTTTAGCTTTGAAAATTCCGAAAAGTCGTACGTATGTAAGGAGGCCTGTTTTTGGCTTGATACCTTTGAATCGTTCAGACCGATTCGAATGGAAATTTGCACGATGACTTTTGTATGCGATCGATGTCATTTAATTTTGATCGTGATAGATCAAGGTGGCAGAGGAATAAGGACCTTTAGGGAAATTTTACTTGAATAGATAATTTTTTTTAAAAACTAATTTAATGGCCTTAAGGTAGCTACGATACGTTCTGAACGGTGTTTGGCCTTATTTGATCGCAAAACATTGGTAGGGGCAAAAAAAAAATTATTTTTTTGTCGTTTTCTGGACTCAGATGTCGCATTCTTTTACTAATTACACGATTCCATTAGATTAATATATCGCATTGGTCATGTATCAGGGATGATATCATTCAAAGACGGGTATTAATAAATTCTTTCCTCAATTGTCGTATCGTTTATTATCTTCGGATCGGCTCAATCGATTTACATTGAGTTTTGTATGACGACGTCTGAATATCCGTCACGGATGTCATTTAATTTTGGGTAAAATTGAACAGAGGTGTAGGGGTTTACGGTCACAACGGGTGATAAGAAGTGCCACAGGTACTTCGTTACAAAACAAAATAATTCAGATTCGCCCAGCGGTTTTTGACTTTTAAGCGATTATCGGTACACATATCTACATACATACATACATATATCTACCGTCGTATAATTTTACACGTTTAGAAACAAAACGTTATCCAGAAATTATAAACGTTTAGTGCCGTATCGGTAACGGTTTAGGTAACCAGATGCGAGTCACAAATCGCTTCCGAAAACGATTTAGCCGTTCTCAACAATAAAAATTTACGACGCTAGATTCAAGAAGAAATACGAGTAAATTGTCTTCATATCGAACCCAATGCACTGTTGAATAACGAGCATCAGAACCGAGAGTAACGATCATCATTACTTTCATAAAAAGCAACTGTATTTGCTACGTCTTGTCACACACGAGGTACGGCTATAACAGGTCTACACAAACTGTATTGTACATTGTACAATATACAATATTGTATCGAAGACCGAGACAGATACATTTATAGAAACAATAGAGATATTCTGATATATATATATAAAGTGTCCCGAGGAAAACAAAAAAAATCTATTAAAAAAACACAAATACCAGATCAGACTTTTTTTTAACTGATCGCTTTCAAATAAACAAACACGTTTTGGATTATATGAAGTAATTCGTATAAGATTAGACCGATTTATTAATAAAATTATTAATTGAAATCATTTTAATTTATTATGTTTACGTGAACATAACACAAACTTTGTTCGTATAATTTTTGGATTTAACTTAATAACGAGCTTAATTAAGTTAACCGGTGAACGGGCAATACGTAGAAAAGAATCAATAAAAAAGTAATTAATTTACGCAAATTCAGTAATTTATATTATAATTAAATCATTAATATGGTAGTCGTATCATTGAAACAGACATTACATCGGGTTTCCTGAATTCCTAGTTCCCCTTCCATTTAGAGCAGTCACGCGCCAGAGGTCACGTAGGGGAGGAATCCATCAGCCGGGTTCGATTTAAGCTCAACGCGCCGGGCATACCGATGACCCGAACGATGCGATGACCGGAAGGGAGGCTGCCTTGGCCCTGAACCAGATTTACCTTTTCTTTTCGTCGAAGTCAACCGACTATCACTACCGCAATCAAAATGGGAAAACTTACACTCTATTGAATAACAAAAAAAAAAAAGATAGAAAACGAAAAATCTATTTAAACTTGACGTAGTGGTTTTTACGATATCAGTATGAAAAGCTACGAATACGGATCTTTGGTTTTTAATTGATAAAAAATCTATTTCAACGTTTCATAAATTTTATTTTACACTTTACTGTAAAATTTCCCTTTTTCGCACCCATTTTAAACTGTACTCTGATTAATCGAATTTATTGTTTATCTTTTCAATACGACGGTCTGTCTTATGTATAAATGTATATACGAGCAAATTGTATGTACCTTATGGATTTAGACGACTGAGGCGAGACAAGTCGCTCTCGAAAATAGTATTATCATTCCAAAAAATAACAAGCGGCTTTTAACGTACGAGTAAGTAAATAGTGAAACAATGAACCTAATTTATAACTGCATATGATTATGTCAAAGCACACCGAAGTGTAATCGGTATAAGGCCCTATAGGCGACAACCTTCACCCGTTTCACCGTAACAAGCGATTCTAATCGGCGGCTTCAGTAACTCGGATTACACCCGCAAGAAAGATTCCAACAGTCTGCGGAAAAGGTAAAAATTAATCTTCTGATTTTTATAAAACTTTTATAATATAAAATGAAGTTATAGATTAAACGTAAGGTCGACAGAGAGAAGCATGAATTACGGATACTACATAAATTTTAATGATATCGGTTCCTCAGATCAGTTTTCCGGTCAAAATTTATTCTGGAGTAAAATTATATTTATAAATTTATTTTCAAATTAATTCACGGTGATTGGACAAAAATAAGTAACGTAGTTACTTCTTTTTATCCAATACGGTGACTACAAGAGATACATCTTCGTAACCTAATTTAAATAGTGCTGTTCCAGAGATGCCTTGATTATTTTAAAACATATATCTGTACCTATAAAGCAACTTGTCCTGATCGACTGACTGATCGATTCATCAACGACCAGCAAAAACTACTGATAATAAATCGATGAAAATTTGTATACAAATTCTTCTTACGGTGTAAGTGCGCGCTAAGAAAACGTTTTTTGAAGTTCCGAGTTTAAAGGATTAAAATGGAGTAATAATGAAATTTATTATTTTTTTAATTTTTCGGTAAGAAAGACTTCAGAAAGTTTTTTCGGAAGATATCAACTTGATTTTTGGTGCGTGTAACTTTTTATTTAAATAACTATATAAAACCAATTTCTACATTTTTCGAAATTTTACCTTCAAAGAGGTGAAGAAAGGTAAAAAAATTAGAAAAACGATTGCAAATTTTCCCCTTTTCCGAATATACTAAACGAGATATTCTCTAGATTGGGGCTTGAAATACTCTTCATATCTAACATTGATTTTCGGATTTTTTTTTATTTTTGATTTTTTAAGGAGTACGACGGTGTACCTCTTAGCCGTCAATCTACATAGATTGGCGGCTCAAACAATACTACCACTGCCACTGTTAATGTATGTGCGACGCGACTGGCTGCACCTGCCTCCGGTTTCTTGACTGTAAAACATAAAATAAAAGTAACTGAAAATTTGTTTTATAAAATGAGGTTGAAGTACGGTGACCTCCTAGTAGTGTTTGTCGGGTAACGCTAATCGCCGGCCAAAATACATTTTTGGGTAATCAGTTACAACTGATATTTTACGATGGAGACCGACTGTTTTGAAACCCAAATTCCTAGATCACTCAAAGTTTCCAGTCTTGTACTGACCGAATTGTTACTCTGAAGAAATTACAATACAGCGATATTTTTTTATAAATTGAGCAGGCTTTAATTTTTATTTATCGTTATTATTCTCACAAGCGGGAGTTTAATGTTCACAGCAGGGTCTAATGGGCAGACTAACCTGACTAGAGGGGACTGGTGAGCGAAGCGAGCCATGACCGGCGATCCGTCATGATCCGTCGCGATCGGGAGATATTTACTCCCGATCGCGAAGGGGAACGTAATTAACCATATAGCGCGGGTGAAGCCGCGACGAGGATGGTAATTTGGGAATTGTAATACATTTTTTCTTTATTTTTATCGAATAATTTTCTTATCTTCCACTTTTTCTTTTCTTTATTTAAGCGTCGGCCAAAAATTCGTTGTTTATCGTATATTCCTACTATATTTCTAATAAAAATTTTCATTTACAGTTTTATCAGGATTCAATGAAAAACCTAAAAAACAATATTCTCGATAATGGGCAGACTAACCTGACTAGAGGGGACTGGCGAGCGAAGCGAGCCATGACCGGCGATCCGTCATGATCCGTCGCGATCGGGAGATATTTACTCCCGATCGCG
This sequence comes from Lycorma delicatula, assembly GCF_047948215.1. Classification (NCBI taxonomy): domain Eukaryota; kingdom Metazoa; phylum Arthropoda; class Insecta; order Hemiptera; family Fulgoridae; genus Lycorma; species Lycorma delicatula. The sequence goes on along the minus strand of NC_134461.1, from coordinate 133,744,703 downwards.
AAGGGGAACGTAATTAACCATATACCGCGGGTGAAGCCGCGACGAGGATGGTAATTTGGGAATTGTAATACATTTTTTCTTTATTTTTATCGAATAATTTTCTTATCTTCCATTTTTTTTTTTCTTTATTTAAGCGTCGGCCAAAAATTCGTTGTTTATCGTATATTCCTACTATATTTCTAATAAAAATTTCCATTTACAGTTTTATCAGGATTCAATGAAAAACCTAAAAAACAATATTCTCGATTAAATAATTTTTATTTATAAATAAATAAGTTTGATATAAAAAAGATATTGCGGGTAAAGCTGTGACGGGGGAACGTTAGTATTTGTGTTTTATACACGTGTATATAAATATGTATTTATATTGCAATGTATACACGTGTAAAAGAAGATATTGGGAAAACGTAGACCACCGGCGTACATTGTAACGAAGTAGTGTTTTACGTACTTCATTCGTCTTTTCCAATCCTATTTAACAGATATTGATGACAGAAAAAACTTAATCGCATTATATCCTTGCCAATTAAACATAAAGCTTACGAAAACTGTACAAGGTAGGTGTACATAAAACGGTGGTCTACTTTTTTACCAATATTTTCTTTTTTCCTGTTAATCTACAGGTTTTTACTTTATCAGTAAAATTTTTGTTCCATAACTGATTTTAATTTTTTTTTTTTTACGCATGTTGAATTTATATAACGATGCGAAACGCGTAAAAAAGTTGTAAAAATAATGTTCTTTTAATTGCCCAAAAACACTGTTTTTTTCGTTTTCTAACTTGGCTAAACGTTTTCTAAGTTTTTATAAACTTTCGTTTATAAGATTTTTTGTAACAATAACTTTCTTTATGTAAATAAGCGACATTCTTTTTATTTAATACCGCATCATCCGCTCGCGTAATAATTATTAGCTTATAAAAATCCTATACTAATTTCTTTTATACATTTTACTTTTTAAAAAAATATCAATTTACGATTGAGAAAAATCAGAGACTGGAAAACCGTTTATGTCATTACGACACAAATCTGGTGAGGAAAATTATTAGTAAAATGTAAATTTTACAGAGGTAATAGGCAATATTTTTTGGAATTTCTTTCTTGTTTCTACCGACTTAAGACGGAAGAAGATCAAAAATACTCATAAAGCTCGGTAGTTTATTTATAAAGAGAATTTCAGTAATGAAAAATATCAGATAATTTTACAATAAAAACGATAGGGGAGTAAATTAAGAACGCTGTAGTTTCTTTAAGTTATTATGGAACAAATTATTAAGCTCCAAACTCATCGGCAAAAGTGAAACGCTAGTTTTATTAATCCTTCAAAATATGTGTCTTTAGAAACTTTAAAAGTAATTCTCTACCCTATTTTATTCAGGAGTAAAGACGTTTTCATGAAAAAAAAGAAGAAAATATTATTTTTGCCGAAATTAATTCTGTTTATATTAATTTTAATGCCGTAATAATTTCGTTAAAACGTTCCATATACTTCGTATGTATATACTTAATTTAATTCTAAGAAACCAAGAACTCAACGTACTCGATAAATAAATCTTTTAATATGAATATGACTTTCTCGGCTAGGGTATATCGACTCGTAATAAAGGTTTTGAGGTGATTTTAATTAAAGGTACAGCTATTTTAATCAAATACGGTCGTTTCGTTTATTTTCTGAATAATTTTTGCATAGAGAAAAATTCTTTCACCGGTTTAGAATTGTAAAACGGTTTAGAACAACAGGTGGATAGAACGAAAAACATAAGTAAAGAAAGAGAGAAAAATAAAACGAGAGAGAAAGGAATAAACGAGAAGGAGCGAGAGCGACGTAGATGCGTGGACAAAGAAGAGAGTCTGTGACAGGACAGGCAGCGAGTCTGGAGTCCGTCAATCCCAGGTCTTGGCCGCATTCCGGCATACTGATCGCGGCTCCTTCCATTTTGATTAATACACCGGACTCGAACCATTGTCTCGGACTCGGCTAAGTGTGATTTTTTTCCCTCATGTCGGTAGACGTGATCAGACTACCGGGTGTTCACAAATGTTTTGACACTAACGTCCGTTCCGATGACAATTCTATATCGTCGAAGAGGGCCTCGTCCAGTAAAGCGGATAGCAAACGGATCGCTGCCCGGTGTACAGAGAGTAACTTATTAAATGTAGTAACTCCACACCGCGGGTGACTTCTGAAGCGCTAACTAGAACGCGTACGGACTCCACAAGTCTTTATCTTCGGTACAGACAAATAAACCTAATAATAATCGGAATATAAATGAAAATAATCGCACGAGGGACTTTATTAGAAATTATCGAATCGACAAACGTCGTTCTAAAAATTAAAGTTTAATATTTTACCGAGTAAATTTTATAAAATATTACGATACATAAGTAACAGACGTAGTAATAAAATAATACCTCGACAAACTCCCCTGCTGATACGAAGTATATACGATGCGCATTGTTTGACGACAGAGAGGGATGTATTAATTTATCGCTTTACACTACCTGTTCTTGAATTTCTTCTTACGGCTGTAACTCATGAAAACACACCGTAGTTCAATAGACAATAATTAGAGTAATTTTCTCTGATAGTCACGATGTACTTTTTAAAAAAAATTAGGGATAAAGGTTTTATCTTCCGTCTTTAAAAACACAATCGAGGAACACGACTATGATTCGATTGAAACGTCATCAAAACCGACCTAAATATATTTGACCGCTTATAGTCTTATAGTCTTGACGTGTATAAAGTTATATCGCGGTAAAGAATTAAAGAAACCCTGTCAAAATCAGATAAATAAGGATAAAGATGCTCTACACGAATTAAAAGCGATATAAAAAAGTCGTCATGAGATAAAACAGTAACTTTTAATGTTATGTAAACTGAGGTTTCGTTAAATCCGAACGATAGTTTTACGGTAAAAACACCATTGTCATCGGCAGTGAATAGAACACGACCCTTTCGGTCGCGACCAAGATTTACGGTAACGGATGAACGATCGATAAATCTCTTTTAATTCGAGCCGACTTACACGTAAATTTTAATTTTAGGTATGACCACTCGATGTTCATAGAGCGACATCTCGATTGTAGGCGACTCGAATCGAGACGCAAATCGCTGGAGAAACGGCATAGAGATTCCCAAAAATAACACGCATTTTATGCCGGCTCGACTAGGGCGAGCGATGAATGAACTGCTGCAAGTAGTTTCCCGTCGGCTTTTTCGCCGAGTATATTCTGTCGATGCACATCAGCAGGCAAATTAATGTAACACTTCAATTTGAAAAAATACATTATTTACGTCAGTTTCTAGTCGGTAAGAGAAATAGTCGTTATACATTAAATCGTTAGCTGTAGAGATGGCTAATCGATGCCGAATGGTAATCGAGCTGAATTTCGATCGGTCGAAGGCTTAATTTTCCAATGTACATTTTTAATTTTCAACTTTTTCCCTTCCCGCGTCTGTCATTATAAAAACTTATAAATAAAAATAAATTCGTACGCGTATTACAGTTAATTAGAAATATTATTATAATTATAATTACTATTACTATTATTGATGTAAACGTGTTAGTCACGCTATAAAACAAAATAGTATAAATATTCCCCGACCTGACGGATGACTTGACAAACTTCTATTAGGAAATAATCGAGGAAAGCTAATTTTTTTTTGCCGCTTACCGTACTTAATAACAAAAGTTTTAATAAAATTGAAAATATATTTATTTATATGTTCATCCAGATAATGTAACGATAGAAAATAAACGATATCGGATGAAGTACTAAAAGTAGATCAGATTAAGGAAAATGTTTTTACAAAAACGAAAAATGGAAAGATCGCATTCGGTTCCTCAATTTTTAATTTTTGTATTTGTGAATGGTTGTTTTGCAGGAATCCCGTCGGCTAGATTTTCTTTCCAAGGTCATTTATCCGATAGGCCAAGACTTTTTCTCCGAAAGAGTATAATGACGGTCCAAAATCATTATACATCATTATCCGGCCCAGTCGGTTTCGAACGATTTCATACGACCAGACAGATTTCTGGGAAAAACGAGAGTACGTGTTACGATCGAAAAATACTGTTCGTTAAATATTTTCTCGGTATTTTGAGAAATAATCTTACCTGTTGTAGGCGTCAAGGTCTATTCTCTTTTTAAAACCTTACTTTTCAGAACTCTGAAAAAATCACTCCTGATTTTATTTTTCTTCTTTACGGATAGGTGAGACGGTAGGAAAGTTTTGTGTTAAAGTCGGTGAGAATGCTACTGAAACCTTTTAAAAATTTAAAACGGCGTATGGTAATATCGCTGTGTTCGAACCCAAGTTTTTAGGTGGTTTAAAGCATTTTCAGATGGCCGGGAATCAGTTGCGGACGATCCACGCTCTGGAAGACCGTTAACGTCAAAAAGTGACGACGATGTTGAGCGAATCAGAAACTTGATACGGTACGACCGGCGATTAACTGTCACAATGATTGCAGAACAATTGAATTTGAACCGTATAACAGTCCATCAAATTTTGACAAACGAATCGGACGTGAAAAAGTTTGTGCAAAATTGGTCCCAAAAAACTTCACTGTTGAACAGAAAAATAATAGGGTGAAAGTGTGCCGCGATCTTCTAGGGCGAATTGATACCGACCCTGATTTTAAAAAAAAATGTTATTACTGGTGATGAATCTTGGATATTTGAGTACGACCCAGAAACAATACGTTAGAGCAAGTAGTGGCACACTTCAAAGTCACCACACCCGAAAAAGTAAAAATGAGCAAATCAAATTAGCGTGGGTTTACACGCTAATTTGTTTCTTCGATATTAATGGCATTGTCGATAAGGAGTTTTTACTGTAAATCAATATTTTACCGAGAAATTCTTGAAAGACTGCGGAAAAGAGTTGCCGCGTAAGACCAGCCATCAAAGACGACTGGATGCTGCATCATCACAGTGCACCTTGTCACACTGCACTCTCAATTAATGAGTTTTTGGCAAAGAAAAACATTCCTGTAATTCCTCAATTACCTTATTCACCTGACTTCAGTCCATGCGACTTTTTTCTGACCCCAACTTTAAAAAAAAACCTCAAAGGGCACCATTTTGGAACAGTAGAAAACAATTAAAAAATTTAATCTGAAGGATATTCCGGTTTCTGAGTTCCAAAACTACTATGAAGAGTGGGAGAAACGTTTGAAGCGTTTCACGGCTTCCCAAGGGAACTATTTCTTAAGCGATAGAATCCGTGTATAATTGGAATGCAAATAAAAAGTATTTCTGAAACGGTCTCATTAATTTATTTACAGACCTCGTATCTGCAAATCATTTTCGAGAAAATTATTATAAAACACAAAATACAAATTTTTAGGTGTGACTTGATTAAATTAGCAATAAACAATAAAATTTTGCGATTAAATTTGTAGATAATTTAATTTTGACAAAATTTATGTAAGTAATATCAGCTGAACACAAAGAATTAAAAAAAAAATTATTGTAATTAAAAACAAAAGATAGAAACGCGGCAAAAAAACACTGCATTATATTGTTAAACCGAAACAAGAATTAATACGTATATTATTTATTAATTTTTTATGTTTTTCAAACATTCTATTTAATATCGCAAGGGAAAACTAAATACAACGGTGAAAAATATTTTCATTGTCTAAATCTACGTATAATGCTAATATTTTAAAATATCAAGCCATCATCCCCACTATTTATTTTCTGATAAAAAGAAAATTACATAAAAAAGTAATAAAAGAAAAAACACACAAACCATTGTGTTTTTACAACTCATAATAACCCTAACGACCTCGATTTACAGTCAACGTTACTTGTGTCTTTATAATTATTAATCTTATTTTATATTTGTCAAATACTTTTTATTCGCAGATAAACTGAATACTCCACAGACACATAGCTACTTCTTTTTTTGTTTCGTTAATCCGGTAACCTTCCGTTTTGTAAATTTATTAAACGGTTTATTTATTGTTTTTAAATAAAAAATTTAAATCGCCATATTAAATTTAATTTTCATTCAGTAACGGAATAAATTGTTCCTTTTTTTTGAAAGTTATTTTGAATAGAACTATTTGTTATGTTTATTATGATAACAAAAGGGTGCTGAAATTAGCGGTAAAAGTAGTCTATACATGAATATATCGATTTGCTCTATTTCAGCGAAACAATAAATCGATAGAAAAGCTCAGAAATGTTACTATTATTATTCTTTATGAGTAATAGTAAACAGTAGACGTATACATAGAGCCTGTAAACCGGATATACTAGTATTGCGTTTATAAAGTTCTACATTTTATTATTAAAATATTTCACTTTTATATAGGATTCAGCTCTTTCCAATGAAAGTAAAACATTTTCAAAGCTTATATGCTTTATTGTGAATTCTTTTTCATTAAAAGTACATCTTGCGTGCTCATTTTACAGAAGCTTAATTATCGTTCGAATTTTAGGATAAAAACTGGCCAGGATTTAAATAAAAAAATCACAAAATCTTTGTAGCTATTAAAGTAAAAGAAAAATTATACCGCGACTACGTAACCGGATAATCATTAAAGTCTTATATAATACCGGTCAGCTCGTCTAGCCAGAAGCTGGACCCTTAGGCCCGGGGAAACCCCGGAGCCAATTCAGGGCACCTCAGGGCCTCATGGAACCACGGGGCCTACCCCAGAGCCCGCTTCCTTCGCCGTTCTCGTGTTTCCAGGGGGGGCCGATGTCCTAGACACTCCAGAGCTCGCTTCTGTCGCCACTCCCGTCTACTCAGAGGGCTCCGTCCTCTGGACCCCCGCACTGTTTTTTATCCTTACGGTTGGAAGAATAATACTGATAAATAACGTTAATGTATTTTTAGGTTTTACAGAAACCCGAAACAGAAACTAAATTGCACAAGACAGAATTATAGTAACTAGGGAACTAAAGTACACACCTATAACGACGAAAAATTCATAACTTATTTTTTTCCGTAGTGGCAGAAATGTAATAATGAAGTAAAAGGATTAATCTACTTTTCCTTATTGAATATCTTCAATTCACGACCTCACCCTTCTTGGGGGCGAAGAAATAATGAATATTTTTAATATCTTAACCTTCAAGGAATCTACGGCCTCGGTCTGTGGCTTAAAACCTTCTCCGGGATAACACGAATGTATCCTGCAATTGTTTATAACAATTTTGTTATAAACATTAATAAATGATATTGTTAAACAAAAATGTTTAAAATTTATTTTATTTTACGTAATTTTAATTCTATTGTTTTTGTAATATTATTCATTCGAATCATTCAATTCAAACCTGGTTCACATACTGTTTGAGACTCACAGTTCATTAATTCAATTCATTAAAGTTTGTGCTTTAACCGGCAAATATCCACTATGCCGGTGATTGATTGAGTAGTTTTTTGTTTATCCCGAACAAAATAAAACCTTCTTCGTCTTTATTGTAATAGATTATATATATTATATGATATATTAAAGTATTATGTATTTTCATAAATTATTTTTATGTTGTAATTGATGAATCCGACACGAATACGTAACTAAAAAACTATCTGCGTAGAAATTTGTGAATCTGATATAAAAATACTTTTTAAAATAAAAATTATAGAAAACCTTCAGACAAATTAGTCAATTTTTAACGAAATATTGTTCATTATGATAATTAATAAATGTGTTCCGCACCGTTATCTTTTACGCTTCATTCTAACGTACGATTACAATGCGAGTGATAACGTTATTTTTGTGACGAAAACCAACAGAATTGAACCGATGAGAACAAATTTCATAAACGTTTAAGTAATTTTAATCTAAATTGAATTCATAAGATGCCAAGTCGTGACTGATCGACACCCAATTAGTATCTGTTCTGTTAGTAAAAATATATATACAAACAATATTTCTTATTTTGAATTGGACTTTTTTTTCGTTTTCCTAGATTTAATTTTAAATTATAATATTAATTTAATAATAAAAAAAAAGCTGACAACACAGTTGTACGACTTTCCCGTCACGCAGTTTTTTCGATGCACGGCTTACACACACAACTTAATTTAAAATACGTTAGTGCAACATTAGCGGTCCTTTTGATGACAGGGAGTACTACTGACGCAGTATACCCGATTAGCCACTAGTTTAGAGCATTTTTTGATTTAGGGGTGCGATTTCGCAAAATTTGTTTTTTTCAAATATTATTTTTTTAATCGTTACCAAATGCGCTTAAGAAAAATAAGACCTTAGTTAGATGAAATCTCGATACCGGGAGTGACTTTGTTCTACAGCTTCACCCCTTTCACCTTTGAGTAATTTGACCAAGTTTGGTCAAAATCGGTCGAGCAGTGCTGGATATATCAGGTGATTTAGAGTGCGACATCGAACCCACTCGCGTACATATGAACATACCAGAAAATTTCCATCCGTTTTTTTGGTTTTTGGGTCAAAACATCAAGATCAGATGAAACCCGCATATCCCCAAATTGGATCGATCATAATACTTTCCCCTACAGCTATAACGCTAGACGAAAAAAAAATTAATTTAAAATACGATTAAATTTCGAATTATATTAGTAAACTCATATCATCAAAAAAATAAAAAAATAGTAAAAAATTTACCACATCGGTTTTAAAAAAGAAGTAGAATAAAACTAATTGGAAGTTAGTGTATTAATTTTAAAATAATATTAAAGTATTAGTATTCACGTAGCAGTATTAAATTTTGAATAATCAAGAAAAAATGATTTTATTTAGCATAATATAGTAGTTATAATTTTTTTAGATGTGGTATTTTTGGAGCGGAGAGTTATTGGGGTTCTTTAATATATCGATTCCGATACGCTTTTGATCGACCGATACACCCGTTCGTGGAAAAAATGTTTTAGCGTTGACTATTAGCATTCGTTTAATATTAACAGAAGAATTTCTAAACAATAAATTATACGATTTTATAGAGGATTCGAAAATACGTTTTACTTGCTTGTAGTAGTCATTATTACTTAATACAGTGCACCCTCAATTTACGCCGGTATTACGTTCTGGAAAATTTCCGCGTATAATGAAATCGCGTAAATTGAGTCGCATTTAATTCAGAAATACAGCTTAGGTTCTTGTTAAGTTATACGGTAAACGGTATACGTAAATTACTGTACTTTATTTTACGTTTTAATTATTACATTATCATCGTATTATTTTGATGATATTACAATAAAATGTATGTATTTAAAAAGAAAAAATATGTATTGTACATAGACTATTTCCACTAACATCATTTAACATTTATTACCATTTAGTTTTTTTTTTTTTTCACTAACATAAAAAAACTAGTAACGGCGGTTTGTATTTGTTCAGTTAAAGTCTTGTTCTTCCTTGTATGGTCCAACTATATTTTCCAGTTCCTGTTGAAACCGCAAACTACCCTCCATCACTGGATCTCCGGCAATTATAAATTCTTTCAATTCCTCCGCCATTTTTACAAATTTGTCTAAATTTGTTATAGTCAACTTATTTTTTATCGAAACTTTCTCTTCTTAATTTTCGTCACTGTACGATTTCGTTTTCTATCATCTCCATAAGTTCCGAGTCAATTCTTTCATTTATATCCTACGCCTCTATGTCTAAAAATCTTTCTCCCGGTAACTGTGTGGCAACGTTGACTGTTTCGTTACAAGTATCCTGTACATCTTTATTTATTTCATCTCTATCCTCTAAGGATTCGTTACGTTCTCTCTTTGACCAGGTCTTTATCGCTTCGGGCCAAAGCTTCTTCCGGCAGGTGTTTAATGTTTTCTGTTGTAAGTCGTCTAAACATTTTTTACGTTTGTAATGCGATCAGCAATTACGTTTTTTCCATCATTCGTTCAAAGTTACAAATTTGTCTTCTTCCACATCGTTAAAAGGTTTTTTTTAAATTTTCGACGAATGTAGTACGCTTTGAAGGTCGCATTTACATACTCGTCAAGGGGTTGCAAAAGCGCTGTAATGTTGGACGGGAGAAACTCAACTTGCATATTTTCATCAACTTCTTTTGGTAGCACCTCTTGGTGAGCCGTACAGTTGTCTAGAACAAGAAAAACTTTATATGCAAGATTTTTGGTGGCTAAGTACTTTTTAACCTTTGGTTTAAAACTGTTATTAAAGCAATCCATACAATATAAATGTAGGCAGTCACCCAGGTATGTTTATTAGCTCACCAGAAAACCGGAAGGTTATTTTTATTTGGGTTTTTAATGCACAAGGATTCAAGGATTTATAAACTAACAACGGCTTAATCAAGCAGTCTCCAGACGCATTCGAGCACAACAAAAACGTAAAACGATCCTTTGCTGCTTTATGATCCGGTGTGGTTTTTTGTTCTTTAAAAAGGTATGTACGCTTTGGCATTTTTTTCAAATACAAACCTGTTTCATCTTCATTGAAAACCTGTTCTGGTACGGAACCTTTCTCCTTTACGATGCTTAAAAATTATGATGTGCATTGTTCAGAAACTTTGAAATCTGCAAAAGCTTTACACCTTGAAATTTCACAATGTGCAAACCGTGTCTTTTTTTAAATTTCTCGAGCATTAAAACTGAAACAGGATGAACTAAAAGTAGAAATTTCAGATTCATTACCTGTTTCACTGGACAATCTGCGATAAAACCGCATAGTCTTTTATCGAATTAAAGCTGAACTTAATGGCGTATGTTTTTGAATTTGGTTTTCAATTCACGTCGCTAATAACTTTTCGACGTTCTGCAACATCGGATTTCGCGTGTAATTTGGCGTATATACGCCAAAATACTTTGGCGTATTTTGTCTTTATTAAGCCGTATTGGACGCACACATGATTCATTTAAGTTAAACCTTCTAGCTGCAAACGCCATAGTATTTTTATTATCTAGACAATTTAGAATTTTATTTTTTTCTAATAACGATAAAACGTTTTTCTGTTAGGTTTTAACACACCGCTCATTTTTGATCGCAGTACGTAAAGGAACAGCGCAGTACAAAAAACAATAAAAAAAAAGTTTGCAGCTGAAGAACACGCTAATACTCAATAACAGCAACGAGACGTATTTAACGCATTGTTTTGTACACAGGCACACCTAGGATAATAGAACTACGAATGAACGATTACTGTGAAAGCAGTGCACTGTTCGTTACAATGACTCTAGGCATTTCTTGTTTGTACACGATAAATGTACTGATAAATGAGCGGGTATTTAATTTCATAATCGAAATATGTACTGCACTACAGTATTTTACTCCGTTTTACAAAATATGATGACCGTGTGACCGCGTATAACTGAAATCTAACACGTATTCGGAAAAAGATTTCCTAACTTATTCAACCGCGTATAACTGAAATCGCGTAAAACACTAATGCTAATTATATGAGTTTGTTTAATAAAGGAAATCGGGCCGGTAAGAGTTTTGTAACAAATTTTTCCTTTCTTTTCTTATATGGAACTCTTAAACATTTTTTTATTATCTATTGTCGATATATTTAGCATGTATTTTTTTAAAACAATATTCTAAACTAATAACAGATTTTGATAATAGAAATGTAGTCTCACACCTTTTTTTATATCGGTATCATTTTGTTATCTTCTTTCTTTTTCTGTTTAACCTCCGAAACCACGAAAGGTATTACTTCTGAGGAAGATTGAGGATGATGTATGTATGTATGTTAGTTGACACCCAACCAGCAAAGAACTACGGTATCCACGATTTAGTATTCAAATCCGTATAAAAGTAATTGTCTTTACTAGGATTTGAACCTTAGAACTCTTGACTTCCAAATCAGATGATTTGCGAAGACGCGTTCACCACTACACTAACCCGGTGAGGTATCATTTTGTTATCTTTCTTTCTTTTTCCTGTTTAGCCTCCGGTAACTACCGTTTAGATAATACTTCAGAGGATGAATGAGGATGATATGTATGAGTGTGAATGAAGTGTAGTCTTGTACATTCTCAGTTCGACCGTACCTGAGATGTGTGGTTAATTGAAACCCAACCACCAAAGAACACCGGTATCGATGTTCTAGTATTCAAGTCCGTGTAAAAATAGCTGGCTTTACTAGGAATTGAACGCTGGAACTCTCGACTTCCAAATCAGCTGATTTGGGAAGACGCGTTCACCACTAGACCGACCCGGTGGGTATCATTTTGTTATCTGCGAGACTTTTACTGTACGGTTTACAATTTCATTGTAATTTTTTTTTTTGATATCACTGCGTTTTGTTAGATTATTCTTTTATTTTTTTTTTATGAATTACTGATTGTTATCTTATGGATTTATTATTAAAATTTATTGCCTTTCCAGAACAAACCAATATACATTTTTTTTTAATTTCTTGGCCATTTTTTTTATACTCATATTATCACGTCACACCATATTTTTCCTTTTTTAATAAAATTAGTATAATGATCTTCACGAATCGAAGATCTATAATGTAATATCGCACTCATATTTTGAAGTGTAACCCTCGATTTTTATCGTATCCGTGGACACACTTTTTACATTATTATTAAATGAACTTTTTCCTTCACCAATCAGTTCAAATAGTTCTAATTGTTCAGACTCGGTTTCACTGCATGTTATTAAAAATTTATTTGAGAAGGATTTTAAAATTTAAAGGTCTTTCGATCGGTTCACACAGCTCCTTTTGAATGCACTCGGCTTCTGCCGGTTGCACTCAGCTCCGGACGCTCACACAGTTCCTGTCGGTTCACTCGGCTCCGTACACTATATAAGCCGGCTCTGCACTACATTCATTCAGTATTTTTCCAATAACCATCATGGACTCAACGTAACATAACATATACCGTTCAATCATATTACATATAAACTTACAAAAAAATAATACTAATTGTGGAATAAAAATTTTACTGATCGAATTTATATCTGTTTTATGTAACAAATCTTTGTTGCCACATTTGCAATACTTTCCTACCGTCCGGATTTTTTGTGTTTTATTAGCAGCCATAACCTCTTGTATATAAATACTTTTATTTTTTTTAATGAAGTGATGGGAATTAAAAAAATTGTTTCATCTTCAGTACTTCCATTTACATAACAGCATTTACCATTAAAACAAGCTGTAGTATATTTTCTTTTAAATTTTATTATTTCAAGTACATTATCAAGTTTTTGTACGCTACCTAGCACTATCAAGTACTGCTACCTAGCGGCGCGATTCGTAAATCAACCTTTTTGAGGAAAAAGAGACATATTCGAGTCCTGCGGTTCATCAAATGGAAGAAAAAAACGTTGTCTAATAAAATTCGGAATATTTTTTTAAAGTATTCTTTATTACAAATCTAATTGAACTGAAATATAATGTTTCACGGTTAGTTTTTAATTATTTTTCCATTTTCATTTCACTTTTAGGTTAGATCATGTTTAGAACTGTAAACATAGTTCGTTGACTTCGCCGTGTTGTCCAGTTGTGCGGCGAAGTTCGAACGAACTTCGAGAAATTATTTACCTTTTATTGTTTTAAATGTTAGAGAAAAAGTATTCTTGCGGTCATTTTATATTTTCTCATTAATAAAAATATCGTTAATTCTTAAAAATTAGTGTTATTAATTTTATCTTATTATCCTCAAATTAGTATTTGTACAATATATAACAATTATATATAACAATATCGTTTATCATAAGTACGGTAAACAAAAATAAAAACACAAATAATAATAATAATTGAGTATTTTAAGAGAGTAGACGTATTACAAGAAAACTAAGGTAGGTAATTAGACTATCCGTTGTGTATCGCTGTTGTATAAGACAACGTTGCGCGTTGCGTTTAATGCAGTCCGATCGGGTTGCATCGATCGTGCATCAACCGTGATAATAGTGCGATTGGCCGAAGAACAATTGAGGCCATTGTCTGTTGAATCGAAGAAGCGGGCAGACAACAAACGGTCTTAAGGGGGGGGGGGGGGACTGTCAAAGCAGCGCCTTCGTCAACGATCTTGGTTGGTGTTTAAGTGGTAGCTAGTTCCATCGTATAGAGATTCGAACGTACTGAACAAATTAGTTAACGATAAAATTCTTTTACGTAATTTACCGATTACCGTTTCGGGAAATATAATCGCTTCTATAAGTATAAAATCGATAAAATTAAATTATTTTTTTTATCGATCGACTTTAAAATTTATGCGTTTTTATTTATTGAACGCTTAACGAAGACGCAATACGAATTACGTATACGCTCTTATTACACAGTGAAGACAATTTATCATAATTTTTAAAAAAACAGGAGTAAAAAAAATTTTGCGTCGTTGAACTTTTCGGAACGAATATTAATGTAGGTAATTCGGATATAAAATCAAATCCGATATTTAAGGTCTTACTTTTATTTCCAAAATTCTAATTTATAAAACAAAATCAAGATTCTAATATTTAAATCTACAATTTCCCGGTAACTTAGTTATACTATTCAGCTCAACAATATACTATATACATATCAGCTTGCTAATTGGGGGGTTTTTGCATATTTTGAATTTCATCATCCCCCTCTAACTAAAAAATATAATTTTAGGTTTGAAACATTCCAGAAGAATGTAAATTGGCCTGTTTTTTGCTTGTTATTCCAAATCGGACAGACCGATTTGAATGAAATTTGCACGATGATTTTTGTATATGCGGCATTGATGTCGCTTAATTTTGATCACAATCGGACGTGCAGGGCGGGAGATATGAACCTTACGGGTCCCGTATATCAAAATTTAACTGTAGTTAAATTTTTTCATATAAAATAAATGCCCCTTAGGGTCGGTAAGATACTTCTGATGGCGTTTCGGATAGTCTTACGGAATTTCTCCCCCAAAATTTTTCTGTTTAAAAGTTATTTATTCAACGCAAAATAACATGTACTTGAACAATTATTAATTAACTATGAAGTATATCGTATATAATTTGTATATTTAACATTAATTAAACGAGGTTAGTGTGCGAAGCGAGCGTAAGTTATATTCGGTTAGGTTATGTTCATATCCTTACGATCGTCAGTACACGGAATCAACATAATCAAACCAAACGTAACCTACGTTTGCTTGCCTCGCTAAGCTCTTTTAATTAACGTTAAATATACAAATTACATACTAGATTTAACTAAATTTCTGTTATTAACCGAATTATAACTATTTATGGATAAAAAATTGTAAAATTTTGGGTGGGAAAAATCCGAAAAAGTACCGTGTTTCAGATCTCCCAAATGTGAACGGGACCTAAAGCCTTTTTTCCTTTTTTGACTCAAAGCCACGTCCTTGTACCGATTAGATCATTCCATTATATTAAATTCACATCGTTATACATTCCAGTGATTTTATTTAGGACTAATGTAAGTTATAAGCTTATTTTTTTTTTCTTTTATTCGTCAATTATCGTTTTCCTTGACTGATTTCGGATTAACTGATTTTTATGAAATTTTGTTCGATGACTTTTGAATACGGATCAGAAATGTCGTTTATTTTTGGTAACAATCGGTGAAGGGCGGAGAAGATACGATCAGTATGGGTTCTGAATCTTAAACTTTTACTCGGAGTAGAATTATTTATGTAATTCTACTAATACACATAGATGCTTTAATGCTTGTTTAATTTTCTTTTCCTCGGTAGCCAAGGGTAGCATAACTAATAGAAAAAGTTCACGTTAATTATTCTTTTTTAAAAATAGCGTTTTTATTTTTGATCCGCAGTGAGGATTTCGGATGCCGATCTCTACTTCATCAGCCCAAATAAATGTGAATTTTAAATATCGATGAAAAAATTTAACGTTTTAAATTAAATTAAGCCTTAACCTCTATCCACTTTTTAAAACATATATTCCTTAGCGATCGCTGTTCTACATTTTTCGTTGTTTTCACTTTTTAACGCGAAGCTAAGTACTAGTACTTTTTTCAGCTCTTCCTTCGTTTTCATAACATTCGTTGGCTTATTGCTCATATCGTCATATCACTATTTTTTTACTTAACGTTCAGTTTCATTCCGTATTCTGTCATCATTGATGGGAAGTTCCTTACGCCAACGCTATCTCCATCCGTTTGTCACCAAGCCTTCTCCTTCTCCATCTTCCTCATCGTCCGTGTTTCACTTTCATATAACAAGACCCTTCATACGTAGTATTTGGCTAAACTCTTCCTTAACTCTAAATCCACACTTTTACCGCGTAATAATTTCCTCATCTTTTATTAAAAGCTTTGTTTGCCATCCATACGCCCTTTGCCATTCTTCTGTTACTGTAGTACCCAAATATCAGTAATTTTTTAATTTTTCTATTCTTCTTTCGCTTCTTTTTAACGCTAAATCCTGTTTGTTGTTTCCTTCCATTACTTTACGTTTTCCGACATTTATTTTCATTCCGTGCTCTTTCATTCCATCCTCCAGGACTATAACTGACAATTTTGCCGTCACATAGAATTACCATATCATCTAAAAAATATGTATATGTTATTTTTCGTCTTCTTACATTTATCCCTTCTATTTTTTCATACGTATTCCTTATGCATATTCATTGTATGTATTCCTTCTAATATATTCAATCGTAGCATCATATAATTTTCATCGATTGTATATTCTACGCTTCTTTTACTGAAGACATGTCACCTGTCAACCTTATAATTGTATAACTTTATATCTTTGTTCTTACGGGTTCCTTCATCCTCTTTTAGAACATTTTCGATCATACATAATAAACAAAGTCGGTTATACATAGCACCACTTTTCTTGATCAAACCGCTTTGTTTGCGCATCCCCTATTTTCATACATTTTTTTTTTTGATTCGGATACATTCTTTAATTAATTAACTTCTATATTTCCAATTTATTCTTTTGTTTCTTAATATTTGTATTAGATTATCCGATCTTAAAAGTTCCAAATGCTTTTTATATTTTTATAAAAACATCTACTTACTTCTACACAACTCTCATCGGTACTTATTATTAGCGTAATTGCATTATTTAAGACAAAAAACATTGTTCTTCAGTTACTAACTGTTCAATTTTTTAAATAGTCGTCACAGAGGAATCTTCGGGGAATGAGGAATTAATCTAATCGCACTGTAATCTTGACGCATCACTACATCGTGTTTTTCGGGATACGGTCGTTTAAAAAAAGGGTTTTGTCCGTATCCTAATATCGTATTATATATTTTCAACATCTCTTGTAATCCTTTTCCATAAGACATTTTATCATTTTTATCGATTGCTCCTCTATTCCTACAGCTTTCTCATTCTTCAGTTATTTTATCGTCGGTACAAGTTCCTAATTTAATATTGTTTCTTTTGCTTTATCCGATTATAATAAAAAAATTAATAAGTAATAAGTACTGTTACGGTTTTATCGGTAAATCAGGCAAAACCATTAATCATTTATTAAAATTTATTAGTACTTTAATAAAAATAAACCGGTGTAGGCGAGCAAACTCTTTTATACTTTATAAATTTACGTTTATGACGATCAAAATTTCAAATCGACAAATAAAAAATATACGTATGCTAAATCGATTTAGAGATATTTTATTAAATAAATATTAATCGAATCAAAAAAGGAAACAATAGTAACAGATCGGTCGAGCAACTATGTACCAAAAACAGAAACGTCAGATGAAAGTAAAAATTCATGAAAAGCAATTAATTATATAAATAGATTAAAGACGCTTAACGTTATTAATAATGCGTTAATAATTAAAAGTGCACCGCACCGTAATGTTTACGTAATTAATTGGTTTTAAATTTATAAAAAAAGGAAAAAACAATATAACATGAAAATAGTTTGTATGCCGTATATTGTCATCATATACGCAATAATAATTAATTCTTATACAACATCCATCGTCAGCCGTTAATTAAAATGCTAGTCGCACAAAGATGATGTTGAAAAAAAGAGAAAGGAAAACGAAAAAATGAAACGAGTAGAGAAGAGAAATAAAACTAGACAAAATAAGATAAAGAAAAAAACAAATCGATAAAATTCAATTTAAAAACACACATGTCCTGGCAAGATATGTTTCAGACAATAAGTAAATAACAAATAAACAATCGAAATACATAATAACCTACTATCGATATAAAAATGTTTATCCTGTCGAACAATGAACAAAATGATTTGTGCTTTATCGGTATGTTTTATATATATATATAATACGTACATGTATCTAATTTATACCAATAATAATAATAAATTTATGTACTTTTAGAATGATGTATTTTTCAGTTTATAACCACATTTTTACGATGTCTTTATAAATTTATTTATTTCTGATTTATACGGTAGAACATTATTGCATTCCGTTTTATAAAACTGATCTACGCTTTATTTTACGTAGAGAAAAATCGCAGATCGCATACAAATAAATAAAAGTAATCGTATTATTAAAATATTTCGTTACGTGTCAATCTTCGTCTCGCAAATACGTTATTACTACACACGTTCGCATCGCTAACATTTGTCCCGTATAAATATTTTAATGCTGATAATTAAAATTTTTAATCGTCATTAATAAATGCAATTAAAAAGAAAAGTTACACGAACTCGAGTAACGTAAATAAATGTAGTTAAACAGCGTTAAGCTTAACGCCTACAATTAATGTTTCTGTGTAAATTTAATAATAAAAAGTAACTAATATTGATATTATCGTTTATTTATTTAGTTTTACCAAAAGATAAACAAACTTTGCTTTTAAATTATTATTATCGTTAAAAAATATATATATATATATATATATAATCTTATTCCTTCACCTGGTGGTAAAATATAAGACAAAATAAATAAAATTTTTAAGATCGAATTAATACCTTTTTCGTATCGCCTATATGAAAACAAAATGCAGCGTGTAGTAATAACAGAAGCATGCAAAAACAAAGTACAAGTGTGTATATATTGAGTTCAAAACGTTAAAAATGTATCTAATCGTTGTGTTAATTATTTCCTTCTCTAATTAATTAAACTTCTTTAAAAGGTTTTTAAAACAGCTCGAAATCTAAAAAGGAAAGGAAAAGTTCTTAGACCAGTGGATGTACGTGTAAAAAAAATCGTTCTACAACAAAATTAAATTAATAAAGTGAAAATTAGAATAAAATATACAAACTGCAGAGGAGATATTATTCACATGCTATTGAAAAAAGAGAAGTTACGAAAAAGAAAAGGTAGAAATCTTAAGTAGCCTCACAGCTACTGTATCTTAACTAAGTATGACACCTCCAATTCTAGCAATCTTTTATGATTTAGAATTTCATAAAAGCGAGGAAACTCTAGTAACTAACTCAAGTTTTTTTTTTTTTTGTCTTCAGTCATTTGACTGGTTTGATGCAGCTCTCCAAGATTCCCTATCTAGTGCTAGTCGTTTCATTTCAGTATACCCTCTACATCCCACATCCCCAACAATTTGTTTTACATACTCCAAACGTGGCCTGCCTACACAATTTTTCCCTTCTACCTGTCCTTCCAATATTAAAGCGACTATTCCAGGATGCCTTAATATGTGGCCTATAAGTCTGTCTCTTCTTTTAACTATATTTTTCCAAATGCTTCTTTCTTCATCTATTTGCCGCAATACTTCTTCATTTGTCACTTTATCCACCCATCTGATTTTTAACATTCTCCTATAGCACCACATTTCAAAAGCTTCTAATCTTTTCTTCTCAGATACTCCGATTGTCCAAGTTTCACTTCCATATAAAGCGACACTCCAAACATACACTTTCAAAAATCTTTTCCTGACATTTAAATTAATTTTTGATGTAAACAAATTATATTTCTTACTGAAGGCTCGTTTAGCTTGTGCTATTCGGCATTTTATATCGCTCCTGCTTCGTCCATCTTTAGTAATTTTACTTCCCAAATAACAAAATTCTTCTACCTCCATAATCTTTTCTCCTCCTATTTTCACATTCAGCGGTCCATCTTTGTTATTTCTACTACATTTCATTACTTTTGTTTTGTTCTTGTTTATTTTCATGCGATAGTTCTTGCGTAGGACTTCATCTATGCCGTTCATTGTTTCTTCTAAATCCTTTTTACTCTCGGCTAGAATTACTATATCATCAGCAAATCGTAGCATCTTTATCTTTTCACCTTGTACTGTTACTCCGAATCTAAATTGTTCTTTAACATCATTAACTGCTAGTTCCATGTAAAGATTAAAAAGTAACGGAGATAGGGAACATCCTTGTCGGACTCCCTTTCTTATTAGGGCTTCTTTCTTATGTTCTTCAATTGTTATTGTTGCTGTTTGGTTCCTGTACATGTTAGCAATTGTTCTTCTATCTCTGTATGTTCTTCTATCTCTGTATGTTCTTCTAACTCAAGTAAAAAGGAAAAAAATAAATATTAGTAAGACTAAAACGATAAGAGTTATAAAAGAAGAAATTTTTCATTAAAATATCCACCGGAAGATAGCAGAAGGAACGGGCAAATCCACTGAAATATTTCCTAAATTCGGAACGGAAACGGAACAAAACGAAGGAAGTAAGAAGCAGTATAGATTCGGTAATGTGAACAAGGGAATTTTTGAAAAGATTAAAGTATTATTAACGAACAAAAACCGTCCGTTACTAGTATGGAACTAAGAAAGATATTTTCTAGGAAAGAAAATAAAATTTAAAAATCAGGAACATAAAATACAGTTTCGATGAAGAGCCAAGAAATAAAATAGGAGGATATTTCATTTCCCGAGGAAAATTACAGATAAAAACCACGATTCGGGCGATAAACAAAAAGGTGAAAAAATTTCGTCTGGATCACATACGAATAGTTAGGAATTTTCTATAATAAAAGTTCAGGGAAGAAAAAGTAAAATACGGAAAAGGAAGAAGAAAATACGAAGGAAGAAACTAGGAGCTGAAAAAAAATTAAGAATGTTCACCTGAAGAAATAATAATAGGATGATACTAGACCTGAACTCATACGAAAAATCGTTTTAGTATTTAAGTGCGATTCACATTGTCTACTGTGTACAAACGACTATTCCTTTCTTATAAGAAACTAAATAATATTTTGTCAGATACTCTTACGCGTACACTTGTGTACTTATAAAAATAGTAACGTTTTAAAGACGGATACTAAAAAGTAGAAAGCCGTAATATAACAGTAAAATACATTTCGGTGATCAAAAATCGAAATCGTAATAGAGAATTAAACAAACGTTTTTTGTACCGCAGCAAACCGATACGAAAATTCTAAAATGTCATTTATTCTCGATTAAAATCGACAAAAGCAACCGATATCAACGGGTTGTGATCTCGGATCTGCACGTAATTAAAATTGTTAAATTGTAATTTATACGCCTAACTAATAAATTTTGATGAAACTTATTCCGATGATTATGAACTCTAACTAACTAAAACACGATCGATCTGTGATCTATGAATCCACTAATTTGTCATAAACAGTGGTACGGACACTCTTCTTCACCTATAAAAATTATTATACGACGCATTTTATTTATGTTATCCCGTTTTGTTCCATTTTCCGTTTTTAAAATCCTCTATTTTTTAAATATTATACTAAAACTCTATTCTAACACTTCTTTACATCCGTTTTAAAATAGATCGGTTTGACGTAACTGTATGTAACCGCTTTCTCAATCAAATTCGAAAAATCTATTATTTAGTGTAAACTTCGACCGAGTGTAACCGCGCACTAAAACGGTTGAATGGTTACGCGGTAGCAATGCATTTATTTTAAATCCGGTAACTCTTTGACGACATCGCAAGATTAGCATACCGGTGATAAAAAAACAAATACTTAGGCTACCCTATGATAAATACGTTGTTTGTATATTATATCGTTTCATGATTTCAATAGAGTAAATTAACCTCCAAAATAAAAATAAATCTTTATAGTGTAGATTCGTACACAGGCCTATTGTCGTAATTTAGCGTTGGTTAGTTATAATTTCCACATAAATATATTTTATTTACTTATCGACTTAACTTATCATTTAAACGATAAAGAAATCGTCGTCATAAAAAGCCCTGACTACAGAGTTACACACAGAAGCAGGGCAGGTAGCTAAATAAAAATGATAACCGATAACAGTTATCGTTCCATTAATTATTTCATAGAATTTTGCAGACACGCACATAAGGCGATCGCGCGAGTAATTTTTATTATAATAAAAAACACATTACGAATCGTTAATTGTGTGGTTTATTAAAAATGAAGGAATACAGTTTCCGATTATAACATTAGCAGTAAATCTATAAGCCGGGCGGTCATCTGATCTTAATGAACGTACAGAAATAAAATGAAAAATAAAGGAAGGCGGATGAAGTAAACGAGAAGAACAGAACAGTTAAGAGGAAGAAGAAGAAAGCGAAGCTAATTCCCTATCGTCCGGACAATAGAAGGCACAATGGCATTCCGCGTTTCCACATTAAGACTTCTTGCAAAAATGCATTCTCTTTTAACCTTCTCGATACCGGCCGGTTATACCAGAGAACTGAAGCGAAAGACGAACGGACAAACGACAAAACAATCAGACATATAGACAGACAGACAGAATTTGTTTTATTCTATGTATTTTTTCTCTTTTAAAGGCTCATCAAAATAACCAGAAACAACTTCGATTGACTGTTAAATAAATTCCGATCTGTGGTGAACGTTTTCTGTCTATATTTATTTATTTTTTTTTTTTGAAACTTTATCGTAGCCGTTACAATCGATAAATGCGAACGGTAAAGTCATTACGAATCCCCCAAAACCTCAGCGAATGTCATATAAAATCAAACATAGTCGATTATATCGACGATAAAACTCGAAAGGTAACCCGAAACATCAAACACTGCAGTTCATCACAGCTTCTTATAGTAATTATCGATGTAACCTTCCTGCATCTACTTTTTTCCTTGTATTTGTGAAATAAAAAAAATGTATTTTAAGTAAATTTATTAATTTTATTTACGCAAAAATTTTTCGTCGATTACTACTTTCCTCGACCCTAAAAATTAACTGAATTTTAATGATAAATATACACAGTATTTTAAATTCTTATCGTTAATTAAAAGTACAATTTCTACTATCGAGTAGAATATTAGATATAGTTAAAATATTAGTGCGCTATATAAATTAGGATGCCGATTTCAAGGTATCGATAGAAAAATTATTCAAAGAAAAATTTTTGTATTGTAATCCTGATTGTTTCTGCATTAATAGCAAAATTAGAAATTCGATTTGGAAAGGTATTTCAAAAGATATAGTACTAACGAACCTAATATGTTTTTAAACTGACTTCTCAAAATCGGAGTAAGATATATAAATTCGAGTCGGATGTAATACTCTTATTAATATTATTACTCACCACTCCGCCAACCCTTACGGTCGAGTGTATCGTCACCCCTTTCATCCGAAAGGTTCCGGGTTCGAATTCCAGTCTGGCGTGGAACTTTTCATACGCTACAAAATTCATCTTTCTTAAGTGTCTGTAATTAGGCGGTTAGACTAGTCGTTAAAATAAATAATGTTTTAATCCATTTTCAGCGTACCGATCAAACCTTATAACAAATGTAAATTTTTAACAATTATTTTTGATTTCGTACAAAAAATTATTTTGGCTGTACGGTAAACTTTTACCCAGATAAAATCAACTGAAGATTTTTCAGATGAAAAATAACAACCATCATCAACAATTTAATCTTTAATTTGATCCTGAATTAAAATTTTTGAAGTTTAAAATATTTACTACTATTTTTTTAGTATCGTTTTTACTTTCTTATAAAAGGCTTTTAATAAATTTTATTTTTAAATCTGCTTTAATTACAAAATTATATTTATTTTACGAAAGAGAAAGCACTTTCAATATTTCACTTTTACCTCATATTTTTATTTA
Source organism: Lycorma delicatula (assembly GCF_047948215.1). Classification (NCBI taxonomy): domain Eukaryota; kingdom Metazoa; phylum Arthropoda; class Insecta; order Hemiptera; family Fulgoridae; genus Lycorma; species Lycorma delicatula. The sequence goes on along the minus strand of NC_134461.1, from coordinate 133,720,892 downwards.
AATATGTCACAGCCTTAACAAATATTCTGTATATCTGAAGAAAAATGTTTGTGTATTCGTTTGTCTTTCATACAGATCTACTCTTTTTTATCGCAATCGTGATGAAATTTTGTGCCATAACAGTTCCAAACAAGAGGAAAGTAATTTATATTTCATTTTGAAAAAACTACCTCTCTTTTCACTCGCTCAGTGTAGCCTTTAACCGATTTAAAATTTTGCGATTAAGTTAACAAAAATATAGCAAGGAAATAAAGATGTTACTAAGGAAATCGACGATTATAGAGATGGTTTTCGAACAGTAGAACAATTAAAAGTGGAAAAATAATAATATTGGGAAAATAATTATGTTGGAAAGTGGGCGTTGAAAAATTAATAATTTTGGAATTTTCAATCGGAACTTTTGACTCCGTACTCTTCAAATCTATCGAAATTCAAAAAAAATCATAGAAATATTATGCATCAGATAACACCTTAAGCCAAAGAAAAGCCATCCGTACGTCGGAAACTTTGTTTAAAGCAAGAACGTATCAGAGCTTCTACGTCAAGGGCAAGGGAAACGTCACAGAGTTACATCTAGAACGAGTTCGACGCAGAACGAAGGGATCAAGAATTGTGAGTCGATACTCTGGTCTAAAATTAGGGGCATTTATTAATTATAATGCCGGCTAAAATTACTATACACAACCTTAAGTCGAAGTAAGACGGTTGAATGTCGTATGTAACGGTTGACAGGCAAAGAAATTTAAAGGCGAACCGCCTGGGGTTTGTTGTTCAAATGGAAAAGTGAAACTGTCGCCTCTTAAAGTGCCGTATACATATAATAGTGTCACGGCTTACTTACTTATCTGGTAGCACAGCGGATTCCAAACATTTCCTCAAAAATTATAGGGCACACAATTTCAGCTTTTATATAACGTCGTTTGGAGCGTCATCTATAGTCCAAGAATATGGTTTTATGCCTACTTTTTAGGTACAAAGACAGATTTACCATAAAAATAGATCACTCCTTCCCCTTCCGGATGAAAAAATCCCTCATCGTAAAGAATCTGTTGCTCGAAGTAATTGAAGCCACGATCATCAGGAGAATGCAGAAGGAGAAGGTATTTATCCCTCCCATTCCGTCGATACCCGACGACACAAACATGCCTTTTGAGTTTTATGCCGATTACAGTTACCCGTCCGGCTTATCCGCCATAGGTATTAATAAGGCGCAGATGCAATCGCTTTGTACGATAGGCATTAGCTTGGAAAGTCAATGATTTTTCACGACCGATTAATGGTAGCTTGCTCAAGAGCCGGCAAGCAAACAATCATTTGCCTGTGCTCAGGACGGGCAAACGAAAAACTTAGCGTACCGTCAAGGTTTTTAATAAATCTTTGAGATAAATAGAATTGTTGTCGGTACGCCATCTACTAACCCCCCCCCCTTTCTCCTCTTACTCGTGTACACACAAGAAAATAATTTTTAGATGAACCCTCCTTTCTGTACACTGCAGAAAGCCCGGTCAACGCCGGATAAGCGAACTAGTTACATATAAAAACTGTATACATAAGGGAATATTTTACAATAATATGAACATACTATATTTATCCATAGTGTGTGCGTACTCACACATGCGCGCAATACATATTAACTCTATATACATAGCGTATATGAGTTAAACAGTATACGTAGAATAATGTGCATATACATAACATACAGTGTAATATTACAATGTATTACTTTATTTATTTTTATTCATATGCGCGCGCACACACACACACACATACACATACACACAGAGAGAGAGATACACCTTTTTTTTAATACCAATTCTTTTTGCAGCACACATTAATACAATCAGTATAGGAAACATGATCCATAATAATCTATTTATGATTTATTAATCATCAGAGTGAGTGCAACAAAATAAATCTGTTGGGTTGAGCTCGACGTCGATGGTTTTTTTTAATTTGATGTTTTTTAAGAAAACATCATATATCGATAAACTTATTACAATATCATATCATTGGTCCAAAAAATAAAAATAATAATAACAATGACTTACAGACCTTCCAAAAAAAGCGAAGAATGAATAAATTACTTGCAACGTGTCGTAGACTCACCTGAAATAAATTAAAAAAAGTTAATTATTGTGTATATATTAACTATTTAATAATAACATTTTATAAACATTCACCTAATAAGTAAGAATAACTTTTTCTAGAGGGCATATAAAAAAATTTTGTACTGTGCCTCGGCTGGTATCGCAATAATTAATAAATACTGGAAAAAGATGTAACATTATATCATGTACCCATTACTTTTAAAGTGTGCACCGTTGACAACGAAGTGCTGTCACCGAAGTAAGGACTCGATCTTACGTGATGCTACTTAAGCTTTCTATTACCGCTTACGATAGTTTTCATGAAAACTAAGATAGGTAAAAAATATATATTATACGTACATCATCTGCTTACCGCGTTAAAGATAGTGTAAACTTTAAGAACTATGCTGAAATTTGACGAATGTTGAAGTGGTGGTGGACTCTGAGTCGGCGGTCTGATTATCGTCTGAGAATTCGGTGTCTTTATTGTCTTGTATCTGTTGTTTTATGTGACTTAAGTATTTGTGACTTTATTATTTATATTGTTTTTGAGGTGGGATATCTTCGGACGACTTCCTGACACGTTACTCTTATCCAAAAAAATTTAATTACGGTTGAAATTCGTTCGGCGACCGATTTAAAAAATAAACAATGAAATATATACCTATTCTATCTATACTTATAACACATCACGAGTCATTCATTATCGACGCCCAACAAAAGCTACTGAAGATTAATAAATCAAAATTTGTATACACGTTCTTCTTACGGTTTAAGTGCACACTAAGAAAGGATTTTTTGAAATTACAAGTATAAAGGGTTAAAATCGAGTAATAATGAAATTTACTATTTTGGAATTTCTTGCTTACAAATGTAGGTATGGACTTCATTTTTGGTGTGTGCAATTTTAATGAATATTGAAAAAAAGATTTCTAGAATTTTTTGAAACTCCTAGTTTAAAGGATTAAAACGGATTTTTTTTTTTAAACCCGGCTATTTTTTACTTCCTCGTACGAAGTAAAGGAAGTTGTGATCGCGAAAAATTTCGGTCTTCAGATTTCACCTCCTTTTTTTCTTTTTTTAACTTCCTTGTACGAAATAATGGAAGTATTGTGATCGATCGCGAAACATTTCGGTCTTCAGATTTCAATGGAAATATCCATTTTGACCATCCCTGAATCCATTTTGACCAGTTTTGGTGTGATGTCTGTACGTACGTATGTATGTGTATGTGTGCTATGTATCTCGCAAAACTCAAAAAATCCCTTTCGGCACACCGGAAGGCGGAGGTAGATTTCACCGGTGCTAAATAGGGGATAGAAAAGATTTCCAACTTAAAATTAAGAAAAATGTATATATAAATTTTTGAGCAGACGGTGATTTTGGGGTTTGGGGATGTGAAACGCAAAGATATGTCGGAATTTTCGTGTTTCTTTCTTATGAAATCTACCTAAAACATTAGATTGTCGAAAAATATAATGAAATGAACTATTTTGTAATTTGGAGGGTTTTACCCATTTACAATCCATTAAAATTGTTCGGTTTGAAAAATACATATTTTAAATAAAAATAAAAACAATAATTTATTTTTTAAATTTAACTGAATTCGATATTTTATTTAATAAAAAGGTTATAGCGATATTTTGTTTTTTTCTGTTTTTTTTTTTTTTTTGTATTTTGGTTTGGTCATCCTTGCCGTAAGAGTTGGTGTTAACAAAACTTGCTACGGGCAAAAGTTTTAGGTAATGTTTAGAGGACTAACGACCACTTTTAAACCGATGCGATACTGTGCCTATTCAGGGAGATATGATTTTCTTTTGTCTTCGAAACCCCATTTTTTCCACTCCCTGGGCTAATGGTTGGTGATATCAAAAGACTTTACTTACGTAAGTTTTAGGCCCTTATCCAAAGAATCGTGGGAACTTTAAACTAATTCGATATTTTACTTAATAAGAAAGTTATAGCAATATTTTGTCTTTTCAAAAAAGCCACCCCATTTCCACCCCGTGGTCCGATTTTGGCCGTTAACAAACTCGACCGATATTTTGGATCGAGTTTTTTTTAGTATTTTACTATTTTATATATATATATATATATAAACATTTCAGCTGACGGTGGTTTTGGGGTCTGGGGATGTGAAACGCGAATATATGTCGAAATTTTCCGGAAGTCGAATCATGGTATCCATTACAGTAGATAGCCTTCTTATGAAATCTACCTAAAATGATTAGCCGTAGGATATTAAAATTTTGGATTTAGGACTGTTATAACATCTTGTTGTGCACCTCCCTTTTTGATTGCAATCGAAATTAAAATTAAAATTTTAATTAATGAAATATTTGAATCTTAAAAGGAAGGCACATCGTTTAGAATCAGATTTCATCTTCTTTTATCTTTTATCTGTTTTTTATTTATTTAAATATATCGATTTAATAATTATTAACCCGTGATTGAAAAAAAAAGTTTTACAATAAATAACAATTCAAAGATATAAAAAAAAGAAAAAAAAAATTATTAGTAAAATAAAATTGTATATACTTCTAAAAATGGGTAAATGTAATTTAAAAGGCATTACTTGTGTGTATATGTGAAACATATGATTGATGGCATTTGTTAAACATTTGATTATTTAATATTAACTGAAAATTTGTAATTTAAAATCGTATTATTTTTGGCTTTTCTAGTTCAATGTCTGTTTAATTTTTTTTTAAATTCTGGAATTTCTGTTTAATATAATCAACATTAAAATTAACTATAGAGTGACTGATAAATAGATCCTCACAAGAAAAACACATACACTGAGGCATACATGCCCGATCTTTAATAAATCGCAAAATACTCTTTTTTTGTAGTTCATTACTCCTCTGATATTGTCGGTCAATATTCTCCCTAAGTCGGAGTTCATAATCGTTTCGTTCATCTGTTTTCTTGTTGCCAACTATTTAATCGCTCTTTGGTTTTATGTAATTCTTCTGATTTTAATTTATGTACACATTCTCTAGTTTTCAAATTTTCCCTCTCTTTGTATTCATCATCCTCTCTTAATCTTTTTATTCTTTACTTGGTCTTAATGTTTTCTTCCTTTTTATATTTATCATCTTCTCTTAATGTTTTTATTCTTTCTCCGTTTGCAACATTTTCTTCCTTTTTATTGTTTCTTTGGTTTTAACATATTCTGATCTAGTAATACGAGTAATAAAGGGACTTTTACTCCATCCTAATATTTCATGTAAGTTTGTTGAATTAATAATTGTATGAATATTTCATATTAATAAAAACTAATATTGCAGCAATCGTGTAACTGTCCACTTTATTAAAGAATTGGAGGATCGTTTAAATGAAGTGCAGCAAAAAATGTTTATTTGTAATTTAATATGCGTTCAAGGAAGTCATGTAGTGTCCACATATTTTTTTTTAATTTCTTGATAACAAATGAAGACATCAACTTGATTTTTGATGAGTGTAATGTTAATATCTAAAAATCAATTTCTAGATTTTTAGACCTTTAAAAGGATGACGAAATGTAAAAAATTGTCGTACAATGGTTGCAAATTTTCTCCGTTTCGGACTATATAGAACGAGATATACAGTAGATTTAGGCTTGTAAATACAATTCAGTTAAATATCAAAAATCCGTTTTCGGGTTATTTTGAATTACGAGTTTTTAAGTAGTGCGACGGTGTACGGCGCGCGGCTCAACCGACAGACAGCCACTGCCAATGTCCGATGAGACTGGTTGCACCTGCATTCGGTTACTTGACTAAAAAATATAAAATAAAAAATTGACCGCAACGGAAAACGCAAGTAACCGTATAGAGCGGGCGAAGCCACGATTGAGATGCTAATAAATTTATATATATATATATATATATATATATATATATATTGTAACAAATATAAAAAATAATTTTTTTATTATTATTATTTTTGTTAATCTTTTCTCTTATTTTAATCGCAATATTATTGTCATTGGTAAGCTAATAATTTTATTTTTTTATTTACTAACCAAAATTAAACTTTTGATATTATAATTTTATTATTTTATTTCCTTTACCGCTTTTTCTGACATCACCAGAATAAATTTTTAAGAGAATAGAACAAAAAGCAATAATTGATCTTTTCGTGATTCACGGCTGGCGGGCAACGAAAAAAAATCTCTTTATGTAATAAATTCTGAAATTCTTCTACTCTTGCATCATTTATGTAAAAAAATGCAAAAAATGGTGAAACCGGGAAAAAGTTATATCAATAACCACATTTTATAGTAACTGCAGAAAACAGAAAGAAATAGTGTACGATCGACATTTTTTTAGATAATTACGGACAAAAAATAAAAATTTACTTGCATTAACAAAAAGATATCGTTAATGAGAATTAAAATGATTCGTGCAGTAATGTTTGTTTTCATTTATTTATCGATCGAAGAATTCTTACTTTGTCGCACGAAGTAAAGAAAGTACTGTGATCGCGAAAAATTTCGGTTTCCAGATTTCAACGGAAATACTCATTTTGGCCATCCCTGAATCCATTTTCACTAGTTTCGGCGTGACATCTGTGCATACGTAAAAATGTACGTACATCTGTGCGTAAATTGCAAAAAATTGCAAAAAATTGCAAAAAATTGCAAAAAAATCGTAAAAAATTGCAAAAAGATTGCAAAAAATTGCAAAAATATGTATCTCGCATAACTCAAAAATGATTAGTCGTAGGATATTGAAATTTTAGATTTAGGACTGTTGTAACATTTAGTTGTGCACTTCCCCTTTTGATTGCAATTGACTGAACCAAAAGCGTTCAAAAAAGCCCAAAATCCAAAAAAGACTGGGTTTTGGACTTTTTCTTAACTGCAGTAATAAGCACACATTGCGATCTTTTCAGCGATATATCATAACCGTTACTTATTTTCATTCGTTCGAGAGTTAGAGCCAAACAAAAGTTTAATTAATGAAATATTTGGATCTTAGTGGAAGGCGCATCGGTTCGAATCAGACTTCATCTCCATTTATTTTTTACTTTTTTTGTAATTTAAATATAGTGATTTATTAACAATTATTAACCTCTCATTGCAAAAAAAATTTACGATGAATAATAATCCGATAAAAAAAAAATGAAAAAATATCAGACATTTTTAACGGAATAGAATTTTGTGTACTTTTCATTAAAAAAATTATGTAAAAATAATTTAATAAGCGTACAAGGAAGTCGTGTGTTGTCTACATCAGAGTTTTATTAATAATTTACATACATCTGGTACTTCTCGGAGTGAATTGCTAAGCTGTATGGGTGAAGCGGGAGTAAATCTGCAGAACATATTACATTAATGGGTTAAATTTGAAAAAGAAACCGGACATTTCAATAAAATTATTATTTTTACTTCAGCAAAATCAGTAGGAGGAAATAAATTGCAAATTGCCATCTAACTACCGAATTTTATATCTCATAATTTCAAATTATTAATTAAAGCAATCTACATAGAAGTGAATCGAGTAGAAGAATTGGTTGTTTTGTAAAAAATGGAAACACCGCAGGTAATTTTAGCCTCAAATTTCTGTCACAGTGCAGGTCAACAAAAACTATTGTTACGATTATAACTTATAATTACCTATTATTGTAGGATCGTGAAGTCATTTAAATCGACTTCAACAGTTAATATTCTAAGAAAAACTGCGATGCTAAGGAGGAGAATGAGTTATAATTTTTATCGGAAATCGTAACACTGGTCAACATGATTTCTGTCTTACGAGTACCCGTAGGTGTACTTAATGCGGTTCTTTATCCTGTTTCCAAACATATATTTGGAATTTCTCCAACACCCACATTTATTTATTTTATTTTTTTTTAAATATTTTAAAACGTTTTTTGGCCATTTGTCCATTGTCAAGTAAAAGCTGCTAGAGCATTGTAAATATAAGGGTAGTGTTGCTACTGTTGTGCAGGTTCAGACGTGTGTAGACATGTACAAACGTGATCTAGTGTGCATTTTATCAGAACGATGCCAGTTATGAGATAGTAGTGAACCAATAAATACGTTATTGTGTGTCTGAATTATTTTGTATTACATATTTACGATTTTATTTCTTTTAATTAGTCGTTAGTTACAAAATACTTGGAGTTTGTTTACATTATCCTAACAATTTTTATTATGTATGTGGTGAAGTAGCGCTCAAGTTCCAAAGGCGAAAGCTTACTCTATTAGAAAAAAAAGTGTTATGAACTTTATTTTCGGTGTAAAGTCGGGGATCAAACAACGTCCCTGCGCCCCACATATCTGTTTATCGTTTTCTAGGCTTCTCACTGCACGGAAAAATGGCAGACGCCACATGCCATTTGCTATCTCTATGACTTGGAGGGAACCCAAAGATCACGCTTCTGAAAAAATCAAAACAGACAGTGGTGTACCCTAACTTACAATTTGCAATGAGACTAGTTCCACACTGCGAAGAATTGCCCTTTCCAAAGCCTCCAGTATATGACATTAGGTGAAGAGAGCTCAGAGTCTGATAGAAGTAAGGAAGAAAAAGAAACAGATTTTGGTGATACAACTTTTGAACAAAGCAGTTCATCCGAGCCTCATTTACCAATTCAAGAAAATTTTAACGATCTCATACAAAATTTAAAATTACCCAAAAACAGTCTGAAATGCTTGCTTCCCGGCTAAAAGGATGGAATCTTCTTCAAAAGAATACAAAGGTATGAACTTATCGTAATCGTCATTCTGAATTTAAAAACTATTTCTCTGAAGAAAATGACAGGTGTTTTGTAATGACATTTCTTCTCGTATGCAGACACTTTGTAATGAACATAACCCGACAGAATCTCGCTTGTTCTATGATTCTTTTAAAGTTAGTTTAAAAGATGTGCTTCTGCATAATGGCAATAAATTCCCATCAGTACCTGTGGCTCACTCTGCTAGTATGAAAGAAACATATGAAAACTTTAAATTTATATTGGAAAAGCTTCAATATGCAGTGTATGAATGGACAAGGTACTGTTGTTTTTTTTTTGTATGAATGGGATAGCAGGGACAGAAAAAAATCATTTCATTAGAAAGAATGGCCTAAACGCGAATCGTTCATTCCTGAACAGAAAAATGTGAAACATGACCCATTGTATAATCCTAAACATGTATACCTCCGTTACATATCACGCTAGGATTAATGAAGAATTTCGTCAAGGCCATGGACAATACTCCTGGTTTCGTGTACTTAAAACAGAAGTTTCCTAAAATTAATGATGCAACAATTAAAGAAGGAATATTTGTGAGTCCACAAATACGATCATTAATGGACGATGAAATGTTTTAGGAACTATTGAATCCACTGGAGAAAGCAAATTGGCAAGCATTCAGAAATGTTACTCGGTTATTTGGGAAATCGAAAGGCGGAAAATTACCGTGATATTGTCAACGATCTTATACATTTTATAAAAATTTGGGTTGTAATATGTCCTTAAAAGAACACTTCCTGCACTCACACCTAGCTTTCTTCCCGGAAAATCTTGGCGTACTGAGCGATGAGCACGGGGAACACTTTCAACAGGAAATTTCAGCTATGGAATAGGTATCAAGGCAATTGGAATCTTAATATGCTGACCGATTATTGTCGGACCATCAAGAGGGATGCTCCACATGCGAAATGTAGCAGAAAACGTCGTCTCTTACTTTCTAGGTGAGTCAAATGTTTGAATATTGTGTAGTTAAGAATGCAGAAAGTATTAAAATGTTTGAAATTTTAAATGCCTGTCTCTTGGAAACGTTGCGTGATGGGAAGAAACTGATTATATTTGAATTCAGGAGAAAAAATACTATCAGAATCGCATATTTTTCCTCCTCAGACAAAAGAAAAATTCTTTTTTGTTCCCCAGTGTAATCAGCAATTTAAGAAGAGGAAAAGCGAATTGTAATATAGGAAAGCCTCATGAGGTAAAAGCGATGAACGGTATTAATTTATTGCCGGGATAAAAACGTTCAATTAGGAAGAATATAAAAATAAAAATGGCAATGAAATGTGATAGAATGAACGATAAAATATTAGAATTATGAAGAAGAACGGACGAAATAAAGAACGTATCGAAAGCAGATCGGGAAAACTATTGCGCAAAATGACAGCTGCTTTTATTAACATAGACTCAGGAACAAGAAAAAAAACTTTTAAATATTTCTGTAGTGTTATCACCTATATTACCTATATTAATCAGTACATAGAGAGTTTTAATACAAACTTCATTGTTTTGACTACAAATGTATATACGATTAAATAAAATGATTGAAACAAAAAAAAAACTTGGCTGGAGTAATTATCGGTATTAGAAAATTAAACACGTTTCTACGACTTGGATAAATCAAAACATGCTACTTGCATCTTTCTCACGCATTAACTATTCTTATTTCATAAGGAGTCGTTTTTATCGATCATTTTGTTGTCATTTTATGATGAGATTTCAATGTGACGACGACCGTTTAATATATAAAAGACTGCGTTCACGCATTGTTGTAGAAAAGTTACGTGTTACCGCTTATTGAAAGGAGCGTGGAAATCGTGCTGCAGGCAGAAGATTTGATACAGCAGGATCCTGCATTTATTAGTGACGAAAGAAATAAATCCCGTAGCCGATAAAAGCAAGAGAACATTTAAACAGAAAATGCGTACTTCGCGGAAACAGAAGAAAAACCAGCAGTGCATGTATGGAATATACGTCGGTTTGGCGATTTCTATAGAAATGTGTCGGATGAGAGCCCTGGAAATCGCAGATGAATTAAATATCGGGAGGAATGAATTAAAAGTTAGTCTTAACCGGGTACACCGATTTCTTTTGCCGATATGGTTTTTTAGCCGAGGAACCACAATTTAACCGCTACCGAAAGCATACGAATATAAACCGACCAAGTTTCAAAGATACGTCATAAATTTACGAAAAAGGAACTATTATTTCCTTAATCAAACCGGGCCGGATAACAACGATTTTTAACGCCATCGACAATAATATTTAAAAGTGTAGGCGCGAAGAGTATCGGATACGAACGACAGGTTACAAAAAATAAAGTCTTTCGATGATTCCGACAATACTTTCGGAGAGAAAAAATTATCTCCGTATGTAATTTTTAAAAGAAAGCATCTCTACCGAAAGGTGAAAAAATTTCCACCCGGTATTGTTGTACGAACACGAAAAGGGACGGATGAATAATGAATTAGTACTGAACCATCCGGGAGCATCGACCGGGCGAAAACCTTACGTTTAACAGACAGATTTAGGGGTCATACGACCGATGACCTAAAGCGAAGACCGATTGCTGAAATGTACGGTCGGATTGTTATTCTCGGTGGAATGACATTTATTCTTCAACCTCTAAATATCTGCAAAAAATCGACCGTTTAAAATCGAACTTGGTAATCTCTACACAAACACGACACACAAGACGTCACATCTAGTAAAATTAAGAAACCGTCTAATTCAAATCGAATTATTGCGGCTCGGTCAGAAATACCGGATAATTTGTTTAAAAAATCGCTCGAATAATGATGTATTTCGAAAGCTCTCGATGGAAGAGAGGATGACTACTTAAGCGATAACGAAAATAATTGTAATTCTATGGATAACGGAATCTCCAGCACCGATGACAGTAAAAAAGGTAATTATAAGTTTTTTAGTAATTAAGGCACCTTCTGTAACTTCTACGCTTTTATTGAATATTTACACTGTAGACTTATTTATTGACGTCCGATTAACAAGCACGATTGTTATACGTTCAATCTTCTGAGACGATATCAATAAAATGCAAAAAAGTATTACTTAATACTTTTTTTACCGGGTGTGGGCGGTACATGAGCGTATTTGCTACTCATAATTTTGGATATAAAACTATTTCAAACGGTTAAGATTTACTATATTATAAAATGTAATAAATCACGGTGACCTTTTTGAATGTGAATTACGTAATAATAGAATAAAACTATGACGATTATTACTCGGATGAAATACTGTTTTATACGGTTAGATATAGCTATATACGGCTGATGTATACTCAGACTAGCACTGTCTGATTTATATAATTGCTCTGGAATGGTAGTACGTAGTCCGACAGATAGACACACAGACAGACATCTGTTTTAACTCGGTGATTCCGATGTTATTATACAGACAGCTGGGCGCCTTACACGACGCTATGCATTCTTTCAATACCGTAGTCTGTAATATAACCCCGTGCCGCAACGATTCTGATTTATACATTTCACAGACACTTAAATCTGCAGATAATAATATTAAATAAAGTAGTATCGTACTACGTATAAAATATTTTATTTTGACGTTATAATAACAAAATAATAGTAAAACCGGTTCATTATAAAAAAATAATTAATTAAAGGTTTTCGTTATTCAAGTATTGCTGTTTTGGATAAGATATAAAAAGCTACAAAACAATTTCGCTGTATTTTTCTCACATTTGCTCAGAGTTTATACAAAAAATGTCCTGATAGTAAATAATAATAATCTGTTATAAACAACTATAGCGATAAAAATTTCTCAAGAGCTTTCGGCTTACATAACTTTTATGCCATCATCAGGAGTATAAAGTATTTAAAAACGTTTAAATTAAGATGTTGAAGTCGTACTTTAGGCCTACTTCTAAAACTAGCTATGAAAAATCACCGACATTTTAGTTATAATTTTCGTTGCCCAAAGTTTTATGTAAATTTTTTTGTTTTTCAATATCTTTTAAAATGACGAGTTACAATTATATTCTTTTCATTTTAAATCTCGCTCTTTCAGATCGAGATTGTAGCGGTCTCTTACCGAAAAATATATCATTTTGGAGTAAAAGCGTTTGCTAAAAGTTCATTTTTTGTATTTTTAACGGTCAAAAAGCTATTTAAGGATTACAAACTTTTCTTAGTGCGGATTTCATTCATCTTTTACCTTTGTTTTCAACCGGTATGTCGGGCTTGAAACAAAGGTAAAGGCCAGGGGGGCAGAAAAAATGAGCCGATCGAGCCGAAAATTTAGTTTGGGAAATTTCAAAGTAAAAATCAATCTATAATTTATAATTAATTTAAGGATCGGTTTGAAAATTATTTTCTTATACGTATCCTGTAAAATTATTATTTATTATGAAATAATAGAGGGTTACAATTTATTAACCGTCGACTCATATAAATCTATCTTATCGGAATTATTTTGGTCGTAATAATATATTACCCGAAACACAGATATTCAGAAAGACTGTACCTCTTTACAATATTATCTCACTCATTTCTCCTTATTTTTGATAAATATTACGGTTAGTCGTGGTATAACGCGTTAAAAAAAATTCTTAATTTCGTATAGATTTTTTTAAAGATCGCTTTATATGCGTGTAATTTTAATAGATTAATATGCATTTATTTATTAAGATTAGAGTTAGAGAATGAAGAGGTGTGTGTTATTTCTTATTATACATACAAGCGAATAATGGGACAGCTCATTTATAGTTTCTCAGCAACAGCTGCATCTTTGCTGCATCATCATAGCGATTGGTCGCAAAGTTGATTATCGGGTTTTCGGCAAACTTCGGCGTTCCACGATCCCCTTTGTTACTGAATCGCTCCTACTTACTGAATTAAATAAATTATTCTTCTTAATAAACGTTTTAGCCCAAAACTCAAGGGATTGAATAGGACCCTTATTAAATATAGCGACTTTTTCAAACTTTAATTTTCAAAACTAAAAATCCAACTATATCCGATGTTAATATAGACAATTTTTTTAAATTTGGTATGCCATGGGGCGAGACTTAAGAATTTTAAAGACTTTTTTTACTTCCTTATACGAAGTAAAGGAAGGAAGTATTGTGATCGCAAAAAATTTCGGTTTTCAGAGTACAACGGAAATATCCATTTTGATCACCACATGAATCCATTTTCACTGGTTTCGGCGTGACGTCTGTACGTACGTATATATGTACGTATCACGCACGCATAACTCAAAAACGACCTAGTCGTGGATGTTGAAATTTTAGATTTAGGACTGTTGTAACATCAAGTTGTGCACCTCTCCCTTTTGATTGCAATCGACTGAACCAAAAATGTTCAAAAAAGCCCAAAATCACAAAAAATTGGATTTGGACTTTTTCTTAACTTCAGTAATAAGTCCTCACTGAGAAATTTTCAACAATGTATCGAAAGCGGGACTTATTTTCATCGGTTCCAGAATTATAGCGAAATGAAATTTTAATTATTGGTATATTTGGATCTATAAGGGGGAAGGCACATCGGTTCGCATCAGACTTTTTTAATCAATTAATTTATTTTATACCTTTCTTTTTAAATTTATTTTTTTAACATTTTTTTATAAATTAAATAAATTGATTTATTAATAATTATTATTAACCCGTGATTGTAAAAGCAGTTTTACAATATATAATAATTCAAAGATAATAAAAAAAAAATGAAAAAAAAAATGAATGAAATAAAATTTTATGTAGTTTTAAAAATTTATGTGTATATGTAATACATTTGGTGAAACATCTGATTATTTCATAATATTAACTGAAATTATAATTTATAATCGTATTATTTTTGGATTTTCTACTTCAATTTCTGTTTAATTTCATTTAATTATTCTGGAATTTCTGTTTAATTTAATCAACATTAAAGGTAACAACAGAGTGACTGAAAAATAGACCCTCACAAGAATAACATGTACACATGAGGCATACATGCCCGATCTTTAATAAATCGCAAAAAATTCTTATTTTGTAGTTCATTACTCCTCTGATATTGTCGGTCAATATTCTCCTTAAGTCGGAGTTCATAATCGTTTCGTTCATCTGTTTTCTTGTTGCCAACTATTTAATCGCTCTTTGGTTTGATGTAATTCGTCTGATTTTAATTTGTGTATACGTTCTCTAATTTTCAAATTTTCCCTCTCTTTATATTCATCATCCTCTCTTAATCTTTTTATTCTTTACTCGCCTTAATGTATTTTTCCTCTTTATATTTATCATCTTCCTTAATGTTTTTATTCTTTCTCCGTTTGCAATATTTTCTTCCTTTTTATTTTTTATTTTTTTGGTTTTAACATTTTCTGATCTAGTAATAAGAATAATAAAGGACTTGTACTCTATCCTAATATTTTCACGTAAGATTGTTGAATAATGTTAATAAAAATTAATATTTCAGCAATTGTATAACTGTCCACTTTATTAAAGAATTAGAGGATCGTATCCCACTTTCAAATGAAATTACGTTAAATGAAGCCCAGAAAAAAATGTGTGTATGTAATTTAATACGCATACAAAGAAATCATGTGGGGTACACATCAGATTTTTTTAAATTTACGATACTTTAATTTTTTTTAACTTGTTGTTTCTGAGAGAATCATATGAAATAGCTGTAGAGCAACGGGGTTAAACGGTTAAACAGGACCCAAAGAGTTTTAAGACTTTACTAAAAGTTTTAATTTTTTTTTTGGCAATCATGTTTTAAATACAGTACAATTTTGAGGCCAATGCCCCTGAGACAAAAGATTTTTAAAGAGAATTTTAGATTTTTTTTCGATTATAATTTTAATACTGCACCATTTTTAAGGTAAAAACGTCATTTGACAACGGGGATGAAATCGGAAAACGAAATCTTTTTTACTGAATGTTTTGGTCTTTCTCGCAATCGTACTTTAAATGTTGCATAATTAAGCGATTAATATTTAAAACCGCTATGGCGCATTTAAAATAAAAATTTATAAAGGGCAAGGCCAGCAAAGTCATACGACTACTTGCAGACCGTTTTATTTTTTTTTATCCGCGTACCTACAGTTTCTAACTTTATTCTTTAATTAATAGATGTATTCTAATCCGAACGAATCTTTTATTAAAATTATGCGGTCTTTAGGTTACACGACCACCACTTCTATATCGCTTACTTTTCGACCGACTGATTTCATTTCACTTCATCGTAAATTATTTAATATTTCAGTATTGCCGAGATAAATCTTTTACTGTTTGAATAAAATACTACATCGAGTTACTTCGGGCAGCCGCAAATAGAAATCACCTGGATTCTTACCGGTGTAAATTTTTGTAACGATAGAATTACAAGATGCAAGCTTTATTTTTATAAATATTACAGGTAGTTATATTTTTTTATCCGCCAGAATAATCGGTATAATTTGTAACTAATGTTTTTGTAAGTAATAAATGTAAATTTTCCTTCACTTTCTTAATAATTTTAATATATTTATATTTTTCTTAATATTTTTTTAATAAATTTATTAGTAATAAATTTTTCCTAATTTAAATACATATATTATATAATATAATATTTATTATTATATTATATAAATATATATAAATTTAATTTTTGAAGCCGATACATATTGAATATACAGTATTAGCGCGATATATAACTCGCAGTACAAATGGTTGTGGTCGTATAAGGAATAAGAACCGTAGTTACTTTTTTTATTGTTAACGAATCGAATTAATTTACATTATTTAACTGAAAAATAAATTTAATTTTTTTACTATTTTTACATATAATTTATAACAAGATTATAATAAGGCTTTTATAACTATAACCGTGTAATTTTACATCTAAAATTTGCAATTATTTAAATTTAATCGCAGTTATTTGATACGCAATCGATACATTAATATAAAAGTTTTCCTGATAGAAAAAATGAAAGTAGTTTTAAAAAATATCTTTTCGTAACATATTATATTAAGAGATTAATTTAGGAATACGATATAATTTATCACTTTATTGAATAATTCGAGGATGTAGGATATGCGAATTACGTTTCTGTTTTAGAAAATATTTTATTAAGAAAATAAAAAATTGTTTTCGATAAAAATTGAAAACCGTGTTAAATATTAACGCGACAATTTTTATTCCAAATACTAATCGGACGGTTATAGATTTAAACTATTATTATTATTATTATTATAACCTTTAAATAGTAAAACTATGAGATTTTATGACGTTACGGAAGAAAAGTAAAAAGAAAACACGACAGAACAAAATAGAGAATAACACTCAGATTATACTTAGATTATTATAAACGCCTACCTCTCTCTCGCCATCGATCAAAATAATAGAAATAAAAGCTACGGATGAAGAAGAACATATACATAGACGAAAAAGACGCAGAGGAGAATGCGAGACCGAGACGAGAAAAAGAAAGAAGGAATACGATTACATATCGTATAGCCGGTCTAGAGTAGTACAGAGTTATAGACCGACACAGGTACAAGTCGACCAATCGGATTACAAGGATAATCTCTGTTATTATATCGCAACGGCGGCCGCGGACGGTTCACCTTAGTGAGCGTTCACCGCCATTTTGAACTGGAGCGACGACCGCTTCTGGTAAGGTGCACGTTGAGTCCTCATACAACACGTACATGCAACAGTAGGTTATACCTCCGTATGCAAACCGTTTATCAAATAGTTTTAATAATAATGAAATAAGTCAGGCGTTCTATTATCTAATACGGTATTATTATTATTATTCAAACATAAGTTATAAATCAACGGCCTATTTAACTTGAAAAAATGCGTAATCGAATTAAATAATAATAAAAAAGTTAATTAACAAGGAATAAATTTAAAATACGATAAACCTTAATCTATATCCAAGTACCGGGATGGCAGGCTTCAATTCACTAATTTATGAACGCAAAAAAAAATCCCTTTCTCTCCCGGCACATAATAAAATTAATAAATAAGATCCGTTCTCCAATATAAGTCAAGATATTATTTTTTACGAATTTCTAAAACGCAGAAGGTTCTAGATACTACCAAAGTCTTTCACTTTTTTTATGTACGTTGAAGTCTTACTTTTCTTTAAGTCCACAAATTTTGATGATTCTTTTTATTTTGAAGAGGAAGTACCTTCGGTCGAACAGAAGTAATTTTTATTCAAACGGCAAAGTTGGGAAAAAATTAATTGTCTTATTTGTATTTATGTTGTTTTATTTGTTTGTAGACATTATTACTCGTATGTATAACAACAGTCGGTCTACTGTATTTCAAACTATATTTTGAAGTACCGATATTCAAAGTGTTTCCACGGTACGTTTCAATAATTTAGATAAGAAAATACACATTCCCGTATTTCAGACGGTTTTTACTCACCCTCGATAGTCGTTACAAGATTTTTACAAATTCATACGATTTTTTTTTTTATCGAGACAGTATAATACCCGTTTGCGTTTATTTCAAATCATTTATTTTTTAAATACATACATCGATCCGTATTTTAAACGCAAATAAAAATTGTAATAAAAGTTCTTTTAGAAAATAAATACCGGTTACAAAAAGCAACGAAACGTAAAATAATAGATTATTTAGATTTTCTTAAATTTTGATTCAAGCCGACTAAAAGTTAAAAAGTTATAGATTTCAATACGTCTAAATGTAAATAAGGAAGGAGAATAATCTAAATCGTATAATATGTAAACAATTCATATGTAAATACTATAAATTCTATACTAATTTAAAAATAAATAGCGGATATACAACACGCTGAAACAGGCCGGAAAGCTATACATATTTAAAAATTTAAATATCATACTTTAACGCAAACAGATGAAAATTAAAAAAGGGGAAATACATTTACATTTTTTTAACGTTATGTTTTTTCTTAATAGTAAATGATTAATCTGTAAACTAATATGAATTTGAAAATAAAGTCTTACATTTTAATCCTTCCGCAAATAAATTATCTTTTATTCTGGTCAATCCTTAACACGGTATATAGGTCGTTTCACGAGTAGATAGACGTCCTACTGTCATTAGCAAATGCGCAAATATTAAAGGATAAATAAAAGAACTGCCCTAATATCTACCTGGATGGATCAAGGGAAACTGCGTTCAGAACTGCATCGTAAAATATGTAATTAAATTAGGAATAAATAATAGTTGCGATCGATGACTATATGATTACTTAAGATATAAAGTACTTGAAATAATGTTAAGGTGAATGATAGAAGGGAATATTACACGTAACTAAAATTATTACAAAATAATTCACGATTCAGAAGGCGTTGATGAAAATTATTTATATTTGCGCACACGTTGAACGGGATGCAAACAATGTAGCGCTTTTTAAAATATTTTTAACTAGTATTATTTAAAAATTCATCGATAAATAAATAGTTTTTGCGTAATGGAAACCCTTTAAATTGTATTTTAAACAAATATGTAACAAAAGTTTTTAAACGGTTCGATAATTTATAAAAAGTAGCAACAGAAGCAAAATATAAGGCTCTTTCTCGTAAGCTGTTGTTATATTGTTTGATTTGGTAAGCTTGGACGTTGCTATTTTTTAAGGATAAATGAATATCTAATTTCGCTAAAATTGCACGATCGTAAATATAAACGCGAGAAGAAATTTACATTTTTCATTTTACTAAATATCTGTTTACACGATTCGGTTTTATAATAGCCAAATGACCGATCTGATAGCCCGTTTTTGTATTTTTAAAACTCGTTTTAACTTTTTGACGAATAACCAAAAGACGATTTTATGTTTCAGAAGAAAATATGCGTAAGCGTACTAAGTAATGACGAAAAGCGTAACGTTTTATTAAGGCGCTTCCAAGCGTAAAAGAACGGTTTGATTACGTTAAAAACGAAAATCAAAATTTTGGGATTCGAACTTGACGCCTAGTAAAACATCTAAAAACTTCGCTTTATCGGCAACAGTAATTTTATTGTTATCATTGTTTCCGCGCGAATATTAACATTACATGTACCTCAGATAGACTATAGAACGGTTTTATTGATGTTTAAATTTAGATGGTGAATAACAGTTCATCCAGTGCAATAATTTTTTTGAATTAGTTGTATAGAATTTTCATTTTAAATAATTATATTCGCATCATCTACAGATTTATACTTGTACAATTTTTTCTTCTTTTAATTAGTACAGGTATAATTCATAATAGGGCCGGCCAGAACACTTCAAATACTTTGAAGAATAACCGTTAAAAAAATCTTACACCGGTTTGTTTATATCGTAAAAATCGAACTAGAACAGCATAAAACCGAGATTTCTTCATAACCTTTTTTTATTCGTCGGGTGGAAAATATTTAATTAATTTTTATTAACAAATATGAATTAATTTGGGATTTAATAATAACGATTGCGTTTCATTAATACATTTTCTAACTCGGCTATCAAAACGAATGTAGTAGTTTTAGGTTTAAATATTTCCAATCCTGGTTGGAATGAGGACGGCGATGGGCACTTCCCGCCTTCAGGGGATGGTGGCGGGGTGCTTCGGCATTTTCGTCACCAACGGCTTCCGCGGGACGCCTTCCTGTTGTCTGAGGCCGGCATAGCTATAGTGTAAATTCTGAGCTGTATATATTGATAATTATAAATATTGAGTGCAAATAGTGTCTGAATCTGTTACGTAAATATTGATGCGAACGAGAAGTGTGCCTGTGACGCGGGTGGTGCTGATGTTACGCCTTTATGTCAATTCCAGCATCACCTTGCGTGAGGGAGTGGGATTTTAGTGGATTCCAGCGCATATGCGGTGAACCCCACACACCCAGTGTGTGCGGGCTGCTAGGCGTTTGGTTCAGGAAAACTTTCCTACGGAAAAAAAAATCCTGTTGGAATATCTCTTTTCTTGGAACCATTTTTGAAAGAGACTGAAATCGGTTAGGGTAAGCAATAAACGGTCAAAAGAGTATTTTTCTTCGATGCCCTACAGGCTTTTGTAAACGTTTTCAGAATCAAAGTAAAATTTTTTAGGTTAATAGAAATGTACGATCGGAGAGTAAAATAATTTCCATTTTTATCATTATCATGAAGCGAATTATTAAGTTTCAAACTAATCGGAAAATAAATAAAATAATTCGCCTGTTAATTTCACAACTCAACTTGACTTTCATGTTTAATTTACTGTAAAAAAAAAATCGATAACTTTTTTTTATATTTTCAGCTACGGCTTACAAAAATATAGGGAATAAATCTAATAATAGAATTTGTTATCTTTGTTTTTTCTTTTTTTTTGTAATTCGTTGAGTATTGTATATAACTTTGTAAATCATTCAATTTTGTTTTACTGATGTATAACCCGATGAATTTTATCAGATCTACGATAAATGACTTAAATGTCATAGGCTACTTGTTTTATCGTGACATTTTGAAGGAGGGAAAAACTAACCAAAAAAATCGATGAATTAATGTTAATTTATTAGCCTAACGGATAATTCCGTTGTTCAGTAAGGGTCAGGAAAACGATGCGCAAAATAAAGCCTAGAAATACATTTAAACACGGTGATAGGCGAAAACCTGTATCGTAAAAAGATGTGTACTTTGAATAAATCGTGATTTATCGGAAAAAATAATAAAGTAATGCGGATCGGTTAAATAGAAAACATTTAGGCGGACTCATAAGGTAAGATTAAATTATGTTTCGTTTCAAATTTATTTACGATAAATAAAAAAAAAGAAACCTGTAAAAACAGGAAATGTGTACCGCGAAAAAAAATACCGACCGACAGTCTCTTAGGCAAAAATCAAAATAAATTATTAAAACGAAGACATCAATCGTTAGATCATAACACACGACTGTTAGCAAGGTAGATAAATGAACGGTCACGCGCCGAGAATATCGTTGTAGATACTAACAAGCCGGCTGAAGATTTATTGCACATTCATAATGAAAAAGCTGATTTTCCAAGTCATGTTATTTATCTTCTAAAAAAAAAAACTAAAATTATCTAACGATCAATTAACCAAATCACCTTACCTTGTTGAATGTTTTTCGTTTTAATCAAGTTACATATATCTACTTCATGACCTATATATATATATATATATATATATGTCAGTTCTAGTTCTAGGAAATTTAAATTATATATAGTTTATCTAAACTGGGGTGGGCTGGCTATAGGTTTTTGGATTCTACGTGTCAAAATGAACAAAAGATATTCGATGAAATAATGTCGATGTTTTTCTTCGTTTTCCTTTTGTCCGCCATTTTGCGTTCATTAATGAAAAATTTATATCTCGAGATCGGATTGAGGAATCACAATAATATTTCGTACACACGTATAAACGTGTGTTGTCTAATAAGTAAAAAAATTACAGTCTAAACGCTTCACAAATTTCAAAACAGCTTCCGTGTCAATTTTTCAATACTTTATAACCGGGTAGTCCTTATTTTATCATAATACGTTTTATTTGAAAAACCTTTACGGATTTTACTGTGAAAAAAATGACATTTACTTTTGGAAATCTGTTGACAAATAACAACTATGACAGAAAATATGATATAATTTTCCGCCCGATTTCATTTCCTTTTCTTTTAATCGTTTAATTGACTGGAAATTAATATTGAATAAATATTTATTTCAAATTAGTTGTTGGTGAATATGACAATATCTTTTTTTTGTTATGTTTGCTCGATTATAACACCGAACAAACAAACAATAAAAAAACGTAACATTTGTAAGCGACCGGTTGCAAGTCACAAGTCACTCCCAAAAAATGGGAATACTTGGTTGCAATTTACGATCAAGGGACATAATAAGGTACGAAGATAGGTATAGATGTAAATACACGTTTACAAACTATTATAATAATTCTACCCTAATCTGAACTACAGATTTTTATTTTTTTTTTAAAATTGACAGACAGAAGGAAAATGAAAGCGAAACCGCAATATTTTTCATAGCACATTTTTATTCGCTTTTCAAAGAAAGGTACAGTATTATTTTCGGTAGCACAATGGGATTGTGGTGGGGGGGAGGGTGAAATTGAATTTACGTCACGTTTTGAGGTTTGAGGATTCCGAAAATACCATTCACGTATAAAATTTTCGTGTACCGTTCATAAATAAAATTTCAAAAATAACATTCACGTATAAAATGTTACGACACGAAAATCTCCATAATTACTACATAAATTTCAATGAAATTTAGATAAGCTGTAATACTATCTGCGCCAGTCAAAATGTGACCGCATACATCAAACAAATAAACCCACGCACCATCTTTTTCACGGAAAAGACTAGCCGGTCAGGGCTCTACCACCTAGACTCTCGAAGCGTTGGTACGCTCATGTTCGTGAGGTTATTAAGTATTTCATAGAAATATTTTCAGAAAAGAAATATTAGTGTGAAGGGAATATTTTTCTGTACATTTTGTTGTTTTTATATTTAATATAGGCTTCAGGAACGATTAGATATAGAATTTAATAGTTTTTAATAGAAATATAATGTTTAACGGTAGCCATATTGGTTTACAGGGAATTAGATTGAAGATGCCGTCTTTTTCGTTTAGTCTTGTGTGTGTTCGTGTTAGATTGTCTTAGTTGCCAGTCCAGCTGCTGATATTGGCGCAGAACGGACCACGTGATGCGCCGGCCGGATGCGCGCCAACGACTCTATCCCGCTAACCCACCGGGTTGATCTAGTGGTGAAAGCGTCTTCCCAAATCAGCTGATATGGAAGTCGAGAGTTTCAGCGTTCAACTCCTAGTAAAGGCAGTTACTTTTATTTATACGGATTTGAATACTAGATCGTGTATACCATTGGTGGGTTTTTTTTTCCGTAGGATGAAGAAAATGCTCTTCCGGTCGCCGCCAGGATCGATCTGATGGCAAGTCATTGGTGGTCGGGTTCAATTAACCACACATCTCAGGAACGGTCGACCTGAGACTGTAAAAGACTACACCTGATTTACCAGTCATACGTATCATCCTCATTCATCCTCTGAAGTAATTCCTGAACGGTAATTCCCGGAGGCTAAACAAGAAAAGAAAAAAAGACTCTCTCCCGCTAAATAAAGAATCCTTTTTTTGACTACTAAATATTAAATAATAATCGCTTTCTTTTATTAATAAAATTAAATAAATAAAATTTGTTGGAGCATATGCGTATGTTTGTGTGATTGCGTGTTTTTTCTGTGTGGAGTGGGAGATTGGGCAGGTCGGTGTGGATTGGAAGGGGAGTTAGTGAGCGTTGTGGACAAGGGCAGTGTTGAATTCATGAGCTGTATGCGCGCGCGCAAGTGTATAGTCCATTTTCAATAATTACAATCAAATTCATTGTGTTCAGTAAATTCATTTTTTTAGTCGTTAAATGTCACTCGATTTGTTAATCAAGATGTCTTATCATTTCGTACCCAAGTATCCGGTAGGAACAAACCTATTATATTCAAATTAAAAAACCAAATAGTGTTACAGCTCGCTATTAGTGGCGAAAAATTAACAAATAATAATAAGTAAATAAAAATACAAATATAAATAAAAATAATCTACCCTAGAAATTAAATTAAATAATCGGTAAATTAAATTACGACTGCTTCTAGCGGGAGAGAATCGGACAGAGCCGAGCCGCCGTGCGCACCCGCCCAACGCACCACCATTGGTGGTACAAAGCAGCTAAACTAAAAATGCGAGCACAATACAGCAAACAATCAAACAAACCCACGCACCACCTTTTTTATAGAAAATGATAAACGGTATTTCTTTATAAAATACTGTATTATAAAGAGTGATACAGGTTTTTTAATAAATATTTATTATCGGTTAAATCATTGTTGATAAACAAGATCAATTTATACAAAAGATAATTGTGTTGAGATAGATTTGTGTCGACGGTTAATTAATTGTAACCGTCTTTTATTCATAATTATAACAGTGTTGAATATAAGCAAATAATTTTCATATGATGAAATGTTTATATTGAAAAAAATAATAAATGAAAATGTACGCGATATAATAATAGTAACATAGTGTTTATAAAAAATATACTTAATAGCGCGCATAAAGTATAATTAAATTAAAAATGAGGTAATAATAGAAGCAAAGCTAGTAAATATGTTTATTTTTGTATAAATATTTTCATAGTTCTGCATTCTAGTTTACCATTTGTTTTCTGATTATTTCTTTAGTTTTTTACATCCATCTCGGTTAATTTTTTTATTGTTATTTTTCCTAGAAGTCCCATTAATACCGTTATTATTTTTTTATACGTGATTATTACTTCTAAAAATATTCTATATACATTTATCTTCTTTTTAAAATTAAATTTTAATTTATCGAGAGAGACAATTGCTTGTATTTATCGGGGGATAATAATCTCAGTAGTTGTTCACCGATTAGAACGAAAAAATTATAGTTTTAGGCCTTTGCGGTATCAATGGTCGAAGACCGAAGACCGATCAGTTAACTGCTTCTCTCAGGGCCCAGAGACAATATTTTATTTTTCCTGATAATTCTTTGCATAGAGTACAGTAGTTCTCTGCGTACTGTAGTAAGTACTTGTTAGTGTTTAATAAAGTTTTATTGGTTAAAACCCGTTTAAGAAGCCAGTAGCATTAAAGGAATAAAAACATACATATATGCAACGCACACACATATTTAATAAATTCAACCGCAAAAGAAAGAACTTGTCTGATGGGAAAAAATTTTGTCAATAACAGAATAAAGTAAAATAACCATTTTTCATAAAAACAATAAATTTAACCGCAGAATAATAGCGTTTAAACACTCTTGCGCGGGAGAGGTCAGAAAAATGTAAAATTATGAATAAATTATTATAATTGTTCCTCAATCAGTTTTTAAGTTATCAATTTTTTAATAAAAAAAATCATAAAATGAAGGAAAAGAGGAAAACGGGTGGTAAAACAGCAATTTTTTTACAGAATATCTTTTTGTTCGTTTAATTATGTCGAATCCAAAAATTAATAGCCGGAATAAACTTATTTTTGTTACTCTATATACTTAATTTGTTTTTACTTTTTTGTACAAAGTAAAGGAAGTATTGTGATTGCGAAATATTTCGGTTTTCAGATTACAACGGAAATATTCATATTGACCATCCCTGAATCGATTTGGACTAGTTTCTGCGTGACGTCTGTTGGTACGTATGAATGTATCTCGCATAACTCAAAAACGATTAGGCGTAGGATGTTAAAATTTTCTATTTAGAACATCAAATTGTGCACCTCCCCTATTGATTGCAATCGACTGAACCAAAAGTGTCCAAAAAAAGCCCAAAATCCAAATTCTTTTGGATTTGGGCTTTTTTTAATTGCAGTAATAAGCTCTCATTGAGAGCTTTTCAACAGTATATTATACGTGGTAATTATTTTCATCGGTTCCACAGTTATTGACAAATGAAATTTTAATTAATGAAATATTTGGATCTTAGAGGGAGAAGACATCGGTTCGAATCAGATTTCATTTTCTTTTCGTTTTTAACTTTTTTTTTTTTAAATTGAATCTAGTGGTTTATTAATAATTATTAACCCTTGATTGTAAAAATAATTTTACAATAATAAGTAATTCAATAATAGCAATAAAAAAAAATCAGAATTATTAGTGAAATAAAATTTTACGTACTTTTATAAATGTGTATATGTAATTTTACAGGTATTACTACATATGTTTATATGTAGCATATTTGGTGATACATCGGATTATTCAATATTAATTAAAAATTATATTTTAGAATCTTGTTATTTTTTTAATTTTTTAGTTAAATTTCTGTTTAATTTTATTTAATTATTATGGAATTTCTGTTTAATCATCATTTAAGGTAACTACAGAGCGATTGAAAAATAGGCCCTCTTAAGAATAACATGTACACTGAGGCATACATGCCCGATCTTTAATAAATCGCAAAAAAATTGTTATAATTTAGTTCATTACTCCTCTGATATTGTCGGACAATATTCTCCCTAAGTTGGAGTTGATCATCATTTCGTTTATTTGTTTTTTTGTTGCCGATGATTTAATCGCTCTTTGGTTTGATATAATTCTTCTTATTTTAATTTGTGTACACGTTCTCTAGTTTTCTAATTTTCTGTCTTTGTATTCATCATCCTCTCTTAATCTTTTTATTCTTTACTTGGCCTTAATGTTTTTTCTTCTTTATATTTTTCATCAGCTCTTAATGTTTTTATTCTTTCTTCGTTTGCAATATTTTCTTCCTGTTTATTTTTTATTTTTTGGTTTGCAACATTTTCTTCCTTTTTATTGTTTTTTGGTTTTAACATTTTCTGATCTAGCAATATAAGTAGTAAAGAGACTTTTAGTCTATCCTAATATTTTCATGTAATATTATCGAATTAATAATCGTATAAATATTTGATGTTAATAAAAATTAATATTTCAGCAATCGTGTAACTGTCCATTTAAAGAATTGGAAGAACGTATCTCACTTGCAAATGAAATAAGTTTAAATGAAGCGCAGAAAAAAATGTGTGTACGCAGTTTAACAAGCGTACAAGGAAATTATGTGACATCAGATTTTTTAGTCTTTATTGACTATAATCGAATTATTTCTAGAAAAAAAGTTAAATCTTAATTCAACCATAATTCGAAAATTAAGAGTTTACGGACCAATAATTGTATACATATATATATTTTATTCTACAATCTCCTCCTAAAATAGCGAATACTCTTTGCTGGTGAAACATTCTACACGTTCTGTAATTTTAATTTTTACACGGAACTTTGTAAACAAATGATATGTGACTTAACGAATAAATAGATAAAAACTAAGGAAAGTTGAAAAAATTTTATAAAAATTTATGGAATTCATTTTTGTGAAAAAATAGAGTTGAGTTTTTTTATAAAGAACGCCGGGTAAATAATATTTTGTTATTATAGCTGTCTTATGAAGTAAGCAATCTGTAAAATCATTGGTATCGATTTAAAATGATCAAACTCATTTTTTCTCTCTCTCTTTTTTTATTAATTTTATATATATATATATATATTGAAAAGTATGCTCAGTTAAAAAATAATAATTATAGAGTTTTATGGTCGGTCATTACCATTATAATGGTTATTATACACATACTGTATATATATATAGGCTACATACACATATATATTTTTTCCTTTCTTTTATTTATTTACTTTTTTTTTGTTGAGCGTCAACCACATGAGTATCATTATCATTACAATCAGTATATGTAATAATCATCAAAATAATGATTTAGAACGATCACCGTCTGGATTGGCTTCGGCTATGTTTAGTCGGCGCCCGTTTTTATTCTTATATTTATTCACATCTCCCGCTCAAAGCCTCCCTTCCCTTCTTTTTACCTCTCCACCTTTTTAACTTCTCATTCTCCCACATTTCATTTAATAATATACTGCTACACACAAACACAAACACACACACACACATACACACTGGATCTATTCTGCTTGATTATAATGAAACCAGTTCTTGTCATATTTAAACTTGACTTCGGTTTAATCAATATTTGAATGTATTTCTGTAACACGTATGATAGTTTACAAACATTGCAAATTATTTAGGTTATAATAACTTTACAAAAATATAAGGTAGCTTAAATTTACAGATAAAATTTATTACTCATATAATCGATCTACCTATCTCTAGAAGTAGTCGTTATAACTCAAAATTTGTAAAAAATAATTTCTTATGGGGGGAGAAGACTGAAGATAAATCTAATTAGTTGTTGAAATCACAACTCTAAGGTAAGATGTGTAGTATAGGCCAAACATAAAACATTGAAATTTTAAAAAGGGATAAAAATAAATGTACTCAATTTAGACAGTTATATCGTTAAAATATAACGAGTTAATAAATTTACAATTATAATATCGATAAAATAAAATGTTATATTTCATTATTTTATTCGATTTATTCTATCGGAATGAGCCCACCAAATCCCTAGCCCTTTGCGGGTCTTTACAGGGGAGCGAGTTAAAAATTTCGATATAAAAAATTTCAGAGTAAAACTGTAACCTAAACGGCGGCCGTTTAATATTTTTCACAGCCGCATTCAAAAGCAAGCCGGCAGTTTACTCCGAGTAATAAATCGTTTGGAGTATAGGCGTTTCTTCAAATTTTTTTTAGTACTACAATGTAGAAAAATTATTTTTCTAGTGGCCTGGGAAGTTATACGAATCCCATCGAAAGTTTTTGGTGCATTTCTGAAGACGAATCCAGAAAACGGATCGTACGACTAAAGAAAATATGATTTTATCGTTTATACGTTGGATTCATGAAGCGGAGAACCGTGAAAAGTATAAATTACTAGTTTTAACTCGACGCCTAATAGGATTAAGATGAGCCGTTAATACATACTAAAAATAATTTGAAGTAATTTATTTTATTTATTTTGTCGCTGAATAGGAATAAACCGTTTAATTTTTTAAAAAATCTTGTTTCAATTAATTTTCATTAGGGTTTCGATTATTCATTCGATCTGTGTTGTTCGTTTACAGTCAGTTTTATCTAATTTACAGCGTATGAAAAGATAGTTTAGCTTATTTATTCGCAGCTTTCATGCGCTTTAAGTATCCTTTTCGTGATATTAAACTTACTGATAAAACACTCATCGTAGTCCGAAGTGAGTTTGACAACTCGTAACCGCTCTCATCTTTTACAAATCCGATTTACGTTTTCATCGAAATCTATTTTATAGGTTTACAAGGATAAACATCGTCGTGTGTTATAGGATTCATAAAACTGAAACGTAAATTAAAAATTTTCTTAAATTCACAACGGTGAAAATATCGTGCTAAAGACAGTCTTATATCTCGGCATCGTATATCCAAACGAACGTGTAAGTTATGATAAATTCCATTTCAACAGACCCTCTAAAATATTATGTAACTTAAAAATAGTCAGCTTAATCTAGATGTGCAAGACACCGCCTTTAGACTGTTTTCTGATATTTTTGTAGAAATTATGTTAGGAAATCTGAACAAACTTGCATAAAACACTTAAGAAAATAAAGTGCGTTTGAAAGTTTTTGATCGCCTAGTAAACAGATTCTTTAAAACGGACAGTTCGCCAAGAAACAAGTACAAACGAATAATTTCATTTTCAGATTGAATCGAACAGTCCGTGGAAAAAACAGCGACGAGATGTGTAAATAGAGAGAGTTCTTTGATATTAATAAATTTTATTTAAATATTATATAACAATAAAAAAGCTGTCGATAATATTCTATGTATTTAAAAAAAAAATAATATAGCTAGAAATAAAAATAAATTCCATATAATAAAACGAAATATTGAAGTCGAGGAGCAAGAAAAATAATGGATATAAAGTAGAGATCGCTGAACAAAAGTGCAATAAGAAAAAAAACGATAAAAATATTTTACGCTTGAATAATCAAGAACCGATCTACTCGTAAGCATCTGATCATAAAAACCGCTACATGTGGCTTCTGTGGGCTACCCGTAAATAAAAATAATAGAACCGAGGTCTATAATCAATAATATATACACAGAATAAAAAGTAATCTACGGTCGCTCTTTGTTCTTTATAAAAATTGAGTTTTCAAGGTGTTAAGCCTATATAAAATAATACTATCTTTTTTAACAGGTTTAAAAAGAATTAATGTAAATCGATATTAAGTAAAGTTTTAGGATATATCAATGACGATTATTTCTGGATTTTTAAATTTACAAATCTGTTTGTTTTGTGCATAGTGTCGACAAAAAAGTTCGTATTGAATTTCAATTACAATCGTAATGTTTAATTTTTTTTTTTAAATACATGAAATAACACGTAGTAATCGGTATAAATCTTCATAATAGGGGAATTAGAGGAGATTAATTTCTGGTGATCGTCCACTAAGATAAAATTAAACAAAAAATGCTTGTCGTTTAACCGTTTAGGATAGATATCACTTACCCGCTTCATCTCTCTAGAATTGATTACGGGGGATTCAATCGTTAATTTTTATATAATTTTAACTTATATCGATTCAAAGAAAAATCATACCGCATAATAAATGAATAACCTAGAAAGTTATAAACAGGATTTTACAATAAAATAGAAGTAAATAAATAAATAAAACCGACTTTTAAAAAAATCCATAACGCTACTCGATTTCAAAAAGTAAAACTTTTACTTATCATAATAATAAAAAAAAATATTAATAAGTAAATTTTATTTATTCATTTATTTTTTTTTTTTATAAATATGGATAGGCCCAAAAAAATAGTATTAAAAAAAGCTTAAGAAACGCAAAAGGGCTACATTAAAAAAAAAAAAAATTCGGAGAAAAATACCTTTTTCAGCCTCCGGGATCACCGTTAGGTATTGCTTCGGAGGATGAGGTAAAATGGAAATTTTATAGCGCGTGAAAATTTCATATCCGATCGGGATTCGAATCCGGGACCTCCGGATGAAAGGCCGAGATGCTATCACTCGCATTACAAAGACTACGAAAAAATATACTTATAATGAATTAAGGTTCACAGTAGTAATGAGGAATGTGCATTTTTTATTTATTTTTTTTTTTTAATATCACGCGAAAACATTTTAAATTTCAGAATATATTATTGTTATTAAGGTATAAAAATTTTCGATGACGACATCAAAATAAAACGTCTACGCGATGTTGTAATTTTTCTTTAAAAAAAAATTATGTTATTTGGAAGAATCTCGCTACTAAGCCATTAAAGATGATCCGCTACGAAATAAAAAAATCACTTCCGGCACGCCGGAAGGCGGAGGTAGATTTCACCGGTGCTAAGTAGGGGATAAAAAGATTCCCACCTTAAAATTAAGAAAAACTTAAAATTTACTCGATACGACAACGGTTTTATGTGAAAAATGTTTCACATGTTTAGCATACGATAAGCAATATTTTGGTCATCCTTGGCGTAAGGGTTGGTCATATCAAAACTTGTTTCAGACAAAAGTTTTAGGTAATGTTTAGAGAACTAACGACCACTTTAAAACGATTCGATTCTGTGCCTATTAAGGGAGATATGATTTTTTTGTCTTCGAAACTCCACTTTTTCCATCCCCTTGGCCAATGGTTGGTAATATGAAAAACCGTTACTTACATAATGTTTAGGCCCTTATCCAAAAAAGTAGTAGGAATTTTAAACGAATTCGATATTTTACTTAATAAGAAAGTTATAGCGATATTTTTTTTTTTTTTTTTTTAAAAAAGTCCCCCAATTTCATTCTCACGGTCCGATTTTGGCAGTTAACGAACTCGACCGAGATTTTGGGTCGAGTTTTATTTTAGCGAACAGTTTGACAGTGATTGGCGTAAAATTACGGCAGTTATCGTGTCCACAAGAAAGTGAAATATGTATATGTAGATATAAGCTTTTCAGCTGACAGTGGTTTTGGGGTCCGGGAGATGTGAAACGCAAAGATATGTCGAAATTTTCTGGAAATCGAATCATGATACCCATTACAATAGGTAGCTTTCTTATGAAATCTACCTAAGAGTCATCAAAACAGATACATACCGTAAAAAAAAATATGGTTTGACTAAACAAAAAATACAAATGGGAAAAACTGATAGTCCACTTCGTTTCCTAATAAAGACTACTTAACTACTATATATATATAATTTTCATCGTCCCCTGGCAATTTTCTTGTAAACTGCGCACGATGCAAAAAAATGACAAACAAAAGTTTTTCAGATTGGAAGGGGACACTTCACTTTGATCTTGTATTTGACCTTGGCCGTTATTTCAAGGTTCACACGATTTTTTTCAAATGGATTGACCTATTTTTGACATCATCTATATGATACATCATAAATATGATGTTTCACATAGATGACGTGAAAAGAAGGTAGATATACTACGCCGCGATTAAAAACATTACTGGCTTACGTTTGCTTGAATGGATCAAGAGAAAACGCGGTCGGTCAGAGTGGCATCACAAAATTACGAAATAAAAAAGAGATATGCATAAAGTCCATATCCATTATTTAAAATACATTTAATGCGTGAAATATTATTAAGGTAAATACAAAAAGATACTAAATATAAAAAGTAACTACAAAATAATTCAAAATTTAGGTGGCGTTAATGAAAAGTATTTGAACACATATTTATGAACACGTTGAACGGGATATAGAAAATCGAACGGTTTTAAAAAATTGTTTAATTAATATTATTTAAAAATTCATCGCCGCGGTAATAATAAAGAAAAGAAGCAATATTACTAAAAACTAATCCTAAATAATTTGTCGGAAAGATTTTTAAACGGTTTGAGAAAGCGTAATAGGGCCCTTTCTCGTAAGCCGAATCTCGAGTAACACGAAAAGGTTCTGTCGATGGTTCGATAAAGACGGTTACTGTTAACGTTTAAGAATCGTTTCTTATTCTCTTTTAGCAAAGATTATACATTCATAAAAATAAGCACGACAAGAATTAATCGACATTTTTAATTTTGTAAATATCGCACCGCACGATTGAATTTTAATCCTAAAAATCTGTATCGGCTTAATCTCTTAAACTGTCTTTTTATTACGCGTGTGTTCTTTAATCGCACGCGTATACCGAGACCTTCGACCTATTTGAATACGCATCTATTTATTATTTAAATACAGAAAATTTAAAACGGTTCCCCTCCCGTCTACATATTTTACATTTCAGTTGAATATTTTCATTTACCCCCGAGTTCAGAGTTCGGACGAGGGTTTTCTATAAGAAAGACCGAAACCGAGTCGATTATAATTATCCGGAGTATTTGTTCGACAACATCAATCGATACTTTTAACGTCTTGAATATTCCGAATTCCTGAGAAAGTGTAGACCAGATGACGGGTTTGTATGAACAACGATCAAGCTTCAGCGCGTTCTGTAACCGTTTAGATGTTTCGAAATATTTTTCGTGATCTAGGGGCCCAAGAATACGGGTTAACCCAGAAAAATATATAAAAAGTACCAGATATATTTACGCACTCCTTTAAATTCATATATTCAACGTACGGCTGAAATATTATACGAATCCCTTTCGGTTATTTTAATAGCTGAACCGATATAAAATAATAGAAAATTTACAAACGTAAAAATACATTCCATTTTCCGTTAAGAAACAGAATGATGATGTAAATCGAATATAAATTTCCCCGTTTGATATTCAAATAGTTCATATGTAAAATAAAGTATTGTAGTGTATAGTAAGTTACTATTTAAAGTAAAAAAAAAAAATTGTTTTATTAGATAATTTATTGCAAAATAAGTGAAGGGTGTAAGGTATTACAGTCTGGTTCAAAAACGGATATAGAAGATCCAACACTACGAAGCATTTCGGTAGCAACGAAACCGAGTAGTTTAAAAACGGAACATTCAATATGCAAACTAAGCGATCAGTGACAGATTAGAGTAAATTGAGTTACGTGTCTGACACGCCGTCACGGGAGTAAAAAAAAAAAAAATAGAGGATGAAGGTTACGGGTAGCCGGCTTCAAAAAAGGCATAGCGCTGAGGGAGTTAGGGAAAATTCAATAACAAACTATAGGTATATCCCGAACACTATATACATATACATCAACGTGTCTTTCTACCTTTTCTTTATGCAGATTCAGTGGAAAAGAATTGCCCAATTTCCTAGAAAGTATTACTAAACTGATATCCCAAGAGGGCATTCATGTAAAAGATGCCAATATATCAGTAGATTAGATATAAAAGTCAATTGATCACAGACTCTGCTATTCTTTCTTTTCCTTTCTTTTTTTGTTAAAAAAGCGTTAAATAAATTACACTGTATAATCGATTAAACTACTAAAACAAATTTTATTTTTAGTATATCAGTCATTCACTTGCACGATAAACGTATATCGTAACTGGACGTCGACTGCAACTGTCAGAGTTAATGAATTTTAAAATATTATCATAAAAATACCGATAAAGAATTAAAAATTTACAAATAACAAGAAAGAAAAAAGAAATTGATAACATTTTAGGCTGCATTCTTAATAAAATTAAAGTATACCGTAATGTAAATAAATTCAATTAAAAATGAACAAATGTTGCATCGTAGTTTACTAAGAAGTATTTCTATTAAAAAATCATACCGTTAAATTACAAAGTGATTATTATTATTCTCTTTTTATCTATTAAACAAATTATATTATTCATTTTAAATTTTCCGACATGCTCGTTCCCTAAACGCTAAATTTTGCCGATGAGTTAAAAGATCATCGTTGCTAGATGGTTAGAACCATTTTTTGATCGGCTGTAATTGGCCAAACATTAACCTTTACCTGATTCGCTCTTTGAGTACATTTACATACTCTTAGGAGTAGAAAAATAAAGGAATGAGACAAGGATGGAGTCTGTCCTTGTTCATAAAAGATACAATACCGAAATTGAAGAGGGAAAATAAGAGTAGAGTAAATATCCAAGAAAAATATTAAAAAGTATGTTCAGGTTCGCCGATCTTCTTTTACCAGAAATAAAAACTGTCAGAAAAAATTTTGAACGGCACAGAAACAACTTCCATGCAGTCCGATATGAAATTAACAAAAACGTAATGAAATGCGATAGAAAGATGAATAGTGAAATATTAAATATTAAGATAGAGAACACAATGTTTCAGAAGAAGAAGAATATTTTTATTTACGTAATAAAATTACAAAGAATAACAAAACGATAGAAAAATCAAAAGTAGGGTGGCACAATAAAGGAGAGTTTTCGCTCTCAATGAGGGCTTATTATTGCAGTTAAGTAAAAGCCCAAAATCCAAATTTTTGGGGACTGTGCCCAATTGCAATCAAAAGAGGAGGTGCACAACTAGATGTTACAACAGTTCTAAATACAAAATTTTAACATCCTGCGGCAATCGTTTTTGAGTACATACAGACGCCACGCCGAAACTAGTGAAATGGATTCAAGGATGGTCAAAGCGGATATTCCGTTGAAATCTGGAAACCGAAATTTTTCGAAATTACAGTACTTCTTTGTACGAAGTACAAGGAAGTAAAAATATATTATTAATATATATTTCGCAAATATATCGATATATAATAATATAAAAAGTTTATACCTGACCACCACCAGACATGTACTACCGGATGGAGCAGGGTTTTGTCAAATTACGGTTTTAGATTTATCTGTGCCGCAGCACATTTGAATAGGCACCATGGTAAAGCTAAATAAGCTCTCGTTTGTAAAATGTTCCTCATAAAATTTCTGCTTATATCTATTTTGTTCTGCCCTATCATCGCAAACCCATTTTATGATTATTTTCTTGGAACTGATTTCACGCTTACTAAAAATTTCAATGACCTTGATATCGACTCAACCGTGTCACTGTTTGGTTAATCAGCGACTAGAGTGTTATTTCGGATAATATTTTTGATATCGTAATTCCCGTTTGATAGCGCAATTGTTTTACAAGTTTAACATTATAATACGCTGGATATAATTTACTATTTATGTCAATAGCCTGCTGTCGTATCAACTTGTATTGACGTGTTCAAAGATTCGTGTCCACTGTTAATGAAAGCGCTTGATCTGCAGATAACGTAGGTTAATTTTTGAGATATATGGGCCTTCTTAATTGTAGTAACTATTATTTGGAGTAGCAGTCCAGAGCTCTATAACGATAGCTCCGGAGTCTCTTTTACCTTCTTTCCGATGTTTCATTTGAGTTGCTATCGATAGCTTTTCTTTTGAGGTTGAGAGAATAGGTTTTATTTATTTTTAGTTGTTTAGCCTTAGAACCGCAAGCACTAAATTCTTTTACAGGCCTACCCCGTCTATTAGAAATACTAGACATGCTTTCGATTTGATCTAAATATTCAGAAAATGAAATATTCCCCTCAAGCCAGGATGAGTAATTTTTCATGAATTTATCTCGATGTCTTGCCACTTTCTTCCATTTTGTTTCAATTTTTTGAGAAAAACTCCAAATTATGGTTTTGATATTGTTTAGAACTGGTTCAGGAAACGTTTCGTTTCCAATTTCTCCCAAAAAAATTAAACATCGCTTCAAATTTTGAACGTTTCGGGTTTTCAACCCGCACATCAAACAGAGACTTTTTAGAAATTGTGAAAAGCATTGTGTGTAACGATTGTAAAATTGAACGAACAACTTTGCACAAAATGTTTGTTATTTATTGAAAATTCAAAGGTTTAGCTTTAGAATGTATGTAAATGCAATTTTGTACAACGCGGTATAAAGCGTTAAACGTCTAACTGAACTTTTAAAAAATCAAATTTTCAGTAAAATTACCTTCGCTCATTTGTTATAAGACGTATCGGAAACTAAATTTCACAATTTAAAAGAAAGTGATCGCTGATTATATCTTACATGCTATAATAATGATAAATTAAAACCAGACAAACCGCTAAAGAAGATCGTTAACGGTCACAGTTAAACAATTGCGACAAACTTAAAAACAATTAGACATACATATGCAGCGCGTGTTCTAACGTGTTCGAGGTCATTCAGCATCATCGCTTACTGTTGTGCAGAAAAACAACCACGTTTTCATATGTCACAGATAGTCTACTTTTGAGACGTAAAAAAATTCTATCCAGCTTGGTCAAAAAAATGAATTTTTTCCTTCTAGATTTGAAAAATTGCATGCTTTGCGTAGCCCGCCCGGAGGGCCTGGCTGTGGAGGGCGAGCCCACGACACGCCTCTGCAGCTAGTAATTATATAAATATAAACATAAGAAGTTCGTTATATAGAAAAAATTACTATGAAATAATCTGCCATTCAGAAGCCACAATTGAAAATTATTTTGAACACATATTTTTGTACACGTTGAAAGGGATGTAGATAGATCGTGTTTTTTTTTTTTGTTTTTAATTAGTATTATTTAAAAATGTATCAACAAAGTAATAAATATTGTTCCCGTAAGAGAAAATCGTTTAATTTTATTTTAAATAAATTGGGAAAATTTTTCAAATTATTTGGTAATTTATTACAAACGGCAAGGGAAGAATAATAATGTCCTTTTTCGAAAGCCGAAATATTGTAATGAACTGTAAGAACACAGTTCCGTTTTCCGGTTTGATAAAGAAAGATATTGTTATTTTTTAATAATAAGAGACCGCTACTTTGTTTTTCAAAGATTGCATATTCATAAATATAAATGGAAGGATAGGTTAACATATTTAATTTTCGAACGATAGGTCCACACGGTTCATTCTTACGGGCCCCAGATGATGATCTGAGTGTATATATTTGTATCGTAAAAACTCGTTCTCTTATTTTTAAGAGAGCTCCAGGAGATGACGTTATAGTACACACAAGAGTATATAGGTACAACAAATATTTAATGATGACGACAAGCTTAACGTTTTACTAAGCCGCTCATTTTAAACAAGTTCTTACGATTGACTCGTTTAAAATTCAATTGAATACATTAAATATATTACAGCAATAACACATTGATTGTAAGACAATAATCTTCCATTCTTTTTATAATATTTACAGCTCTTTTTTTAGCGTGACTTCTTTCAAGTTTTATAAATTTACAGTGAATGACAAAATCTAAACTGTATTTATAAATAAGCAATAAATATTACATGCTTATTTACGATGTTAAATTTATTAATATATTTTTTTTTAAATTTAATCGACTAATTAAACGAAAGTATTATCACGGATTTGATAAGCTTCAGCAATAAGAAAGAAAGATTCGTTTTTCTAATTCATAAAATCGTCCCTTTTTAATTCATAAAACCGTTACTCGACAGTAACACGGCAAAGTCATTCCCCAGTTAACCACTTTATACCCAATTAGGGCGCTTAATATAGAATCAAACGTGGATTTAAGAATTAGAAAGATTTTTTTTTTAATATTAATATCGAATTTTGCGCTTTATAATTGTGGATCATAGCTAACAGAAAAAAATATAAGGAGACAGACTTTGCGATTCGGATTACAAAAATATATTGAAAATTAAGTATGTACATAAAGTTTGAAATAACGAGATCTTTAGACGAAGGGTAGAAGAGCTGACTAGTTAGCGACAGAATCGTGTAAAGAGACAAATTAAGTCGGTGAACCGTGTATTAAGACGTTAATAAAAAGACGTACACAAGGCAAAATATGTAGAAGACAAAGGCTCAAATATATCAAACGGACAATCCAGGATGTAGGCTGCCGTAAATATGTTAAGATTAAAGATCAGCATAATACAGAAAGAAATGGAGAACGGCATCAAACCGATTTATACGTGTACTAAGCTTTCCAAGACTATATTATGCTGGATTCTACCGAGCGTTTAAAAAAGGACGCAACCCTAAGATTAAGACGGTAGAATTCACGCGTAGGTAAATTTCATTTCTCCCTACATGTCAGCTGGCAACTCTGTACTCAAGGTTAGCGGCTTGAAACAGTTGAAATGTCCTTCTTATGCGCTAGTTCTATACCGGTATAAATTCGTCTCTATTGTGTTAATCGTGAAGTTTTCCAAGGACGAAAATGTGTTATTATTGAGACTTATTGCGCGTATAAATCTTGAGAACGAGTGAAAGACGAATTTCGGGTAAAATCTTCCAATTCTTCAGTCGCTAATAAGTCGACAATATCGTGTTTAATTACGCAAAGCGTCATACTGCTAATGAAACGCTGGATATGTTACGAAAAGGTTTTGGCCCTCATTTTATATCAAAAGGGTTATGGTCTTCATACCAGATCTTACACAGGCAGACATTTTCCTTCGGTGGTATTTAAAAAGTGTAGTTTTTAAAAACAATCCTCATATACTTGACGAATTGAAGGCTAACAATGAAAGTGAGATTTCAAACGTTACAAAAAGCGGCTGCAAATGTTATGAAACATGTACGAACCTGCATCGGGATCACAGGAAATCATTTTGAACATCTATTGTAAAGTTATTGAAGGTAATTTGAATATTGTTGTGTAAGTATTTTATAAACATAAAATTTTTTTTATAAATTCACGTCGTCAAACAACGGCGTTGCGTCCTTTTTGAAACACCGTGTAGCAGCGGTAGTAAGATTATTCTGATTTAGCTTCGTATACCGCTGAAACTAAAGTTCAAACTACGTGAGGTTGTTGTTTCCTGTAAGAAAGCGGTCATAGTCAAAGCCTCCAGGATGCTTAAGAGTCAAACAAACGGCTTATAGAGCTCAGGATGAAGACGATTACTGCTTCCCTTTTCAATCTAATTGTGAAATCTAAACAAAAAATTAAAAATCCCATTTTTTTAAGCAAAACTACATGTTTTCAGTTCCTATTCAAAAGGTTATCAAACTTAAAGGGTATTTGGGATATACATACGTATACGTTAACGTTTATTACTTAAATCTATTTATAAAGAATTGTGGCGTTGGAATTTAAATAAATAATTAGCCATTGTTGTAAACACGCTAAAATTAAAACAAAAAATAGGGAACTGTATCCGTGTTATGCGCGTACGGGACTAGTTCTTATTGATTACGAAGACAAGCGGTAAAAAAATGAAGGATAGGAGGTAGTACCGGGATAAAGAAGAAGATGAAGAGCGTCGGACAAAAACCGTCTAACACACGTCATGACAAAACGTGCATTCGGTCACGCCGCGATGAGACGCGGCGAAGTCAAAGTAAGATAAACAATGCCCGGTATATTATCAACACCGGTGCATCAGTCGATCCCCTACTTCTACTAGAATCTCGCTCAGCGGCACTTACGAAGGGAGAGTGTTTCCCTTCTCCTACTCGTGCTTCATCTCCTCTTTTTCTATAACCACCCCTCCGAACCGTAACACCGGTTAACCGTACAAGAAATGAACCGTATTAAATAATCGCCTCGTAAAGTATTCAAATGGAGTATTCCTCTTTCATCTTTTAACTAATCGCGTTTCATTAAATTTACCTAAACTAACGATCAAATCTGTTGTTGACTAATTACGTCTGGCTAGCGAGTATAAAATTAAAAATATAAATAAAATAACGTTTTATTATACATAAAAGAAGAATAATCGAATACGTTGAACGATATAAATGTAGGAGAAATCGGGTGTAAAAAAAAATAAAATTATAAAGAACACCCCGTTGTGTTATAATAGTGTTTTTAAGAAACAATTTATCTGTTATAATTCCCCTCCTATTGAGTGTAAATATTAATTTTCTTAAAAAAAAAAAAATCTAATCTACATAAACATCATTCATAGACATCATCCATTTAATACATAAACTAATCTTGTTAGATAGCCCTGTCATTTATATAAACTAAAACAAAATGTAAAAAAGAGAAAACAAAATTAAATGAAATGCTGAAAAAAAAAGATGAAAAAAAAGAGATTTGTAAACCCCATTTAGTTTAAAAAATAAACTTCGAAATTCGAATCAAAATTGTCATTATGTGATAAATCACAATATTCGATAAAATGTTACGAGGTTAGATTCGTAAAATATTTACGGTTAATACAACATAGAATATTTGTTCGATCTTAAACCGCCGGGTTAGTAGTTAAACTTCTCATCGCAACATCAGCTAATTTTAAAGGGAGTTCTACGGTTCGAGTCTTTGTGAAGGCCTTTTAAATGGATTTGAATGGTAGACTACGTATATCGGTGTTCTTTGGCGGTTGAGTTTCAGCAGTAGCGGTTCACGTCTCAGGAACGGCCGACCTGCCTCTGTTGTTCCAGACTACATGTTTACAGGTACATTTCCACCAACTCTGCAGTACATTTGCAGTTTCGTCAGGCCTGGCAGGCCGGCAGCAGTAATTCCACACACATACATACACACACACACACACACACACACACACACACACACACACACACACACACACACACACACACACACAGAACTGGAAAAGTGGTTGGAGAAATATATATTTGTTCGGCCAATCTTGTCATCCATACAGTAATGGATTAATGTTGATAAAACGATTCTACACGAGTTGTTTCACAATTTATAAAGATGATTATAGTTCTTAAAAAAAAAAAAAAAAAAAAAAAAAAAAAAAATAGTTTAATCATAATATGAAAGATAATTCTAATGACACGTTTAAAAAACGGTACATCAAAAATTAATTTTTTACAACTATATTCCACTTCAATCAATAAGGGAAGAACTTAATAAATATCCTAAAATTGTGAACAGTGACTTAATCCGAATCATTTGACGCTAAATCTTTTGGAAAAAAAAATTTGTAAAGCCGAAAAGATAGAATTTTGTTTACTTATAGATGAAATTTTAACAATTTCACTATTGAGATTAAAAGATTTTATCGCATATAATCTGGTTATTGAATCAGTAATATTTCCACTTTGTAAATATTTGTTAAATTATTTATCATTCTAATTATTTTTTTATTTACAACAGATAGTAATCTTGCTAACAATTAATGACCGTTAGTTTTTTAAATAGTTTTTTTTTTTTTTAATTGTAATAAATATGATGAAATCAATAAGAAAAAACTTCTTAATAGCATTTTAGAATTTTCCGATAAGGATTAAAGGTTTTAAGAGGTACACACTGAAAGAGAAAAAGATTATATATATATAATATAGAAAATTACATATTTACGGTATATGTATATATATTATAAGAAAAAAGTAAAATTAAAGTAAGAATATGACGACCGGTGGGTCTAGCTAGGTCGAGGTGTTAGACAAGGATGCAGCTTCTCACCGACACGTTTCAATATTTACATTAAAAATACGAATAGAAATACATTAGACGGAAGATAAGAGGAATAAGTAAAGGAGGATAAAAAATATATGCATAATTTTTTAGATGGTTCGAGCGGTTCAAAGATAGTTAACAACTCTGGAGAAAGTAATGAAAGAGTACGGAATAAAAGTAATCATAGAAAATAATAAAATAACGGAAGTAAAAAACAAATTTTAGCGTTGTGGACAAATGAAGGAAGAATAGAAGAGGTAAATAATTAGAGATATTTGAAACTTTGATGAGAGAGGACTGGAAGACGTTATGGAAATAAAAAGAAGCCTTTCCAAAGAAAGAGGAGGAAATTAGTATGTAGCAACAGTCTGGAGTTAGAGTTAAGGAACAGAATTAACCATAAGTATAATTTGGCTCCGTATGTAGCCAAATGCTACAAATGGAGGGTTCTGTTTTACGAACCTAAAGCGCGGTCGATGAGGAAGGACTGAATTGAGGGTTTTAGATCAGTACTAAGGGACAAAAGAGAAGATCGGGACAGAAATGAATAGAGATAATGGTAGCGTAAGGAACATGCCGCCAGGCAAAACACAAGATGATGATTAATCTGTGATTATTTGAATACATTCTTGATTATTTTTAAATATATATCTGTACCTGTAAAACAATCTTGTCCTGACAGACTGATTCATCAACGCCCGGCCAAAACTACTCAAGATAAATCGATGAAAATTTGTAGACGCGTTCTTTTTACTGTATAAGTGCAAAATAAGAAAGTATTTTTTGAAATTCCGAGTTTAAAGGGTTAAAGTG
This sequence comes from Lycorma delicatula, assembly GCF_047948215.1. Taxonomy (NCBI): domain Eukaryota; kingdom Metazoa; phylum Arthropoda; class Insecta; order Hemiptera; family Fulgoridae; genus Lycorma; species Lycorma delicatula. The sequence continues at coordinate 133,677,687 of NC_134461.1, read as the reverse complement.
GAGTAACAGTAAAATTTGAAGATACAATGAAGTAGCAATACAAATGAAAATATCTAATCGATTATTTTGTTTTTATTTTTATCTTCGCGTGAATGTTTAAAAACCGATTTCTTAATTTTTGAAATTCGACCTTGAAAAGGGTGAAGAAAGATTAAAAAAATCTCGAACAGTGATTGCAAATATTCCCCGTTTTCAACTACACTAAACGTTTTCAACTACTTCACTCGATACGGGCTTGCAAATTATTTTGAGATAAATATATATCAAACTACTTTCGGGTCTTTTGAATATTAATATTTTAAGGAATAAAAAAAAAACATAAATTGTTTTTACATTTTTGCCGTTTTACGCTGTCGCTACCGAATCGATCTTTATGAGGTTCGGTAACATCGTGAAGATAATTTATATTTGTAATCCTTTTCCTTTTTCCTGTTTAGCCTCCGGTAACTAGCGTTTAGTTAATTCTTCAGAGGATGAATGAGGATGATACGTATGAGTGTAAATGAAGTGTAGTCTTGTACATTCTCAGTTCGACCGTTCCTGAGATGTGTGGTTAATTGAAACCCAACCGCCAAAGAACACCTGTATCCACGATCTAGAATTCAAATCCGTGTAAAATTAACTGGCTTTACTAGGACTTGAACGCTGGAACTCTCGACTTCCAAATCAGCTGATTTGGAAAGACGCGTTCACCACTAGACCAACCCGGTGGGTGTATATTTGTAATCCTGATTATGTATTTCGTCACGACGATTGAGCGAAACCGCGACGGGAAATCTAAAAACCAATCAGCAGCTCCTGTACTGACCAAACACTGCTCTGAAAAAATTTACAACAAACCGAACCGGGTTTAATTCTTATTTATCATTTATTAACGAGTTTAATGAATAGGAGCGAGCGAGCCCTGACCGGCTAAACATCCCATGACCGCGACAAGAAGTGGGAAGTAGCTACATAGTGCGGGCGAAGCCGCGACTAGGATGCTAGTATACGTACAGTCAGGAACTTTATACTCTTCCTCAAAGTTATAGGTAGGTAGATTAGATTTTTGAAAAATTGGATGAAGGTTTTGGAGATATTAGGTGAAATATCTGGAACGGTATGAAAATACTTGTGTTCGAGTAAGTGTATTTTAGCTTATATAAATACAGACCTCCAAACATTTCTTTGTTTATTCCTCCAGATTGAAGTACGAGAATATAATAACCAAAGTAACAATTACATAAACGAGAAATAGTAACAAGGAAATTGTTTCAATTTTAAAATATTTAATTTAAAAATAGTGTTTTTAATTTTCTTCTTAAAATATTTTCCTTAAAAATATGCTATTTCGGTCGTTTATATGATATCTTAGTACAAAGAACATTACTGTAGCTTAACATTAAATTTGTTCAATATTTCATAATTATATACCATTTAAAAATAACAGTTTAAAATCCTTTTTAAACAGGAAAATAAATAAAATCATTTAAAAATTGAATGACTCGTTCACATTTAATTGAGGAAGGCGTGCAACTGCCGACAACGTTCAGCAACATCAGCTCATTTTATTGTGTATGTGTGTGTGTGTGTGTGCGTGCGCGCGCACGCGCCCATAAGAACACATAATGAGTAATTTATAAAACATACAAAACGATTTTGACGTATAACAGACACCTGTGATTCCATGTGAAATAGATTTAAGAAAAACAAAGCGAGAAAATATCAAATAAAAAAAGATAGAAGATGATGTAGGGGTTGGTTTTGAGTCTTAGAGTGATTACCGACCCCAGGGGTGGTAAATAATGCATAATACTCTCAGGCTAATAACATATTCATGTCTTCCTAAGAAATCCCCTCTCGCTCTCGGGGGAGCCGAAGACTTCTTTTGATTTTCTCTCCTTCTTTTTCTTTTTCTAACCCCCATCTTCATCTCTTCGGTCTTTTTTTGGTAAAAAGACAAACAACAAAATATACACATACAGCTACAAACAACCCCCAGTCATCAAATTTGAATACGAATTGGATGTAAATAGTAATGTCTATAGAAAATGCGGTTTTCTTTTTCTTTTACATTCGTTCCGCAAATACGTATAACGATGAAATATTAACCACTGAAATCGGAATATACGCACATATTATTGTAACATTCTTGCATTTTGTATTTTCTTTTTTTTTTATTGTATTTTTATATACATACAAAAGTTACACGTCGCCTTACGTTTTTATAATACTTTTATCAACTTTCCCCTCTTTTACCGAATAACATAATACACATACATAAGCTTCAAATAACAAACACAAAATAAAATAAAAACACAATAATAATTCGTGGTTTTCTTCCACTTGTTGCATCAGTTTATAAATATTACATTATTTTTTTAATTTTTATTTAAATCTGTGTTTATACTTTCAAATATTGTACATTCACAAGATTACACGACACAAAACTACTGCGTTCTCATGAAAATGGCCTATTTCAAAAACAACTATTTTAAAATTAACCTTCTATTAAATATTTTAAGTAATTAATGAGAAATTAATATATTGTAAATTAGTAATTAACGGTTGTTTAACAATTAAGATATTTCGAAGAATATTATTTACTATAGATCATTAACTACTTTTTTACTTTTTTTTTTGTGATAATTTTATTTCCGTATTTTGTATTTTTCCCGTTTGTTTACTTACGATTTACTAAATAAGGAAAGCTACGTCGATCGGGAAAGCTTTGTGTGCACAGATTTTCATACTTTATCATACATTCTAACCGAAAAATAAAATTTTAACTTTGAAAATTTCTAGAAGGATGTATGTAATATGTTGGTCTATTTTTTTACTTGGTGTCTCCAGACTAGATGGACCGATCGTAATGAAATTTGAGACGATGTTTTTATATATATGGGACATTCATACTATAAAATTCTGGACAAAATCTGTTAAGGAGGAAGGGAGATTCAAATCTTACAGATCTAAAAATTTTACATGAACGATAGGTCAATTTTTTGACATACGTTAACGCCCCCTAGGTAGCTACGACACCTTACGATGACATTTGGCCTTATTCAAATCTCCGTAAACAAAGTGGTGATCAAACGCTTCTTTTTTATCGTCAGTTCTAGAATCGATGTTACTTCGGTTGTATTAATTAGATGAATCTGTAACATTTCTTAGGATGTCTTAGGTATGTCGGCTTCGGTTATGTATTCGGGTAATTTCATCCAGGGGTGGGGAACAATAAGCCTAATTACTTTTCCAGCTATACCGATATATGCTGCTATTGCTTTAACGGGAAATAAAATAGATCGGTAAATTTTTTTTTAAGTTTTGAGCCTTAAGCAGACATTTAAACAAAATTTAACAAAAAAAAAAAAAATAGATTTAAATAAATTCCAATGCGAAAAAATTTGTTTTCGAAGTGTAAAAAAATCTAAAAATGTTTTATTCAATATTCACTCCCTCTCCAAAAAATGACGATATATTTTTCTATTTTTATCGTTATCTTGCTTCATATAAGAAGTCAATGGCAGTTTTTTGCATCTGTATTTTCTACATCGACAGGTCCTCACACCGCTATAAAAATCGTCCCCATCGCAATTCAACGGTCTGTGATAACAAGAAATAACTTTTTAATCTCTAAACTATTAGTTTACGTTTAAATTCGTCTCTCAAGTTAACTATTGCAATTCAAATATAAAAATCTTAATTTTTTCATCGTACTTTACTATTTATAAAAAATAAATAAATAAATTAACCAAAAATTGTCATAATAGTTTTTGTTTTTTATTAAGACTTTCATCTCTAATCGGTTAGTAAAGCTAACCTATAGAGTCTATTGTTCGGCATGTAATTGTGGATCAGCTGCCGGCTGTCTTGGTAACAGCGAAACGACATATGAAAGTACCAGTTTACAGACTAACTAGGACCTCTTCTAACTAGGACTTCGACTAGCAGAAGTCCTAGAAAAACGTCACGGCGTAGGCCGATTAGAGATGATATTGTCGATAATATAAGTGACGTCTCCGGGAGTAAGGCAGAACAGATAATCTACCTCGGCAGACTGTACCGGTTCTACGTACACCGAAGATATCCTATATTCCTTTTACCGATGATTTACAAACATGTAATCGGTACGAACTAGCGATCGAAGAGACAGACGAACAACTTAATCAGAAGAAAACTGTTAAGCCCCCACCAGTAGTTCTCTACGGAATCATCACGTACATAAGAAGACAGACTTTTCGTTATTTTATTCGGTATAAACTTTTTTGAATAGTTATTTTGTATAATGTTTTGCGCAAGAAATTTACAAAACATAGATTTAACGATAAAACTAAAAGAAGTATAACTTTTTTAAGTTTTCATTTAATATTAAAATCCATTTTCTGTTCGTAAGAAAATTAAATTATTATAACTTAATTTAATGAAATAATTAAAAATAATTAGCATACCCTACACACAAGCGTCAAGTATAAATTCACTCACCACCGTGACTCGCATAAGAAGGTATGAAAAATATCCCGATAGAAAGTCACCATAACCTCAAATTGATATTACGTTATCTATTATCACCTCAAATTGAGCATTAACTCAGGAGCGACTCATCATGAAATTTTCACATGTACAACTTCACATACACTACTACCTAAATTTTAATAAAATCGAGCTAGGAGTTTCAGAGCGACAAAGTTTATACGTAGGCCTACATTATATAATTTTAAGTAAATTATATAGGCCTACATTATATTTTAAGTAAATGGTATTTTCGTACTCGTAGCTCAAAACTTACAGAAAATTCAATTTTAACCCCAATCCCACCGTGTGAACGAAAGTAATACCGTACTTTTCTTCAAAAAGTAAAAAAAAAATTATATCCCCTTCCTAAAAGATTACAACATTTTTATTTAGAAGTAGCAGACCCGTTGCGGCTTCATACGGTGTCATACGGTTACTTTTGTTTCTCGTCAAGGTCAGGGAATGTTTCATCGGTCAGCTCTCTCTTCACTCGCTCTTCCCGTCTAGCTAGGGGGCTCTGCTCCCTGGACCTCTCTGTGTTCATTAAACTCGTGCTTGTGAGAATAAAAATCTATATAAATAAAAGACGATTTTCGTTTTTTTTCTTTCTTCTTATGACCACCGGAATGTTTACCGCAGTTCAGATCTCACTACTATATAAATCACAAAAAAAAAGTATAAATAAATAACCTAAAACTTCTTTTATTAAATTTATTACCGTTGTATATATCAAGAGAAATCGTCTATATCAGGGATTAAGAAAAAGGGGATAAAAAAAATAAATTTTAAGTTTTCAATGTATTTTTTTAAACGGTCTTCAATATATGTAACTAATTTCCCGGTAAACACTCCCGGGAAAAATAAACCTGAAATTTTCAGCGAAATCTGTTAAGTAGTTTTTGAGTTATTAGGACAAACACAAAACGAAGAGTCTTTTATTTATATAGATTATGGCTCCGTCCTTGTATTTTTTAAACAATTTTAAAAGGTTGTTTCTTTGAATACCGCTTAAAGATTCTTCTTGAAAATTTATTTTACCGAATGCTTCCTCTTGAGTATGGGAGCCCCAAAATGATTTTTTTTTCAACAGAACAAAACAATAGTCCTACGTTCAGTTTTCATTAAGTCCTCCACAAGTTGACAAATAATCTGTATTTTTTTATTTAAATGTCTCTCATAAAAATTAGAAATATATTTATTTTACATAAAATATGGAAAAAAATAATTGTTTTTCAATAAAAAGGAATTATTTCATCAAACAGAAATAAAAATGATTAAACTTCATAAAACAATTTTCAAGAGTTATACTTAACATACTGTCGGCTTTTATTGTTGTTTTTTTTCATCAGCTACCGCTTGCTTGACATCTTCAGAATGGATTAACCGATATTTACGAAGTATTTTAAGATAACTTCTGAATATGGGCACTTCAAAATTATCTCAAAATTTTACTCAAGGAGTAGAATAATTTTATTTGCGCGACTCTTTACTTGCATATTTACATAGTTTAGTGTTCCATTCGATTTTTCTGTCGAAGGCGGCGAAGCCCTCGCTCAGCAGCTTGAGTTGCCGGCCGTTTCTTTTCAGGATTTTTTTTGTTATTCATAAACTAGTTCAGCTTTGCACAGCCTGCATATACTACTTTTCCATTTTTTGAATCTTTCTCTCAAAAATAATTGAATTTCTATAATTTACTGCTCGTGTCAATCACTGTTATTTATAAAAAAAATATGCGGGGAAAATTAGTTTTCTTCAGAAGCAATTGTTTTTAGGTTTGGAAATTTTAATTCCACAGTTAACATTAAATGACACTTTTTTAACGTCTTTTTCTTCAACAAAAAATTGTACTACTTCAAAATTACTAAAATTTTAAAATTCCGGAACATTTAATGTGACATATTTATTATTTTTGCTAGAATCACTAATGTCACCTTAATACGCTTGCAAAATTCAATATCTTGTTTTTTTATGATAAAATCTGAAATTCGAAAACCAAATGTTTCGGATGTATTTTTTTAAACATCGGAACCCGTCCGGAAAACACGGGTCTCTTAATTCCACCTTTATTTAATTTTCTTCTTAATACTGTAACCGATTAACATGACAAAGGCTTAAAATTATATTTTTCTAAAAATACATATTAAGGTAGACGAACACGGTTAACACTAATCGAATCAAAAGTTACTTTTACTCGATCCGAATTGACAAATTTGGTTTTTTTTATTGGTACGCGCATTTAAAAATTAAAACCGATTGGTTTCTAAAATGACCAAATGACCAGCTATTTTATCAGTAATAAAAAGGATTAATTGAATAGACCGATTAGATCGGAAAGAGGTTAAATGAGTGTTACTGCGATCGTATATGTAGAAAAGGGTAACCGTTCGCGAGGGAGTGAAAAGGATCGATGTGCAGGAGAGGTAAAATACAAGTTAACACAATTCTGTAGCTAAGCGACTTGGTTGTTTACGTTAAACGTTATTATAACTTCAAATTTAGGACATGTTTGCGCCTAATACTTTTAATTACCCCATAACATTTTTTTATTGTTTTTACTTGATTAGTTTTTTTTATTACACAATTCTGTAATATCCCTCAGGAATAAGATTAAAATATAATTCACGTTAATCGAATAATGCAATAATGTAAACCGCTATGATCAACTGTAAAGTAATCAACTTTTATAATATTTTGAGAGATCCGACTAAAAAAAGAAATGTTTTGCATTAGTATGATTTATCCTAGGGGTATTCCCTTTCAAAAGGACAAAATTTGATAAAAGCGGTAAAGCTGGGGGCTACAGAAGACTTTGTTTTCCATAAACGCTGCTTAGGAGGAAAATTAAGTGAAAAGTTAACGTCTGTTGTTAGTATGCGAGTAAAGAATTGTAATAAAAAAATTATTCTAGCCTTCGAGTAAAACATTTGAAGTACAGGATAAACGGTGACCGTACCTCCCCTCCCCCCTTGACCGATTGTAACCAAAATTAAATCTCATCCATGACACGTATTCGGAAATCAACGTAAGGGGATAAATATTGAAAAAAATTTCTTGAAAAATTGACCTACGTTTTAAGTAAAATTTTCCATAAGTTCCGCACATTCAGAAATCATCGAACCGAATTACATCCGAATCGGTCCGTAAAGTTTGGAAATATCAGGCGAAAAACAGGCAAAGGTTTGTCTGTTTTTTTGCAGCATACCTACGTAATATAATACATTGTTCCAGAATTTCGATGTCGTCGTTAGCCGATTTTTATGAAATTTTGTACGACGGAGACGATCGATACCGCTTAATTTCGGTTACAATCGGTCAAAGGGGCAGGAAAATACGGTTATCTACGGTCTCGCTCTAAAAATTATAATACAGTAGAATAATTTTTTGACGCAATTCTTTACTCGCATACTTACATACTTCAATATTCCTCTTAATTTCTTAATTATCTCTTAAGAACCTTAAAATCTATCTGTCGAGGGCGAAATCCTCGCTAACCAGCTATTTTTATTTTAATGTACGTATTTTTCAAACTTACTATCGTACCCGATTAAAACTAACACATTAAAATCATTACGTAAAGATATATATATATATCTTATTTATATATATATAAATACTGAAGTTACATTTTTTTGTAAAACATTAATAAATAAAAATTTCTGCTTGACAAATTAAAAAAAAACAATAAGTTTACTAATCACTATAAGGCGGATCTGAATACGGCTTAATAATAATAATAGATAATAATCATTACTTGGTTTGGTTAACCACTAGTCTGGAAGGCAATATAATAATATTACAATAGAAGCAAGGTTAAAATAAAAATAATATTTCAATATTAGTAAAACTAATAATATAAAATTTTATTACATACGGTCATCTATTTTGAATACTATATATATATATATATTATAAATCCAATCAATAGTACAGAGTTAATGCTGGTGAATGTTATACATTAAGAGAAAGTAAATAAATAAAATAAACCATATCCGTTTTCTTTGCTCAATATTACGATCGATAATCGATTAAATACGGTTTGAATTAACAACAATAGTTAACCAATACAATATATATATATATATATATATATATATACAAATTCAATTTTATGCCGATAAACTATTTCTCAACTTTGCTCCAGAGATTTAGAAATAAGAGAATAGATGGTTTGAATGCGATACATAAATAAGGCTTCTTAATGACAGAAGTAGCATAGTTAAAGCTGCTTCATCTATCGCGTACCTGTTTACAAAAAAATCCTGGGATATCTTCCTCATTAGACAGCAATTTTAATCATTGAATAATATAAGAGCTCCTTCTTTTATACAAAATTAAAAAATTAATTCTTAGAATGAAATTACGAGTTATTATTTATTTATTTTTTAATTTATAATTTCTTTAAGTTTATTTTACTCCATTTTCAGTAATTTAGATTTTATTTTATGAATTAATTAATTTTATCGATTTACTTAATTAAATAAAAAATGTATTCTTGTAATCGGTACGTAATAATACATTTTATAGATCCAGTCAAGAACAAATAGATATATGAATAAAAGAAATACCGGGTATTTACCTCGACGGATAAACGGAAACGGGATAAAAATCTTTATATAAAAAATAGAAAAGTCCTTAAGTAAACGCTGAAAAAAATAAGGTGCAAAAAATTTCTCTAATTGGTATTATTTGAAAATTTATCGACGTAATAGTATTGTTTTTGTAAAAGAAAATATTTTAATTGTATTTTAAATTAATCGGAGGTAAGACTCTTTAAACGGTTTGGTAATTTATTAAAAATGTCATCACGCAAGCATAATACTCACCTTTGTTATCAGGTTTGACAGAAGCAGAAATTGTCATTTTTTTTAAAGAATAATAGATTTTTTTGGCAAAAAGTTTTTTTAATTTTCTATATCGTCGACATGATTCGTACATATAGGCGCAAGATAATGATGAGACAGCCCATTTTGTATATTGAAAACTCGTTCTGACGTTTTGAGAGACCCCTAACAGATTATAAAATTCATTCGGGAATATAAGAAGGCGTAATAATATTTTACGACGGTGAAATTATTAACCTTTAATTAATGCCCTTCAAAGTAAAACAGTACCGTCTGGTTTTATTACTAAGGTAATCAAATTAATCACCCCACGAGAACTTTTCTAGTAAAACATCCAGTAATTTTGCTTTAAAATACAATCGATATATTTAGGAAATTCTAATTACGTCTACCCGAGTAGCACAACGTAACGGTTTTATCCGTAATTAAGTCGGACGATTACAATTCATCTGTTGAATAATTTTTTGAACTGTTAAAGTATAATATTTAATTTCTTATAAATAATTGTCATCCGATATAGATACAGTCTGTCATCTACGAAAAACGTATGAATGAATGGTTCATCATTTTGAGTCAGATTAATAATAAAGAATAGGAAAAGCATGGGATCTAGAACACTACCCTGAGACACTCAACGTTCTCATCTTGAAGTAAGGACCTGTATTTTACATATGTATTCTCATCAAATGAATAAATTGCAACTGCCCGTTTACGATTCGTAAGGTACGACTAACCGATTTTCAGCAACTTCTCTGATATTATTTCTACTAACGTTTTCACGTCTAGTAGTTTTCTTTAGTTAGTATATTCTATTCGGTTTTTCATTTTACTAAGTCGAATGCTTTACTAAGAAATAAAAATTTGAAAACGGAGTCTTTATTTTTTCATTCTAAAATCTTTTCTAAACACTGAGAAATCGCTGTACCAATAGAAATTTTTTTTTCTAAAACCGCACTGAAAATTTTTAATAGCTTTATTTTAATGAATTAATAAAAGTCGAATAATAAAAGTATTTTTCAATTTTTCATAATTTTATTTTATAAATCTATATGTATTATATAAAGAGGAAGAGGGTTTTTGTTTGTTTAGAACAAACAAATTTTTACCCGTGTTTCTTGGCTTAACTGAGAAGTTTCTAGATATATTTCATCTCGAAAAAAAATATTTATATATTATAATTATGTTGTAGTGAAGATTTGACGGTTGAAGCGCAAAATTTAATGAAATGAGTTAATGAACTGTGAACTGTGAGGCTTTCTCATTGTGTGATCCGGGTTTAAACTGAATGATTCTAATCAACCGAATGAATAATATTACAAACATAATAGAATTAAATTTACGTTAAATAAAATCATATTAAATAAATTTAAAAAATGTCTGTTTAATAATAATGGACTTTGCGTAGTGACTGCGTGTGAGACTAGAATGGTGAGGTAGGCGAGCACCTCATAGGAGGCTAGACCGATCATCACCACAAACGGGGTTCCCTTGAGACGCTATTTTGGGGTGGTCTAATATTTCTGCAAAAAATCGTGCGATTTTAAAATTTCAAACGGGAAATTTGTCAGTAGGTTGAAGGCTAACATTTGTACGCATCATGTACACTCTCGATCTAACAGATGACGGTTATTTGGAAATATATATAAAATGTATAACGTAAATAAAATGTTTAAGGTTTGTCTGCTTGTTTGTTATCGCATCACGCGAGAGCCAACCGACCGATTATTTTCAAATTTACAAGACACATTTGTGTTACCCAGGGAAAATTTTAAGCCATTCACCGAGACCTTAGCTTCCTTGAAAGTAAAAATATTAGAAATATTCGTTATTTGTTCGCCCCCAAGGATGGTGAAGTAGTGAATTAAAGATATTATTTAAGGAAAAAGTAGATTAATCCTTTAATTTCATTATTATATTTCTGCCACCGCGGCAAAGAAATAAGTTATGGGTATTTCGTCGTCAAAGATGTATGTTCTTTAGTCACCGTAGTTACTACTATTCTAACTTGTAACTTAGTTTCTTTTTCAGATTTCTATAAAGCCTGAGTACTATAATTATTATTCTCACAACCGTGAGGAAAACGTATAGTGCGGGGGTCCAGGAAGTGGAGCCCTCTGGGTAGACGGACCGGTCGGCTAGTACTTTATAAAACACGGACAACCGTGTAATAATTTTGTAAATTAAATGCACAACTTTTTTTAAGGAGGAATAACACAGTGGAAGATTGGCTTTGGGAAATACTCCGTTATTGAAAAATTTGTTAGTTAAATTTATAATAGGATCTATTACTTCTTTAATAAATTATTTATATAATATTTTCCGCTTACCAATAATCTTTAATACTATGTTAGAGCGCTTTCGGAATATTAATCCATCTTCAGGAACATTGATGTGTTATAATTATTTACTACACGTATCATTAATTACACTAACTTGAATTTAATAACAAAAATTATAAATATAACAATCGATCGTCAAAAGGTAAAATAATGTCGACGTTATCCGTCATGTCAGTATGAAGGTCTCAATTCCTATGTTCATTAGAATCCAACAATACAACCAACCTAAGAATCAAAATTATAGTTTAATATTTTTGAGGGAAATACATCGTTTTCAAATTTCATTTATCAAATTTTTATTATTTATAATATTTGTTTTATGAAGGTTATCGGAATGTTCAAGCATATTAATAAAATGTTGTGGGCTGTAATTAAGATTTATTTCCCTTATTTATACGATTAATGTGTTCATTAATTCTAATCGACAAAGATCGGTCTGTCATCCCGATATATTCCAGATAGCAATTTGCGAATTAAAATTTATCGTTATATTCTATTATTCTAGTAGGAACTCTGTTAACCCACCGGGTTGGTCTAGTGGTTAACGCGTCTTCCCAAATCAGCTGATTTGGAAGTCGAAAGTTACAGTCTTCAAGTCCTCGTAAAGCCAGATATTTTTACATGGATTTGAATACTAGATCGTGGATACCGGTGTTCTTTGGTGGTTGGGTTTCAATTAACCACACATCTCAGGAATGGTCGAACTGAGAATGTACAAGACTACACTTCATTTACACTCATACATATCATCCTCATTCATCCTCTGAAGAATTATCTAACCGGTAGTTACCGGAGGCTAAACAGGAAAAAGAAGAAAAAGAAGAAGAAGTAGGAACTCTGTTATTTATATAGTCAATTATTAGTTGTACATGCAGATTTAGTTCAAAAGATTTAAATATTTTATTGAATTTTTTGTAATTTATATTGTACTCAGTTTTAGCATATTTATATGTATTTTATGTTTATAATTTCTGTTTTTTAAAATTCAATTTGTATAATTAAAATGATATGTGTAGTAAATAATTATAATTTATAACACATCAATGTTCCTGAGGATGGATTAACAATCCGAAGCGCTCGAACATACTATTAAAGATTCCTGGTAAGTAAAATAATTTATACATCGGTACCAACGGGCCACGATTAATAAAATTAATTCTTTTAAGTAATTAATTAATCGATTCGTTTATCAAATTTACTTTAATCGCCTTACATTTTTGTAAATATCTTATTATTTACACGAATAATTTATAATATCGAATAATCCACAAGGATAACTTCGTTGTAATTGAATTAATTCCGCAAAACTGTATATAGTTTATCGAAAAGATCACAGTTATTGTCGCCAAATAAATTCAACGGGAATCGGTAGCTTGTCAACGTGTGCTGCATAAGAATTTTATACTGTTCCTAAAAAGCGGGAGTAAAAATGAATTTAGAATAGGAAACAAAAAAATGAAAAGTACAGGAGACTCTCGTACTGGAACCGCTTAATCGAATGTAGAATATAGTTTTAGAAGTGCCGCATATTAACGGGAAAGATCCAAACTTTTTATTGAAATTATGTACAATGTACCAAATAACAAGAAGGGATTGTCTACGTTCAGTTAAACCTATGCAGACGTATTTAAAATAATACAGGCTTGCCAGTTTTACTAAGGAAAATGAAGAGCGAAGGAGCTTCCCTTTTTTTCATCGAACCCGATAAAATATTTAATAGAGTCGTCCAAGTCCATCGAAAATTTAGATGATATCAGATTTTACAAGTGATACCTTCATTCTGTTCAGAAAAGGGAACAAAAAAGGTATAAATGTTTAAAAAGAGAATCATCTCGTTCGGTTAAGAGATTTTAAAAAATATATAAGCCCATGAAAAAGACACTAGTTTTACGGTGAAAATCATCATCGATCTTGATGGAAACGGATCTGAGTAGTTCCTCTTTAACTCAAGTGTGCTAAACATGCGTAACAACCGTAAGAATGACTGGAAAAAATTAATGAAATTAATTAACGATCAGTAAAGCAAGAAATTAATGAACTCCTTTTATTTTGGTGAAAAGATGCGTTATAATTATACATTATCGTAACAAACTACCGGGAACGTTAAAGATTTGTGGCAGAAAGTGGCTTTAATACCTCTAAAACAGCTAGGTTAATTGTTTTTTTTTTTCAGAACAACAGCAGTAATAAAAAGGCTAATAGAAATTAAAAATCGGTCGATTCCTTCTCGACTCAAATGAATATAGGCAGAGCAAAAGCCATCGTTATATTTCTACAGAATTAATAAACACTACTTATATTTTATATTTAAATAAACGTGAATTTTTGTCCGGCTTATCTTTTAAAAAAATACAATATGTAGCGAAAAAAAAATTCTTCAATATCAAATAATCAAACTTCATATGGAAAAAAAAAACATATAACTAAGAGGAGACAAAGATAAAGAAACCGCATCTTTAATGAAGTTGTTTTAAATCAACCGATAAAACAAAATAGATGAAAAGAAAAAAATCATAACGCAGCGTTAAAAGTGAATTATTTTGTTAAACGTATCGAAAAAGAAGTTAAAAATATTTATATAAACACAGACCAATGTTTTGTTCGCGTCGGTCGCATTAAGAATTGTTTGAAAGAGGGAAGGGTATAAAACGACGACAAGATTTTCTGGTATAAAGACATTTAAATCAATTGGAATTAATGACTGCCCATGTATAGGGTCAACAAAGTCCCGCTGTTTAGCATACTAATGCAAGCAAAGCGGTGGATTCCCTAATTACACTAACAAACTGACCATTCATTCACACCCTAGTAACTATTAACACACGTATATATATATATATATATATATATATATACAGCTGGCATGAACACGACTGTATACAAATCTTTTTCTTTTATCTATCTTTGACAACCTCTTAACATTTTGATATTTTTACTAAAAGAAAATTCATTAAGGCACCTTTCGTCCAGAAAAAAAGTCGACCGGACCTCTGAATCATTAAGAATAATTTTCAAAGCTAAATTATATTTTAAGAATATCTATATTTTTTTTTTTATAGACATCAGCATGCTAGTTTTCATTTGTCTGTTTCCAACAAGTAGCGGTGTTGTATTCAGAAAACATTATACCCAGGGATGTGACTAATAAAACACAATTAATCTTCTCACCGATCAATCTATACAAATATTTGTCGATATCCTCAAATTTTGAAACTTGTTAATAGCGATATATTAATGATTTAAAAGTTGATAACCCCGCCGTTTTGAAATTACTCAAAATAAATCCGTTATATTTATTTGTAAAAAAAAAACAGTTTAAAGTTATGTTCCAAGTTTCATTAAAATATCTCAGTATATTTTTACGAAATTAATTTCCTCAAAAAAAAAACAAAAAAAAAAAAACGGTCACTCACAAACGTAGATTTTTCTTGATATTCGGATAACAACGTTTTTCATTCAAATAAACAATATAACGAGGCCGTGTTAACGATTTAAGTTATTTTTTTAATTAGTTATGAAATTAATCAAATACCTATTTCGTTTTGCAAAAATATCGAACGATCATCTTCAAAAAACTGAAGGAACGTTATAGTTAAGTACAAAGCAAAATCTAATAAATAAATAAAACGTAAATCGAATTTTTTTAAATAAGACCCTGAGAATGATGTAGGCCGTACTGTCGACATAATCGGGATTAAATAAAATAATAAAACGTTTAATTAAAAACAAAAATTAAAATAGCGATCGCTTACCTTATTTATTTTTTTATTTTATTATTTTAAAAAAACTAAATAAATATACATTCATATCCTTGAAATATTTCAGTCAAACGTGAAAATGAGGTTTTATAAACAAGATTGATATTTATGAGAATAGTAGCTCGTAAAATATTATACGCGGTAAAAAAAAATAAATAAATAAAAACATTGTAATAAGTCTATTGTAAGCTGTGTATTGTTATTCATACCGGCGACACTGCATGAAGGATAAGGTTCAGGTTCGCTGAAATAATGGATTGTATAAACAAGTACTGACCACAACACGTCCTATAGTCATTTTGACAACAATTTATAAGACCGCATCAGGAATAAAGCGATGAAATAAAACAAAATCATATATTATGTTAAAAACAATAATAATAATAAAACAAATCGATGAAAAAATGTTACGTTAATTTAGTCGATAAAAAATATGATTAGCTGCTATTCACGTAGAGCTAACGTAAATCCTTTGTATATATTACTTTTGTAAAATTTTATTTTAGGACAACATATGCTCTAGTAATGCGGACATTCGAAACCAAATAAAATTACTCGTAAATATGATTTTCAATATCAAAATACTATCGATCGATACTGTTGTTGAACACTAATCGTAGCGTCGCTTAAAGCCAGTTAAAAAAAAATTAATTAAATAAACTCAGAAAAGGAATGGATTCAGTGACCAGAGAAAAATCTCAGGGCCCTACATCGTGTGCGGCTACTGAAACGGTTCGTATTATATTTTGCAAGTATTTACTACTAATCGATTCAATAGAAATGTTAAATAAATTTCGAAAAAATAAACGATAAAACAAACAAAAAATTCATTTTTTTTTAAATTTCCATAAACAAGCAGACACAAAAAAATGTTAATACACTACTTTTAATAAATTTAATGTAAAGGAATTGGTTTTCAATCCGACCGGTATGTATTTAATGATTTTTTTGTTCGACAATTACTCCTCTCGCTTAATGGACGGATCTTGACTATTCTTTTTGTAATTTTTTGAAATTTCCCGGAGGATTCATCGTCAGTTTCTTTCGGTTGTTAATTTTCAAGAAAATTTTTATAAACGAAACGTTAAGAAATCTTCATAGACGTAGAAAGATATTTTTATTTTTTTAATTTAATTACTTTTTCTTGTAGCTAGTGTCAGATCATTTTTTTCAGATTTAAAAAGCGAAATGACGTTGCCCGATATCGCACTAATTTTGAGCATACGGTTGGAAAAAATTAAACAAACATTAAATAGAAAAATTAAGGTAAAAAGAATATTAGAATACTCTCGCTTTCCAGTAAGCCTTATCTTACACGTATTAGTAATCATTTTACCCGTTTCTTTGCAT
This sequence comes from Lycorma delicatula, assembly GCF_047948215.1. Classification (NCBI taxonomy): domain Eukaryota; kingdom Metazoa; phylum Arthropoda; class Insecta; order Hemiptera; family Fulgoridae; genus Lycorma; species Lycorma delicatula. The sequence goes on along the minus strand of NC_134461.1, from coordinate 133,660,905 downwards.
TCGTTTTCTTATTTTTCGTCAAAGTACAGGATCTCGTTTTCAACTGTTTTTAGCGAACGGCATTTTTTAATCGAGAAAATATTTTGTTGGTCTATCCGTTTAAAAAATAAAAATAAAAATAAAAATAATAAAAAAAGTTAATTTAGGAACGAATAAGATTTTTTGAAAAACTGCCCGAGAAAGTAAAAATAGTACATTTCAAATTTTTTTTTTTAAATTAAAATTTGTATGACGTCATTTCACTGCTTAGTAATGAAAATTAAATTTTTAGTTTTTGATTTTACGGTTGCAACGGTTAAAATTTAAATACAAATTATTTACTTTTCAGTGCAGTCTTTTTTATGTTATATTACAAATAATTATAAAAATTCATTTAATATACTAATTTATCAGGTTAATATGGTTGACGGTTTTGGTATATAACAGGTTGATGGTTTTAATAATGAGTAAAAAAATAAAGCATTTTAAGACAAACGGTAACAGTGTAATCTAAGTTACGGGGTTACGGGGATGATTTTCAAATTTGGTTTCGCGACTCCAAAGGAGCTGCAATAAACATGTTTCAGCAAATCTTTAAAAAGGTTGTGGCCGATGAGTAGTGTTTAAATATACTATATTTTTCTTTATGATCTACATAAAGTTTTGTTTTTAAAATCTTCGTGAATCTTTTTCCATACATCCAACAATTTTTACATACGTTCTAATCCAGCTTTACATGAATTACGCTGATTTTGTATCGATTTTTACATACTGATATTCAACAGTATACTTTTAATTATACGGCATGTAAATCTTAACGCGGGCTTTTTTTCCTGTTTAGCCTCCGGTAACTACCGTTTAGATAATTCTTCAGAGGATGAAATGTATGAATGTAAATGAAATGTAGTCTTGTACATTCTCAGTTCGACCGTTCCTGAGATGTGTGGTTATTTGAAACCCAACCGCCAAAGAACACCGGTATCCACAATCTAGTATTCAAATCCGTGTAAAAATAATTGGCTTTACCGGGACTTGAACGCTGGAACTCTCGACTTCCAAATCAGCTGATTTGGGAAGATGCGTTCACCGCTAGACCAATCCGGTTGGTCTTAACGCGGTTTGGGTAATTCGAAGTTTACGTGAAAACTTCACATGTAATGTGAGTTGGGCAAACAGAACAGTAAAAACCCAGAAAAAAAATGATTAAAACGATAAAAATTTACAATTTTACCGTTCTTACTTTTCAGTACCTACTGATACCGATCGTTTAACGATCCAAATGACAATCGAGTTTTATATTCTTTATAAACAGTTTTCGAGGGTGTTCTCGCTTTGCTATTTATTTCTGTAACAATTTAACGTAGTCTTTTGTTTGTAATTAACACTGAAAGGTTGAAACTTATAATAATTGAATTTTACTTTATCTTTTAACAAATATAAAACCTTTACGGAAACGTATCTAATTTTCCAACAGTCTTCCAGAGGTGCCGGCCTCTGTAGCGCGAGTGGTAGCGTCTTGGCCCTTCACCCAGAGGTCCCGGGTTCGAATCCCGGTCAGGCATGGCATTTTCACACACGCTACAAATCATTCATCTCATCCTCTGAAGTAATGCTTAACTGTGGACTCGGAGGTTAAACAAAAAAAAAAAAAAAAGAAAAAAGTCTTCCAGAGGTGGTGAGAATACGCGAACAAAAACGCTTATTAAAAATCGTTTGAAACTGTTTTTTTTTTTAAAAATAAACCTAAATCATCGTCTTCAGGAAACGCATACGTTAAGCAGTAAAAAGAAATATTATCGCCTACATCGATACAATAAAAAACAACCGTTCGAAAGTTGTTTATAAAAAAATAGTAATCGTTTTATCCAGAGAGTTTTTCTTTCGGAAGAGTAATTTATTTTATAAATTATGTTAAATAGAATTTTCTATTACGCGACGAAATAGCGAACACCAAAATAAAAAGAATGAGAGGTATTTCTTTAAGGCATCCGCTTTTAGTTCTGCATAATTCGGTATCCTACTAGAATTTGCATACATTTGAAAAGAGATTGTATTAAATAAAATAACATTTAGAAACGAACGACACATTAAACCTGTTCAAGAAGATGAAAAACACAAGGAAGGTAATAGTTTATAAAAATCGAAATACATTTAGCTTCTTTATAAATTAAAAATAAAAGAAGCGATTAAACGAAGTAAAATAGGAACGAATAGAAAAAAATAAAAATAAATTAACCGATTTAAACACCGTGAGAAATAAATTATATAAGTTTTTGAAAATTAACTAAATCTCAGTATTTTTATCGTATTTTTTTTTTAACGAAGAAAAACATAAATAACTCAATAATAATAATATCTATAAGTATCGTGAAATCGAAATCGTTGTAAATACGACTGATGAAATCGAAATATTACGTACAAAAAGAAAACATTATATATTGAAAAAGTAAAGTTAAAAAAAAAAAAAATAGAATCGAATAAAAATCCGATGAAGAGGAAAAAAAACAAAACAGAGTGAGAAAGGAAACCTAGTGAGATCAAATTGGATTATATGCAGGTGCGGACGCTTTGCTATTATGTATCCATTACAAGGGCCGGTAATGGCTCGAGATTAGGAAATTGGATTGGAAAACAAAACAAAAAAAAAAAAAAACGAACACACCACCGGTAACCGCTACAATCTCCAAGAGCTTCTACAGCCACCACATAGTTCTTTGGATTATAAGACAATAATTAGCCGAGCAGCAAGTAAGAAAAAGAAAAGAAAGACGGAATAAACGAAGGAGAGGTGAGGTCGACCGTGATTGGCTCCTACTTATTATACGTTATATCCAGACGGTCGGAAGACCGGACGGGACCGGTGAATACGAGATGCGGTGCGATCTCGGACGTACACACCGAATAGTGAAGGCTGATAACTTACGAAGTGACCGGTCAATCGTTACATTTAATAGACCGTGTCGTGAATCTACCGTGTTATAAAATAAACTATTTACAAACAAATGATACACCGAGATAACTTACGAGCACAAGCGGTAAGAAAATAATTACAAAATTCTGAAAATTCACTCCCGACTTCTGACTATTTATATTAGCAAGAATAACTAAAGAAATAAATATATGACTTACCGACCGATGTTTAACTTATTTTATAAAAGACAAACAAAATGGTTTAAAAATATTAACCGTCTTAAACAAAATAAATGGTAAAAACCAAAGAATAAAACTTATTCTTAGTCGTCCGTCTTCAAATGTGATTTTGTGAACATTTATAAACCCGAATTATAATCTACTGCCAAAAGCTTATCGATTCTTAAATTAAAGATGTAAATTTAGAAAAGAATATTTTTTTAAATCTCCAATTTTTAGTCCGTTTCTTTTTAGAGTATATCTATGTTATTATTATTATTATTATTTAAATAATGCCTTTGAAACTGTCCGTATGAATAAAAAGTCGGAAAAATCATCATATAAGGGAACGAACAAAAAAAATGTTAACAGAATATAAAACTTGGCTTCTACGCTACGGCTTTTTTTTTGTGAACATACGGATAGCGGTGAGAAACAATATAAAAAGACTACTACTAACAAGCCCGAGTCGAGACTCTTGGAATATATATATACTGCTTATTCTCGTAAGTTTTCAGACCTAACATTAGTTTTTTTTTTTATTGAACTCAATTCTGTTTTTTTAATTTTAATTATATGCTGGATAGCAGAAATATGTATTTTTTAACCAAATTTTTCAAATAATTAAATGAGTTTTCTTTTTTACTTTCATTGGGAAATTGTCTGAATATCAGAAAGACTCGCGTTTCGCTACAAAAATTCAATATTAAATGACGAAAAAAAAAATTTTTTAAATGTCCAAATAGTAATGAAAATGAAATCGATTACATATTATTCTAAGAAATATACTTGTATTTAGTCAAAACGAGTTTTCAAGCTATAAAAATGGGTTGTCAGATAATTGTTTACTTCCACATGGATGAATCGTCGAGACTGATATTTAGAGAATTAAGAATATTAAATTTCATTTGTTTTATATTTATGAATTTTCAATTTAAACGAATTTTGCCTAAAACGAATAGTCGCTTCGTTTTTAATAAAATAGCAACATCCACCTCTCGATACTAGTTAAAATATTTTTTTAAACTCTCATTTTCTACATCCTGTTCGACTTGATCATAAATATGTCTTCGTAAATAATTTTCGTGGTATATGTAAGTATCTATTGAAATTTCCAGTTTAATGGGTAAAAATGGATTTTGAACTATTTTTATACTCGGCTATTTTTGTAACTTTTCATTAAAAAATGAAACAGGTATCGATTTGATTTTTGGTATATGTAATTTTTAAGTAAATGTCTAGATTTTTCGAAATTCGACCTTGAAAAAGGTAAAGGAAGGTAAAAAAATTTCAACAATGATTACAAATTTTCTCTATATTCGACTACACTAAACGAGATATTCGCTATATTTGGGCTTGCAAATACTCTTCAGATAATATCTGAAAACCATTTTCGGTTTATTTTTTAATTTCGACTTTTTACTAGATGCGACGATGTACGGCACGGAGGCTCAACCGACACTGTTACTGTGTGTGCGACGCGACTGGTTGCATCTTCCTCCGGTTACTCGAAAAAAAAAAAAAAAAAAATTAAAGTATTAAAGTTTTTTTCTTTAAATAAGAAACGAAGAACGATCACCTCCTGGTGATGTTTGTCGGGTAACGATAAAAACCGGGCAAAATATATTTTTACCCGTATGAAATACGGGTATCCACTTACAACTAATATTTTTAAGACTGAGGCCGGCCGTTTTGAAACCCGCATTCTTAGATCACTCAAAGATTCGGGTCCTGTCCCCAAACTGTTGTTCTGTTGAAATTACAATACACCGATATTTTTTTTATAAATTGAACGGTTTTTAATTTTTATTTATGATTGTTATTCTCACAAGCGTGGATGTAATGAACACAGCGGGGTCCAAGGAACAGAACCCTCTGGCTAGATGGGAAGAGCGAGCGAAGCGAGCCGTGACCGGCTAAAATCCTCTGACCGCGACGGGAAACGCAAGTAACCATATAGCGCAGGAGAAGCCGCGACGGGTATGCTAGTATATATACATACTGTTTTATGAACGCGTAGTTTTTACTGTAAATTCATATTGTAATTTATTTTCAAATTTGGCTTAACTGACGAGATCATCAATACGGCATAATTACTAAAATATTTACATTCTTAAATATTACCATCGCTCGATATTTTAGTCGGGCCTTTCTTTTAAATTTTTTAATCGTGCTGTTAATTTCGTTTGTTCCACATTTAGAATTAGATGGTACCCATATACCCACTAATTAATTAATTCTATTCAACTGCCTTTTTATTTTATTCTTATTCGCGTTTATAACTTAAAGCGTATACTTATATGTACACTGTATACGGATTTTACTGTCAACTTATTGTACATTACTGTACAACTTATACGTTTTTCAGTTGCGCATATACTCTCATAAAAACATTATTCAAAAAGACCAGGAATAATTATACTAGACTTTGATAATCCAGTAAAGACAAATAATGAAATTTCAGCAAGACTGTAAGACGAGAGAGAAAAAAAGGAAAAATTAGCCAGAAATTTGAAAAAGGAATTTACATGGAAACACATGAATTCCGTTCTAATGTCGGATGGAGACTGTGAGATAAGTAATTCTGTTGTTGCTTTTCCTAACGGATACCCCCATTAGGGAGACCGACAATATATTAGATTCATTATTTGCGAAGCGTATTTAATAATTCACATTACGTACGTTTCAACGTAATATTAAAAACGATAATTTAAGAGAAGATTTTTTAAGGGTACCGTTTTTTTTTTATAAATATAAATAATATAAAACGTATATAACTTTAATTAATTACTTATAGGTACAAATAATAATAAAATAAAAAGGTGTAATATTTAATTTATAAGTTAAGGATGAATGACTCTAGTGAAAGTGTTTGCCACCAGATAGGGCTGCTGATGTTTATACCAATAATATTCTTTCACGGTTGCTGATAATGAAAATTGATTACATGTTTTCCTTTTCTTCTTTATTATTATTATCTTTTTTTGTTACTGTTGTATATTGAGTCTGCCGCCTGTGGGAACGTTTAAAGCAGCGAGTAATCGATTAGAGTATCTTTTTAATAAGCTCGGTCGTAGCCGGACAGCAACATCCATACCTAGTCAAGCCATATCTAGCTTGTTTGTGAGCTTAATAACCGCCAACCTACTATAAGTAAACGGTTTAAACGATGTCCTGCTGTTATAACACCGCATCGGCTTACTACTTAGTTAAGTAATCTTACTCTGTGTCTGTATGTTTCTCTCACTCTTTCTCTCTCTCTCCCCACCTACAACGAATCATGATCGAAACAATTGGAGACTTTAACTTCGGTATAGATTTGAAATTGCTATACCTATTCCTATTACACACACACGCGCACGCGCGCAATACACACCCATATATATTATATATATGTATATATTCCATAATATATAGAAAATTTATTACTTAATCATTAATAATAATGAAATAATGATAAAAAAAAATAATGTGCACAGATTCTAACATTGCTATCTTCATGGCGTCTCTGCCGTACCTCCGCAAGGTTTCAGGTTCAAATCCCAGAAATGCAAAATAAATAATAAAAAAATTCATTCCTCATCCAAAAAATGTAGCAGTAACTATAAATAAATATGCGCTACCGTAATTTATGTTAAACAGTGACAACATCACGCTTTAAGTAATGTTTAAAAAGCGACACGTAATTTTCAAACATTAGAACCTAAATTTGAAATAAAAAATTTGAGTAATCTGTTTTTATTTATAATTTTTTTATTTTAAAAATATTTAAAGATGTTTATTAAAGTTCTTCCTCCCCTGCAGTTTACTCTAGGGTTATGCAAGAATAATTGAATGGATACTCTTTTTGAAGCCACCCTTCTAGAAAGAGATGTAAACGGTCATCCATCTATCTACTAATGTAATTTAACTTCATCACTTACATAAAAATAAGATAATTAACACCGTTAAGGCTTGTTGACTTTATGTCCTTATTTATAACAATCTCTTTTCTGTGCTTAAACCCTACACTGTTTTTTTATACCATTAACTTTTTTGTTTTCAGCAGTTTGAAAAACTATTTCGACACAATTTGAAGCGACAACTATCCTTGGAAGAGGATTCAACATATACGAGTACTTCTGGGGTCTTTTACAAGGGTGGCTTCAAGAAGAGCATCATTATAGTCGACCTAGTTATTTTTACATAACCCTATAATAAGCTATAGGGGAGGAAAAGAAGCTTAATAAACGTCTTTAAATATTTTCTAAGAAAAAAAATTACTCGTATTTTTTTCTGACGTAGGCTGTAATATTTTAAAATTAAGTTTATACAAGATGATACTATTCCGAGTCAGAATGATTTCGTATTTACATTGACGGCTCTTGGACGGTGAATGGAGGGTGCGACGATGTAGTCGGTATCTTATAGTTCTTTTTTCAGCTTTTATTTATCTATAGATCAGTCTCATTTGGGTGGAGAGCTGAAGGAAATTAACGTCGCTTTAAACTAGCCGTATGTAAGGTATGAAATTCCAAACAAAATGTTTTGTTTGTTCCATCAATAATGTTCGTTTCGTTTCCCAATAATATCAAGAATATCCGAAATCAGGTAGCGTAGACTGTCGGTACAGTAGGTGAAATTAACGTTTTAGTTATCTTTCAGCGGATACCATCTGCCATTGGAATTAAAGGAGATGAGAGGGCTGACTCGCTTGTTGCCGAAAGCAGGAACTCGAATTGTGATGAATGAAATATGTACCTTTTTTTACTTACCGCTTCGGAAAAAATGTTAAAAATGTTAGAAACCGAAAGTTTAAAACGAAAGTTCCCGAACCGTCTAACGACTCAGACGGAAGGTAAACAGTATATAGTTCTAATTAACGGGGAAAATATAATTCCTGACAACCCTCGAAAGGAATCTGTGGCAGTCTTCAGGATGACTACGGGTTATGATTGCCTTGCAGAACATATTTCCAGGATGAAAATACCCTACCTCCTGTCTGTAGAAGTGAAGATTCTGTTGTGGAATCGGGGACAATTATGACTACGTAAAGAATCGACCGATTATAGAAATGTCTGATGGATGATGTTGTTCCATCAGACATTTCTATAATCGGAATATTTTCAACATATTTTTGAAAAAAAAAATGAATTAGAAATTAATACTTAATTCTCAATGTATTAGAAGCAGAAGACGAGTTTTATAAAAATATATATATATATATTCCTAATGTTTAGGTTGCAATCAATTCAGCTAATGAACAAAAAGCAAACCCCCACGGCCCGATGAGATGATGATATGTATAACGTGTAAACGAGTAGTCTTGTATAGATTCAGGCCGTCCGTTCCTGAGATGTTAATTGTCAACCACCAAAGTACACCGGTACCCATATATAGTATTCAAATCCTATAAAAGCAACTAACCTTTACTAGGTTTTGAACCTCATAACCTTCGACTTTGAGAATCAATTTAAATAAAAATTTCAAGCCAAGAAAATTAAATTCAAATGGAATTTTTAATCGTTTATTTCAGTTTTAAACTGAAAATTTGATTAAATTTTTTTAACGAATCTAAGTACAATACTTCAAGGCGACAATGCATTAAAGAAACGAAAATCTGAAAAATTAACTTACTAAATACGTTTTGAATTATATAATACACAGAGGAAAACGATTCAGTCAGCAACTTAAAATAAAATATTACTGGATGAAAAATACTACATGCACACCGTTTAAGTTTTACTGACCACCCGTAGTGAAGTTTACTTCATAAACTTACACCCAAAACCGTTCAATAATTAACGCCATATAACTTGGGGTAGCTTTGCCGTGATATTTATGTTGAAAAAATAAAATGTATAAATAAGTTAATTACACAATTAGATACATCGAACATCTCCGGGTAAAATATATAAAATAACGCTCAGATGTCTTTTTCCGTTTTCTTTTTATTGTGTGAAAACACGGTTTTTCATGAGAATTACAGGAAATTAAAATTTATACCGGATACGAAAAAATAACCGTTTTAACACATCGTTTGTCTATTAATCTGCCGAACACCGGTTCGATTAAACAATTTTAAAAGGCCGATGACTTTTTTTCTAAAGAAGCGTAGTCCGGGACCTAACGAGCGTTTTGAAGTTAAATCCGTTTTCGATGAAATCGGTGCCTCACAATTCGACAGTACAGTTTAAAATCGAAATAAAATTATGGAGAATGGACGTAGATTTGAAACTATTTTATGAGCTAAAAAGGCGCGCGTAGAACGGCAGTTCTGTTTTCGGTATCTATCCATTATACGACTGCAATTTGTTGGTTTATTTACGATTAAGTGATATTTAAGTGTTATATTTACAGTAAATTTTGAATTTGAATTTACTAATTAAAATATTTTCACGGATTACTGGATATTTAATTCGCGTGTACAACAAAAAAAAAAACTTCGTCGTATTTTACTAATTGCACCAGGATATACGTTCATTTGAAACCGTGTACTCGAACGAGGTAACTGCCGCTTCACACGAGCATTTTTATTCATAGAATGATTTTAAACTTACGAACATTATGCATCTTTTAAATCGTTATAGTCGTACTCGTGTTGCACAAGCTAACGATTACAACGATATTGAATTTACCCCAAAATGTCCGTGAGACCGGCAAAAATTTCGTTTCTTAAAAAAAAAAAAAAAACAATCACAGGTGTTTTAAAAACCGTTTAATTAAATTTGGTAATCGGCAAGAATTAGTTGAACAACGTGCTAGAATATAACATTTTTATCACACACGATTTTTTTGTACTCATTTAAATTCTACTTTTCCAAAAAGCTTCTGTAAACCGTGTTTTTCTAGTCGATTCTATATCTATGTATATAAAAAGAAAACAGAATACGGCAGTAGGTACCCAAGTTTTTTAAAATATTTTATACGTAGAAAAGACTGTTGCTCTTTTTGGTGCGAATAGATTTTGTCTACGATTATTTTTATTACATTGTAACACGGCAAATCACCAATCAAGTTATACGGCGCTTAGCGTAAATAATGTTTAACAAAAACAGTGTTAAGAGAATAATAATAATAATAATAATAATAATAATAATAATAATAATGTAAGGGGTAAAAGAATCATCTAGTTCTTGACCTTTAAGCGAGCCTTAATATTTATACACAAACTAAATGGATACACATACACACATATTCGTTGTACATTGAATTAAAGAGATTGTAAATATATTAATTATTTTATGAATATATTATCGAAATATTAATGATGTTGTAAATAAAATTTCAAATTCTGTAAGGGTGTTTATTACTAATTACAATAAATATATTATCGTTATCCATCATTGATATTACTCGAAGCATGTATATTTAATATATCAAAGAAAAAGAAGAACATAACGCCGGCCAAGTCGATGTATTCTAAAAGATGCGATTAATGTCGACAATAATTCAAATTGAAATAAGATTGATACCGAGACCGTACGAATGAATTTGCATTTCATAACATCAAACGGACCGACAATTGTCGTTGACTTATCGACTATGAAAGAAAGTAAAGACAATACGATTATTCTACGCCATCAATAATATATATTTAAGTTAAATTAAAAAAACGAAATGATTCTATTGTAACGCAACATTATGATCTCACTTTTAATAGTCGTTAACATACACCGCTCACACCCGTTCTTGTAGACCTACGTAAAAAATTGATAAATAAATAAACAAAAGAATACACGAAAGATTATAATTTGTAGCAATTTTTTAATTTTACCGAATAATAATTTCTAATCATATAGGCTCAAACGAGATGTTACATCGATAAAATTAAATATTTATTTATTTACTTATTTTCTTAACTTTTTTTATTAACCGGTTCGATTCGGTTCTCCCATTCCTTTCTACGCTGCATCCTACTTCTTAGTCTCGGCGTCTTTCTTACATCCTATTTCCTCGATTATCAACTTCGTACATTTTAATCTTTGTCTGTTTTTATCGTTTTTATCTTCTACGAATACTTCCTTCTAATTCTTTAATTCTATACCGTACAAATAAATTGAGGATAGATTTTGCCGTGAAATTGTGTAAAAAAATTGTATACAAAATTTTAGAAAAAGTTTAAATACAGAATTTCAATATTTTCTGCGGTAAAGTGTATAAAATAACTCTTGCGAGTCATTTTCCGATTTATTTTTATCGTAGTGAATTTATTTATAAGATTTTAAAGAAATTTTCGGAAAATTAAAGTTTAGATGACTAAAAAATAACTGACTGTGACAAAAAACATTATACTCTAATATCTGATTTATCTAATTCTTATTTATTTCTATGTCCGATACCGACTTCATCGAACGAATTTTTAAAACGATCGAGATGGTTTTTGAAAAGGAAAAGAAGTTTTACAGGATCTGACGGAGGTTTTACGATAAATTTGTTATCATTGAATTCGTCAATGCGACACGAACTTCGCCGTAAATAATTTTAAAACGATATAAAATATTTGAGATCCGGGACGAACGTAGATTTCAAACTATTTTATGAATTAAAAATCCATCAAAATATCCTTATTAAATTATTAAATTTAAATTAAAAGCCAATAAATATAATTATTATTAAGTATATTTTTATCCTTAATAATAAATATTAAAAAAAATTGTAAACAAATTAACAATTGCAGCTACGAGTGAATTGAAACCGGACTGTACTTGAACGAAAGAATGATAAGAAACCGTAAAAACAGCACGAGAATAAATCTTATTCTGTAAAATTTTAATTTAGTTATACGTAGGTGTAGGATGTACGAGTAAATATGAAAAAATGTATTCTTCAGAAAAACTATAAACTCTGTATCCTTACAGCTGCCGGTTCCATCAAGAACATCCGAAAAAGTTTTAGGAAGTAGCATCCTGAAAATCAAGAAGTAAAAAAAATCACGGTGAAAGCGATTGAAACCGCGTTTAACAAACAGGTTAACATGATGCCCGAATTTAAATAAAATTGATGACCACCGCCTTTAAATTCAAATAAATTGTTTTGGGCACGCTATTTTATTTATTTATTGTTTTACCCTTATCAAATTAATAAAAAAATTCACCGAACCGTTTTCAATAATTTTATAATATAAGGAGTAAAATAAATTTTATTTTTAAAATGTTTACGAAACTTTAAAAAACGGTCGGTCTAAAAAAGTAGAAAAAACATTTTACTGAAAAACTAAAGCGTTTCGATGAAAAGTAACACCGCATAATTATTTATTATAAGAATAGTCTATTATTATATAATTCAGATTTATTATTATAGTACTAAGAAAGATGTGATTGTAGACCGACCGATGCGTCATTTTCTTTTCCTAACGTCTTCGTCCTTGTCGTCTAACAGCGTACTTGTTATATATATATAGTATTGGACAAGAGGTAAGGTAAATTAACTTGTAATTACAGACCCGACAACGGATCAAATTATAATCCGTATGTATACCATAAATATATTGTATATTCATCATATACGTATAGGCGGTAGGAAGATAGAAAAGGACAGAGATATGAAAACAGGTGGGAGAATAGGAGGGCCACACACGACACTACATCATCTCAACAACTCAGTAGAGGGTATAGGTTATACGTAAGATTAAAATAGAAAATTAAAGGTAGGCTCGTAGTGCAGTTGCTTTAGACGTATAGTTTTAGTCGAACATCAACCAACTTCTATTCACGGTCAATAAATTTTTATTTTTTTGATAAATATATTACACAGGACAAGTCTGATTTAAAAGAGAAAACATATATATATATTGATGTTAATAGTCTAGCAAATTACACCCTAACAGCGAAATTTAATTTTATTTCCACTTACTGCTTTATTAATTTTTTTTCTTTATTCAGCTCTTTACAAAGATTTCTGTTCCCTCAGAACATATATGTGGAAATTCGTATAAAATCATATTTTAAATAAAAATAAATTTGATATAAATCGGTGATTAAAAAACGTAAATAAACTTCTCTATATTTTTAATATAAATTCCCAAACATACGGTTCGAAGAAACAGAGAGTTCTGCGGAAGCGCTAAGCTAATAAGAAAAAATCCCTTTCGGCAACCCGGAAGGCGGAGGTAGATTTCACCGGTGCTAAGCAGGAGATAAAAAAGATTTCCACCTCAAAGTTAAAAAAAACTTCAAATTTATTCAATACTACAACGGTTGCACGTGAAAAAAGTTTCACATGTTTAGTATACGACAAGCCCCATCTTCTTACAACTCCAGCAACATTTTGGTAATTTCTTGCCGTAAGAGTTGGTCGCATCAAAAATTGTTTCAGACAAAGATTTTAGGTAATGTTTTCAGGACTAATGACCACTTTAAACCGATTCGATACTGTGCCTATTAAGGGAGGTACAAATATTTTCGTGTTCAAAACCCAATTTTTTCCACCCCCTGGGCCAACGGTTGGTGATATGAAAAACCTTTACTTACATAGGTTTTAGCCCCTGATTCAAAGAATAGTAAAAACTTTAAACGAATTCGATATTTTACTTAACAATAAAGTTATAGCGATATATTTTTTTTCGAAAATCATGAACGACACAATGCTGTGCTATAAATTACAACCCAAAGTAAATATTCAGAAAACTATCAAAATAAATGTAATGAAATACAGTGTCCCATATAAAACGCAACCCAACCTTATATTGGTAGGTATTGAAATAATAAAAAGGCATCTGTAAATGTAAATGTAATTTTTATTATTACCATCCATTACCTTACATTTAGAGTAAATGTTGGAAGTGGCCGCCATCTTCTTGAATACATCTTTAATTCTTTTTACAGCGTTTCTTACAACTTTTTTCAAAGTTTGTGGCTGGATATTTAATACAGCTTGTTCAATATTGACTTTCAATCGTTCAAGTGTTCGTGGTTTGTTGCTGTAGGCTTATTCTTTGAGGCAACCCCGTATAAAAAAATCCGCCGCAGTCAAATCTGGAGATCTTGGTGGCCACAAGCCTCGACCGATAACACGATTACCAAAGAATTCCTCGACGAAATCAGAAGTTGAACCTGCGTAGTGCGATGTCGCACCGTCATGTTGTAGCCAGCAGCGTCTGTCTTCCTCTTCCAAGAGTGCGATGAACTGAAATAAAATATCCTGTTATCGTTCTGCATTAATGGTGTACTCGAAAAAAATAGGACCGATTATTTTCTTCCGCGATCTGGCGCACCACACGCCCGACTTCTGCGCGTGTAATTGTTTTTCGTGATAAACGTGGGGATTTTCAGCGCTCCACATTCTACTATTTTGGCTGTTTACGTAGCCGTCCAAATGAAACCGTGCTTCATCTGTGAAAAATAACGAATCCATATCGTTAATTCCCTCGCGCAGAAATCGTCGGAACCGTTGACAATATTGTAGCCGTTTTTCTTTGTCGGGCTCAAGAAGTCGATGAACCGTTTAAATGCGATAAGGTCGTAATTGTAATCGTTTGGTCGCCCGATGAACGGTCGATTTAGACAAATTAATTTCAGCAGACAAACGTCTGATCGATTTATTTGGCGAGGCGAGTAATCGGTCTTTGATTTCAGTGACTGTATCTGTATACAACACTGACGCAGATCTTTTGTGTTCCTTGTTATTAACAGAACCGGTCTCTCTAAATTTTGCGACTGATCTTAATACTGATGTTTTGTTAGGAGCCGGTTTATCTGGGTACTTATGGCGAAACAAATCTTGCACTGCAACCGCTGATTTCGTACTGAAGTACGACTCGACAATGAAAACACGTTCATGTAGCGAAAACACCATCTTGTCTCTAGCAATACACTGAACGTTATGATTGCGTTGTTGTTACTATCGGTAGTGTTCTACTGCGTCGCCGCGATGTTCATATGTTGGATGAGTCCGTTTCAGTAATGAGTAGGGGAGTAAGCTTGACTTTTGAAATTTTATGGATGAGTGATTGATGGGTTGCGTTTTATATGGGACACCCTGTACCTATCCGATTCTGAAATATGACATAAAACGGACACGTAATTCGGGATTGTAAAGGAAATATTAAACCGAAACGGTTGTAAACCGTCAGTCAAAATAAATAATAAACAATAAGGAGAATAAGTGAACAATTAAAAACAAGATAACGAGCACAGGTTGTAGGATGTAGTCAGTAAATCTGTTTAGGTTAAGCGTGACTTTTTTCTAACGTAATATCGCCAAAAATTTAGAGATAATTAATTTTTGTACAGACAATATATACCGGCAATATAAATATACGAAAATGCTTCGGAATAGAACAATGTGCAGAATGAAGATCGTTTGGTGCTCTAGATGAGTGGCACCGCACCTGCTAATAAAATACCAATAAAGATTTCGTATAGAATTCGGGACGCAACACCGTACAAAAATAAATGCCGTTATCAACAGTTACTGAAAAAAAAATTGAAAACAGTTGTAGGACTTTCCCGACAGACGGTATTTTTCCGTTTCACGGCTTACAAACACAACTTAATTTAAAAATTTATCATTTTATTTAAATATAATATTTTTTGTTTATTTTATTCAATGATTCTAACTAAAGCGCGCGCGCATACCGTAGTATGCGCGCGAATGAAATACGTTTCATTCGCACGAGTGTGGCGGTACCAACGGCCATAGTAGCGGTCACTTTAAATAAATTTTTACATTTTAAATATTATTCATTTATTTAATTCTACCGCTCACCTGTGACGCTACATCATAGAAGACAACTACAACAGCTGTACGCCAGTGCTACACTAGCGCTCCTTGTGATGAGAGGGGGTTCTAATGACACACTATATCCGCTTAGCCGCTAGTTCATTTAAAGTTTATTTTGGTGTGCGAGTGCGATTTTTCAAAAGCTTTTTTTTGTAAATAATATTAATTTTTAATCGTTAACAAACGCCCCTAAGAAAAATAAGACGATTAGGCGACATCTCGATATACAGGTGACCTTGCTCTATAGCCTTACCCCATTGATCTTTTAAGTGGAAAATTTAATGGCATCAATGCCCGTATATAGAAGAAATCTGCTCAGGTTTGGTCAAAATCGGTCAAGTAGTTCTGAAAATACAAGTGATATAGGGTGCGATACTTAACACCGAAAACATACGAACATCCGGAAAATTTCTATCCGTTTTTTTGGGTTCCTTAGATGTCAAAGCGTAAATTGGATCGACGACAATATTTTCCCTTCCATAGCTATAACTCTGCTTTAGCGCTAGGCGGGAAAGTAAAAGTATGTAGACAACAACAGTCTGTCTTATCAAATCCTTATAGCCCACAAATTTAATAGAAATTACAAAAAAAAAAGTTTATTTATATACATATATATATATATTTATATATTTTTGTTTTGTTTTCTTCAACCAGTTTTCTGAGTGTGTGTGTGTGTGTGTTTGTGTGTATGTGTATAGGCAAATCTTCAATTACCGCTACCGGCTTTCCAGGCCTAACGTAGCTGCAGTGTTAGTGTAAAGTACCGGTAAACGTAATCTGGAATAGTACCAGCTCGACCACTCCTGAGACGTGTAGTTAATTGAAACCCAACCGCTAAAGAATACCAGTAACCACAGTCTAGCGTTCAAATCCGTATAAAAACAACTGCCTTTACAAGGATACGAGATTAAAATATATCTGATGAAATAAAATTCCACATTAAAAACCTGTCATCAATACTGCTGTTCCCCTTTCTGGGAATTACTTACACGATACTTGATTCCAATAACCCCGATTAACGTACCGTATTCATTCTATTTAAGTTATTAACCGCTAGGGGAAACAAGTTAACTATTATTCGGATTTCAGGTCGGATTTCATTACAAATTATTGTCGGAGGAACAAGACGCTTCCGAAAATGGTGTTATATTATCAAGAACAATAGCCGCCATTCCTCGTCGATCTTACAAGAAACGGTTATAACAGAACAGTTACGAGTATTACGGTTTATCACGGTAAAAGGGGAATAAAGTGACTTTCCGACGTCTTATGTGAACCGATTTTAAGATTATAACATCATCATGGCGAGCTTATTGAACTCCAGAACACAATTACCTCTACAAGTGGATCCTTGACTTTATCAAAGCATAACTGGCTGTATTTCACAGTATAACCGAGCTAATTATTGATTATTAATTATAAAATATCGTCTGTGGTTTATCAATTCTTTTATTTTTACTCCTATTATTTTTTTCATCGATTTTCCTGGTAACGTTAATATATAATTTAGTCAAGTATAGCCGGCAACAGTTTAGGAAATGCAGGTATAGCTGAGACACATCGGTTGAGTAATAATAGCAGACTTCAACCGACTAAACGTTTAAAATTTACCTAACAAAAATTACAATTTACGGAAAAACCAAACGTCGACCCCAAACTGGGAAATTGATTAGTTAATAAATTACGCTGATATATTAAATTATATACAATAAATTCAATATACCTGGGAGGAAACAAAAAATAAATAGAAATCCTCCAAAACAGGGAAAGTCGGATTGCAAATCTATGAAAAGACTGAAATAATGCCCATCACCAAGAATAAACCGAATCTCATCACCCTTATCAACAGAAAAGCAATAAAAACCACAGACAAATTTAAATACCTCGGAGAAATTATATCAAGAAACATAAATTAGAAACCAACAATCCAAAATAGAATCGATAAACTCTAAATTGCACAGAAAGTAAAACTACCCGCATACCAACAGAAATCCCTCACGATAGACAAAAATTGCACGCTACAACACAGTAAAACGACCAAAAGTAACTTATGCATGTGAAACGCTATTCAATATTAGAAACAAAAACAGAACAGAACTTCAGAGAGCAGAAAGAAGAATTCTAAGAACAATTATTAACAAAACCATACACTGGTGGAAAATATCGACTTCTACCTAACGAAATTGTACATCAAGACCGCCCTTACTGAACATCATGAGGAAGAGAAATCTTCCATAGTCATCTAGGAAGGCTTCCAGAAGAAAGTTTAACCGAGAAACTACTAACCTACCGACAAAAAATAAAGTTAAAAACAACTGCCTGAAAGAAATGGAAGAAGACTTGAAAGAACTTAAAATTACAAAAGAACAAATTTTGAACAGGAAAGAAAAAATTGTCCTTAAAACAAAAAATCAGAATTATAAATCAAAACTCCGAAATAAAAAAAAATTACAATATCACAGATGAACAGAGATTTCAGTGGTCTAAAAGAACGAGAGATTATTGGGCAAAGAAGAAGATTCCCATGAATGATCTCCCCAACGTTGACTAAAATTGCTCCGATGAGGGCCTAAACCCCCGAAACTAGAAACGAAACCCCTTCGAAACTAGATCGGGCTAGTCGTTTTACATATGCTAACCACTCGTATATGACGAAAATATAGATCGATCGGGAAATAATCTGTTGCTTCTTGAGTAAATAGTTTTAGGATTAGGATAGTCATAAGGTTGTCTGTCATATTCGTAAAAATGTCAACCGTTTAGTTTACAGTTATGAAATTTACAAAGTTCAAAAATACATAATTATAAAATTACCGAATTCAATACCCGTCTTCGATCGTCAGGGTAAAATACAATTCTGATATCTTTTAAAATTTCATCGAATATACAAGTACATATAACTAGAGACCGTAGATCGCTGGTTAATGATTTCTGTAGATCGGCGCAAAATATTCTCAGTAAAGGAGCAAAGAAATCCACACGTTTATTAATATCAAAGCTTACGTTCTACATCAACGTTTGTGGAAAATGTAAATAATTTTCTTTTTTTTAAGGATATACGAAAACGGGTTCGTTACCCTAATCTATAGAGAAATGGATATGGAGATTTTCACACCTTGATGCCAGAGCTAACAAAGTGTAAATAATGAACAGTGTTTGTATTGATAAAATATTAAATTAATCACGATGCAAACGAAATCACGATGTCTTTTTTCTTAATCCTCCTGCGATTTTTACTGTAAAATTGGGAATTTACATATAATTTCCATGAAATTTTCTACAAAGAAATTTATATTTTTTAAAACAAGGCTTCTTAAGCATCGATACTAACCGCAACAATAAAAACGCTGTTGACAGCGAAATAAATCCGCAGCAATTTTAATCGTTGCAATTTTCATTCTCAGCGCTAGACCTCATGATTTATCAGAAAATATTCCGTCGTGTACGTAAGACCTTGAAAATATTCCGGGGCGGTCTATGGAACTTTAAGTATGTATCCGGCCGGCTGTAACACTATGTTATATTACAAAAATATATTTAGTCTCGGTTACATTTTCTATACATATTTAACACAATAAAAAGTCTCGTACCTCCGCAATGATCTTGCTGTAATGTAATAAAATAATACTATTACATATTTCGTAACTACTATGAAAAATTAATATCATTAACAAATAAAGGTATAATTACAAAGAAATTAATAATTTAAAATAATAATTATTTTAATTAATAACTTTAGAAAATTATCTATTAATAATCCTTTTTTAATATTTATATATATATATATATATATATTTTTATATAGTCTGGATTAAGTAAATATGTTATTTTAATACAACGCCAATTTTGAAAATTTACTGCCGAATAAGTTATTATAATAAGCATTTATAAATGTTTATAACTAATAATTTTAAGAAATATTCTTATTTAATTATTATACCTATGAAAGATTCTTACATAATTTAGCACAATTTATTACCTTACATACCTACATGTAAACCTATGTATCGGAATTTTTTTTTAAAGAAAAAAATACTTTTTAAAGAATCATGGCTTCACTTAATATTAAAAGGTACCTCTATAATATATGCATAATACATACGACTCATTTTATTACAAAAATAAAATTAAATGTAAAAGTAGTAATAATAATAAAATAATATAACTACAAAATTTAACGTCAAGGAAATAATAATTTTACTTAATACTAGCTTTTAAGACAATAAAACAAGTCCCGGCGTTGACAACTTAATGACAGTATAAATACGAATGTATATATACAAGTTTATAATAAGTAAAGTCGAATTAGAGGCGATAAATATGTTAATAACAATAGTGAAATACCACCGGTTAGATGATTTCAACCCTTTCTTCCCTTTTCTCTGTTTTTCTCACTCCCTCTTCGTCACGCGTACGCATTACCGCATAAGCGTGAACGTTCTTTTTTTAAGCGTACTCCTTCCGATAAATCTGCCTTTCTCTCTAATATTCTCTATTTCCTTCTAACGATATAAATCGTTCGTTATTCCCATTATGTAATACGGTCGTGGATCACTAATACATACTAAAACCGATCGTTTAAGATAAATGCGGTTCCGAGTGCATTACGATTCGATATACGGTAAACACCGAAGCGTACATATATTAGCGCATACACGTAACTTATATAGTATTTATTAAAACTGCGATCGATCTTAAATAATAGTTTAGTTTTACGATTATTTCATTCGATAGACAGTTGCAATTTCTTAATGAATAAGCTATAAAATCCGGTGTAAGGTTGTCTATATAAGTATTTCTATCGACAGTTATAAATATTAGCGCAAATAAAACAAGATTTCGATTTCATTACTAATACGTTATAGATTAATTTACAATTCTCGAACAGATACCCAAATTATCAGGCTAATCATCATTACATGATCGTCATTCGATTTTTTTCAATAAAAATATAACATAAAATCACAGGAAGTGATCCTTATCCGTCTACAAAATTTACCGACTTTAATATTCAGCCTGTTCCAAGATAACGTCCTACTATGACTAATTCTAATCCGTTACAAATTTATTAAATAATTTTTGTACTTTATCCCGAAGAAACAAGCAGTATAGATAAAGATGAAGATAAAAGAACGAAATTTTAAACGATATAAATAGTCTGAAATAAAGCTTTGCAAAGTTAAAAATTAAATTCTTTGTATAAAATCCGAGTAGGAGGTATTAATCGGTGCGTGCTACTTCTAACACGAGAAGAGTTCGATTCGTGTGAATTTTGACAATTTAATGAGGCGGTATTAACCGACTTAATAGGTAACTAAGTATTAGAAACATTGCATTTATTTATTTAAAATGTAACGATTTAGCAACTCTTCTGCAATTACTGCATTTTTATTCGATTCTATATTCCAAAAAATATTGGAACGCCATCACCGGATTTCTGCGTACTTCGTTCACATTATTTTGACGAAATCGGTAATCACGTTGAAACATTGGAGTCGCGAATATTTACACGTTTACACGATAAAATTTTAGATGGAGATCAAATAATATACGCTGTAATTTCAGTACAAGTAATTAACAAATATTAAAATAAAAAATAAATGCGACTTAAGTACGTAATAATTATTTAAAAAAAAGATCGTGAAATAATTACAATAAATATAAAACAATACTACGAAATAATTCACGATTAAAATGCCTCGATTGAAAATTATTTTGAGGATATATTTATATATATTCGTCGAGCGAATATTTTGTTTTGTGTTTAATCGGTATAATTTAAAAATTCACGAACAGAATAATATTGTTTCCGTAAAAAAATATCTTTTCGTCGTATTTTAAATAAACCGGTCGGAAGATTTTTTAAATTATTCGGCAATTTTTTTAAAACGGCAACGTAAGCGCAATAATGCTCTTTCTCGTAAGCCGAAGTATTGTGTCGAATTATACAAAAACAGTTCCTGTATTCGATCTGGTAAAGGTGGATATTGTTATTTTTTAACGATCGGTAAACGACGGAATTGACTAAATACAAAGAGATTTTAAGCGATTCAAAAAAAATCTGATGTTGATACCACATAACTTCTTTGTACGCCTATTAAGTTACATATCCCCGACGTTCGTTTTTCTCACGATTGCGAGAATATTTTACACATCTTCATTAAAAACAAAAGAATTAGTCATTTTATTCATTATCTTTCTATCGCCACGGTGATAGAAATATAATGAAGTAAAAGGATTGATTTTTCTTTCTTTAATATCTTAATCCCCGACCGGGCTAGGGCCTCGATCTACGACTTAAAATCTTTCCTAGGATAACACAAATGTATTCTAAAAATTTGAAAATAATCGATCGGTTGGTTCTCGCGTGATGTTGCAAAATACAAACAAACAGACAAACTTACACTTTTATACATAAGAAAAAATTTTTATTAGGGAAAAAAAATCAGGCTTTTAAGTAAAGAAAATACTTTATGTAAAATCGCAATTACTTTAAAAGCAGGATGTATAATAATTTTGTGTAATACGTGTTCGGTAAAGAAGTATCTTTTTAAACTTACATTTATATAAGTTAAAAAATATACGTAAAATAAGTTTAAAACACTTACCGATATTTAAATCTTCAAATGGAATCTCAGGAAATATTATTACCGGTTTTATTTTGCTTGAAGATATAACTTTTTTTTTTTACTTTAATAGGTTTCGTACATACGAAACTCTAGAAAAGCTGCATCGATTTTTATTTAACAAGTAAATAAAATTATAAATTTTAAAAAACCCACGACGAACTAAAAAAATATTAATTAGAAAGACTTAGAAATATTCCAAAGCCGTTTTGAAGAAACATTTCTACCGCGGCACCCGTTGGCGGCTTATAACCGTAAAACTAATTCAAGAGCCTGTCTGAAATGATACCAATGTAATGCAAAAAACCGCATCGAAATCGTCCCGTAGTTTTTGAGGAAAACGGTAACAGACATAACACATACGCGCACAGCTTTCTCTCTCTCTCTCTCTACACACACACACACACACACACACACACACACACACACACACACACACACACACACACACACACACACACACACACACACACACACACACACACACACACACACGCACGCATAATGCACAAACGCATATACCGTCGTGGGGGTAATAAATATTGAATTATTATTCAGGGTCATAAATGTCTGATTGTTGTGTGCCGATTTTTTTTTGACAATAAAGTTATTTTTATTTAAGATCAGTCCAAATTAATCGGAACCATAAATAAATTTTGTTACGACAAACAAATGACATGCGAAGAGAGGTTTTCGTTGAAACCTCTCAAGGATTATAAATCCGTACACTTGTATGTATACGTATATATCTTATACAGTACACTCAAGTATATATAAAGATAAACGATTTAATACACTGATGAGTTCAAAAAAATTGATCGACTCCAGAACACGAAGAGAAAACAAAGAAAACACTGAGAAGTATACATCACAGCTACACAAAGGATCACAAAAAAATAACCGGACGAGGAAATATCAGAAAGAGAAAAAAGAACAAAATTAAAAATAAATACTTAAAATGAAAAAATAAATAAATGATGAAAACAAAACTAAACGGTGAAACGATATATTTTTACCAAGCATAATGTCCCGATGTAGTGGATTCACCCAAATCTCGAAGAACCTTACAAATCCAATAGTGGCGCTTTACGCGTCCAACATCCTAGAGATTAACTGCGAGCCAGTTCGTATCACTGTACAGTCTCATTTCGTATTTCGTACTGAATCACTGGATCTTCTTTCAAACGGTCTGCCCTCGCAGATAACTATATATATCAGTGTGTCTTGTAAACCACGTCGCCTCTGTTGTAATTCTCAATAACGAATTTTGAAGCGCCGAACGATGTCAATAGTAATCTCGTTTGTAGTGAACGAGTAAAATGCTTAAAAATAAGTTAGCTACTACACGCGCGCGCGCACATACAAATGGTGATTTCCTCCCCCCCCCCCCCGATATCCTACTGTTCACAATCTTTATTTCCTTGCACGAAGTCAAGGAAGTATTGTGATCGCGAAAAATTTCGATTTCCAGATTTCAACGGAAATATCCATTTTGACCATCCCTGAATCCATTTTGACTAGTTTCGGCGTGACTTCTGTACGTATGTATGTATGTATCTCGCATAACTCAAAATCAATTAGTCGTACGAGGTTGAAATTTTGATTTTAGGACAGTTGTAACATCTAGTTGTGCACCTCTCCTTTTGATTACGATCGATTGAACCAAAAGTGTCCAAAAAAGCCGAAAATCGAAAAAGATTTGGATTTTTGGAAAAGATCATAACGTTGTTTTTTTTTTTTAATTTAAATATGTTGATTTATTAATAATTATTAGCTTCTCATTGTAAAAAGTTCTACGATGAATAATAATTTAATATAACAAAAAAAAAGAAAAAAATTAAAACGTATCAGAAGTTTTTGATGAAATAAAATTTTACGTATTTATCTTTTTAAAAAAATGTGTAGAAGTAATTTAGTAGGCGTACAAGGAAGTCATGTATTGTTCACATCAGATTTTTTGTTTTGTTTTTTTTTTTTTTAATAAAGATTGATAATTCAAGATTTAAAAATAAAATTACACCTTATTTATTAAAATAAAAGAGATATTTGAAAAAATCGATGATATAATTTTCAGTCGGCTGTAATTTTTTCAACAATTAAATAAATTAATTTTAATAACTTTAATTTTTTCGGTACTTTGACGCTGACTAATGGTAAATTAAACCCGGCATAAATAAACAACTAACTTGTGAAACATTATTTACACTGGAAAATAACGGCCTTTCTATTTATTTTAAAGAAATTAAATAAATTAAAATACTAATTATTAACATAACACATAATTTTCCGCCCGTTTAAAGAAACGTTTACACGATTCGCTCTTAACAATGAATGAACTAATGAAAATGATTTATCGTTATAAAAAAACTGTAGAATTTAATAAATTCTATGCGATTACAAGCACAGAGAATTTATTTAAATTTTAACAGAATTTAAACAACGTAAACATTAATATAGGAACAAATAATTGTAAACCGGTTTTTTTCGATTTTCTACAGCAAATGCTCGAAATGGTCTCCATTGTAATAGCCAACAATTTAACAATTGTCTCACTCTCAGAAATCCCTGGTGTAGGTCTTACACGTCGAAAACCTTCTTCAATTTTGCTGAAGATCTTCAACGATGATTAACTGAAACCGATTATTAACTGAAAATCACATTTTTCAAGGAAATATTACGGGCCAAAAATGGCCCGTAATATTGTATCCTGGCTGGATACGATCGATACATTCACGAAAGTAATCGTCCAAACGTTGCGGAGATCGATGCAGACTACTTAGGGGGTACCATCAACGTGCCTGAATCGTACGGTATTTCTAGTTAGAAAAAAAACCAAATAATTCTATAGTAAACTTTAATAATTCTCGCCGTTCAATTGTGTCGGCAGGAAAAACATTGGACCGATCGGAGAATCGCCGATGACAATAACCCAAACATTTTCTGAAAATGACTTAGGTTTTTGTGTCCAACGTCTGTTAAAAATAGTGAAAATTTAAGATCCATTTCGTTTGAATGCAGCTTTACGAGCGATTAATTATCAATTTTTGTAAAATTATCTCAAAAAGTGATCCTCAAGGTACGAAACGACGCGGCTGTTAGCTCGCAGAATTCTCCAAACAGTCGTGATTTTCGACTTGTTAACGGGGTGCATTTCTTGTACTGTGAATTTTTCTCAAATGTTCCGATATCGTTCTTTCAATTCTACCGTTCTTATCCATCGTAGTCTTCCTCGTTCGTGAGTTTTAGGAAAAAACTTACCGATTTTTCTTAACCTTTCACGCAGAATTACAAAAAAAAAAAATTCACTTGACAATCGGAAATTAGCAAGGCACATGTGCGTTTCGGTTGCCGGTCCGAACATTTACTAAAAAACATAGTACAAGAAACGCTAGTATCAAAAAAATTTCACTATATGTATATATATATTTCAACAGTTAATTTTAAAAAATAAAGAGAACAAATACGATGACGGGTTAAACAAATTAATAGAATAAAAATAACCGATTACTGTTATTCGTACACTAAGGCGATATTCGACACGACTGCAGTACAACTATATTATTAATACACTTAATTGTTTATTTGTTGTCGCTAAATTTAATTTAATTTATTTTATTAATTATATATTAATAAGTCATCTTTAATCGTTCAGATTATTTCAGCGATTAGCAATTTTATTTTTATTAGTAGTGGAGATGAAATCCTGCTGAAAATTATATCAATTTTTTTAAAGTAACTCGACTTTTCAAAACCGATTTTCAAAAATAATGTACCGTTTTATTCTAAGCAAAAGGTTTAACGTTTTAGTCGATAAAATATATTTTGATAAAGCGTCGAATACAAAGAAGTCAAACATTTAAATATTGGCGTGGCCCCCGTTTTGGAATCTGTGAAGATGTTTACACCGTAATCTTTTATTTATTAGAAAATGTTTACGTAAACACATTTTACAAAATATTTCAACGATTCCTCAATTCCATCTTGAGATTTAATATTTTATTTTTAAAAACACAAAATGGGCGGACACAAACAAATTTTTTTTTATTGAATATTTTTTTTATTTTGATAAGTAGAATCCGAAAACGACTAAAATAGATTAAAATTCAATCGTTGTAATCCCTTTAAAATAAATTTATTTGATATAGGTTAAAAAAAAACCAACCCGTAGGTATAATCATTAACATGTGTTTTACAGACCGTCCTAAAAAGTTTGAATATTTTTAATAAAGCGATATCAAGTCATCGTCTCATTCGTCATACAATGACACTTGATGATGTAAATTAAAAATTTTTTTATTAAGTCAAGAGGGCTCTATTATATAGTTTTACGCAGCACATTATTTTATTCGTTTTTACCATTCCGCTTGTTTAAGTCGAGATTATATGTAATAATCTAAAAACATAAAACAGATATTAAGTCAAAGTATATCGTTTTAGTCTTAATATTGTTCAACGTCGGGTAAGGTAAGGTTATTTACCTGCCTCCGTGGCGCGAGTGGTAGCGTCTCGGCCTTTCATCCGGAGGCCCCGGATTCGAATCCCGGTCAGGCATGAGATTTTCATACATCTCATCCTATGAAGAACGCCTAACGGTGGATCCGCAGGTTAAAAAAAAAAGGTTATTTAAATCCTAACAAATGAACATCCAGTTAAATGTTATAACTTCGTTCCGTTTAAACAGAACAGATTTAACAAACGTGAAGTTATCAAATATTAATCGAAGTGTATTTTGACTAATGCTTTTATTCTGACAAAGTGACCTGTATTTTGCTAATAATGCGGCGAGTAGCGTCAGAAAAATTAAGATTATTTAGTAATAACAGACCGCATAAATTGAGTTTAATTTAATCGGTAAACAGACGGGAACGAATCTGCCCGGAACGGAACCCCTTCCTGCGAACCGAGTAAATTCTACACTATACTTTCTGACGACATGCTTAACTCTGTTTGTCAAGGAAAATATTTTTAATATATGAACCCAAATCATCGGGTCGAGCCTAATAGGAACGAGTCGCTAGAATGATGTAAGCGACCTTAAACGTAGAATAAATTATAAATAATACCGTTTTAAAAATATATAATTTTAAGCGTCATCCTTACACCGTATGAAGTATAAACTTTAGGAAAACTCATTTATTATTTCCTAGAATTTACATAATTCTGTATAAAGCAAACTGTTTCATTTACATATTTATTATAACTTAACTGGTGAAATAACGTTAAGGTAAAGAGAAGATAACACTAAATAAAAATAAATTGTTTATTCCCAAATAAATTACAAAAATCACGTCAAGAATCGGTAACTATGGTAATCTACAGATAAAAAAGGAAACGTCCCGATGTTTGTCTGGATGGGTCAAGGAAAACCACGATCGGAGCAGCATTATTACGGATTAAACGACGATAAAATTTAATAAAAAGTAGATGGGAAAGCGCATATTATTCAAAAAGTGAACGCGTGAAAATATCTTAGGTAAACACATGAAATTTTAAACAAACTGCAATTCAGAAGGCGGTAATAAAAATGTTTTAACGTGTATTTATGTTCACTTAGATGAATTCTGAGTTCTTTTTAAATGTTTAATCGCTGTTATTTAAAAATTGATCGATAGAGAAATTTTGTCTGCTGCAAAAGAAAATCTTTTAATTTTATTTTAAATAATTTATCGAGAAGGTTTAATAAAATATTTGTTTATTTTAGTTACTTATCTGTGTATTTTAAACGGTTCGGCAAGATTTAATTAAAAACGGTCATAGAAGCGTAGTAAGGCTTTAGCTCGTAATTCGAAGTATTACGTCGAGTTACACAAAATGTTCTGTTCCTTTTTTTTAATAAATGACTATCGTTTTTAGAAAAGATTATACGTTTATAAAAACGTTCGTAAATAAACAAGTTAAGATTCTAAATATTACATTCATACTTACGGGTGACAAGTAAAAGACCCTCCATTTTTCAATCTTGAAAATCCATTCGTTTAGAAAGAGCCCAAGAGATGATATTATAATTCAGTCGGCATTATTAGTTAGCGTAATAATTTTTATTTAATAACGATTACAAACTTAACGTTTTATTAAGGCGCTTCAAATCAAAAGAGTACGCCTTGATTTTGTTACAAATTAAATCGATTTAATCACCCGAGACAATTTTCTATACGATAAAATATCCAGAAATTTCAATTTACGGGCAAAATGAATAAAACCGTTATCGTTAATGAGAATTCCATCCAACGCGATCGGCAATGTTACTTCTACCTTAGAAGCACATTGCATCAGAGTTTTAGGCGTATTTAAAGTTAGACGGTTATATTCCATCCGATAAATAATTTTTTGTGCTGCTGTAGTTCAATATTTTATTCCTTTTAATAATTTTCTTCGGATGTACGAGTAGATACGGCTTCGTAAATTAAATCAGAAAAAGTAAAATATAAACAAACTAATAATCTATTATTGTATCCTATAATGTTCGCTCCAACAATAACTCATTTCAGATGGTTTTGGTCCCCGATCGGATCGTTTTAGAATTATTCCTGTTCAAGCTTTAACGTTTTATCCGTAAAACGCAAATACTACATACATATTATTATTTGCAAATACTACATATTATTAGACATTGCGATCGTAACCGCTAACGGTTACGATCGCAATGTCTAATAATATGTACAGGTATTTAATCCGCTTCAACTGTTACTTTGTTACATAATAACGATAATAAAACTAAATACTAAAATCTATTAGCAAATTTTCGTTATAAAATAACTTTTTTCACGGTTAAAATTATTATTTAACGACGGCTACCGGATCTTAACAAAGTCGTTCCGTATCGATATCTGTATGTTAATTTCGTATATCGATACTTTCGATTCGTCGTTCCATTTTTTTTTTTTTTTTTTTTTGCTATTAACGGACCGGAATGAATTCTAGAATCCACGTGGTTAATTCCTACGAAAAATTACAACGTTTTCTAATCAAAAAAATTCGTGTACGCACACAAAACAGAAACGGAGTTTCCAGTTATTCGTTTATATGATAAAATATCGTAAACCTTTCCGAATACGATACAAATTTGATTTATATATACGAATCGATTATATTAACGCTTATCGATTTTCTACATATATTCAACAGTGAACGTCGACTCGGAAAAATGTAACCTCATATGCTAGATGCTTTATTTCATTGAAAACGATAAGTTATCGGTCGATCAGCAAAAACTGTTATTTCCAATAATTAAATATCCGCGATTCTAAAGATTTTAAAAACCTGAAAATAAATAAATAATATAATCGAGGTTATAATAATTGTTTAACGTGCAATAAAAATACACCGTATAACAGCGGCAAAATGGATGTATTAAATATTTATTTTATGTTAATTTCAATATTTTTCTAAAATAATATTATCAAACATCATAAACATGCTGATTTGTGAAATAATAAAATTTCTTTTAAATCGTTGTACCGAATACAAAAAAAGAACATATTTTTACTAAAGGGAAGCAAGTGAAATTAATAGAAATCTACATATCGTATTCAAAACACTTATTTTCTAATGGAAAATCACGTAATAGGTAATATTGTTAACTGCACGGATAGATTTCCCATTAACGATAACGGTAACGATTTTGTTACGCTTAAAGCGAAATTTCTGGTTATTTTATTAATTAGTAACATACTCTTGGGATGATCAAATTGTTTTTGTTAAGAATAAAATCAAACCGATTTGAAGCGTCCTAATAAAATACTAAGTTTATCATCACATTTATTATGTGGACGGGGACATCGTCTGCAGTATATTATCATCTTTTGGGTCACCCGCAAAACGTAAAATCAAAAGTTCTCAAGATACAAAAATCGGTTGTCCGATTATGGTTTGGAGCCCGTTAACTGTGAATCGTGTAAATCGATATTTAGAAAATAAAAATTTTTGCTAAAAAGAATAGTCGCTTATTCTTAAAAAAAATAACAATATCCACCACCTCTATTAAACCAGACGATAGAACTCTTTTCATGTAACAATATTTTGTATTGCAAGAAAGGACCTTATTATGTCCTCGTCGATATACTTAATAAATTACCGAACCGTTTAAAACATCTTCCCACCGATTAATTTAAATTATAATATATTTTTTTGCTGAAATACTTTTACTATAGTGAAATTTTTTAATAAAAATATTTAAAAAATATATATATTTATATATATATATTTAAAAAATATTTTTAAAAAACTACAGAATTTTCTATATTTCACTCTAACTTACCTAACTAAATATGAGCTCAAATATTTTTTCACTCACTCCTAAATTGACATATATTTTATAGTTAAATTTTATATCTGGGCTATTTTGTAATTTATCTTAATATTATTCACGAGATTATATTTTTATGTCTAAAATAATTAGGCTTGAAGTTGATCACATTTATTTTTTTATTTTATAACTAGCAGACCCGTCAATGCTTCGCTATCGCTAGATTTGAGTATATGCATATACATATATAGATTAAATGGACACAATTGAAAGTTTGATAAAACATTAAAAAAAATTAATTTACGGAACGTCACAAACTTTAACCTTTCCTCTTTTCCTTTTTCCCTATTTCCCTTTCTCCCGCGCGTAAATCGGTCCAGTAGTCTTTTATTCTATAGCTGATGCGCCTACAAACATCGCTTTTTACTTACACAGAAGATGAAAGTCTGTTTGTATATTTGTTTGTTTGTTTCGTCAATATCTTGACATCGGCGCTACCTAGCGGGTATAGATTTTTCAAAAATCTTTCTTTTAACGTACCTAATGTATATTCTGAATAAGAGTCAGATCGGTCCATAAATACAATTTTTTTAAATATCTCAACCCCCAGCGCCACCTAGCGGGTCCATTTTTCGCAAAAATATTTATTTTCGTGTAACTAACATATATTCTGAATACGAGCCAAATCGGACCGTAAATACAATTTTTGAAATATCTCGACCCCAGCGTCACCTAGCGGGTCCAAACTAATTCAGAAACCTGGGCACGGGCGCAAAAACTGTTTCGTCACGATCGTATGAACGGTATAGAAACGCGTACGGGACAAACAAACAAACATTCATTTCCGTATATAGCCTGCGGTGCTGTTCTTATCGTTGTTTCTGTTGATCTATCCTTGCAAATGTTGGGGCAGTCCTTTTTTTATCCGTTGAGTAGCGTATCTACCCATTCCTTAAGCGGCCTACACGATACAAGGTGTTTAAAATGAACTCCTCGGTTTCGAGTATTATTTAAACAACATTATATTCAAAGTATTACTTACACGAGTAAAGATTGTGAAAAAGGAAATTTCGAAGTTTTTTGTGGTGTTTAATACGCTTTGATTTTTGCACCGAATAAATAAATCGTTGCCCTGCACACGTCCACACGGTAATCCAGATCTTCCCACGTGCTCGCCGGCATGTAGAATGCAATGGATGCTATACTGCCGCACTCTCGTAGGCGGTTGACGTCACGGATTTGTTCCGATAAACAACGTTTTTCATACGACTGGGCTTCTCGGTGGCTTTGAGGACGGCCTTCATCTTCCAATTCACCTGTTTTGATTCACCTGTTTAATGCCAAACGGACATGGTCGCTGTAATGGGACGAATCACCGTCTAGGAGATAGAAAGTTAATCCTTCTTCTTCTTCGATAATCTTCTCTTCTTCGTCAATTCGTGGAAAGTCGTAAGTTCAAGCGTATCCAGAAAATATCCCCGTTAATTGTGCTTTCTACGAAAATGAACGGGTTCACATACGGTCGTTCATCGTCCGCACCGAGTACCGACTTCGGGAAAATCACTCTGATGGTCGATAATTTAATGCGGTGGCTCTGATCCCCAAATCCTGCGGTCGTGTCGATTCACCGACTCGCTGAAGCGGAATGTCGTCTCATCTGAAAACGTGACATTTTTCAAGCAGTCTTCATTTTTATCGATGTTGTTAACCATTGAAGCTGCAAATTTCGATATTTACACTTCGTCATCAGGTTTCACTTCACGTAAAAGTTGTTTCGTACCCAGGTAATCTAAATCTCTTACTCACCGCTTCGTACACTGTACATTTAGCTATTCCTAACTCTAAACTGCGCTTTGCAAAAAAAAAAAAACAACAGGGGATTTTTTTTCGGGCTACGCGTACAAGTTGTTCGGGTCCGTTCCGCATTCTGTTGAAATACGGACCGCCTACCCGATGACTTCTCCTTTCAGACATCGCCTATTTCCTTAAACCGATTTAACCGCTGGAGTATCATTTTTTTTGTAGGGGCAGCATCGCCATATTCAAGTCAATAATTACACTAAACTGTAATAACCGAGCTTGTTTCGGATCTGTTAAAACCGGATGCTTTTAACAGATTCCATTATTTCATTATGATTTTTTTTGGAACCAAGGAGTTTTTGAATAAACACCCCGTATTTTCCGTATTTTTTTATGTACCGATTAGAAAGAATTTATTTTTTGTTTATTGTTATCTAACCGAATATTAAATCGAGGTTTCAGTCTATATCATCTTTATTATAAATAAAGCACGAAATGCATTCTGATACCTGTTTGCTTACACTTAATTACCTTTTAGCAAATCGATCAATGAATATACCGATATAAGTAAATTACCTCTTATAATAACTAATTAAAATTTAGTAATATATTATTAAACTTCCTCATAAAAAAAAAAAAAAAAAAAACAATTTTTTTTTTGTTTCATGATTTCACCACAAAGTCTGAAGTTTATGCGTGGGAATATGAAAATGGAATTTTATAAAACATTTCCGACTCAAAATGTGTGGTTCGAACCAGCGGACGTCTGGATGAAAGGCCAAGGCGCTACCAGTCCGCAACGGAGATCGGTAAAACAATTAAAATAAAACTTTCAGTCAATTAGAATTAGTATAAAAAAAAATAAAATTAAAATCTAAATTACAACGTATTGACGTCGTGTGTTATTTTAAGACGCTATACATAAGATAACATTATAATTATTATTATTTAATATGGTAATGAATGTAATTTAATTATTCATATTAACTATCATTTGACATGCAGTCTGAAAAAACCGCTTTTGCATTAATAAAAAAAAAAATTGTACTGACATGTTTAAAAAAAATCAATTTTGTTGTAGTTAATATTAAAAAAAAAACTACTTTGTAATGCATATGAGATAAAATACGTTAATATGTGTTAATAAATAAAGTGAACAAGTGGAATTATGTATAGTAACTCTATTTATTAAAATAAAACCAAACACGAGATGAAAATCAAAATTCTTTCAAACTTATAATGCAAATTTTATTCTCAGATTACACAGTAAATAAAATTATAAAAAATAAATACATTTACACACCATGTAATTTAAAAAAAAAAAGTCGTTTTACCCGTATATATGAAGATATTTTGTTAAATTTTAATTACGAAATATTTTATGGAAATCTGTAGTACGGTACTGTCCTAATAGATGAATTTATAATAATATCATTAGATCTTCTGAAGTAAACACAATAATACATATCATAATTTAATAATATTTCCACTAATATTAGATATATAATTACAATTTGAACCGTACTTAAATACGACAAAAATTTTAAATATATAAACAGCATAAAATAAATTAACATAACTTGATTGGAAGGTGATAAATACATATTACATTTTGATCTCACAAATAACCACAAACCGTTTTCTAATATAACACTTTTCACTATAAAAACATTATCGATAAATAAAAAAATATATAAATATATTTGAAAATAAAAACATTTGAAAACACTCATCAGTATTAATATTAAATTTAAATACGAACACTGATATTTTGATATGAAATATTAGAAAGTGTAGAGACAAAAAATTTATAACAAACAAAATATATGATTTAGCAGCTGTTATCAAAAATAAAATAAACAAATATTTTAACGCGCTAAAGTAAAATTACAAAAATTTATTCGTCGTAAATAAAATAAAAATATAGGAAAATGATTCCTGAAAACCCTTACGATGTAATCGTTAATTAATAAATAAATCGATATATATATTGAAATACAAATAAAAATGTTTATTATGACGTAAAAGAAGAAAAACTATGGCGGGATGTTATGAACAATTTCTATTGCCAAATTAAGTAGGTACCGTACTTAATTAGATCACTACTTTATTCGTTAAGGACGTTCTAGGCTCTCTTTTGAAATTATCACGCACAATAAAGATCTTAATCTTACGGTGTAAATGATAGATTTTAAGATGTTAATCTTAAAGCATTTCATTTACACAATAACTTGTAAATCTTTATAAAACCGATACGGATGTGCAGAATTCAATTACGGAGTCTTTTGTTCGCTATTAAAAAAAAAGAGATAACAATCGTACTAGGATTATACTTCACAATTTTACAAAAATGAGAATACCAACGATCAACATTTACAGCTCTCCCGATCAACATTATGCGAAAAGTCACTCGAACACCGTAATTAATTACAAATAAAATCATTCGTACAAATCTAAACGCGGTTCTACAATAAAAAATATTTCAAAAATTCAATATTAAATAAATACGAAAAAAATATCTAAATTCAACGAAAATCATTCGGCAACGAGTTTATCAGAAATTGGATAAAGGATAAGAAAATTGAAAACGTTCAGCAGAATTATTTATTCAGATAACCTTTCAAAACTTGATTTTACTGGCGAGCATATCGTTTAACTGAATAATTTACGTGCGTCGAACTGTAAATTCAAACTCTTAAATCGAAGTCGCCTTTCGATTAGTTTTTTGATATTAACACTACAAAAAAAAAAGAACTTTTCGTTTAACTACGTGGATCGTATTACGGGATGTTAAAATTATTTAGAGTATGTTTTTAAAATTATTTAGAGTATTTCTTTACGTAGTTTCCATTCCTGTTTTTTTTTTCTCAAGCCGCGTTTTTATCAAGATCACATCCTTACATTTCTTGAAAAGGGCTTAGTTTTATACTGCAGCGTTCATTGTAGGCCGATCCATATTATTAATTAAAAAATAAAATATTTAAAATAGAATGAATTTAAAAAAAAAACAGAATTAAAACCTTAACTGATAATATCGTTTTTAAATGTTAACTTTAGAATCCGGTGCCGTACTAAAGATTAGCTTGTAATTGTTTTAATAAGAGTATTGACTTCTAAAAGCCGAAATTTAAAGAACACTCAGATAATTTTTTTAGTTTTTTGTTCTTTTTTAAAGTCGGTTTTATTATTTTTATTTATCGATTTGAAGACTAGTAAGGAAGCGCCGTAGTGCCTTATTCAAATAGGATTATACTCTGCATCGCTCTGAATAAAAAAAAATTTGATATGTTATCTATAAATGCCTTAACAGATAACAGATCTGTTATCGATAACAGATCACTATTACCGATAACAGATAAATACATAAAAATACAGTAATAATAACAACAGTATTAATAAATTATTTGGTTTAAATAAGGTAAAATCTTTTATAAATAAAATAGACTTAAAATATTTTTAAAAAACCAGTTATTAATGTTTTCTTAAAAATGTCGATTTGGATATCACTTAAAATGTTATTAATAACTACTGAGCCGTAATATGACGACTACTCAAGTGACTATCCGACTTTCGTTGACTCGACTTTATTCAAGTGAGTAAAGTAAAAATTCAAAGAAGATTCAAAAAATCTCAATTGATTAATAAATATTTTCGCAACCCAGAGCAATAGCCGATCATATATCTGCACAGTTTGTTTTGCGTGCTTTTTTTACTTACTGGGGGGGAAATGGTTATACTTTCATCGTATTATTTGGTGTCATATCTACAGACTTAAATACGCATTTTCTTGTTTTTTTCTTTAGAAAAAAGAAGAAATTGCGGAAATACTGATATTATAATTTTCAACATGCTGCCAAAGTATATAAATATAGAAAAAATATAAATATTTTTTTTTTTTCAAAACCCACAAGAAAAACAAAAATATGTATTTTCTTTTAAAAAAATAATAATAAAATCAAAAAAACCTCAAAAAAAGAAGTTGTTTTACGTTCCATAAGAAAATAATTTTTTTTTAATTAAACCGAAAGTGTTTGTTGTGAAAGTGTTTTTATTTTAATTAAACCGGTTTGAACTAATAACGTTCGATTTTGAAGCCGGCTAAAATAATTCTTTCTTCAGAAGGAAAAGCCGATGTCCCATTATTTTTAAAATTGAGTTAAATGTATTTCCACGTTCCCCTTACAGACAACTATAAGGTAGCAATTCTTATATGTCTACCGATAGTAGTTACCGGATATACAGCTGAGAGTCATTCCTCGTATGTTTATTTTTTCTTATTTTGAAAGGTGCCGTAACTTTGTAAGTCTTAAGTATATTTTAGTCATTTCTTACTTTTCTTGTATCCCCGACAACAGAAAGGTCACCGAAGATGATATGTTTACGTGTGCGGTTTTAACATCCGATAGAATTACTATAACTTATTTCAAAAGTAGCATAAGCAAATACATCAAAATATGTGGCTTTGCAATTTTTTTATCCTACATTTTTCTGTATTAAGAAAACGTCAAAAGTTTATATCTCGGTTTATCTTATTTTGTCATCTGATACGATATAATTTTAGCATTTTATTTTTAAGGTGGCCAAATATTATATTAGTCGGCATATCTTGTTTTGCCATTTGCATAAAATAGTAATTATCGTGTATTGAAAGTTACACAATATTTTATTTTATACAGAGATGGTATAAACATTTTGTGTTCCTTAAATTAGACAGCACATTTTTATAACTTATAAAAAGAAAAATTTTAAAAACTATGTTTTGTCTGTAATAACTCATTACAGAACGTGAAATTAATGCCCGGTAATGAGACAATATGAAGAAAAAATATCCATTTTTTTTTCGTTATAAATTTTATTTTTATAGTAATAAAATAAAATTTTCTTAAAAAGAAATTAAAAATATTATAAAATATTTAATAAAATAATTAATAAATATTATAAAATATTTATTAATATTATAACATTATTTACAATCGAAAACAGTAATCAGCTGACTACAGAAAACTAAATAAAACCGTAAAATGTTACAATCAGCTGCAATATGAATTTTTACGTTTTACAAACAATTTTCCATTGAAGTAAAATACGTGCTTATTAGAAACTATTTTAACAAAATAATGTCACACGTAAAAAAAATATTTAATATAAATTATTCTAACTGCAACATTATTTCCGTCTTTGGAAGTTAAAATTCAATAAACAGATGTTAAAAAGAAATTATAATCTGCATATATTTACATATTATTATTACAATATTATAACATAGACATATAAATAAAAACTCGCATTAACCGGTGTGTACTTTAACATTACGATAATACGTAAGTAAGATCGACCGCATGGATTTCTAGTCCGTGATACTGAATCAGCAGGATCTGTGCTAAAAGAAAAAAGGGATTCGAAAACGAGAAGAAGAGAGTAAGAAGAAAGAAATGGGGTTGTCCTACTCGAATAGAAGAGGTAAGATGTTTCCAGCTAAAACATTCAGTTCGGTTGACCGTTGCTGAAGAATGAAATCTTTTGAGAGATCCGATCAAAAAGCAGTATTTAATGAGTACATAAACACCAGAAGAGGTAAAAGATTCTGCGCAGTGGAACGTTTTTTGATGAGAAAAAGACACGAAAGAAAAAAAAAGGTTGCAAACGCCCGTAACAGAATGATTACAGTCGAGTAAAAAAAAAAATAAATGGTAATTAATATTTAACCTGTTGAAATATATTATATAAATATAATTATAACATCTATTATATCAGAACCTTAATTTAAAATTACTTGATAAAAATTACCGCATAATTACGAAATGAAAAAATTTAAATAATTTTATGTTAGATAGATTACAAATGGGGTATCTTTCCCATAAAAAAGAATGGTGTGTAGGTTTGTTGGTTTGATGTATGTACTCAAATTTTTATTTTAGCTGCTATTGGCGCAGAGCAGACCAAGTGGTGCGCCGGGCAGTTGGGCGCAGCGCACGAACGATTCATTGGTTTGGAACGATTTATTCTTCTTTATACGAACGATTTATCTAAAATTACATTTGTGTTTTGGGGATAAAAAGGAAGACATTGAGGTTAGAGATGTGTTAAAAAATAAGAACTTAAATTACAGCTAAAAATGCTCAGAATTTTGAAGCTTTTCGTTGTAAAAGTCTTTGTTGTTGTTAGTACACATTTTTTGATGTTGATTATAAATATCTGCTATCTCGTTTAATTAAACCGTTGTAGATTTGCAAAATATAGCTATCATCACTAACGTCAAATCTATTTCATCTTTTTGGTAAGAATAAACTGTCAAATTCCGTGCCGAAACTTACAACGTAAATTCAGGATACAAATAAATTCCGCGTTTATTATTTTTTTAATATAAATTTTTCCTCCTTCGTTTTTAAATATCGTTCGTGACCGATAAAATTTCGGAGTAAAACGTTTAATCGAATATTTTACACGAGCAATATAATTACGTTAAAATAAAAATAATTATTTAAAATAAGCTACATTAACGAATGAAAAATCGTTACAGTATCGAATACCTCGTAAAACCGAATACTACTTAGCGGTTCCAACCGTTGAAAGTACGGGGAGTACGGGGATCTTGTGAACCCGAGTCTGTTTAAGTTTACCTTAAAATTACGAGTATTCATAGGTTGTGTAACCGAAGCCGTACGGAAAGCCGCATTTACGAAACGATACACACTTTACTACATAAACACGACATACATAAAACAAGATACTTTTTCCAGACGCTTATTTTTTTCGAGATACAAACATTCGGTGAAAGTGTCAGGTTTCTACTCGATAAATATGTCGCTAAACATTTTTTTCGATTACAAAGAATAATGGAATGAAGATAAAAAAGGAAATATAACAAATGAAAACATAATTTCATCGTCATGGTAGATGATAATAACATAATATTAAAATCGTCATCACTAAGTAAGTTTTAATTTCGACGATCAGGAACCATTACCTCTTCTAAAACGATCCTTAGATATTATAGATATTCGCCAAAAACATTTTCAAATTTTCTTTCTCAGAAATCAACAGTATAAAAATTTGGTAATGATAAATTTCAACTTGTAACGTTTCACGGACCGATAATCTTCCCTTCTTTTAGGCATCTCATTTAGGCGGGAGAGTCAACACATAAAATAAATTTGTAAAGCTTTTAGGCTGCAGAAAAAATTAGAAAAAGTAGAACCCGCAAATAATTTTCAAATGTCATTTTTAAAAGAGTAACAACCTTTCTCCGTTATTATTATTATTTTATTTTTATTTTTTTTTTGAATGAAGACACTCGTAATCACAATTAGAAAAAGATACAAGTAGGTCTAAAAGTCTATACAATTAGAAGCCTTCTTATGTAAAATGAAATTCATGAAGGAATTATCATGTGATATCGTTATCTTTTATGATAGAGAAGTATTTATTAAAGCGGTTGTTAATTCTTACTAAAAAGATGTTTTGACTTCGTTTAAAAATTCTTTTCGCTTTCTAGTTTAAGGTTTGTACGTTTATGATTACATTTAAGTCGAACTCACAATCGAAAGGAGGGTTTGAACTCGGACTGCAAAGATCATGAGGGTGCAGGAAGCCTCCTTATATTTAAATATTTAATATTATATTTAAATATTATAATATTTCTTTCTTCGAGAAAGAAACCTTTTTCCTTAAATCTTAATCTGAAACAAGATCGCTTCAAAAAACCTCTTTCTTTCGTAATTTTTATACTCGTACTTTATTTTAGTATTCAAATAACGAGACAGATAATTCCCGTGTTTAAGTCTAACTTAATTATTTTTATAAATAACGTGAGCTTATATACTTTATCGAAAATTATCTTGATTTCAATCAAAATTATTCTCGAATAATAATAAATTTAAAAGTTGATTGAAATCTATCGCTTTTGAAGCTGTAGAACAAAAAATATTTATAATTCTGTGTAGCGTACTCAAGTCTTTGAAATTCTCCTTAAGAGAATTTTTAATAAAGATTTAAATTAGTCATTTATAAACCGGTTTTAAGGTAAAATAATATTTGTTTCATGCCGTTGGAAAGTACAATACCTATTATTTTCTAATAATCCGGTTTTGTTAGAGAAAACGGAAATGAAAACGTTATCCTTAGACTTCCAAATCTTTAAAACATAATTCGGTATTAGTGGTGTTTTATACCTATAAGTAGGTATATTTTTATAATTCAATATTTATTAAATATTTATTGGCGTTAATATTTTTGTTTCAGAATGTTTAAATTTTATTTTAAATACATTAATAGGAAGAATTTTTTTTAACGGGTGGGCGAAAATCCGAACCCCTTTCTTGTAAGTTGCAGTTCTTTTGATAAAGATGGATATTTTTACTTTTTAAGAATAAGTTATTATTAACGAAGGTACAACATACGTAAATATTTGTCAATTTCTATAGAAGTAATATGAAAAAGATTTAACTCGACAATAATTTTTATATTTTCCGAGAATTTTACTTCTTTTTTGGACAATAAGCGATTTTTTTTATCTACCTCATTTGAATTTCTAAACTTATCTTCATAAGTAATACCTCATAATAAAGCCGATTGTGAATTCTGAAGTAGTCGAGAGCCTGTCCTTTTTTTCAATTACAGTCGCTACCTTTTTTTATAAGATGAAAATGAAAAGTTGATTTTTCGTTTACGAATAAAGTCGTGTTTGACTGCGTTTCCAGAATTTAGAACCTTTTGATGAAAGGCGAACAAATAATTAACATTCGATTCGATGACTTAATCTCTGATTTTTATTATGTGTTAAATTGCAGTTATTATTATTATTATTATTATTATTATTATTATTATTATTATTATTATTATTATTATTATTATAAAAATATAAGCAACATCGTCATATCAAATTTTATTAATGGTAAATTTAAACACAGTTGAACATTTTCCGTTATTTACTTATATCAGGAGAAAGACTAATTTTTTTAAATAATAATACAAATGGTTCCCAGTTTAAATGCAGGGTTACCTAATGAATGACTCCCCGGGCAACCTAACGTTATTAGATTTTCTTTGAATAGGGGGGGGAACTGTTTAAAGGCATTCGGCCCAGTCACTGTCACATAAGCCCCAAGTAACATGGATTTAAAATGAAGTATATTATCTGTCTCACTCTTATATCTACTGGTAAAACCTTAGGCTTTAGAGATAAC
The DNA here is from genome assembly GCF_047948215.1 of Lycorma delicatula. Classification (NCBI taxonomy): domain Eukaryota; kingdom Metazoa; phylum Arthropoda; class Insecta; order Hemiptera; family Fulgoridae; genus Lycorma; species Lycorma delicatula. The sequence goes on along the minus strand of NC_134461.1, from coordinate 133,619,239 downwards.
ATAAAAGAATAAATTTTAATCCGGCTACAGACATTAAAAAAAAATTTGCGTTTAAATTTGAAATGATTATTAATTAAGCGTCAAATTTTAAAACTACTTATTATTTATTAATAGAGATAAATCTTAATAAAAGGTCGTTTAATATAAATTATTTTAATATAAGGAATTATATTTATAAGATATCCTATCATAAAAAAATATTTAAGATGTTTTTCCAACTTGCGTTGCAGTTTTAGTTATTTATTTAATTTATACACAAAAATTAATCGATTTATATATTGATCACACAAAAATAAAAAAAACTGCCTGGTAACAGTATATAAAGTAAGAATATTAATTATTGAATTTTTTTTTTCTTTTTACTACCTTCTACGAAGTAAAGGATGTATTGTGATCGCGAAAAATTTCGGTTTGTACGTACGTACGTACGTATGTATCTCGCATAACTCAAAAGAAGATTAGCCGCAGGATGTTGAAATTTTGGATTTAGAACTTTGTAACATCTAATTGCGCACCTCCTCTTTTTATTGCAATCGATTGAACCAAAAGAGTACAGAAAAGCCCAAAATCCCCCAAAATTTGTATTTTGGAATCTTTCTTAACTGCAGTAAAAAGCCCTCATCGAGAGCTTTTCAACGATAAGTGGTACTTATTTTCATCGGTTCCAGAGTTATAGCCTAATAAAATTCTAATTAATGAAATATTTGGTTCTTACAAGGGGAAGGCACATCGATTCGAATGCGACTACATTTCCGTTTTTTTTTTTTAATTTTTTTTCTTTTTTAGTTTTAATATACTGATTTATTACTAATTATTAACCTATAATTGTAAAACAAAATTACAATAAATAATAATTCAATAACAAGAATAAAAAAAAATATATGAGAAATATCAGAAGTTAATAATGAAATAAAATTTTAAGCACTTTTCATTTTAAAAAAATGTGTATATGTAATTTAACAGGCGTTCAAGGAAGTCTTGTGCTGTTCACATCAGATTTTTTGAAATGGAATTTATGAGAAAATGCCGTGTCTGACCGGGATTCGAACCCCGAAACCTCCATTTGAAATGCCAAGACGCTACCACTCCGTCAAGGAAATCGGCGGAGTAAATTTAAAAATTACAATTTATTTGGTGAACGAAATATCTTATGTAGATCAGGATTAAAATATATTTATCTAAATACTTTAAATTTTTAATAGACTTCAAAATAAATAATAAAAAATAACAAAAAATGCGTGAGGTTATGTCTAAAGACCGTTTCATTGAAAAACGTTTTATACTGAAAATTTCATAAATATTTTTTATTTCTCTTAAATTACATACTTTATACTACTTTATATAATCGCCATATCAATTAAGACATTTATCGTGACGATGCACCAGCTTCAATATACCTTCATCGTATTCTACTGCCGCCAGTTCATTTAGCCACTGATTAACAACATTATTAAGTTCATCGTCGCTCGCGAATTGCTTACCGCTCAAAAATTCTTTAAATTTCCCAAACAAATGGTAATCAGAAGGAGCTCCTGGTGGGGAGGTGATCGTAAATATCACATCCAAATATTCTCAGTAAATCACGTGTCGGACCCGCAACATGTGGACGTGCATTATCGTGCAGCAGGGCGACGCCGTCGGTCAGCCACCCACGTCGCCGATTTTGAATTGCGCGTCGTAAGTTATGTAGAGTTTCGCAGTAGGCTTCCGCATTTATAGTCGCTCCACGTGACATTAAATAAATCAGCAGTACGCCAAACCGATCCCAAAAGACTGTGGTCATCAGTTTGCGTCTAAATGGCTGTGGCTTGGCCTTTGCCGGTCTGGTTAGTGATCGAAGACGATGTCATTCACTTGACTGCCGTCTTCTCTCCGACGTGTAATAAGAAACCCGTGTTTCATCGCCGGTAACGATTGAATTAAGGAGTTCATCACTTTTTCCTGTGTAGCGCATCAGAAATTCCAAAGCAGATCGCTTCGGGTTTTTTTGTGACACTCCGTTAAGACGTGAGGTACCCAACGTGCAGAAACCTTTCTGAAGCCTAAATGGTCATGAACAATGCGACCGATAACAGCTATTGAAACATCAGGAAAAAGAACAGGCCGGTCGAAAATCGTTGAACGATGATCTTTTGTGATTTCATCATCGACGCGTTTCAATAAGCTCTCGGTGATTATCGAGGACCTCCCCGAACGTGCACATTAGTTCTGTTGTTTCTAAACCTTTCACACCATTTTCGGACGTTTTTTTCGTTCATTACATTATCACCGTACACATCAACCGACTGCCTATGAGTTTCAGCCGGCTTAACGTTTTGATGGTTTAAAAAACGTACGACTCCACGTACCTCACAGTCGGCGACAACATCGATTTTCCTATTCATTTTATAATGTAATAACTCACATGTAATTAAAGGTACGACAACGCTGCAGCGTGTACATTTCTAGCATGGCAATGAACGATACAGGTTCGCAAACCTGAAGGAGAGAAATTTCCCAGCGGTCTTTACTTTAGAGATATCCCTCGTAATTAGAAGAAGTAAAAAATAATAATAATTAAAAATCGTTTCAAAGAATAACACAGATGTAAAAATCGGTATAACAATTTAAAAAGTATTTTATTATTGTCTTTTTTCTTTTTTTTTTAATTTCGTCATTCTAAGTCGGAACCAGATTAATCGTAAGTAAATTATTGTTAAGTTATACAAAATTTTATTTTTAATTTTTAAATTCTTTTATTAATGAAAGCGTTTTAAAAATTTAGGGTGGACTTCCATCTCTAATAACGTTAACAATAATACGGAATCGTTCATAGAAGAATCCCTAACAATACATCGACCATATTCTACTGTACTTTAACAATTCAGTTTCGGCATTATCAGTTAATAAGTTTCCCTTTCGATTAATTTGTATTTTTCAGATAGGCTAATCTATCCACGCTCTTGAATATAATATAGTCAACCGTAGTTTTTTTACAGTTTTTACGAGGGATCGAGTAAAATTATAAATCTCTACTTCCTAAAAAAAAATATATAAATAAAACGTTCAAAGACAAACAATGTTTACCTTGTTAGTGTGAATGAATTGTTCTATTCTGTAACAATGCAAGTGGAGAATTAAAAAAGAAAAGTCAACAAAACTTAAGTACTCGAAAATGAAATGGTTCATTAAAAATTAAAGCGAACAGAAATAATGTTATCGAATTATATAAAGACAAGTCGAATTATCCGGTATTTCTCCAAGCGCCGAATGTCATTTATTATCCGAAATGAACCTTCAGTCAAAATTATAAAAAAAACATTTCGTTCAAATTGTACCAAAAGTCATATTTTTTAATTCTTGCCCTCCCTCCTGAATTCCTTTGCTAAAATTAATCCGCAAAATTAAATTACAAAACACTATACCTCCGCAAAATTTTAAGAAGAAAAGTAAATAGGGTAAAATGAAACCCTTATCGATATCCTAAAAAAAAGATTTCGATGAAAGCTACACAAAAGATTCTATTTGTTTTAATTTATATCCCGTGAAAATTTTTTTCTGTTAAAAAAAAATTTCCCAATGAGTATATAAATAAAACCACAGTTTTATCTAAATACCAAAGATTGTTTTTTTATAGTTTTATAGCGATCGATATATTTAGACGAAGAAACAAGAAAAAGCAGATACGACTATCGCTTCAACGGTGTAAATTGTTGCATAAAATACGATCATTCGTCAAGTTTTGCTTAAACGGTCTACGTAGTTCATCGGTAATCTTATAAAAATTATGGAAGAGAAGCGACCACATAATGGTCACAAATTGAAACAAAATTAAAACCGTACAAATAAAAATTGTTTCGCTTTAATATCGTATGAATCTCTACGATAAGATTAAAATAAAACGCTTTCAAGAGTGTCAACAGTAAATGTTCAAAATATAAAATGCTAAATGTAAAATCTTTTTTTTTCAATTTCACTCACGGTAATCTGATAGTTAGCGACTGAAATGACTAAAAAAAAAAAAAAAAAAAAAAAAAATAGTAAATGCGTCCCGCTCTCTGTTTAAACGGTATATATTACCTATTTATGTATTTACTACGCAACTTCGCACGCGTAATTAACGGGCAACTTGCTAGCTTGAGCCTTTCCACGCTCATTTGTTTAATCTGCAATCTAGCAGCTCTGGATGCTGCTCGAAGTTTAGCTTGCGGTTTTTTTTTGTTATCTATACGTTTCTCTATAAATAAAAGTTCATCGAAACCGGTGTAGTAGTTTTTTCGTGTTCGAGTAACAAACTTAGTAGATTTATATTTTAATATCATTTGAGTAAATTTACACTTAAAATCATTTTCAAATCTCAGTACATAAAAATCATTTATTTACTATTATGATTTGTAAAAAAATCTTTTAGAACTGCCCAGCAGTGAAGCAAACATACCTACTGCTACTACTACCTCCCCCCCCCCACACACACACACACACAATGTTATACGTTTATATAAAGACGAAATTTATCATTTCATAAATATTTTTAGATACTAAACAAGTACTGCTATTAATCTTTACCTTAACGAAGAAAACTGATAATGATTTTAAAAATATTTTATACTCTCTCTCTGTGTGTGTGTGTGTGTGTGTGTATATATATATATATTCCTAAAAATACCTAATATATTTATGTAAACATCTAATATATATATATATACAAAATGTACAATTTTAGTACTAATTCCAAAATGGCTACATTAACTTTTATTTAATAAATAAATTATACAACCAACCCTTCGTCTCAATCGGAGAGTAATATTGATACCAAAAAAAAACTGAATTAGGTAAGCGGGTCACATAAGTCATCAGAAATAACTTGTCCTTCAAAATGTCCCCGGTTTGAATCCCGAACAAGCTTATCTTTTTTCATAACCTCTAAAATTTCTATTATATCTTTCCGGTTAACGGTTTTGAAATTATGTAGTAAATCGATTATACAAATACAAAAATTACATAAACGATAATTTAATTATTTAAAGAGTAGTTTGACAAAAAGTTACTCGCATTTCGATCAAACAATTACAGAAATAAATGAATGTATAAAAGATGATGAAATAAAAGAACGTATAAATAAATGTATTACACGTCAAATGAAGACGCTTATAATACATAAGAAATTAAATTTTACGATTATAATTATTATTATTATTACGGTCAAAAAATATGTTTGAAAAATTCGTGTACGTTACACATCGAACGATTGAAAAATTTTCAAGTATTAATGATAATGCGAATAATAAATAATGTAATTTTTAAAATAATCAACGTAAGAATGAATTCATTCACGATATTGTATTTTTTGTTAACAAAAAAATAAATTTACTGAAATATTTGAAAAAGAATTACGCAGATTCGAAAATTATTTAAACAAACAGATTAAATAAATATTAACGCACTCGTAAAAGTAAATTATAATTTACGATGAAACGATACAATGAAACGTTTATATTGCTTTATTTACTTTAAAATATTTACCGAGAAACAATCTTGTTAAAAAAAGAAAACAAAAGTACTGTGAATAAAGGATATAACTGTAGATTTATAATTAAACAAAAAATACTAACGTATTTCACATACCGTTTATTTGTACTACGGTAACACAGAGGCGAACATAATTACAGTGAAATAGTTATTGTTAATTAAAGAAAAATAATCGACCGATAAATGAATCAATAAAAAACTACTTCGATTTAACGGGTGTTATTTTTATTCTTACAATGAAATAAACAAAATATTTACATTAAAACACATAATTAAGTTTTGCAGTATTCTACTGATTTTACAGTCATTAACGACCGAGTTTTACGAGTTCCTTTTAAAATTTTAATAATTTCCCCGTTTTAATATTGACCATTAGAGTATGTAAATCTCTTTAAAAATTTAAACTAAACTAATAATACAATTTATTTACGTAAGTTAATAATTTTTACCAGGAAATTTCCGAAGTACTATATTCCGAAATGTATAATAGAATACGTTTATTAAATTACAGAACGCAAAAAAAGTTATTGTAAGATAACCGTACACATTAGAGAATTACGATTGAAAATGTTAAGAAGGCGTTGCTGCAGTTCGCTAACCGGCTACCACCAACTGACTACTGGAAAAATCAGAAATTATTTCTACGTTTAAAAATGTTTAAACAATCCTAAAAATTATTCAAATAACTAAAAAAAGAGACAAAAACGATTTCTAAATACGTAGAAAAATAAATAGAATAACTTTACTATTAATGATATTCGATTTTTTGAAGCGGGTGTTAAACCAAAAAAATATCAGCAAATCACTCATCTATAAATCTAGCACTGAATTAAAAAAATAATTGTCTTTTAAATGGGTTTTACGTTTTTATTCGAATTTTATTTTTTATTAATTTTTTTATAAAAATATCGGGAATAAAGAAAATTCGAAAAAATTCGATATATATATGTATGATAAACGCTTATTGTAACACACAGACACACTCATATTTATATATATATATATATATATATATATATATATATACACACATATAAGTCAAGCGACCTATAACTCGATAAAACTAAGGAAAGCGAAAACGACTAACGAGATACGAGTTCCTGAGAACGAAACTGAATCTTTAACAATCCTGATATATATATAGAAATTTTTTTATTTTCTTTTTTCACTGTTAAGAAAACTCATTTCTTACGTTTTACAAGAAAATGTTTTAAATAAATTTATTTTAGGATATAAATAAACGGAATAATAACGTAATATTAAGCGAAGGTGTTAGAAAAAAATTTACATTTTACAAATCGTCTAAAACTTTTTCAAAATTTTCAAATTAAATAAAATACGATCCCCAAAGAAATCTCAAGTACAAAATAAGAAATTAATTTCTAAATTTCTCAACTTGATAAAGATTTAAGTTTTGAACATATGTAAAAAAGATTTAGGTTAAACAGAAAACATTTTTTTTTTTTAATTTTGTTTAAAAAACAAATATATACGTATTTTTTAAACGATTAAAGAATCCTGTTTACAATAATTTAATATATACAATAATGTAACAATAATTTACACCGTGTAATAATATTTTGTTACAGAAAATAACAATTATTCCAGTTTTTCTTAAATTAGGTTTTTTGGTGATGATATTTTACATAAGAAAAAAGGTTTACTGTATCCGATAACAGATTTAAAAGAACTTAATTTGATTCATAACAAACACTATAATATTATTACTTTATTTTAATTATTAGTTTGTTTAAGTCAAAATAAAACAATTTTAAATAAAGCATTGATTGAGGAATGAAATAAACAATGGATGCGGATATAAGGGCTAAAAATATTTCTAAACATTACAAAATTATTTCTTTTAGTAATAAATGCGCTGGATATGTTAATATTCATATTTTAAATTTTAAAAACGGAATGTAAAATATTTCATTATTGCAATAGTTCGCACCAGTATTATTACCTATAAATTCTTAATTTTTTGTTTTTAAAACGATCTAATTAGTTATGAGAAAAATGTGACTTACGGTTAAATGAAATATTATTTATTAAAAAGTAAACGATTGTGAAAGAAAGTGAGCCAAATGGGTTCATTATAGTACAGCTATCAGAACTGAAAAATATGTGTAAAATTATGTAACTATTAACTCCTAATCGATATTAAATTAACTTTTCGTTAAAAGATATATATTTAAATTACAGAACAATTTTACGATGAAAATTCATAGTTTTTCAGATTTTTTTCCATATAATATTATACGGTTAAAATGATGAAGGCCTTAGTATATTTTACAATTATCTGATCGATAATGCATGAATGCAAAACCAAAAAATTCAAAATAAATTCCACGATTGATCAAAATATTATGACAAAAGATAAATATATAATATATATATATTATAACCAATAATTTAAATTTAAGGTTCCGTAATCGATTATCGAATTTAAAATAATGAAAGGCCACCGGATTAAATTTTTCGATTAATTGTTAAATCTAATACGTTAAAAATACGACTTTCTGTAAAAAATATTTACCAACAAATCATATCCTAAAGATAGAATAACTGGGCGCTTCTAAACAGGTTCTTCCAAAACAGGATTTTTTTTTACAGATAACTGAAATTTTTACAAATCTAATTTTGAGTATAATCAAATGTCATCCGTTAAAAAAAACTAATTTTCAACTTTTGGTAGTAGCAAATACGACATTACTGAATAAAATAGTTTACTTAAATACAAATATTTGTTTTACCGGTAAAACTACTTTAGTATTGCAAACGAACCGTAAAAATGTTTCCTTAAGCGTCTGATGAAATAAATACGTAATCCGAGAAAGGGTTTGTCGGTTCTTTTAGCGATATCAGATTGAAAATTAAATTACTAACAAGCCAAATTGGATCGTAATGCCTATCAAACCTTTATACAATGATTTGAGACGGATTCAGCGATATTAAAAACATACCGGCTCGATTAGAGTCTAGCCTTTTACAATTTAAATTGTCAAAACATTTACATTTCATTACACTCCTTTTCACAATAAAGTAACGGAACTAGACTATACAGACGTCTTCTTTTATAAAAAGTCGATGTCGACATTTTGATAATACTAGTTAAATAGTATACCGCCGTTAAGGAAATAAGTGAAATATTTCTTCGAATCGATAATTACTACATTACATGATAATTGTTTTTAAATGTTTTAATTTTTAAAATAGATCGCGTAATATTATCAAAAGCGTTTGAAAAAAGTTTTTCCTAAAATATTTTTAAGAATAAATAATTTTCAGATGAACCACGATCATATCTAATTTAATATTACTACGACTTGTTTAAACATCCACTAATTAATTTCGGCATTAATGACGGAGATAAAAACAAACAACCGATTAAAAATAGTGTGAATCCAAAAAAAATCAGTACGGCTGTGATGAAATAATTTTTTCAGTGTTTGAAATTTTTTATAAATACTAACAAAATATAAACAACGAAAAAAAATATTTTTTTTTAATCGAGTTACCCTGAAGTTTTAGACCGCTTTAAACAGAGTAATTAGAATTTTATTCCTATCCATTTATAAAGAATATATAGATAGATTACGTCGAATACGGGTAGATGTGTTACTTAACGCGTATAAAAAAAGAAACCGGGCTAGCGTTTGCTGGATGAATCAAGGGAAATCATGATAAAATCATAGTAATATCACAATGCATATACGATTAACTAACTATAAAGAAAAATACACAAGCGGTTAAAATTTATTTTAATACTTAAGAAAAATTAATAAATAAAATAACTTTTTAAAAATAGATGAAAAATAAAATAATTAAAAAATAGAATAATTTAAAATATATTTTTTAACTCATTTTGACATTAATATTGTTTCAATAAGTGAAATTGTTTTATTTTAAACATATCTTTGGGAAGATCTTTTACGCGGATTTAAAAATAAAAAATTTTCGCTCGCTTAAGTATTTTGCTTAATTACATGAAAATAATTCAAGTTTGATAACGGTGGATATTTTCATTTATAATATAATTTAAGTTGATAAATGTTAATTAAATTTCTATCGATTGTTAAATTAGTATTTCGGTATTATGAAAAGGCAGTAAACCTAATTACATTTCATACTCAAGAATAAACCTTTATTTAACATTTTAATGTTAATAACGCTAACAAATAATGCTGACGGCATATGAGTAAAAAGTATCGTACAATTAATTACAAAACCGACTTCATTTGTTTTGTCTTTTCTTTAAAGTTGACATACCCTAAGCGTGTGTTGTTGAAAATTACAATAACGACACTTGTAATGCGATTCCAAGTTAAATTTATATGTATATATACGTATTGTATATAGTATAGAGAACTGATTTGTTAGAAATGTAAAGATAAGATGTGTAGGCTGTCGACAGAGAACGCTGACAAAGCAATTCTACTGTACACATCGACCGCTAGTACTGACTGGTTATTAGAACAAACAGAAACCGGCAATGAGATTTCACGACGATGAGATTACGCGTTATTCATATATTACATTAATCGATATAAAATACGGTAAAAACATACGTTATTTAAAATACGGTAAGCTGATAATAGAAAAAAACGAAAGAAGTTAAAGTATAATAATTCATAAAATTTGATTCAGGTTACTAGTTGTAATCTAAACATCCTAAAGTATTTATTTATCGGTTTATCTTTTCTTCTTATTAAGAAATTGTATCGATTACGTTATACCATTTTGTCTATTTATATACTATCGCGGTCATAATCGCAAAGTTTGTCACCACTTAAAATCTGAATATTTAATTTTCTATTGTAACATACAATAACATCGTCCAGTAAGATGATAACGGAACTGAATGTTGTAATCCCGTTATTTCTTTTAATCGATACAAATAAACTGTAATTTGACTGCTGCACGACAGTCTGGTTACAACAGTGATTAAGTCACATTGTAAAAGCTTCAGATTTGTCATAATTAAATCCCGACGAGTGAGTTAAACCGGTGTAGACAATATCGCGTTTATCCTAACCTATGCGACAACTTAATAGTCAAGACGTTGTTAGATGGAGGTTATATCTAACCGTAACTGTAGATAGAGGTTAAAATTTACACGAACGCATTAAAAACAACAATAATCGCGTAATACAAAAGTAACCGTACAGCTAAAGTACGACTGAAATAAAATCCGATTCGACGCTTAATGTTTTTCGAACCCGACAAGTTTAGAACGTTAAAATTATTTTTTGACGAACACCACAGAAGCGGTCTAAGATTGAATAATGTCGTTTACTTAACTGTTACCTATCAAAAATTTCATAAAATTAAATTTAATAGATTAAAACTGACCTGTAATACGGGAATCCCTGCGGCACATGTAAGTCCATAGGCATAGGGGCAGCAGGATGACCGTGAGGGTGGGGTGCGCCCGCGTAGGGGGGATGGGGCTCGTGGCCGAGGACCGCAGCCCAGGCGAAGCCCCCCGAGTGCTCCAGCTCCCCGTGCATAAACACACACCTTCACTTTAAACAAACTACATGACACACGACAGAGACACACACGCGCGGCTAACAGCGCGGCGATATACTGAGCCGGACGGCCGATAGGAGGCCGGGCGTGCGTGCGGTGACCGGGAGGCGGGACGTCATGCGGGAACGCCCCACTCCCTCTCTCTCGTCTGCACCGACATCGCATCTTCCAATTTGTCCGGCTACGTCATCGTCCCGCCGGTTCGGTACGTACACGCATTCGAATAAAATACTCTCTCCTACGCACGACGTAAACGGAATTGATAAAACCGGCCTGTATGAATTTTAACCGCGTAGTGGGACGCGGTATACCGGCGACGCATTACTTTTAAATTTAATCAGAAACACGTTTAATATGCCCCTGTTTAATGTACTCGTATGCGTGGACGGACACGCGGATACGAAAACAGCGATATCAATTAGGAAGGCTTTCGGTTACATAACGTCCAAAAATAAAGTATACTATTACTTTAAAAAAGAAGAAGGAAATTCCGACTAAATCATTCGTGAATTCGCTTTTCTCCCTTTAAAAATAATACGATATAATTTTTAAATAAACCGTACTAAAAAGTAACAAATTTGATACTTTTTTAATTTCCCTTTATATTTTGAACTTTAAAATCAGCAACGATTTAAAAACAAATAACTACTGACAACTTAGTGACGGTTAATTTTGCTGCTAAACAGTATTACGTATCAATTTGTTCAGCGTATTATTTTCAAGTCTCTTTTGTCTATTTATTTACAAACAAGTGATGTTTTCTTTTATATTTTTTAATTATATTTTTATTTAAAATACGGAAAGCTCTACAAACGATATGAAAAAAATATCATTCGCAAGTAACGTAGATACAAGAAACACGTATCTTAAAAATAAGAAAATTACCCTAAGAAACGACGTAAAGAGTTTACTGTGGAAGGACAGATAATTCTATCTAGAATGCAGAGATATGCAATTCTTTACCGTGATCTTGCATTTAACAACCTATTTTAAAAATTAATTACCTTTTCAAAGAATTACATTCGACTATGTGTTATGATACTATAATAATGTTATCTTTCGTTTAATGTAACCATTCACTCCACGGATAAAAAAAAAAAAAAAAAACGTATAAAAACGTCTGGATATAACTAGCAGCCTTCTCCTCTCATTGAAAATCTTTTTACGTATAATCATTTTCAGGGAAATGGACTGACTGTAAAAAGCTAACCAAATCTGTCAATATCGTATCGCGTCTGAAATACATTTATTATTTTACTTTCCCGGCTACATATTTACACTATACAGTATACAGTACAGACCAGTATAAAAGGGAAAGTGTACTAATCGAATCAAATCTTTCATGTTGGATCTTGACATTGAGTGATTACACACAATTAACCAAAAAACACAATTTAATATTAAAAGACTCCGAAAGGATATATATATATATCGCTTTACTTTATATCGCCAGACTGGATCGGCCGGAGCGATTAATAATTCTTGAACTAATTAGACGATTCTGTTACACGAGTACGTCACTTTAATTATGAATTTGGGAAATTTCATTCAACAGTAGCGGATAACAAACCTTATTTTTAAAGCAAAAAAATTAGGTTTGTTAATTGTGAAATACCTTCAGGAAATATCGCCTTAATTTAAGAAAATTTGATTAAATCAAATCTGGGTTCTTTAAAGTTTATTCCGACAATAAAAAATAAAAATAATTATCAAAAATATCTAATCAAATTCATATAAAGATATTAATAAACTAATAATCGACAATACGACTCTTTTGAAATTTAATAATATAAGACCAGTATAATGACCGATACGGCTTTAACATATGTACCAGACTCCAAAAGAATACTTCAAAATATTTTTAAGGCATCCGTAAAAATAACACAGACAGACGTGACAAACGATTTGTTTCGTTTTTAGTTATGTTCAGAAAATTTTTCTTTAGTTTTACATACAGAAATTATTTTGGGTGCTTAGTTTTGAAACTCTCCGTCGACCTATTATTTTATTTCTTAGGCGTAATTTATAGAAGCGTAATTTTATACGTACAACCCATACATTTAATATCTGAATGAAGATATTAAATTCACGTTATTCAAAGTCATTTAAATGACTAATTGAATAACGTTACTGGATACAACCGGTAACGTATGCCTACGTCACGTTATTCTACGACAATAACGTCGTCCAATCGTTCACTTTTTATAAGATTTCAGGTTTCGACTGCTTCGGTCATTTACCCCGATAGAAATTTTTAATGAATAATCCCACGCCTAACCGGGATTTCCGGAGAATCGGTTATTGTTTCATCAGATAATAAAAAGATATTGGTTTTTTTCAGAGTAAATATTTTTATTCTATAGCCAGGACTATAAATATTTGATTTTATATTTTAATTTGAAATACACTGCAACATTTTTATTACATTTTAATTTTCACGAATAATATTATCGGTCTCCTTATCTACATCGTATTATTTATAATAAATACAGGTGTCATTTACGACGGAAAAAGTTGTACTTTTTATAATTTATTCCGACATGTTTGAAGTTGTTTTTGTAGTTTTCGGATTAAATGTTTCGATTATCAGAAAGATATTTCCAAAATGACTGAAAGGTGATACCGCAATTATAAATAATCTTGTTAAGGTGATCAGTCCCTTTCCCTTTTTTTTTACGTTCCAAGAAAAATGTTTCTTATTCTACGAAAATAAAATTTTTCTACCTTTTATATGAAAATTATCTATTGTGGAATTATAACTTATCGATGAAAATTTACGAACATCGTTCGTAAATAATTTATGTAACTTTTTTCCACGAAATAAAAAGATAAGGATCTAATAAATTCGGTAAAATATCAATTTCCTCATTTATTTACAGGAAAATCCTACAAAGAAAGAGATAATATCACTAATTCGTCGCTTGTTGAAAGTTAAAGAAAACATTCATCGATTTAAAATCATATCCCATCTTTATTATTGCGGAAAGACATGTAAATAACATACGAGTCGCTTTCCCTGCGAGTAACGATGTTTACTTTGCATCCAGACCCTGCATTGAATCGAAGAAAAGTGTCACTTTTACGGCTAAATATTTCTATATGAGCGGGTCGGCACACCTGAGAGTTTTCTCGTTTATTTTCTTTTTGGTATTTATAAACGACCAAGCAATAAAAATGTTAAGGACGACCGCTTCGCTGTGCGTTGCTGTAGTATACTCTGACAAACAATGGATCGATGTATATGTAAAGATAATAGGAGACCTAAAATTAATAAGTAATCGGTTCAGAAAAAATACGAGGGGCGGATGAAATGTAATACCCGCTGGAGAACAAAATGTCGCACAAGACGACAAGTGATGTCACCTTATAGTTTCGTTTCCCTTTTATTAACATTAAAAAACTTATCGACCACGCTCCCTCATTCTGTCAATCGCTATTGTTATCGAGTCGAGTACTCCTGCTATGTCGACGCGTCTAAAACAACGTGCAGTCATTTTTTAATAGCAGAATGTGCTAGCGACATTCACCGTCTAAAAGCTATTTACGGTGATGAATCTGTCGATCAAAGTTCTGTGAGCAGGCGGGCAATAAAATCGTATGGATCAGAAGCCGGTAAAGCGAATAACGAGTACGAACCGCGCATCGACTGACCAACGAGAAGCACCAAAAGGAGGTGAACGAATAGATTAAAAATGGCTGTTACATCGGCCAACAGGCATCGCCAGCCAGATAGGAATATGGGAAGAACAAGTTACCGTAAGATCTGTTCGCAACGGATGCAAACTCACAAGAAAAAAACAAACAACAACGAAAGGACTATTGTGAACAGCTTCTGGAAAGTTATCGTGGCGAGGAAGGAACTTCTTTTTCAATATTGTGATGGGTGATGGAACTTCGGTTCATCGTTACGAACCAGAAGAAAACAAAAAGGCAAACCGTACCGGCACTACGGTTCGTCACGATAAAATAATTCAAAACGCTATCTCCGAAAAAAAACTTCTATCGACAGTATTTTTGGATTCCAAACTCGTGCGCGTGACTGACTGCTTCGGAATCGGATCAACTATAAAATTTTGTGCGATTCATAGAGACGTTAAAATACGTTAAGAGACGTGTATGTTGTGTTCGACAACCTGTGGAGCCGATAATCTGTTACACTATAATACTCGGCCGTACACATCGCTCTTTACTTTCAAAAAAAAAAGCTGTTTGTTTTTGTAGAGCGTCTCGTACGAGGCCTTATCTTCAAACTTAATATTTGGAAATATTAATATTAGTGGAAAACTAGGAAATCTCGCGTAGAATACGTCGCGGCAGCAATATTCTTATCGATTTTCCAGCGCACAAAAAAATGTTTTGTGTTGTTCAACCTCTCTTGCTCTTAATATAGATTTAAAAATGAACCGAATAGTCGTCGAATAATAATTATATCAGCCGATTACTATCGACTTTAAAACCAAAATGTCTCATTTGTTACGATATTTAATCTGTGTGCAGGGGAGATTTACTTTTGGCCCGCTGTGTATTTTATTTACGTAGAAAATTTATCTTTTAATGTTAAAATCTTTAAATAAATTTTTTTTTGACGTATCATTGATCCAAATTATTATAAATCCCGAACTTCGACCGCTATATTACCTCTCATGCGCAACGACACATCTAACTCGTAAAGGTAAGATTTGTTTAAAATATATATATATATGCTACATTAATACACTTATAACAAGTTAAAAAAATACACGTATTGCATCATTACTTTCCTACTCCTTACATAAGTTAAACTATACGGTTTATATTAACGTAGGAATAAGTTAGAAAGAAAAACTTTATTCTACATAACTTCGAATGCACTATAAAGTCTTTATGTTGAGTTAATGTTGCAATAAACACATCAGAACAACTCTATGCTCAGCATGGGATCATATGTTGTACAAGTAAGCTCAGAGTTACATTTTGCAGATCGAGTAGTAAACCGTGTACATCTACTTGTATACTGTTTATTATTTTTTTTAATAAAATAAGATATCGATAAAAAAACTTGTGATTTATAAGTTTCTACTTGTATACATAATGGCATAAAAGTCGTCAATAAGAAAATATTTCGTGTAATTTAGTATTAATAAATAAATATAATTGTGATTTAATAATAATATCCTATTAATGGGTTATGATATCGTGTGTATATAAATATGTACAATAATTTTTTTATCTCTGAAATTTCGGCCCTTTACGGCATATGAATTGTATTATTCTATTTCTGAATCATTTAATATGTTATGAAGAAGATCGATAAAAAAAAGCAGGCGATAGAATGGAAAAAAATGCCTGGTTCGAGGTTCCTAAAGATCTTTTTTTGCTTAAGATCCTTTGCTATTTTCTTACGGGAGTAATCCTTTTTGCTTAAGGCTTACTCCCGTTAATGCTTTTAACAAACCGACAAAAAATGAATGTACACCGACTTTATTACACAATCTTATGAAACTCGATATCCTGACTTATGTATCGCATAATTTGGTTTTTAATCGAAGTGCGAGCTAAGAGATTAAGGATATACCCAAGAACCTTGAGGAAAATGTACGAATAAAAATAAAAAGAAAGTATAGGTTTAACGTAAAGAGCTGATTATGATAGAGAACAAAAAATCAAAGATGTGGTGGTCGAAACGGAAAAAACTGAAATGAAACCAGCCTGGATATATATGTCGCAGAAAATAGTTCAACCGGAGCGGCGGAAGAATTGACTTAATCGAAAGAAGAAAACAATATGGAGTTCAAAGATATAATGGAAAGATTTGGCTATGTTTAACAAGAAAAAATTGAAAACCGTTCAAAAACCCTTTGGTTATCAGCGTAAAATAATGTTGGATAATAATTTTTTTTTAATAATAAACATGGAAACCTGCCGTGTTATTCTGGCGGTTAAAGTAGTAATCCCAAAATCAGCTCATTTTCGAAGCCGAGAGTTCTAAGGTTCGAGTCCTTGTAAAGGCAGTTTTTATAGATTTTATTGCTAAAACGTGGATACAGGTTTTCTCTGGCGGTTGGGTTTCAATTAACCACACGTTTCAGGAGCCGTCGACCTGATTCTGTTCCAGATTGCATGTTTACAGGTACATTTACACTTAAACTGCACTACGTCTGATCTGGCAAGCAGGTAACGGTAATTGTATTCGTCTAAACACACACGCGCGCACGCACGCACACACACACACACACACACACACACACACACACACACACACACACACACACACACACACACACACACAAATCTGGCAGTAACTGGAAAACTGGTTGGAGAAAACAAACGATTAATATGGAATTTAATCGCATTAATTATTCATTTTTTAATTAACTGAATATTTTATGATATTGTTCTTTTTCCTGTTTAGCGTCCGGTTATTACCTTTCAGATAATACTTCAGAGTATGAATGAGGACGATATGTACGAGTGTAAATGAAGTGTAGCCTTGTACAGTCTCAGTTCGACCGTTCCTGAGATGTGTGGTTAATTGAAACCCAACCGCCAAAGAACACCGGTATCCACGATCTAGTATTAAAATCCGTGTAAAATCACTGGCTTTACTAGGACTTGAACACTGGAACTCTCGACTTCCAAATTAGCTGATTTGGGAAGACGCCTTCACCACTAGACCAACCCGGTGGGTTCGAGCATTTACCTTTTTTTTCTGTTTAACCTCCGGGGCCGCAGTTAAGCATTACTGTACAGAGGATGAGATGAATGATTTGTAGCGTGTGTGAAAAATGCCATGCCTGACCGGGATTCGAACCCGGGACCTCCGAGCATTTACCTTTGCTTTCTTTTCCCTGTTTAGCCTCCGGTAACTACCGTTTAGATAATTCTTCAGAGGATGAATGAGGATGATATGTATGAGTGTAAATGAAGTGTAGTCTTGTACATTCTCAATTCGACTATTCCTGAGATGTGTGGTTAATTGAAACCCAACCACCAAAGAACACCGGTATCCACGATCTAGTATTCAAATCCATGTAAAAATATCTAGCTTTACTAGGACTTGAACGCTGTAACTCTCGACTTCCAAATCAGCTGATTTGGGAAGACGCGTTAACCACTAGACCAACCCGGTGGGTTACCGAGCATTTACCTGGATAAGAGTAACTGTACTCTATCCGTTTCTGAAGTATAACGGATATAATATAATGTATTATTATTTATCGATCAGAATAAAATATATATTTATTTATTTTACACGCCCACGAATATTACTGAATAAGTCTTTATTTACAACGTTAACGAGTAGAACACAATATTTAAATCGGATATACCGCGCAATTAAAATTATTTTGTAAGAGGTCAAACTAAGCAATAATATTTCAAAGGGGATTAAAAAAGATCGATTGATTTAAATAAATAAACGTATATAAAATATCAATAGTAACATTGATTAATTTTTTCAGCTTCGTTTTAATCTGTACAAATACGTTTTTAATAATTTCCATTAACAACTTCTAAATTAATTACTTTTTTTAATCTGTTTATTCAGTATCTTTGTACGATCGCTTGGTTATTCCTTCATACATTTACTTTTTTTTTAACTGTTAAAATGTGTGAGGACCAACTGATTAATTTTTTTTCT
Source organism: Lycorma delicatula (assembly GCF_047948215.1). Lineage (NCBI taxonomy): Eukaryota > Metazoa > Arthropoda > Insecta > Hemiptera > Fulgoridae > Lycorma > Lycorma delicatula. The sequence goes on along the minus strand of NC_134461.1, from coordinate 133,600,581 downwards.
TTGTGGCTGTGTCAGTTTGCTGGGGGTGTACCATATTAAGGCGAACTGTTTTGCTTTCATGAATTTAAAATCTCTAAAAAAAGCCTTTTAGGAGCCACTCGGTGTAGCAAGTTTGACTAAATAAACTAGCATGGTATTTACAATAATTCATAATTAATATAGAATATTAAAATACATTACATTAAAACGTAAATATTTCAATTTACGATTCAGCAGAACCAAAAAAAATATATAGTAATTAATTAATTTTATACTGTATAAGCTAAAGATAAAGTCATTACAACTATTATTGGCTGTAAACAAATAATTTTTTTCTGTTATAGAGATAATCTCAGTTCAACTATCGTTTTAAACAGGTAGAATTTCCAGTCAGCGACTACTCGACACAATAATTCGAAAGAAGTAGTCGTAGGGTCCTACGTGATCAAACTGTTTTATCGGCTATCATACGTAAATTAATAATTTTCAATATTCCACACGTAATCTATACGGTAAAATACACCATTTTACTAACTGGTACTGACTAGATTATAATCGTGTTGGTGGTCTAACATCTGCATATATATATTTATAGATCGAACTTATACGTATTACAAGTTATACCGTTTTGTTTTTGTATTTTGTACGCAAAGTACAAATTAAGATTTTTATCGTTCACTTTAAACAAAAACATAAAATAAAATAATCTGTCAATTTTTTTCACGATAATAATAGTAATCATAATAATGACGCGCTGTCCGATGTGAAAGAATTAATTTTATAAATAATTCAGTGAAACCGATGATGACAAAGGCCCTTTCAAATTTACAAATATTTACTACGAACTGAAGTAACCTACGCAGTTGTGGATTACTTGGAAAGACCTACCAGTAAAAAAATTCAAATAAAAAAATATGCAGGTAAAGAGTCGAATACCGATAAAACTGTGAACGTTAAAGCAAGTACGAACGTGAAAGTAATGATTACGTAAAAAAATTATTCTAATCTTTAATAAAGTTTTAAAATACGGGATCTACGGTGACCGTATCTCCCTACCCCATCGACAGATCGTTGCCAAACTCAAATAGCATCAACGACATACATTTAGACATACATTTTTATGTAATTTTGTTATCGTACAAAATTACATAAAAATTGATCGATCTAATTCGAATCCTTCTACCGATTCGAATGAAGCTACCAAACCGCATAACCCAAACGAGACGTAAAGTTACTTTTTACTCGGGTTATTCCTTTTTAGATTAGCATGATATTTGCGTCTTTCTCCCGATGCGATTCCCTTTCAGCCCGTCCATTGAAGGCCTTTCGATGCCTAGTTTAGCGGTTAAGTCTAGACGGAGTGCGCCTGATGAGGCCCTAGTTTTTGGGAGTGTTCGATGCGCTCCCTTCAAGGAGGGAATAGCATGTGTTATCTGTACACCGATGATTGTAAGATGAGCGAGGGAATTATACTGAATTTTGGTTTTGTAGACTCTTCTTCCGCTTCAACTTCTTCTTCGTCAGTCGAATCGGTGCCGGGCCGAGTTTTCCGTGGGATCTACTTCGACTTCTTTCTTTTTTTTGCCTGACTCCGTGTTTGCCGGACGTGACCGAAAATACAGCGAAATTCAGAATACAGAAAATACCAGCGAAATTCTCTTCTAGATACACGTGTATCATGAAAGTGGTCGGGGGGGAGGGGGAAATGTTAAGAAAAATATTGTGATGGTATAACTTATAAGCCGATAATAATTGCAAAATATAAGGAAGAACTGGACAAAAATACATTTAGGCCTACTTAATCACGTTAACAAGCGAGAACGAAGTAAAACGGCCATAGAATTTAAGTCTTAATATTTTTTTTTTTAAACGGCAAGAATCGGTGACTTAATTTAACTTTAATCTGGAAAGTTATGTTACCCTGGCTACCGAAAGCTTCTATCTCGACAGAATCCTACTTAGAAGGACAATTAAGTTAAACATTAGAGTACGTAAGTATGAATATAAAGAATTATATAACCAAATTATTCTACCGTTACTCCCCACCGATTTCTGAGGGTTTGAATAAGACCAAACACCATCAGAAAGCGTTTTAGCTACCTAACGGGCATTAAATTACGTTAAAAGATTTACCTACCCTTTGAGAAAAATTTTGAGAAATTGGAGCTATAAGATCCTCTTGACCGATTGCAGCAAAAATGATAAATCAAAAATCAATGCCACATATATAAAATTCATCGTTCAAAATTTCATCCGAATCGGTTAATCTAATCTATAGATATTAAGCAAAAACTGGCCAACATACATACCAAATTTTTGAATACCAAGAATTTTATTTTTTTGGAAAGAGTTGATAAATGGTTAATATCTGAAAAAACTTTGATTGCTCAGCATACTTTCCCTTAATGTAGAACTATACGATATAGCCGGGAAAATAAAAACGGTTCAGTACGAAAATCTTTTACACTTTATTTGGTTTAACTCTTTCTTGTTTTCAAGAATAGTTTTGTAACAATATAACCCGGGGAAGGTTTTTTTTTGTGTACTGCTTTATTTACAGTCAGTTTCCTGAGCAATGAAACTACGAGTATAAGTAAATTGCACAGTTTGTATAAGATGAAAGGGAGGCATCCAGTGATACCTTCCAGGACAATACAATAAAAGTTTAAACGCAGTACAGTACGATAAAAAAATACAACGAATAAATATAACTAAGAGTAACAAAGTACTAACTAATAATTCGAAAATTAGCTGTTAAGAACAAAAGAAGATTTGGTAACATAACTTTACATAGGAACGATGAAATTAAATAGTTACAACAAAAGAATACTGTTATAAACAGTATCAGCAAACACTGCAGTAACAAAAGAATGATATTCAACGCACAACAGTCTCTAGATCCATTACATGCAGCTTCTTTAGTCGTCTCACATCTTCATTATTGTCCAAAAGATTAACAGCCAGATGGTTATTGTGCGCTTTAAGCTTAAGTAAATACTTTGAACTTAGCCGGTGGATTTAGATTTAGCCGGTGAATGGCATCCCTAAGGATGCCATCCACCGGCTAAAAATGTGAAGAAAATTTGTGAAGAAAATAAAAAAATCTATAAAAAAAATAAATCCCTTGAAATGCTACCTATTTGTGGACTACCTAGGTAGTCGTGGACCTCCTTGTTCTTCGCAAACCGTGGAGTCTCCGAAATGATCCTCAGTGCTTTATTCTGGAACCTTAGGATGACGTTGATATTGCTGTTACTCGCCGTATCCCAATGTTTTATCCCGTAGACTCCCATTGGCATTAAAAACGCCTTGTACAACAATAGTTTGTTATTTAACTATAACACGGAACTTTTTCTAATAGGAGTTCAACCGTCTAAGCTATTTAATTGTCTCCGTTTTTTTTTTCACATGATTTTTCCGCGTTAGGCGACGACCCAAATCAAGTCCGTGCTAATCGTACGTTGTCCGAATGAGGGATGTGAACTCCATCTAGGTAGACTCGTGGACAAACTCCTCTTCTCATCGTAAACGTCACGCGACTCGACTTTGCAGTATTAACTTGCACCTTCCAGTCGGCTAGCCATTTATCGAGAAGGTTAAACTCCGATTGCAGTTTCTCCGACGCCACTGTTGGGTAAACGTCAACCGCCATAATCGCCGTGTCATCAACAAAGGACGCAAAAGTGATATTTTCCGTTCTAGGAAGATCGGCAGAATAGATTGAACGAATACAAAACCGGGCCCGAGACTGAACTATGCGGAACCCCCGATTTCGTATCAAAAAAGTCTGATAATTCTTGGCCGCATTTAACCTGTGAGAACCACCCATCAAGGTAGTCGCGCAATATCAAATAACATGATTAGGGTAGGCTCAGTTTAAGCTTGTAGACCAGACCGGGCGACCGTACCTTATCGAAAGCCTGTTGGATATCCAAAAATACCGCCGAACACTATTCCTTCGTTTCCAAACAACTAGTGATGACATCAACAATTCTATGAATTTATTCGGTGCTGGAATGACCACTCCAAAAACCAAACCTGTGGTCAGGAATAACAACACAACCCCTTCTACTAAAATAAGACTGATTCGTCCGAGGATGACCCTCTCAAAAATCTCAGAGAGATTACCTAAAAGATACATTTTCTATAGGTTTGTCCGGTTTTGGAACCACCGTTTCCATTCTGATGAAATGCGTCGTCCGAAGGATGCCATTGAAGAGTCGCGTTATATATTCGACGGCCCTAAGTGGTAACATAAACAGCATCTATGAGTTATTTTACATATCTATATAGTCTCTGCACAACAAATGATCGAACAAATAAACAAACGAAAAATGTTCATTGTTTCACGGATATTTAGACCCGATAATTGAAGATTTTCATTATTAATTTTTTTTTTAATTTAGCTCGTTTGACGTTCCAAAATATAAAATTTTCAAGTATGGAAAAATTGCCATAAAACAAACAGTTACAAAATCCAAATACAGATTTCTTTCTTTTTTGCAAATATATAACTCACTGACTTCAAACGGAAAAGCTAAGATTGTGACGCACTGTTTTTAAGGGGATTGAAAAATATTAATTTTGACGTAAACAACTTTTTTCTACGACAACCTAACCGATATGGAGGCTTCTTTATATTTTTCATAGCTAGTTTTAAAAGTGGCCTACAGTACATCCCAACTGACGGTTACATACAGAAGGACCGTTTCAAGATAGTTGTATATGCAAAAAATTATTATTTTTTTCATTTTTAGTATTTTTCACTTTCTCTCTTTTTTTTGTTTAGCCTCTAGAACCACCGTGAGGTATTACTTCAGAAGATGATATGTGTAAATGTAATTGAAGTGTAATCTTGTACTGTCTCAGGTCGACCGTTGCTGAGATGTGTGGTTAATTGAAATCGATCGCCAAAGAACACCGGTATCCACGATCTACTATTCAAATCGGTATAAATATATATACATTTATACTGTACGATACATATATTCACTGTTTAGCAGTTACTTACTGCAGACGAGGTACTGCAGACCGCTTTTGAAACTAGTTAAGAAAAAAATTAATTGGCAGCCATTATTGTTGTAGCGGAAGCTTTAGTGTCAAACGTTTAGTTTTTAATCGTCTTTAGGATACCGTGTCACAACCCTAATCTTTCCGTCTAAAATTGTTGAGTTGCTCCTTTCCCGGTAGGGGCTTCAAACTAAAAAAAAGGTTGTTTTGAGGCGGAAGCATTTGTTAAATTTAATTTTTGTATGTTTAACTGTCAAAAAATTATTTAAGTGTTGCCATAAACACTAATATTGTAATTGAGATCTAATCGTTTTTATCTGCATTTATACTACATTACACTAATTGAGTCGATAAGAAAGATATTTCAACGAATAAAAACCTTCATATTAATTAAGAATCAAGATACAAGCTTGTGATTTCAACATGTTTCATCATTACCTCATAGCTTGAATCTTTTGGATAAGTATAAAAAAAAGTATTATAAGAAAAAGAATATCGTAAGGTTTTAATAAAAACATAATGTTAATAATGGAAAAAATATTCAAAACGGTACGGCGGTAAGCCAGCATCTTGGAAGTTCTTTATTTTTGAAATTAAGAGGAAAAATCATTATTAAAAAAAAAAAATTATATATATATATATATATATATAGATATATATATATATATATACATGAAGTACTCTTGTGACAGGAAATCCATTTGGCGTAACATTTTAACGGACATGAAGTCCCTTTTAGTAGCTTATAAGTAAGAGTATAAAACAGAATAATTTGTATTGTGTAACAGTACTGCTTTTTTTCACCCCAACGTAACGAAACTCCCTTTTCCATCAAAATAAGGTCTGAATTCAACTAGTAAAAAAATGCATTTTACGGGTAGATGCATCTTCGATTTTTGACAAGTGATTTTTATTCTCTTCTATTTTTTTCTTAACCATTAGGTGAAGCTACCGATATATTTAGACATTACAATCGCCTGCGGTGATGTCGTCGATGTAGTTTTCATTATTATCAATGAGGTAAACGGTTCAATGGATAACAGAAAGGAAAAAGGACACAAACAAAATCTTATTTTTTTGGAGGGGAGAACACTTCGCGGTTTGAACGGAAAACAATACCGTCAAAAAATTATCTTCCGCTACTTAATCCATCGTAAAATAGAAATACCGACTAATTTCAGTTGTTATTTTCAGCAAACTTATTTTTGACGAATAATTTATGAAGAAGTGGGAATAGGAAAGAAATTTATCGAATGATGCATTTACGTCTCTAAACGAACCCGTGATTCAAGGACTACCTTAAATATTATTTAATATATAATAGGCTCTACTATTGCTCGATCGCTCATAAAATCGGTGTAAAAAATTATTTAAAAAGTTTAAATATTTACAAAATTCTCCAATTACAAAAAAGTTTATTTACAAAAATTACTCGAATCTAATTCTAAGATGAAATTAATTTTTTTAATTTTTGTTTATTTATTCGTTTATATTTATAAAAGTGTAATTTTTTTATTGTTATAGGAAAAAATGGGATATTTTCATATCTATTTGAAACGTATTAAATGACGGAACAGTTTTCATAAACACAGCAAGGTTCTTACGCGAATGAAAAAATTCTGATGTGGTCACTACATGACTTCCTAATATGCCTATTAAATTACATATACGCATTTTTAAAAGTACTTTAAATTTTATTTGCCCTAATAATTTCTGATTTTTTTTCATATATATATATATATATATATATATATATACTGGATCGGACATACAAAATCCTGTCGAGAATCATATACAACCGATGTAAAGATCAACTTGAACTGGAACTTGGGGATTACCAAGGAGGATTTAGGCCATGGAGAAGTTGCCCGGAGCAAATAATATCCCTAAAACATATGATGGACTTATACAAAAGACGAAAAAAACAACTAATAATCACCTTCGTCGACTTTAAAAGGGCCTATGATTGTATACACCGACCGTTCATGGTGAATATTCTGAGAAACCTGGGCCTTAACCCTAAACTCATAAACATGATAAAATTAACTTTAACCAATACCCAGTCCAGAGTGAAATTCAGAGGTGAACTCTCTCGACCCTTCTCCATAAAAACTGGATTGAGGCAAGGAGACGGCCTCTCATCACTCCTTTTTAACTGCGCCCTCGAATTTGTCATGAGAGAATGCTATGAAATAAATCCAAAAAATATAAAAACTCCATCATACTAAATTCCCTGGCATTTGCAGATGACCTCGCTCTTTTAGCAAATAATATTCAAGAAGCCAAAACACAAATCATGAGCCTTCAAAACCTAGCACAAAAGATAGGGCTTCATATTTCTTTCGAAAAAACTGAACTAATGGCCATAGATCCTCTGGTAATAGAGAACATTACGGTAAACAATCAGAAAATTAAAATAGTAAAACAATTTAAATATCTAGGGGAAATAATAACTTATAATTTAAATGAAAAAGTGACATGGAAAACAGGACAAATAAAATGATTAAATCCCAAAAATTAACTCGGTCAACATATAACAAAAAATGGCTTTCGACTAAAACAAAACTTTAACATTATAAAACTGTAGTTCAGCCAGAAGTCACCTACGGAAGACCCTTTTCAAAATCATTCAGAAAAACCGAATTGATAAAATTCTGAAAATAGAGAGGAGAATTGTCAGAACGTGTATCAATAAAAAACACCAAAAAGAAGGCCGATGGTGGATTGTGCCAAATGAGGTGGTGTATCGAGAAATAGAGCCTGTTACCGATACTATGCGTAAAAAAAGATCTCTTTCTTTGGTCATCTCATAAGGACACCGGAAACAAATCTGTCAAGAAATATCATTGAAAAGTTCTGGTTCCAAAAACTAGAAGTAGGATGGATCAAAGTAATTAGAGAAGATATGAAAGAATTGGGAATTTCCCTGACCGACTTACAGAATAAAACTGGAAAAATTACAAAGCTAAAAGACAAAAACATTAGATTTAAACAAAAGACAGACAAACGACCAAATACAACGAAGAGGGTGTTTACAAATGAAGAAAAGAAAGCAAGATCTGAACGGATGAAGAAGTACTGGGCAGCTCGGAAGAGTAAAATAACACGCTTTTCTCAGAAAAGATCCAACTAAAATTGACTTAAGTGGTCCCATGTTGGTCGTAAAAGCATAATAATAATATATATACTTTAATTGTTAATATTGAATTATTGTTTATTGTAAAAGGTTTTTTACAATCAGAGGCTATTAATTATTAATAAATCAATATATTTAAAGTTAAAGAAAAAAATATGTATATGAAGTCGAATTCGAAAATGTGTCTTCCCCTTGTAAGTCCAAATATTTCATTAATTAAAATTTTATTTGGCTATAACTCTGGAACCAATGAAAATAAGTAGATTTATGATATATCGTTGAAAAGCTCTCAATGAGGGCATATTACTGCAGTTAAATAGAGTCTAAAATCCATATTTTTTGGAGTTTGAGCTTTTGTGAACACTTTTGGTCCAGTCGATTGCAACCAAAAAGGGAGGGCACAATTTTTTTTAGATGTTACAACAGTCCTAAATTCAAAATTTCAATATTCTATGGCTAATCGTTTTTGAGTTATGCGAGATATTAAATGGATATTTTCGTTGAAATTTGAAAATCGAAATTTTTCGCGATTACAATACGTTCTTGTACTTCGTAAAAGAAAGTAAAAAGGTACTCTCTGTGCTATTTTTAGTAAATTAGCACCGATTTGCCGTCGATTTTTAACCGATTTAAAAGAACTCATTCATTTATTTAAAATAAAATTTAAAGATATACTAAAAGATAAAAAATAATGTGTGCTCAAATAAGTTTCATCGACGCGTTCTGAGCTGTAAATTATTTATTTATATTATGTATTTTCTATTATTTAAGTATTTTCCACTGTAAAGTATAATTCGGATGATTCAAAAAGGATATTACAACTTTAAAAGCGTATAAAATTTATTTAGGTAATTTAAAGATTCGGTTGTAGTCTCATTTCATAGCAACATACATCAAGTACTTATTCGCGTAGTTCATTAGTACCGGGTTCGGCCACCAGCCCTGTCACCAATGTTGTTTAAAAATGGATACGTTTAATGGCACGGAACATGCTCGTCGTCTGTTTTTGTTTCACTATTTGCAGTCGGCAATTGCAGTGCAACGTAATTTTCGCAGAGTACGATAGGGAGCCTCCTAGTAGGTTTACGATTTACTCTTGATACCAACCTTCGTTGAGACAGGTTGTCCTTTTAAACATACAAAATCACCAGGACGCCCTCGCGTCCCTGAAGCTGCTGTGGAACAACTCAGAGAAAGCTTTGCACGTAGTCCGAAGAAATCAACTCGATGTGCGTCACGTGAGACTGGCATTCCACAAACGACTGTTTGGCGGATATTACGTAAACTATTGCACTTGAAGCTACAGTTTGTTTAGGTTAACAAACTATCCGCGATTAAACACATTACAGATGACGATAAAGGTGCTCCGCTGCAATTTTGTGTGGAAATTATGGATAGAATGCGGACAATGTAATTTTTACTGTCGAGTCAACGTTTCACATCAAGTGACAAGTTAAACATCCATAACTTCCGAATACAGGGTAGCGAAAACCCTCACGAAACTTTGCAGTACATTCATGGTAGCCCTACGGCCGATGTTTTTTTGTATCCTAAGCAAACAAAGACTGTACGGCCAGTTCTTCTTCCAGGAGGCGACCGTGAACGGCGTCGTTTCTCTGGAGGTGCTTCAAAATTTTCTAATTCCTAGTTCGACGATAATGACCAAGATGGACGCCATTGCTATAAGCAAGACGGGACACCAACTCGTTATCGCCTAGAAATCGGAGATATTGATGCTCGATTCCCAGGTCCGTGGATCGGTCGTAAAGGTCCGATTGCACGGCCACCTCGTTCCTCAGATTTGATCCGCTAGATTTTTTCTTGTGGGGTTTCATGAAAAATCGGGTTTATACCGGCTTTGCAGACCGATCTTGTTGAGCTAAGACTTCGAATAATTGCCGCAGCCGCAGAGGTAACGCTCGGCTTGCTGGCTACAGTCTGGAATGAAATCGACTTCCGGCGGGATGTATGTCCCATTTCAAACGAAAGCCGTATCCAACCAAAGTGAATGTCGGGTGAAAAACTTGACGTGTTTTTCTATGAAATGAGATTTTAACCGAATCTGTAACTTATATCGATAAATTTTTATACGCTTTTAAAATTGTGAAGTACTTTTTGAATCACCCGTATAATCTCTTAGGGTTCCCTGAAAGTCAGAACGTGCTTTCAAGATACAAAAAAGAACCGTCATCATTTTTTGGCATCTATGTGTGTACATCATGTGACTAATATTTTAAAAATAAAAAATGTTAATTTATAATTCTGTTGTTTTTGTTTTTTTCTGTTTATTACTGTGTTGTTACGTCGGCTTACGAGAAAATGCCTTATTACGCTGCCGTTGCCATTTTTAATAAATTCCCTAACCGTTTGGAAAATTTCCTCGTCAATCTATTTAAAATACATTAAAGATCTTTTACAAGAAAAAATTATTACTTGATCAATTTTTAAATAATGCAGACCCCTAAATTTTCCGTTTCCTGTTTAACTTGTACGTAAAATTTACTCAGTTTTTGATAATGCATTCTTAACTGTAAATTACTCAGTAGTTATTTTTATAATATTTAATATCCTTATGTATTTTATTTACCATAACATTATTTCACGTTTTCCTATTTTAAATAATTTTTATGGACTTTATTCATATCTATCTTTTTATTTTACAATTAAGTGTACGTTTTTTGATACTCTGCTCTTTTCAAATTTTGTTACGATTTCCCTTGATCCATGCAGGCAAATTTTGTGGTAATTCGTTTTTATATCCGTGTAATAGAACACCTACCCGTCCCAACGTGATTTATGAAACGTATTATTATTAATCGATCCGAATAAAATATTTTAATAAAATATTTATTGTTTTTATAAAACAACACCTGCTGTTTAAAGACTAATTCTTTTTGGTTAATGTTTAATTTGTTACAAGCTAATACACGCTAATATTTAATTAACTATAAGATATCCTAGAATTAGAATTATTTTATTTTAATAATAACTTACCTTTCCGTTTTTTAATTTCTAAGTTTAACTTCGAACGCTTTCCTAGTTTTGGGTGCTTCATCGGATAAAGTTGTGTACTGAATAATGAAAACATAGAAATTATTAATTTTTATAATACAGGAAACCTGTTTTTGCAGTCATTTAAAAATTACTTAATCGATATTTTCTGAATGATAAATAAGACGTATAATAATGTAACTTAAGTATTTTTTTTTTTCAAAGTAAAATTTTTATAGCCCTTTTTTGGGTTTTTAAAAACTAAAGCGTCTTTTAATCAGGGTTAAAGCTGCTTTTCTTGGAACCTCGTCATACGGAACTATCAAATTTGGATCGCGTGACGTCATCTTATATTAATAATAAATGTAATTTTACTAATTTACCCATTTAAAAACTTTTTTCAGAAGAAATCAACGAAAGGCAACAATTAGTATCTAAAATTTTACTTCGATATGAATCAGTTCGCGTGAGTGTGTTTGTGTGTGTGTGTGCGTGCGCGCGCGTTGTATACAGCTAATACAGAAGGCTGAAAGAGGTGATGTGATGATACAAAGACGTATGAAGAATAGCTAGTGTCAAGGGTAAAAAAAAGTGGGACATAAGAGTTTCTCACCCTTAGGAGCAACAACAATATAAGGGTGATAAAACCTTTTGAAGGGGTTTATTACCGGTTAAAACATTTGACGGCTGATCGATCACGTGTTGTTAACACGTGAATAGTTTTTTTATTTTATCTTTTAAAAGTTAGCAACAGCTCCTTGTTATTATATTAACATCGGGCAAAAAGGTACCCAAATCATGCGGTTACGATGCCTATTGCAAATTTAGATAACATATTGCGCATTTAGGCTGTGATTCACGATCGGTGCAGACAAATTTAGATTTACGGGAAAAAAATATTCTAAAATCCAGAAAAACCTTTTACAAAAAACTAAGGCGAGTAGTTTTATAACCGCTTGTCATACGGTCGTGGATTTATATATTACGCGGTATACGTATATATTAAAAGAGAGAATGAATTTTACATCGACGGTACACGCATGCATTTTTCTGATCGATAGCTGATAATCGGCTAAACGATTGAAATCAGAAACAAAAAATCCAGAAGGAATCCGAGATAGAATGTAAACGTCATCTCAACCGATGAGCATTTTAAAGACGGTGAAGAGATAACGCTGACGCGATAGTTTCAAAAACCGTTATGAATGAAGTAAAGGACTCCTAAATTTTATGCGATAAAGGCAGAAAGGAAAACGGTTGAGAAGATAAGCGAGATAGAAAATAAGGAAAGTTTCGGCCAAGGTTGTTTTTTAGTTCGCATGCAAACAAGAAAGGAATGAATAAAATAACTAATTGTTTTGAGAATTAATCTCTAACACCCTCTGAAGGCTATCTGTCGGCTTACTAAATCGAATACTCAGATACAGTCAAACGACGTGGAATTATTGAAATTATTTCTACCGAACGTTAAAGAACAAAATTTTAAAAAGTATTCACCGACCGGTAACGCGAGTAAAAAACTACCGAAAAAACAGCCGCAGAAAAACCTGAGATTTATTTTTTAAATTTTGAATGAAATCTACTTACATTGGTTTTGGAAAAAAGTCTGTAAAAGGTAGCGCAGCGTAAACTTTAAAGAGATACCGCTTATTTTAATAACTAAATAAAAAATAAACATAAAATTCCTAGAAATAGCTCGAATAAAAAACAAGAAAACAATAGTTTGAAGATAAAATTTCACAGAATCAGAACCGATAAGAATTTTGATGGAAGAGTAAAAAGAGGTTAGAAAAATTGGGGGCATAATCATCAAGATTTATTTATATTAATTTCGGTGAGGTGCCCTAGCGGGGGATAACACTTATTAGTGTAGCGGACAACTGCCGGAGATGTTATCTACACTGTAAACCCGAGCGCCTGAATTATGACTCGGAAACACCTGTGTGCATTCGATGTAGACGTATATCGTACATTTCTAGTGTGTATATGAAAATAGTTTTACGCGTGTGTACAAGTGTTTGTACTAGACGCACGCGCGCGCTTCGTGTTCCGCTGCTTCCAAAAACGTGAAATATCACAGCATGTCCTTGAGGAAACGAAAAACGTACCGAGCGCCTCGCCCCGACGACAATTCCTTAGTTCGAACTTTTTTTTGTAAACACGAGTTATCCGCTCCCGAGCTGATCGTCACTTTTAATTTCCAATTACCGAAAAGTTGTAAATCGGTTATCATATATTTTAAACGAAATAAAAGTGACTAGCCTCATCGTATCGCAGTAATTTTCTTTTTTTTCCGTAGTAGGGCGTTAATTTAATTAATGCCCGTATGAGTATAATCGGGTGATAGGAGTCGTACCGTAGTAATCTCCAAATTAAGTGACGTTAATGAGAAAAGATAAGTAATTATATATATTTTTAGTATATAATATGTTTCACACGGGCGTAAATTCATATTAAATTAAAAGTTAGCCAAAAGTTTTTTCGTTAACGTTGTAAAAAAAAAAAAATATTTTAGGCAATAAAATGATCGCGTCGCTTAACCGAAGGGTGTTGTTTTCTGTTATAGAAATAACAGTATAAATATTTAAAACGAGTTCTGCAATACCATTTGACAATACGGGGCGGTTTAGTGGACTTACACTGCAATAACTAATTATAAAAACAGTATTAAATAAACCAATAACGTACCCGAGTAGCTTAATATTTAAGGACTTCAGTGTCACGATTATAAATAAACTGTATCTTTTGAATAAAAGTAAATATTTTTATAACTATACTATTATCACACGATCGATTGTATAACACTACTAAGAACAGTTATAATCGCTTAAGATTTCTGTTTAACTTCATAAATATTAGAAGATATTCTATTTTTTTATAATCCCATCTCCTGTAACTTAAATGATTATAATAAAAATTCATTATTATCGACTGGATTATGGAAAATTATTTTTTCCGACTGGATTTTAGACCTGTTGTATATCTTACCAGTGGACCTTCCGACTACGAACCGCGTTACTGTCGCTTCTTTTGCTGATGACACGGCTATCCAATATCGACTCGATACCAGCTTTAAGTAAACTACTATCTGAATTTGACCAAACTGATAGCTGTCAATATGGAAGATTAGGGTTAATCAAGCAAAGTCGAGTCACGTGACATTCGCAATGAAGAGAGGGAGCTCCCCACGGATCCAGCTCGACGGCGTACTCGTACCGCATGTTTAAAACGAACGGTACTTCGGTCTTCATGTTGATCGTCGTCTGAGATGGAAACTCCAAATAAGGGAAAAGAAAACGCAACCGGATATTAAGTTTACGGAAATGTTTTGGCTGCTGAGTAAAAGGTCACGGCTTTCACTATCCGACAAACAATTATTGTACACGACGATCCTGAAACCCATTTGGACCTATGGAATCCAGCTTTGGAGTACAACAAGCGGCAGCAACGTCGAGATTTTACAGCGATTAAAGAACAAATTTTCGAGTAACGAAAAAGAAGCGCCTTGGTTTGTAAGAAATAATGAAATCCACGATTATTTGAGTTTACCGTATCTTCGAGAAGAAATAAAGTGATTCGATCAAAATTCAAATTCTGGCTAAACAACCGCTCGACGTATTTAGCTATTAACCTTCTAGACAATAGCGAAGGCGTTAAAGGCTTAAAAGACTCCACCTGTTAGACCTTGGTGATTTTATGCGATTTGAGGCAAAACCGCATCAACTTGGTGTTCCCTATCGGATTTATATGTCACTTCGTCCAGTTTTAATTATTATTCTTTCATTAATCGTTATAGTTTTATATTCATTTTTTCTCTCGTTTATGAATTCTGATGAATGTTTTTTTGTTTTGTCTCGACCTACAGACGGCACGGTTCTCCGATCCAACTTTATATGTGTACTTACATTAACCGTTCTCTGTAGGATTATTAGTGTGTAATTTTTGAGGAGCTTCGATGGAAGCCTATCTACGCGTGATTGTATGCGATCATATTTACTTATGATTTCTATAATAGTGTGACAGATTTTAAATTTCATTTCGAGGCAAAAGAAAAACTGGATATCATAACTTCATAAATTTCTCTGTTGCATCATAATTTCGATATATCTTCGCGTTTTACACCTCCCAGACCCCACAATCAGTTCAAACGTTTGCATATATATATGTATGTATATATTTCACTTACTTGTGGGTACGATAACTGCCGTAATTTTGCGCCAATCATTTTCAAATTGATACATAAATTATAACGACCCAAAATTTCTGTCGAGTTCATTAATGGACAAAATCGGACCGTGGGGGTGGTAATGGGTGAGATCTTTTTCGAAAAAACAAAATATCGCTTTAACCTTCTTATTAAGTGAAATATCGAACTCGTTTAAAGTTCCTACTATTCTTTTGATAACGGCCTAAAACGTATCTAAGTAAAGTTTTTTGATATCACCAACCATCGGCCCAGGGGGTGGAAAAAATGGGGTTTCGCAGACAAAAAAATTATACCTCCCTTAATAGGCGCAGTATCGAATCGGTTTGAAGTGGTTAATCCTCTAAACATTACCTAAAACTTTTGTCTGAAACAATTTTTTATATGACCAGCCCTTACAGAAACGATGAACAATGTTGCTGGAATTGTAAGAAGATGGGGGAGTTTGTCGTAAGCTAAATATGTGAAACTTTTTTTAACATGCAACCGTTGTCGTACTGAGCAAATTTGAAGTATTTCTTCACTTAACTTTAAGGTGGAAATCTTTTTCATCCCCTACTTAGCCCAGGTAAAATCTACCTCCGCCTTCCGGCGTGCAGAAGGGATTTTTTTTTAATTTATATTATCGTAATCTTAAGTTAGCAAAACATTAAATTATGTCGATCAAGGAACAAGCGTTTCTTTTGTCAGTTGTTGCCCGATTAATCTTTTTGTAGCCTTTAGTAACGATACGATTTTTTTTTAATTTTATTATAATTATGCGACGATTCTGTTTTAATCAAGCAATACGTCAAATAAATTCAGTTCACTCGTAAAATAACATTATTTTTGTTTAGTAATATATATTGCATTTAGAAAAGATACGTTATTTACAAAATTAATTATTCTTGCACGCTGAAAGAAATATTTTTATTTTCAAATTATCCAGCTTCATAACGCCGATTACAATCGGTCGATATTGAAAACGAAAGGGTGGAGTAACATTCAAAGATGTATTATTCAGCTACTGTTACAGCACATTACATTAAACCCTCTTCTCATTTAAAACCCGTAAGGCGTTAACCCCGAGGCGCTAAAATTTACCCTAATACGGTGAACTAAAACGAATAATAGACGGTTCAATAGATGATACGATACAATAGCTAATACCCTTATAATGAACCGCAATATCTCGACGTCCTCACAATTTCGATACCCACGTCCGCATAACATACGCGTACAATATGTTTTTATGTAATACAACACGGCTTTCTATCTTTTAAAATACCAGTAGCTTTCTTTTAAAATTATTCGATCAAGCGTAAATAAAAATTGAATTAAATTTCAGCACAAAAATGGAGCCGATAAATCTACCACCTTTACCGTTTCAGCGGAATGTTATTACGGAAAACGTGTAGTCTATGTATTAACCAGGATATTTATGTAGCTGATTTTGTAAGTAGATAAATTAATAAAAATTTGTATCCAAACACAGATTAGAGAACAACTTTTTAGTCAAAATTATTAATTTTACTTGTAACTAATTTATTTTATTATTATTATTTTATAAGTAATGTTTAACATTCATTAACTACAAAGTTATTATACGACAGAAAATGTCAACTAAAATTTTAAAGGTAACAAGCTACAATTAAGAAAGTGTTTTAGTTAACAAAAAGTGTAACCAAAATTTTACATTTATTATAAAAGGTAACTAATTTTTATTTTATCGGTTTTTTGTACTTCAAGTTATTTCGATCTTCAGGAAAACAAAATATAATTCTAAAAAAAATTCTCTAATTGTTTAAAACCTTTCTTCTTGAAAAAGAAAATAATTATTTTTTAAGTATTTTTATTAAAAGTCAATCTATCCTAAAATATAATTTTTACTTATCGTTGAACCGTTTTCATAATCCACACCGTATTTGACAATCTGCTATAAAAATGTATAAATCTTGTTCGGTAGTAAAGTTGTAATTAATATTTTTCACACCAGGCCGGAGGAAATATCGGGTCAAAGTTAATCGGGTCAAATTTTCCATTCAATTTTCGGATCTTTGCAGATTTTAAACTTTCACGACTCTCCAAAAAAACTGGACATTTTTAGTATAGAAAAATTCCAGAAGGATATATGTATGTGTGTTGGCCTATTCTTTGCTCAATATTTCCAGACCGGATGGTCTTATTCGGATGAAATTTGGGACAATGATTTCTGTATACGGGGCATTGATGTCATTCAATCTTGGTCACCGTAGATCAGTGGGACGGGTGTCTCAAATTTTTACTTAAAGAGCGGAATTTTTTTTTATATATATCAATATCTCTTAAGAGGGTTATAGTCTATTGTGATATAACGGTGACAAATATTACATATATATATATATATATATATATATATATTTTTTTTTGTCTTCAGTCATTTGACTGGTTTGATGCAGCTCTCCAAGATTCCCTATCTAGTGCTAGTCGTTTCATTTCAGTATACCCTCTACATCCTACATCCCTAACAATTTGTTTTACATACTCCAAACGTGGCCTGCCTACACAATTTTTCCCTTCTACCTGTCCTTCCAAAATTAAAGCGACTATTCCAGGATGCCTTAGTATGTGGCCTATAAGTCTGTCTCTTCTTTTAACTATATTTTTCCAAATGCTTCTTTCTTCATCTATTTGCCGCAATACCTCCTCATTTGTCACTTTATCCACCCATCTGATTTTTAACATTCTCCTATAGCACCACATTTCAAAAGCTTCTAACCTTTTCTTCTCTCTATATATATATATTGCACATAATGCCCACTTTAATATTTTTCACTAAAGCCCTCGAAATTGAGAATTATTTTTTATATTTAGTAACTTTAAATATTTCCTTAAAGTTATTTCATGTTTTTATATATTAAATAATTTATATGCATTTTACCCATATCTAATTTTTATTTTTTTACAAGCAGACTTGGCAATGCTTCGCTGTTGCTAAATTTGAGTATATATATATATAGAATAAATGAACACAATCGACAGTTTGATAAAACATTAACAAAATGAAATTACAGAATGACACAAATCGAAAACATTGAAATCAAATCCTAAAATATTTAGTATAGCGTCTGCTGCTTTTACGTCCAACAGAGAAAGCTGGGTTTTTTTAAAAAAAAAAACATGTTTTTACCAGTAACAGGTGTGACATCTTAGGTATATAAATAGTAGATATATAAAAACACGCGCGTATTCGAATGCAACGTTGTGCCAAAATTTCAAAGCATCGGCGAAGAAATTTCGGAGATTTAAGATTTTGAATAAACGAACATTTGCATTTTTATTTATGTAGATTAATTGTATTTTGTGAAGCTACTCTGATCAAGGTTTTACTGCAGTCTCCTTTAATCCATCGCGGCGAATATTAGGGCATTTCCTTCACTTATCAATGGAGTATAGCATATCTACCTATTCACTACTTGCGTTATTTTTATAACCGTTATTATAAAACGATCAGAATATTTAAATTTATCTTACTTTTATTTATTTATACGGATTTCGAACAGATTTGATATGTACCGTCCAATGACGTCTTTTTTTTTTGAGTTATATTTTATTTTTATTTTTCTGATTTCTATTTTTACCTTGTTTCCTGTTAGTGAATTTAAAAAATTCTTGTTAATTTTTTTTAATAATTATTAATTTATATTATTCTTTACGGCATAATAAACATTTCAAGTCAAAATTTAATATATTTTTTGGGTTTTATACCCTTACATATAATCATTTAATAATAATGTAGAAATTGAGAGCGATGTAGCAAATAAGAGTTCGTACGATTTTCACGAGATTGCGGGTGTTGTTAACGATGCGCCTCTTTTACGGTTCCTCTCTTTTAGTTATCTATCTACAGACAGTCGTCAAATCCCTTCTCAGTGGAAAAAAAAAGGTCGACTCTGTAAAAAAATATATAGTCGATCGATAACGTTTTGAAGATACAAAATTATCATTTTAAAATACAAAATACCATTTTAAATTCCCATTTAACGATTTACATTGTCGGTATTAAATTCTCAAAAAGAGTTTAAAGCAAGACAGTTCTTTCCCGAAAAAGATACGTCGGCTGCGTTGGTCCTCCAGAATGGTTTTCTCCAAGAAAACTTGCAAAATATGCAGCAGACAGGTATGTGAAAACTGTACAGTTAGACTCTGTATTAACCGAACAACTCGTGCGACGTTGACCTTATAAAACAAGGGTAATTTGTTATAATAAAATAAAAACTTTAGAATAATTAAAAAAATATTTCTTGGATTACTTGCCTATATAAAATCAAAATTTAGCTGACAAATAATTTTAAAAACGAAAATATTTGATTATAAAAACATTGAGAAAGTATATATATATATATAATATATTTACCATGTTATAATATAAGGAGAACCACTGTTAGTTCATGTCTAGACTCAGAGTTGAGGAAAACTTTTGGATGAGGCCTTATTAGATGTGATTTGATTCTCCGAGTATTTTAAGCCATTGCCCCTCCCAGTATATCAATTAGGTCTCGAGTTATTACAATCGTATTTCCAGCATTTTTTTACCATTTTATAATATAGAGAGTAAATATATGTATATTTTTTCCTCTTCCTAAATGGTGAACTGTTCCTTGATTTTGATGTCACTGATTAATACTTATGATTAAAAAATAAACCGTTGAATATTTATGTTTAACACCTTTTTTATTGTAATGAGTATTACATTGATAAATATAAATAAGTTAGTAATAATCTTATATATGGTATTGTTGTATATCGATTCAAATCTTACAACATCATGTTTACTCTGTGAAATCTGAACTCGAATTAAAACAATATAAGAAATTAATAAAAATTAAATAAATGTCAGCTGGTGACTGAATTGTAACAACTTCATATATTATGGAGGAAAATTTAATTAATAAAGAAGAAATGACTTGAATCTGAACACTAAAATCAAAGGAATTATTTTATACAAAAATGCCGAATGAGCATCTTAAAACCTAACCGCTACATACCAAACAGTGTTGCTACTTGTACCGTTTTATTAATGAAATTAAAGATTAAAAACGTAAATTAAATTCGTATTTCCATTACCAAAAATTTATATATATATATATAATATTTTTACAAAAGCTGTTGGAAGTGAGCGCTCTGCATAGCAATGCACTTTTATGTAAAATAATCATACTGAGAGCTGAGAGCCAGGTGACACAAGGCGTTGTCGTCAATGCAGTCGATTTCTTGTTGAATGTTTCAACAACTGAAGGGTAAACCTTCAGTTCTACTAGAGATAACTATTTTATTCGTAAATTCTATTCTTCGAATAATCCAAAAGGAAAAATTCATAAATAAACAAATCTGGGGAATGCGGAAGCTACTGCCCTCTGCTGGCAGTTCGTTCTTGGAAGCCGCATAAAGGCGTGCTAATGAATCGCTTGATTCACTAGCACGCGTTTATGCGGATTGATGAACGTGTGACACGCTGTTCCATCTTATTGGAAGAAGCTACACTTTTCACAATTTGATAACTGAGCGTAGAATTTTTCGGAAACTGTACGACACACATTTGTATCGGAATTTCATCGTGGATACCGGTGTTCTTTGTCGGTTGGGTTTCAATTAACCAGACATCTCAGGAACGGTCGAACTGAGACTGTACAAGACTACACTTCGTTTACACTCATACATATTATCCTTATTCATCCTCTGAAGTATTATCTGAACGGTAATTACCGGAGGCTAAACAGGAAAAAGAAAGACCTCCAGAAATATCCACCCCATTATACGATTACCAGAAATAGCACGTCATACACCGATTTCCTCATGGTAAATCGAACGCCCAAACTCGGATGAGGATTTTTATCATCCCGTACTTGGTGTGTGCAAATTAACGTGCTCAATCGTGCTTGTCTAACATGAAGTACAAGGTCGGGTCTATCGTTCCATAAAAAGAAATAAAATGAAGTAGATCTTTTTTGAGTTTTACCGATCTTAAACACCAAGTCGCATCATTTTTTTACAAAATATATATAATAAAGCCAGGTTTATTAAATAAAATAAAAGGGGACTATTTTAGAGAATGAAAATACAAAGTACTTTGTCTACAAAGAGACAGGAGAAACTATATCGTGTTGAGGGTTGCGTTACGGTTGCTGTTTACGGTATATGATTATTTAAAATTCCGGGAATCACTTTAGGGATGAATTAAACAGTATTCAATGCGTTAGAATTACTGTTAGGGGTGGTTTTGTAACACGATGTGCGGGAGCTAGTAAGAGATAGCGAATAGAAGCGGGTTAGAGAGAGACATTAAATAAAGAGAAAGAGAGGGCAACAAACACGCCGCTAGTACATGCCTAGCAAGGTAATGTGTAATGTGCATTACCGATATACCGGTATGCCGGTCCCTAATTTTCCCCCGTACTCTACCGATCGGTATTCTGAGCACACGTTTCGCTTAATTGCCATCTTGAACAATATACAGAACACCGCTAACGCTTGTTTTACAACACGCACAGCAATAAAAATCATAATATGTAATAAAACAAATAAATGTCCGTTCAATTTACGCGGAAAAAATTATTTCTTTATTAATTTAAACAAGTTTTATAACGATAATTTGTCTTGTATTTTCGGAACGAACATTTGAAAGTTAACGTATTTTAAAAAATAAAAAAGTTATTTTTAATGCAGTCAAGTGAAGTTGGCGCTGTTATCGATGTATTTATACGGAGAGGGTAACAATAATACGAGAAAATTTAAAGGAATATAGTTACTGTAGTATCACTATTTGAAAACACACTCTTATTTCATAAGGAGTAAATCTCTTAACCGAAATTATAATGGTCGGTATTATAAACAAAATATCTTCATTGAATACCGGTTCACTTTTTACAGGTTCCCTATTAAGTAATGGAAATATAATCCGCTATTATTCACAGGTAGGAGTGTAGTAATCGGTTACTTTAAAAAAGGAGAATAATTCGTCGGCCTTTTTACTCCCTTGTACGAAGTAAAGGAAGTATTGCGATCGCGAAAAATGTTTCAACGGAATTATTCATTTTGACTAGTATCGGCGTGACGTCTGTACTTACGTATATATGAATGTATGTATCTCGCATAACTCAAAAACGATTAGCCGAAGAATGTTGAAATTTCGGATTTAGGACTGTAACATCTAGTTGTGCACCTCCCCTTTTGATTTCACTCGATTGGACCAAAAGTGTCGAAAAAAACCCAAAATCCCCCAAAAATTTGGATTTTGGACTTTTTCTTAACTGCAGTAATCAGCCCTCATCGAGTGCTTTTCAGCTTCATATCATAAGCGGTACTTATTTTCATCGGTTTTAGGGTTATAGGCAAATAAAATTTTAATTAATGAAATATTTGGATCGTACAAGGGGAAGGCACATCGGTCCGAATCCGACTTCATTTCTTTTTTTCTTATTTTTCTTTTTATTTAAATATACTGATTTATTAATAATTATTAAACTCTGATTGTAAAAATATGAGTATATATAATTTATTAGGCGTAGTAAGTTACGCGGTGTCCACATCAGATTTTTACAAACGGATCACGAGTGCAACATCTAAATTACAAAAGGGGGCTACCTTCTCTGGGAGCGATGATGTTCATCGTATACAGAACAGATGAGCAGAGTGAAGGTCATTTGTAGAGTTCAATATAAACTGCGATTCGGTGGACCTGACATGTCGATATGCAACGGTATAATCTGCTTTGTAAAGAAGCCAACGTGAAAATACATCATTCCTTACTTTCCTGAGTAAACGTACATTCTTTATTATCCGATTTCAATCCTCTAACTTTACAAATAGACATTACGTTTTATCAAATATTACGATTGATACGTGTATATCGAAAAAGCCACTTAGTTTACAATTTACATCATCATTAGTTTTACTTTAGTTAACAAAATTACGTAAAAGTCGAATAAAATTTGTAACAAAATACAAATAAACATATTATAATGAAATAAAATAATACTAAGCTAACAAATGATAACTATAACATTAAAAGTAAACAATACAAATAATTTTAATTACTAAGAGCAGAAAGGAAATCCATTTATATCATAGAATACTTACTAATCAAAAACACGGCTTTAAGACATTTAACTTCAGATGTTATGATCATGAATACTCAAATTTGGTTTTTACTTCGATATTATTTTTAAAAATTAAATTATCATACATATTCTTTCGAATTAAGAATATATTCTTTGACTACGAAGCCCCCCAAATATTTAGTCCGTTCGCCAAAATAGAATGAAAAAAGGAAAAACAGTTCATTGATATTGTTTCATATGTAATATTTGTTTGTAAACGATGTCTTTTACGGGACTTCTTGGTGGCCGAGCGATGGGAGCTTCTCTGACTCCCCGGCCTTCTGAGAACCTGTCGTTGAACGGAGTCTACTCAACTTGCGGAAGGGTTGTAATATGGAGTTCCATCCTGTCGGGAAATTAAGCCCTTCATATTTTCAATCTACGGAAACACAAAGTTCTCTAAAACGTCCGAATGCACTGTGCCCGTAATCGTATCGCGAAAGAAAAACGATCCAAATATTTGATTATGCACGTAACAAAACCAGACGCTCTCACTTTCAGGCAGTTCAGATGAATTCCACCGATTTGTGTGGATTTTCTTTACTCGATAGTTACTAGCGATTCACAACTCCGTGAACGTGAAATGTTGATTCATCAGAAATTAAAATGCGCTACAGTTTTTCATCAACAGAAATGAAGTCTTACACGGTCGTTACAAACTGAACTCCTTCTGGCATATATTTAGGTTTAATTTCTTGAAGTATATAAGCTAAATTTTCAATCCCTTGCGAACATCACGGACATCCTGCTGAGTATCCTTTCAAACACTTCAAGTTTCCAAAAACCGTTCGCACCACTCGCTTATGCTTTTGATAGTCGGAGAGTTTCTACGACAATCTCGCATATAATGTCTTTCTTTGGCAGTCGCTGTTTTTGTTTTTTGCGAACCAGTAAATCCGTTGTGCTTTCTCCTTTGGTGACGCCGTGGTACTGAAGCTCATAAAAACCTGACCTCTGTAACAATCTAACATCCGTCTGAGAAAGTGTAAACTAAAACTTAATTGTTGTCGCTTCCAGATTATTCATAAAACTTTATGGAGTGCTGCAAAATATAATATATTCGTTCTCAAAAACCCGGAATTTTCTTTCGGGCACCCGATATTATTAAACAATCTATTTTTAAATTAAACGAACCGACAAGATCAGATATTATCCAGGTATTTCAACGGCTACACTCACATGTATTTCATCAGCGCTTGCAGGAAAAAGGAATGATTGTTTAATCAAATGATATAATTTAAGGTATCGATTGAAAAAACCCCAGATAATTTCGATAAATATTGTGGAGTTAAAAGATTATTTAATTTATAAGCCTTTCAAACATCTGAAACACAAACACAAACTCTATCATCAACATAAAAAAAGTAAATAACCCGAACTAATTGCCCCGTTCATTTGCAAAAACAAAAAATTTGTCACCCGACTGAGAAACTCTCAGTCAAAATACCAAAAACTGAGTGCAATTTATTCATAAATTTCATTTTCCCTTCCAAAATCTTTTTACTAAAAAAATCTGCATATGTAGATAATTAAACAATTTATAACCACAAAATTTAGAAGAAACTGAAGTTTCGATAAAGTTATTGTTTGATTAAAATTTCGAAATGCTTGATTCATAAGGTCCGTGCTTTACGGCACGATTATCGTACCGTAAGGCAGAAGTCATCGTGCCAAATTTCATCGGAAGCGGTCCATCCCGTTTGGAAATAAAATAGGCCAACAAACAAACTCGTATGTACTTCCGATGCAGAAAACAATTTTTGGATGCTAAAGTTATGTTTTT
This sequence comes from Lycorma delicatula, assembly GCF_047948215.1. Lineage (NCBI taxonomy): Eukaryota > Metazoa > Arthropoda > Insecta > Hemiptera > Fulgoridae > Lycorma > Lycorma delicatula. The sequence continues at coordinate 133,575,361 of NC_134461.1, read as the reverse complement.
TGTTCGATGGTGTCGTAAAACGTTAAGATCGGAAAACCCTCAACTTGTAAAATTTGCCACGATCAGTATGTTTTTCTTTACCCTATAAAAGTGTATAGTATAACTATATAAATGGGTCAGTAAATAATACACCATAGCAATTTATAGACAGCTTTACTCATATATACTATATTATATATAAAACATATAATATATACTAAATATTTAGTTATATATCTACCATATGTTATATAGATTTCTCATTAAAAAATATTAATTTTACTGAGTTCTTAAATTAATGACACGATACAGTTTTGCATGAAATCATCATTTGAATAAAACAGCTTTACCAGGTTGTTTAACTGACATATAGAATAAAATTCAATGTACGAGGTATATATAAAAGATTAATATTTAATATTTTACAGCTATAAATAGTAATATTTAAATGTTACATTTGTTCTGTTTTGTTATCTGTATAAATAAAAACGTATGTGTTCGTTTGTTCAAAATCTTAAATCTCCGAAACTTCACCGATTGCTTTGAAATTTTGATACAACGTTGCAGTAGAATACGCGCCTGTTTTTATGTACCTCCTATTAACTAGATTTCACACCTGTGACAGGTATAGACATGCTTTTTTTAAAAAACAGCGCTATCTGTTGGACGTAAAAGAAAACACACGCTATACTGTGCGATCAGCTGACAAAAATGATCTCCTGTAATTGTTGAAAGAAAATTTCGAATCAATACAACATAAATCCTGCATATGTGAAGCTTTTTAACTCGCAGTTAGGAAATGTTTTAGAAACCGGATTAATAGAGAGGGGCAAAAGATCGACAGTTTATGAAGAATCGGTTGAAGTAATTCAACATGAATTTACTCGATCGCCCGGAAAATTAGCTAGAAGAGCCCTCAAGTGCCAAAGCGTATTATATTGTCATCGTTACAGAACTTGATTTAGTCAGTAATAGAAAATTGCTAGAAAACACACAATACGCTCTCGCTGTAACCCTTACTCGTCGCCCAATAAAGGAGTTACGCAGATAAATTTACCTCTTAAACCTTTCTCAATGTGTTCAATAAGTAAAAGTCTTAGACCGACCAGACTAATATTTTAAGAAAAAAATTGGTAACACACGAATAATTTGATAAATTTGCCTAGAATTTTTTACTTAAAAAAACCCATTGATTTTCCAGTTAAATTTTTCACCCGAAGTTTTAATAATTATTATTTACTACACTCTGATAACTTTAATTCCAGAAATTTCAAATAAACTACAAAAACGACATTCACACTTTTTTGTTTTGTTGTTTTTTTATGTCGGTTTCGTATATCTGAAGTTAATTATTAATTTTTTTTAAAATATATAAATAATAGAATCTGTAACTAGATAAAATGTATATGTATAAAATCTGTAATATATATAAATAATAAAAACAGTTGCGAATTCAAATTTATTGTAAAACGTATAAAAGCATTCGTAATTGTTAAATAAGTAACCGACTAACTGATCGCAGCTACAGAGGAAAAAGGCTTATAAAAGTACACCTGTGTTTTTTCTTACAAGTTTGAGTGTGCTCGCGCGCGCGTGAGCGTGTGTGTATGTACGCGCGTGCGTATATTTTATGTAGAATCAACAAGCGCGGCAACTGTTGCTTGAGGTGCACACGGTGTTATGCAGATAAAGTCATCTAGCGCGCTCGTTACTTCTGGATTTATGCATTTCCGGAGGAGGTTGATATGCCCCCGCGATAGTAAGACAGTAACTCGAGCCCCCTTAACAAGGCCGACCCGACCGGCCGCAACGGCGGCAGACAATAACTACGCTTTGAGTTACCGTACAACGTAATAACTCGAGTAATAATCCTTCACGAGAAACAAAGCAAGAGAGAATCGTACCTGACAGGTCGAATAAACGGGTTATGAACAACATTACTTTCTTACCGTAAACGAAAGTAATAATAGTTGAACTTAAATGTATTTATTTTCACTGCTACAAAATCTGGTAGCTTTCAGAGGAAATTATTTTATTATTCAAAAATAACATTAAATTATATATGACCACGGAGGCGAGCGAGCGCGCGCGCACACACACATACATACGCCTTACTTATTTCAAATATAATTTTATGGTCCCAAATTACTGAAATTTCAAAATAGTAGAATAATTATGATTCTTGGGGCAAATATTTTTCTCAGATAAAAAATGTGATAATAGCTCCTTGTAGGGGTGATCGAGATAATTAATATTTCTAAATGGGAACTATGTCTGAGTTTGCATCTTTATACTCATTTTGATGAGACCAAAAATCATCGTTCGGGTAATCTGTACCAAAATAGTGTCCCCTTAAGCAAAAAGCTGTCACATTCTAATAAATTTAAATTAATAATTAATTTGGTGGAGGGAAAAATATAAGGAATAATTTTCATTATAGTATTATATAGTATTATAGTAAGAATGAAGATTCAAGTTTAATTAACGCAAAGTTATTATAAAATTTATTTGTAATTTGCAAGTAGAAACGACTGAATAATAATTTTTAAAAATCCTATGTGTACCCCACATGACTTCCTTGTACGCCTATTAAATTACATACGCGTATATACATTTTTTTTCTGGAGTTCGTTTAAACTTAATTGCATTTCAAAGTGAGGTAAGATCCTCCAATTCTTTAATAAAGTGGACAGTTACAAAATTGCATTGTAGTGGACACCACATTGCATCACATTTTTTTGTGATGACAGTATAAGCATTTAATATTAGTTTATATGTTAATTTTGTTTCACATCGCTCAAGTAGTTATGTAACGTAATATAACGTAAATGAGAACGTGTTCGCTCGGTAACCATGCACATATCGGTTCGAATCCGGCTCCATATAAATATGTCTTTTTAACTTTTTTTTTTTTTAATTTAAATAAATTATTTATTAATAATTATTAACCTCAGTAAAGGTTTTGAAATAAAATTAAAAGTAATACAATTTTATTTCACTAGTAACTTCTGATGTTTTTTCATATTATTTTTTTATTGTTACTATTGAATCATTATTTATTTAAAAAATATTTTTACAGAGGTTAATAATTATTAATAAATCAATATGCTTAAATTACAAAAAAAATGTTAAAAAAATATATGTATATGAAGTCGAATTCGAACCGATGTTCCATTTCCTTATAAGATCAAAATATTTCATTAATTAAAATTTTATTTGGCTGTAACTCTGGAACCGATGAAAATAAGTACTGCTTATGATATATCGTTGAAAAGCTCTCAATGAGGGCTTATTACTGCAGTTAAGGAAAAGTCCAAAGTCCTAATCTTTTTGATTTTGGGCCTATTTGGGCACTTTTGGTTTAGTCGAGTGTAATCAAAAGAGAGGTGCACAACTCGATCTTACAACATTCCTAAATTCAAAATGTCAACATTCAAAATGCCCTGCGGTAATCGTTTTTGAGTTACGTGAGATAAATACGTATCTCATGTAACGAACAGACATCGTATGTACGTACATACAGACAACACGCCGAAACCAGTTAAAATGGATTCAGGGACGGTCAAAATGCATATTTCCGTTGAAATCTGGAAACCGAGATTTTTCGCGATCACAATACTTCCTTTAATTCTTACAAGGAAGTAAAAGTGAAATTCACTTCCAAAATGTAAATTAATATTTTCAAACATAAAATCCACTATTTTGGAAACACAACTACTATTTCTTTTACCGAATTGACTATACCGACTTCATAACGTCGTTGAAGCACAAACGTTTATTTTTAATTCGCAGTTGAAGATGATGGAACCGTTTAGGCCGAATAAATTACATTAATATTACAGCCTCAAAGGAAAATCTAAAAGAGAGTTAAGCCTGGAGAGAGTAGTTACCTCTTTATCGGACCGTGTAACCTTGTATGATTTTCACTAGATTTTTCATTTTACTATTCTTTAACACACCTATGGACACGATTGCAATCAGACATAAAAATTAGAACAGCGTAAAATATGACCCTCCAAAAACCATAATTATTTACATAATTTTAAAAATTCCATCGGAATAAATTTTATTTGAAATTTAGAGAGACATAATGAGATTAAAACACACGCGCACGGGCATACACGCACACATGCATGCATGCATATTCAGAACCATAATTTTATAATTTTTTTTTATTTGGATATAATAAACAAATTAATAAACAACTAAAATATATATATATATATATATATATATATATATATATATATATATATATACTCTCTCTCTGGCGCGCGCTCACTCACGCTCACGCGCGCGTTACGAGCCGTCGAAGCCAATCGATGACAACAACAGCCCTTCTCAGGGCTACTACAAGGTTATTAAGTGCCACGTGCCGTTGAAGCCATTTGGCAACAATATATATATATATATGCGTTTTTGTTAATAGAGATTATATGTTTAAAACAAAGTATTTTATAAGAACTTGAACTTCAATTTTATCCAGTTTTCAGTAAATATCAAAAATTATTTGATTTACTCGATCTCCACAAACAAGATACACAACGCACGCGTCAGTAACTTCGAAACACCCATTTAAAGGATCATATTTGACAATTTTCAGTCATTTCGTCATTGTCCCATCTCGATTCAGGCCGTGAATTTTCCTAAAGATTCTGGTGTATATATATATATATATATATATATATATATATATATATTCACAGTGTACCGCAAAGTTCTCCCGGGACTTTCATAACCTCGCGAAAATAATGGAAAAAGTTCACATAAACATATATTCTAAAATGTTTCGTTTGCGAGTTACGGCTAGTGAAAGATTTCGCTCGGATATCAGCTATCCCGGTAGCTTTTATGCAAACTTTTAAACAAAAGTTGTAGAGAATTTTATACTGAACAAAATTGGGTAAGTAAAGTTGAATAATATAAAGAAAAGTTAGAAAAATTCAAGTTTTATTTAGAAACAGTACATTACTACATTTGTCAGAAAAGTATTTATTTAATTTAAACGAAAACCAAATTTTTTATTGGTAGTGTGAAAAATTTGCAGAAACATGATTTATTGTTAGAAATTACTGTTAAAGTATTAAAAAAAAACGAAGTTACACAAAAATTGTAAAATAAAAATTAATTAGATAATTTTTTATTGAGGATAGAATACAATATTACTATTTAAAAAATTATTATTTCAAAGTCGGTAGTAAAATAATAACCGATTAACCACGCGCAATGATATGTCGGGTAATGAGAACTGTAATGTCGTAAAGCAACCCAAAGTATAGTTCCAGCACAACGGTGCGCCTCCCCACTTCTCCTGTAACGTTTCCAGTCACTGAAATTATCATTTCCATGAGAAATGGATCGGTCTTGGAGGTCCACAATCCTGATCAGCAAGATCGTCTGATATAACAGCTTTACATTTTTGCGTCTGGGGATGGATGAAAAGTACTGCATAAAAACAAAAATACATTCTTGTAAGAAATTAATTGTCCGCATTACTAATGCGGCTGAGTAATTAAGGACAGCCCTGATGAGCAAGAAAAGCAGTACAACAGTGTCCAAGAAATGTGTTGAAAATGGCGGGCTCATTTTTGAAATTTATTATAAAACGGTACGTACTGTACCATTTCTAAATAAAATTCTAATTTTTAAAACTTTTTTTTTGTTTTATTCAACTTTTACATCATTTTTTTCAGAATTAAATTCTCTACAAGTTTTCTTAAAGTTTTATATGTTTATTACCCAACAAATTTGTTATACATCAAACGTAATAGGGTTTTTACCCCAATTTATTGTTTTCACCCCAAATTTTCCAAGACTACTGCAGATAGGTTCTGGGATCTATTTTACACGATTTTAAGGTTAAAAACCATAAGAAATTTCTAATTCTGTCTCTTAATTAACGTCTTAAAAATGTCTGTAGGATCTCATTTAACTGGAACTGCTGAAATCAGAGTGAAAACTTTCATTAGCCGTAATTCGCAAACGAAACATTTTATGACGTATGTTTATACGAACTTTTTTCATTATTGTCGCGATTAGAATAGGTTATGAAAGTCCTATGAGAACTTCGCGATACACTGGTTTTTTTTTTGTTTTCAGTCACTTGACCGGTTTGATGCAGCTCTCCAAGATACCTTATCTAGTGCCAGTAATTTTATTTCGGTATACCCCCTACATTTTACATCCCTAAAAATGTGTTTTAAAAATTCGAAACGTTGCTTACCTGCACAATTTCTTTCCATCTACATGTCCCTCAAATATTAAAACGATTGTATCAGGATGTCTTAATATGTGGCCTATTTGTCTGTCTTCTTTTAACTATATTTTTCCAAATGCTTCTCTCTTTTTCAATTTGCCACAACACCTCTTCATTTGTCACTTCATCCATCTGATTTTTAACATTCACCGCATTACAAAAGCTTCTAATATTTTTTTCTCAGGTACTCCGATCGTCCAAGTTTTAGTTCCATATAAAGCTGCCTTCCAAACATATACTTTCAAAAATGTTTTCCTGATATTTAAATTAATTTTTGATGTAAGCAAATTATATTTTTGACTCTAAGCTCGTTTCGCCGGTACGCTATGTATATATGGTTAAACGTAAAGTTTGTTCTAGGAAGTTAAAATTTTACAGTCGTATTGCTTTCGGCAATATACCACGTAGGTCCAAAAACACAAAAATTATGAAAATTTTCAGTCGGGGGTATAAATAATATGGTTCTCTGCATGTGTAGATGATTAAACGTTGGTGATCGAATTTATTATATAAGAAAACAAAAAGTTAAACGAATATAATTAACAAATAACGTATGGGAAATAGATTGATATTTTCGAATGAAAGAGAGTTTAGAAAACGGAAAAAATCGAAAAAAAAGTTTCTTTACGCGTCTATCATTTTTTTTTTTATTTCGTATCTTTCCATTACAGTAAACAAAGAATACAGACTTAAGTGATTTTAAAAATGGATTTAACACGGTCGTATTATTTACGGAAAAAATCTAATACAATGAACCGATTTTTTAATCCACATCTCTTAATCCACCTACGATTTATTTTTTATAAACTAAATCTAATTCTTTCTTTTTAATTAGCACATGTACCTTCGTTATTGTTGGTTGCATGAAATAGATTTTTTGATTAATGCCATATTTTAAAAAGCACAAAATATTTAAGTCAGGAAATCAACATTAAAACCGTCGACCTACTCGCTAATTTCGTTAATAAAAGGTATTGTTTTTTTCGTTTTATTGATTCCATTTCAAACCCTATTCATATTGATTTTCATATTAAAAGATACCTTTTTTTTTATAAAACTTTCAATTTTTTTTCTTTTATTTTTAATTAATCGCTACTTAATTTCATATTTACGTTTCTTCTTTTGTTAGAAAAACTATAGTAAGTTTAATAGATATATAATACAAATAACTTTAAAAATTACAACCGATTCAAAAAATTCTTTGAATTCTTGATAAAATATATCAAATTTTCGAAGGAAAATTAAAAAATAAATATACAGAATTTATTAACCGTTAACATGGCGCCTATTTGAAAAAGTCGGGATGTGTATGAAAATTTTAGCCGGTATAATATATTATGCGTGTAGTAAGTTATAATTTATATCGATCTGAAGGGGAATGGAAAGACTATTAAATGTACAGGAATGATAAAAATATTTTAAATAACAAGAATTTTGCGAATAGCGATTCAGATTTATTTGTTGTACGTAGACGATTTGAATCTATAACTGCTAGAATCGTAATTTCGTCCCTATCTGTTCTATAAATAAGAGGAATCGACGGATGAATAATATGTATTTATATAATAACAATATTTCAGATGTTTTCTTTCAAGCCTTCCATTATAGTTCATAATGAGCAATTATCAAGTGAAATTTTATAATTTTAAGATTAGATTGAAGTTTTCTTCCCTCTTCGGTTAATTTTCAAATCAAATCTTATAACGTTTTGGTTTTTTATACAAAATCCTACGACGGGGCTAATCAAAACTAAGAACGGCAAACTTATTAAGGGTAAATTTATAATTATAATTATAGTCGTAATATCAGAACTAAAATTATTTAGTATTAGTTTATATTTTTACAAAATAGTTTTAACATAACAGATAAAAAAAATTTCATTTTACTCCAGTTATACTAAGCGTAAAAGTTTACAACAGTACAAATATTATTTATATCGTTTTCATATTCTTATATTTTCTTGATTTTATTAAATCTAGAATGTTGAATTTTAAATCAGGGTACGTATAATATTATTGTTCAATTTTTTTTCTATTCTTTCGTCGTTTTTCTAAGATAATAAATTTAAATTTTATCTCAGTCTTTAACAATTAATTTTTTTTTGTTTATAAGAACTTTATTTATGTTGCTACTATTTATTTTAAAAATAGTTTAAAATTTTGTATTCCCAAGCGGCTCATACGTGCGCACAGATTATCCTATTTTTGCTAAATATATATTGTAATTCTATTTTGTACAAGGCAACTAAAGGTTAATTCATTCATTCATTCGGTTATTATATCGGCGTATTCTATTTTTTACTGATCGCTAAATTTTTTATTTAAAATTTTTGGTAATATTGTGTTCCTTTTCCTTCGATTGAAATTATTTCTATCAATTAATATTTTGTTTCGTGTATAACTATTACGGATTAATTGTAGCTCGGCCTTTCATCTGGAGATCTCGGGTTCGAATCCCCCGGTCAGACATGACATTTTCACACGCTGTAAAAATTAACATTCATCTCATCCTCTGTAGTAATACTAACGGTGGTCGCGGAGGTTAAACAAAAAAAAAAGAAGTTATATGACGTATGCTACTTATATATATAAATTATGCTATTAATAATAAATAATCTCTAAAGTAAAAATATAATTTGATCATGGGGGTCAAATATTATAATTTTTTTTACAAAAAATATTAATCTTTTCCTGAATTTTATTACATAATTAAGCGATTAATATTTAAAAAGTTTATGGTGAATTTCAAATAAAAATCTCTGCTGGTTTTTTTTTTTAAATCCTTTGTCCGTAATTTTTATTGATTTTTTATATTTATCATTATTTTAGTCCGATATTTATCTAAAAAATGTTTAGGCCTAAATACAACGAGATATTATGAGTAAACGTTCCGATAGAGTACAGGCGAGAGACCTGCATCGTAATAAAAACTTAAGGGATCGTTACTCCGTAGAATTAAAAAGTAAAGATTAAGGTCGGATTTGATAAGTAGCGTATATTTATTTTGCGATTCAATCGTGGTGCCGACTGAAGGCAGAATTCAACTCTGAAAGTACGAGTAATTCCAAGAATTACAAAACAAAAGAGTGATTTTTCTTTTATCACTAAAAGGCTGAAACAGAGTAAGCACACGGTTTCTCTAATTCCCGTGGATATTTTTAGCAAATCCATCCGAAAGTAAAAATTCAACGTAGTCCGATACTAATAACGAAATTCCATGAAATTTCGAGAATTCTCTTTATCCATTCTTAATCGGGCGAAACCGCATAACTAGGTTTTATAATTCCAGTTGTATTTTGATAGCGTTAAAAACATTTAAATCGGAATCGACGCGCTACCGTGATATTAAATTTATTTATTAAATAGACGGTAACCTTATCGACTCGCTCATCGCTAATTCACGGATTTCGCGAATACTAGAAAGAAATTCAAAATCGGTTTAATTATAGTAACGGAAAATAACTATTACTAATAACTAAAGGATTAAAGCGGATTAGTATCCGCTTTAATCCTTTAAACCGATAGGCCTTACCATTTTCTAGTGCGAAGAACTGATACTCAGTTGGTCGGATGTAAATTGTTCCAAAATGAGACATCAAAGTGACTGCGCAATATGTCCTGCCTGCATTTCGTGAGCGAATACTGAATTCGGTTCAATTTTAAAGATATAGCGGGGTATGAAATGCGTATCTAATATATTCATCTAGTCGGCTTTATAAGAATATTTTTTTATTTACTAGAATAGAATTATTTTTTTTTTTTTTTTAGCGTGAGATAAGGTATATCAGGGTAAAGCAGTTCGACCCACCGAGTTGGTCTAGTGGTGAACGCGTCTTCCCAAATCACCTGATTTGGAAGTCGAGAGTTCCAGCATTCAAGTCCTAGTAAAGCCAGCTATTTTTACACGGATTTGAATACTAGATCGTGGATACCGGTGTTCTTTGGTGGTTGGGTTTCAATTAACCACACATCTCAGGTACGGTCGAACTGAGAATGTACAAGACTACACTTCATTCACACTCATACATATCACCCTCATTCATCCTCTGAAGTATTATCTAAACGGTAGTTACCGGAGACTAAACAGGAAAAAGAAAGAAAAGAAAGAAAAAGGTAAAGCAGTTCAAACTGATGTTATTTCCCGAGAACATATTCTAAAAAAAAAAATATAAAATAATTTCCTTTAACAAAGAAACCGATGAAATAGGATTAAAAATAAACATCTTTTGTAATATTTTCTTGTAATCAAGTGTCATCTGATATCAGTCGTTTCAGTATAATCATTTAATTATTTTGTTTCATTTTTAGGAAATCGTATACGCAAGTAGTCATAGATTTCATCCGAATTGATTATATTCCAAGTATGATTTGGAATATAATCAAAATTCTGCAGATTTACAAAAAAAAAAGATGGATATTCAGCCTATTGGAGTTTATAGAAATACGCACAGTTTAATATATTCAATTTACTTTTTTGAGAAGACAAGACGAATAGGTCTTTCCTTTCTGTATTTTATAGGAAAATTGTAACGCAAATAAAGATTTTCATATAAATATTTCTTTCCCGGTTATATACTTACATAGCTATACAGTATTTAGGGAAATTAAGCTAATCGAGTCACATTTTGTTGAATTTCTTGATGTTACAAGAAACTCTAACAAGAAAACACAATTTTATCACTGTAAAGTTCCGGATGTAAATATACAGGTATATTAACCTATTTTTTACTTGATATCTCCAGATCGATTCAGGTGAAATCGGCTAAAATGATTTCTGAATACGAATGCCGCCTAATTTTTACCTAGATTGGCCAAAGGAACAGACAGATACGCGGATATCTACAGTATCTTAAAATCCTATTCAAAGGATAACTAAGTGTTTTAAATAATTTAATGGCCCTTACATAGCTAAGACACTCGTATTTTCAGAAGGTGTTTGGTCTTATTCAAACCTACATAAAAGATGCGGGGCAAAAAAAATTTTTTTTGTATTTTCTGGAATCGGTTACATTCTTGTATCGACTAATTAAATCCATTACGTTAATGTCACCTGTTTCTGTATTTAAGCGATTGATTTCAATCAAAATTGGGGGATAGTAAGCCTTTATTTTTTAGTTATCGTTTTGCTTGATACCTTAAGACTGGGTTAACCTATTTTATAAAATTTTGTACAAAATTTTATAAAAATTGGTCGGTTCGTATCACCCGATAATCAATTAATAAGTAAAATCGGATAGTCTGCTTTCTCGTATGAATATGTACGAGACGTTGATGCGACTTAATATTAATTACAATCGGTCAAGCGAGTGGGGAGATCTGTCATTGTGGGCTTGTATTTAAAAATTTTAGATTAGTTTTTTTTTACATCTTTCACTATCAAAGGGGTAGTCGCAGTATACGAGAAGAAAGCACGAAATATGTTTTTAAAAGCCAACTTATTGGATACTTATTTTAATTCGGTGTGTGTATAATTAAACTTTTCTTTCAATTCGTCTTTTTATCTTCGATTCAAATAAAGACGTTGCAACTTTTTGACCTTTTTTTTATTTATTTTTATAGGTAATAAAATTTAAATTTACAATACTCGTAAAAAATCATATCGTTTACTTCTATTTTATATTATCCGATATAAAATTGAATGTAGTCGACCGACTGCCCGGCATATATCTTCGACTCCCGTATAGCTTAGTTATTAATGTAACCGAAAATATCATTTTATGAAAGCAATAAATAAAAAATCATGTAAACTGATAGCCTATGAAAATCCTTTGAATAATTTATTTACTTCTTTAGAATAGACAAAGACAATTTAGAAAGAAAAAAAAATATATATATTGTAATTTATAAAACCCAAACTCGATTAACAAAACAATTTTATGAAGAAAAAAATGACAGATCGATTAGACACTTTTTCTACTTCTTCTCAATATTTTTCTGGACGTTATTGAACGGTAAGGGCATCGACTTCTGTAGTTCGAAAAAATTCCGACTCGGATTCTTAGGTATAATGCGTATTATATATTTAAAAAAATAAATCCGGGTGGTTGTCGGATAGGCGAAGAAGGGAAAAAGGATAATGGTGGAGAAGAGAGAACGTACGGCCGGTGAACTTGAAAAATACCGGCGATATTTCAGTGTAAATCTTTAGGACAATTAAACATTCACGGTCCATTATTATTATGCATGAAAATACCATCGAAGGCAGAAGAGGGCCCTATCCGACCGTAGTGTAAGTGCTACATAGCCCGCACCAGACCTCCTGCAGATCGCGCTACTACAAATCATTCGTCTCTAGAGAGAGCTTTTATTTAAACATACCGGTTGATTTATTCGATATTTGTGCTAATAGGTACCGGATGACCGGTATAGCCGAGCGATATCAATTGTATAGTACCAAACGGTCTTTAATTGGACACCTGATTTATATCTTGTCGCTAATTGTTCGTATGAGTTTAAAACAAACACCGAATGAAAAAATAAGAAAAAGATTTACTATTAAGTCGACTGTCAACGTTAACGTATACGATTTTAACTAAATTAAAATTTTCTATATTTCTTATTTATTACGTATATTATTCTATCCCGTTCAAAGTTCTTGTACGACAGACAAAAAAAAAAAAATTGAAATAATCTTCCTGTTGTACGAACACACTAAATAAAAAAATTAATGCTTTTTTTAGAAAATAAATAAAACTAACAAATGTTTACGTGCAATAAATATTGTTTCGTCTAATTTAATTATAAATAAAATTACGTTTGGAAAAAACTAATACGTTACGCTAAATCAATTCTCCGAATCTTAGGGCTCTCGTTTTGAAAACGATCGGTGACCCCGTGGCCCGAGAGTCCTCTAACTGTACGTAAAAAAACGATGTGTATATTTCATAAAAATAATTAATTTGCAAAATAAAATTAAAAAATGAAAATAGTTTTTTTCAACTTTTCTTTATACTTCAGTTTTTTTAAAGAAGGTTCAAAATTAAAATAAACAACTATCCGACCGACTTATTAATTAATTAATTTATTAATTAAGTCGACTTAACTAATTAATTAATTTAGTACCGACTTCAAGATACCAACCTGAAAATGAATTAAAATGCTCTGACTTTTTACAAATTTATATTATATTTTTATTTAAAATAAAATCTGGCCTGCACACAAAGAAATTCAAACTAGAGAAACGTGTTAAAAAAAAATAAGCAAAGAATCCAGTGAAACGACTTAGAAGGGATCGAACATAAGCCAAGGCTCTTAGATTACAGGAATATAATATATTCCATAATTTCATTTTCTGTTTTATATTATATTCGACGTTTAATATTTATATATTTATATAAACATGTTGTACACTTTCTAGAATTTTCTCAAGAAAATATTTTAAATATAAAAATGGTATCGGGTCATTTTGCGCTACGAAAAATGCTAAGGGATGATAAATATAAATAAAACATTTTAAAAATATTTTAAATTCAGGCGAAAGGTTTTGTTTAAAAAAATCTTCTGTTTAAATAATTTACAAAAAGCTTACTGTTCTCGGACCACTACAGAGCGTTATCAAAATTTAACAAAAAAAAAATCATCGATAACGGTCTGTTTGTAAAAAGTAACCGTCTCCAAAAGGAGACGGTTACTTAAAATTTCAAAGTAAAAACTTTGAAATTTTGTAAAAATATTTTAGATATTTCTTAACACAAAAATTTATATTAAAAAAAAAAAAAAAAAAAAAACAGTAAAATTTCTCTACCAATATTACGATCCTGATTCTTCAGGAGAACGGTGAAGTTTCTTCTGTTATTTTTTTAACCCGATGATACAGCTGTAGGTGAAAATAATCAGATTATTAACTCCAAAAGGATTAGACTTTGGTGTTAGTTATAACGGGTGAAATATAAAAAACAGACTTCAGAAATGATTTTTGTGTAAATAAGAAATCACTTATGAAAATAAATAACCAAATTACCTTCTAAGAATTTGTTTACAAAATTTATTGAGAGTTTTATTACTAAAAAATTGAAGAAATTATTTTAAAAATCAAATTAATTAAAAAATTAGACCTATAAAATTTTACTTTTGTAAAATAATTCTACACAAAAATGTTAAAATTTCATTATAATCGGTAAAACTGTACGCTGAGTTTTAACATTTACTCCTTACCAAGGGTCTTCTCGAGTGTATAATATTACACAGTCCCGCCGTGGGACAAAATTACTTCTGTTCGGTACGTTTCATGACATAAAATTGATAATAATAGATAAGTAATAAAATGTGGCTGTGAAAAACTATTTATTTAACACCCACAAAATTTTAGAATCCTTTTCTGTGAGACCTTCTGTGAAACCGAGGTCGAAAAGATTTAAAAACTCTCTTAACTCTCTTAGGCGGATAGCTCCATTCACTCTGTAACAAAATGACAATACTAGGAAGTTCAAAAATGTTAATTTTCAAAATGCGTTCTACTTTAGAAAAAATAAAAACGTCATATGGGAAAACAGAGGTTCTCGGCTTCCACCAAAATGTCAAAATCGGGCTGATCCTTCAAACTCCTGTCGATAAACAAAATTTGATATATTCAAAATTAAATATCAAATACGGAATAAGGATCGTGAAAAATTTTGAGATTTCAAATTTTTCCTCATTCAACATGTTTTTCTTCATAGTAGCATCCAAGAGACTTCTTGCGCCATCAAGAGCTCTACTACGATTAGTCAAGGTCATGCTTAACGACAGTAAAGAAGCGGCTGAAATTTCATCTTTTGATAAGAATACGATGTAAAATTTAGATCCAAACTACAAAATGTAGAACGTAGAGCGCCTCAGGGAACTTTTCTCGGTTCTCTGCTTTTTTTTATTGTTTATTAATGAATAGTCAAAAATGTTATTATTTGTCTCAAATATGAATTTTACGTTTATTTTGATGAACGTGCAATCTTTGGAAAAACTTTACGATCACTTATTCTTAAAAAATAATTCTATCCGACTTCATCAAACCAGATAATCGATCCGTTTACATATAACTCGAAACAATACTTATTTTCTTCTCCTCTCTCTTCTCTATATTTTTCTTCGTTGTGATTTTAATAAATTGCCGAACCGTTTGAAAAATCTTCCCACCGATCCATTTCAAATGCAATTATACGATTTTTGTTTTACGGAAACTATTCTAATGATGTTTTAAAAATATTAATTAAAACAAAAAAAAAAAATAACACGATTTATCTGCATTTCGTTAAACCTGAGTACATAAATACGTGCTGAAAATAATTTTATAGCAGCTTCTGAATCGTAAATTATTTCTTAGTAATTTTTTATATTTAATGTGATGATCTTAATATTACTCCGTATGTTTTTATGGATAATTTATCTTATATTAGCGTACTCTGTAAGACCTAAATTGTTGTTCTTAATGCACCTTAACGTATTATTTTGCTCCGATCAGAATAAATATTTATTTATTTCAAACCCCCTCCGGTCCCCTAAATAACAAATTTTTAAGTATTGTGATGTGTGTGCAAATTTTTTCTTTCTTCAAAATGTTTTTTATCTCAAAAACAATTTTTGAACTATATAAAAGAAGAGGTTCAAACCTTCTTGCTAAAAATTGAGCGGTGATATTCGGTCTGTTAGTAAAAATGTTTTCTACCTTCAGAAAATAATTAACAAAGAAATAGGAAATAAGAATTTCGTACTCCTTAATCCCGCTCGATAAAAAATTGAAATATTGCCATAGAGAACATTTTTAACGTGTTTTACCTTTATAAAAACCATTAAAGGAAAATCGCTTAAATAAGCTTAATAAGCAAGCGCTTTCTTTTTATCGTGTTGTATTATACGAAAACAATTCTGTTGTTCGATTTGATAGAAGCGGATTTGTTTTTTTTTTCCAAAGATTGCAAATTCATAGCTAATACCACAAGTATTAGTTATTATGTCTAAGAGCGTTCGGTATCACCGGCCGGTTTATTATATTTAAACACTTAAACTATGATTATCCCTTTTATACACTTCTTTATCAATTATTCCGGTAAACACAGTTCCAAAGATTAAATATTAAAAAAGTACATCTCGTAAGCTGTGTCTGATAAATACGTTGAAAATACATTAAAATATTATTTGTAAAAAATCTCAATGAAAAATAGATTCAAAAAAGAAGTAATAGATTTGTTTATTAAACAAAGACTTTTCAGCCTACTCTAGAACAAATCTAAACGTTAAAACTTAATTTCAAACTAAAAAATTTATTAAATTTTGACCTTTCAAATTACACACAAGAAAATTTAAAAAAAATAATAAGATTGTATTCGTCGTGATTCGGTTTCAATTTTAAAATAAGTAAATGAGGAACAAGTAGCATATTTAATAATTTACGTTTTTATCCTAGAATAGACAAATTTTTTTTATTATAAATTTATATGTTGCAGTTTTTATTTTATTTTAAAAATATTTTACGCAATGTAATAATAATAATAATGGCTTTACTCCTGCATCGGATAAATTATTTTATTAAATTTTTTTGTTGTAATATTCAATAATAATTTAAATTATTGAAATAATAATATAAAATTATATATTATTATTATTATTATCTCTACTGAATAAAATAAAAATTGATTTGAATTTTTTTCAACCTGAAGAAAATTTCACCGATTTGATGTCAAAACGATCGTTACAGAAGCGCATAAATAATATCATTACAAAGAAACGAGCGAGTGACCGACCTAGAATAACACTGATAGGTGAACGAGCGATCGGTAGAGGAGTAAAATACAGATAGAAGGAAAGAGAGAGAGCGTGTTTAGGGTAGTCACCGTAGCAGGTGCATTGAAATCGGTGGTGGTAAGAAAGGTAGGCGATTCGTGACTGTACTGAGCGAAGCGAGTAATAATCAGCAAGCAACTGAAGGCGGCTCGCCTTATAATGTTGTGTAAGACCGTGTCATCATAGTATAGACACCGCCTCTATATTCTCTACATTTTTATACACTACCTTACAAACTACACTCTATACTTTCATTTCCAGCATTCCATCTTCGATACGGTGCAGTCCTCTTCGACGGAAGATGTCACAACCCTTTTTCTTCCACTCACGCTTTTTCACCCACGACTCTTAAAACAATTTACTGCCGACAGCATCCTCCTCCTTTTCTACTACTACTGATACTACTTATTAGTACCGTCTAGATCGAAAACTATAATTTAATTTTAATTTCGATATACGAATCTTCAAATATAATTGTTTTTAATGTTAAATCTACTCTAATTAAAGTATACTAAAAAATTATTTTATTTTTTAAGAATTTTAAAAAAATTCGGCCAAGAAACTTCGCTATACAATCGATACCGATTAAAATTTATTGTCGAACGAGCGACCGAGGTGATTCAGTCATACCGGTAAAACCGTCGATCCGGTATCATCGTAAATCATTTTCGTCAGATCCATATGATGAGTTGGAATCCCCCTTTAAATCAAGCGGATTTAAAAGTAGGCCGCTTTTTAACTTTAACTGAATTTAAATAACTATATTACCGGAGTAATTTCTAGTTCAGTCGACGGCACTGTTTCACGAATTATTATCCGGAAACTATTCTTTTAGGCTTACTAGTTTTTTGGTGGGAAAACATTTTAACATATAAATCGAAATTTGTACGAATCGATGTTCACATAAGAACCGTAGGGTCAATTCTCAAATCGTTTTTCCGAATATTTTTATTGATATCCGAGGAGATTCAAAGGATAAATAAATACGTATAACGTATTTTGTAACGGTATATTAATACGGCGATATTTTAAGTCTGACTAAATCACATCGTTTAAGATATAGCTGTATGAATTCAGGGCAGTAAATTTAGAAAGAACGTCTAAATTTTTTAACATTCTGAAAAACGGAAAAGTTATTTATTGTTCTACGATCTTCTTGGGTACGTAATCGACGTAATTTTTCCCAGACAATCCTACCTACCTAATTAAAGTTAAACTGTCAGTAATCGTTAATATTTTACGTTCATCTTATCTTTAAGTTCTGCAAAAATTAAAGTAAAACTTTCGCTGAAATTCTTTCTTTATTTTAGTTTTTGCTAATTTTCTCGATTTTTGTCTGTTCCACTGTTTGTACGCCTAAACAGGATAAACTGTTTTTACAAAATTTGAAGAACGGAGCTATTTTAGAAAAGCAGACCTACCGATTTTAAAATCTTACGACGTTTAACGATTATCTGCCCTCTTTCGTCTTTTGTCTCTTGACAAAGAACATTTTTTTGCCGCTTGCCTTGTTCAGGATAGATTTCATTTTAATTTTTTTTCACGCAAAAATTTACTACAAGTAATAGCAAAACATCATCGTAGTAAATTTCTCTTATAAAAATTATTAATCGTTTGAAAAAATTACAAAAGAACTTAAGTTAAGGAATTAGTTTTAAAAACGGTAACTTAACTAACCTTTTCACGTCCGCAGCGGTTTTTACCAAACATTTCATTTACTACTTTTAGCAGTATCTTTACGGCTGCGGGAATATAAACCGCTATATTACCGTATAAACATTGTACTTGTAACGACAAAACCGGCAACTTATCGCTTGCTGCGGTCATAAGAAAAGGTAAATCTATATAA
Organism: Lycorma delicatula; assembly: GCF_047948215.1. NCBI lineage: Eukaryota > Metazoa > Arthropoda > Insecta > Hemiptera > Fulgoridae > Lycorma > Lycorma delicatula. Next base: position 133,556,523 of record NC_134461.1, on the reverse strand, counting down.
ACTAATTACTCGGTGGGAATAGTGAAAACTTTAGAAAACATGTGACAACAGTTTGCACGGTTTGCTTATGTTATGCGTTTCCGTATAACCGCTTATCGTCTTCCTCGCCGCTCCATAATTCATTTCCATCTCATATTCCCGTCTGTCCAAGACCTATGTTTAAATATTAGGTGTACATTTTTTTCAAAGTATTTTATACGTAAGTGAAGATATCGCTTACAAAGAAAGAATCGAGTAGTCGTTTGCTTTGAAATGCTCTTGCGTGCGGTAAAGAATCGCATTAAAAAGTCCGAATACAAAATGAAGACTGAAGAGGAATCCTTCAACAAAAAACCCTAATCCTTCTAGTATTTCTGTTTCCTGAACTTCTTTCGATCATAAAATATAATAATTTTGACTTGTCTACGACAGAATTACTGAATTGTGGTTTATAGAGCAGTCTTTTTTTAATTTTCAGATATTCTCAGTATTTTCGTATAAAGCGATCGGTGTACTGGAAAGCACAAAACAGCTGCAGTAGCTGTTTGTAAAATGAAAACAACAATAGCAATAAAAATAAAGAAACTCCGACTTATATAGCAATTTTGTTTCAGTCAAATAACTATATATTACAATTTTGTCTGACATATAATCGTTTCACAATGTTATTGTAATTATAATCACAATAGGTCCATCGATCTTCTTGCCGGAGGGTAGCTTCTCTAATTTTCAAAAGGAAGCCTCTGGGTTCGAATCCCGGTCAGGGTTGGGATTTTTCATACTCTACAGAATTTAATAAAATTAATAATTTCTATAGAAATAGAATTTAATTTTATTAATAATCTACAGAATAAGTTTCATTTGTAACTTTAATCGAGCTGTTAGCCTATAGTTGCTGAAATAAATAAATAATTACAAAATAATTCGTAACATTAAAAAATAACAAAGTCGTTAATTTATCAGCGATTCCAAGATCCAAAAGCTTTTCCTTTACCCGGGAAAAGTCCATATAATTCATCGGTCTTCATAAATGTTGTAGAAATAAATGAATTTCAGGTATTTATTTTTAAATAAAGATTTATAAAGCAAAATTATTTCAAATAGACCGTAAGTAATAGTGGTATCGTCATTTCTAGAGTAGTAAGACCTACATTTTAACATAAATCCTACATTATCGGAATAAAAAAAGACATTTTTTTTTATTACATATTTGAGTTGACGATATCTGAGTAAAGATTACACATTCTGTAAGTAAAATTACTGCCCTATTTTGAGTTTTGTACAGCGAGTGATTTGAGATCACTGGTTTTGAAATTTTCGGTATTGAGCTACCAAACTAACGTGAGCAAACCGATAAAAAATAACAGTTTCTCTTTACATCGGTAAAAGAATATCTAATGAAAAATATTTTTCTCGATGAAAAGTGCTATGTTTCATCGATATATACCGATTTAAAAATTTCATTAAAAATGTTTTAAATTACATAACCTATTTTGTAAATTTAAATTAGGAAAAACAAAAAGTATTTTATTAACACACGATGTGTAACATGGCTGACCTGAAAAACGAGATATGAATATATGATATAAAAATATGACATCTGAATAATAAAAAATGTTACGTTTCCATATCCACATCGCAATAGATTTGATTCTTCCAAAATCCGATTAAGCTTTATTATTCTCAGCGATCATTTCGGTAAAAATGAGTACGGGTGTATTATCAAATGTACGGTATAATTTTTATTAATGAATGATTCGATGAACGTTAAAAAATCAATTTTATTAGAAAAGAAATTCAGAAAAATTTTGAGTGACATTTTTCTGATCTCCCTTTTCCAAATTTACCGGTATTTTAATGAAATATATTTTATAAATTGAAAAATTCATTTCGTCAACGCAGCATTTAAGTATCGTTTTTACACGAGACATGTTATACCAGTAACTTAATATTTAAGTATCAGTAGACGCAGCACCGCAGAGGTGTTGCATCTACCAATTACTTTTTTCGTGACCGGTATCTTATGAAAAATA